>NW_023425402.1:79245097-79870097 GCF_014108415.1 Molossus molossus | reverse complement strand
TTTGTCTCATGTATTACAAGTATACATGTATTTATTTCAATTTGTTATTTTCTTTTAAACCTTATTTATGCACCTGTTGATGTGTAAGTGTAGAAGTTTTAACATTTTCAGGTTTATCAGAATTTAATGTTATTTTCTAGTTAAAATATTTTTATTCAATCTAGAATTTATTTTGGTATTTTTTGTCATATAGGGATTAATTTTAGTTCATTCAACAAATGTTAACTGAAAGCCTTCAGTATACCAGGTATCATGCTTTTGCTTGGGGAATAAATGGTACACAATACAGGCAGAATTCCTGCCCCCAGGAGGCAGCTCTTCCTTCAAATGGCTCATTCGTTGTCTCAGAAACAATTGTTCTCATACATTGCTTTTTCACTGCCAAACCACGTGCATAATAAGGTCGGTCTACTTATAGATTTTCCATTTGACATCATATATTTGTTTCTTTCTGTGCCAATATCTCACTGTTGAAATTATTATAATTTTAAAACAATGCCCTTTAATGAATAGTAAGGCAAAGGCTAATTTTATTTCTCTTGCCTTTTTCTTTATTTTTTCTTGACTTTTCCCTTTTATTTACTTTTACTATATTTTAAAATATTTTTTAAATTGATGTTTAGAGAGAGAGGAAGGGAGAGGGAGAAAGAGAGAAACATCTATTGGCCACCTCCTGCATGCCCCCTACTGGAGATCAAGCCTGAAATCTGGACATGAACCCTGACCAGGAACCGTACTGCCAACCCTTTGGTGCACAGGATGATGCTCAACTAACAGCCATAGTAGCCAGGGCTAATTTTACTATTTAAAAAAATTTTTTTTCTTTATTGATTTTAGAGAGAGAGAGGAAGGGAGAGGAAGAGAGAAATAGAAACATCGATGAGAAAGAACATCGATTGGCTGTCTCCTGTATGTCCCCCACTGGGGATCAGGTCCACAACTTGGGCATGTGCCCTGACCAGGAATCAAACCAGTGACCTCTTGGTGCATCGGTCAACACTCAACCACTGAGCCACACCAGCTGGGCATATTTTGACTATTTTTTATTGTGGTATAATATATATAACATAAAATTTGCCATTTGAACCATTTATTTATTTTATTTTTTATTGATTTTAAAGAGAGTAAGGGGGGGAGAGAGGGAAAGAGAGAGAGAGAGAGAGAGAGAGAGAGAGAGAGTCAGTGTGAGAGAGAAACTTCAATCAGCTGCCTCCCATATGTGCCCGATTGGTGATGGAACCTGAAACCTGGGCATGTGCTCTGACTGGGAATTGAACCCACCACCTTTCGTTGTATGAGATGATACTCTAACCAACTGAGCCACAGTGGCCAGGGATGAACCCTTTTTAATTATACAAGTCAGTGGCATTAATTATATTCACAATATTGTGCAACTATTATCACTATACCTTTCTAAAATATCTCATCACCTCAAACAGAAACTCTGTACCCATTAAATGATAACTTCCCATTACCCCCTCCCTCTAGCCCCCGGTAACCTCTAATCTACTTTCTCTTTCATTGAATTTGCCTATTTTAGATATTTCATATAAGTGAAATAATGCAACATTTTATGTCTAGCTTATTTAATTTAGCATAATGTTTTCAAGTTTTATCCATGTTGTAACATGTATCGGAACTTCATTCCTTTTTATGGTTGAAAATATTCCATTGTATGTAATAACACATTTTATGTGTCCATTCATCTGTTGTTAGTGTCTCTTGTATTTATACTTCTGGAAGAACTTTAGAATCATTTTGTCAAGTACCTCCCTCAAATCCTCTAAAGTCTTCTTAATAGCCTCTCAGCATTGTACCCCGATCCTTGAACCTTCCCTTCCCTCAAGCTGCCCCAAGCTTCAAATTAGCTACTGCTGTCTTCATTCTCCTGATAAAAATGAACAGATTCTTAGTGTAATTGATCTCATAGAGGTTTTGGAAAAACAATCTGAATTGTCCTTAAGTTGTGAATGTTAGAACATAGGCTATTGAACCCTCTTTGTAAAATGTGTATTTTAGGACAAGGATGTTCATGAACTTAAATGATTTGCTTTTTTTTTTTTTCTCAAATTTTAATAGTATAAAAAAGGATCTTTAAAAGTTTTTGTTTATAGCAGCATTTTTTAACTTTTTTTGTCTCATGGCATACATAAACTAGTTACTAAAAATCTGTGGCACACCAAAAAATATTTTTTGCCAATCTGACAAAAAAACATAGGTATAATTTTGATTCATTTACACTGAACAGCTATTGTTTTGTTGGCTGTTATTATTTTTTATTTGACAATCTAAGGGGAGAAGTCAGTGCCCCTGACTAAATAGTCAGGTATTACATGTTTACAAATTTCTTGTGGCACACCAGTTGAAGATCTCCGGTCTATAGGACAGTAGCATATTTTTGAGTTGAGGGCCAGCTTCTTGAGTCTGCCTGCCCATACAAGCTATCTTAAGGCATTCCTGTTTTGTCAAGTATTTTCTCTGATGAACCCATTAATTTTCTTTCCTTTAGGAATTTCTGTCACAGTAACGACATTACTGACTCCAGTGATGGTAGAAGTGTTGGAGATAGTTCATGTGTCTGATTGGCATGGGTAGCTGCAAATTAGTTTCTACTTTAAAATAGAGGCTTCCTGTAAATAATCAAATACTAAACTGTGCATTTTAGTTCACAGGTTAGGGATGGAAAAGAGAAATGAGGGCTGGCATTGTATAAGACAGCTTCATGGGTATTCCAAGAATAATTTATTTGAAAAAGTTACACTTCTTTTCTTTTTTTTTTTTTTGAAAAGTCGAGGACAATCTCTTGGATTAGAAGAAATAAACGTTTAGATTGCTGGTGTTTATTCCGCTACTGTTACATGTGTAGTGGAAAGAGCAATGGCATTGGAATCATGCAGACCTCTCTTAAGTTCCTGGTTCAGTCACTCAATAGCTTGTGTTCTCTCAGTCATGTTAATTATTCCTCTAAGCCTTAGTCTGATCAACTGTGAAATATACCTCACTGAGTTGTTTTAGAGTAAATAAGATAAATAATATGAAACCTTCTAGCATTATATAGCCCATTATATATTATCAATTAGAAGGTCAATTTCTTTTTCCTTCCTTTTCTAAATAACAACAAAAGTAGTCTGTATGGGGTAAGTGATTGTAGCATTGAATGTCAGACCTTGACTAATGGATGAATAAAGATAATGTATTAATTTTTAAAAATGTGTCAATTTTTCTGTGTAGCTTTCATTTCACACTTTGCTAAATTATGGTTCTTGCAAAGAGACTTGAACATTTTCAGTACAAAGCACACTGTAAGCAGGATGGAATTAACATTATCCTTGGTCTATAAAGTATTGTACCTGCATTCTTAGTGATTGACAGGATACATGTTTAATACAGTTGATGTCGCCAGGGACATATTCTTGCCTGAGTCCTACAGCAGTGTTTTGTCACCTGTAACTGTGCTGAATAAAAGTGGTCCCATCTATTATTTCTTTAGCTTTTTCTCATAGAAGCAGCCTTGAGAAGTATAAGAAATCCAGGACATCATAGTATCAACAATTCTTTCCTCTTCAAAAGACATCTTTCAGACAAGGCTCTAACGGTCCCTTACAAACATTAATTATATAAAGCTTACACACTATTGCTTTGTGGGAGGTGAAGTGTTTAGTAAAAATGATAATCTAAACAGAGGTTGGCTGTGTGGGGGCAGGATGGAAATATGAAAAATGGGAAGTGGGTGCTTAGCCTGTATTCATTGCTGATACGAAGTCAGCTGTGTGCTTGGCTGGTTCTGTGTACATTTCTGCTAGTTTTTTGATTAATGTATAAAATACAGGCTATTCTTTGTTAGAAAGAAATTTATGAGCTACTTGAATACTAAATATATTAATTCTTAAGGTTAATTCTGCATACTGCTTATCCAGTGGCATCCTGAGGTTTTGGGTTTAGTTGCTAGTGTCATGTGATGTAGAAACAACCCCAGGCTGAGCTCAGTCTAAGTTGGGTGGCTCAATCTGACTCCTCTTGTAGGTAATTATATGGTAAAAAAAAAACATTTGCGAGCCCCTCATCAGAGTGTATCTTATTGCTAGAGAATGATTTAGTAGAGAATTTAGCTTTAAAATTAATAGCAATAGTATATAGGATGTATATGACTTACAAATATATTTAGTTTCTATTCCTTTTGTCATTGTTCCTAATCTGGGGTTCTTTGTATCACTAGTGTTTCACAACAGTCATAATGACTAATTTTGAGGGGAAAAGTCATTATTTATAAAATCTTATTTAAATATTTAATAATGCTTTTAAGGCTACCAGAAACAATATATCTATCTGTTTATAGCACAATGAAACAGAATGGATGAATAAAAATGTCAACTGTCTTCAAATTTTTAGTATTGGTCAGTTTTTACCATTGGAATTTCTTATAGTGTCTTTGGTTACTCTTTAAAATGGGAAAACAAGTTAATATTTTTGTAATTGTTTGATAGATAAACTTTTTTGCAATGTAGAGTTAATGTAGAAAAATAATAAAGAGATTCTTGGTGTCTAACCTACCACAGCACCTGGTACATGTAAGTTATTCAGTTAATATTTGCTAAATGAATCAGAACCACTGCCATAAACCATTTCCCTTGGTTGACATCCTTGCTAATTTGATTTCTTGATTTGTTTCTGATACTCTCATTGATTATTTCTGCATTTTAAAAACATAATTTATTCTAAATATGCAAGACACCTTTTCTAAACAAGAAAATTGCTGTTTTTTCCCCCTTTCTTTCTTTTTTTTTTTCAATTGTAAAAGTACCTAAGGAATTAATTTTGAAGTAAGACTATGCAGCATGCCTAATTTTGTTGCTTTACTGTTATTTAAAAACTGAAAAGACCAGAAAAATAAGAGTTTATGAAACTAGGTCAGGCCAGTTCATTAGCATAATGGTTAACATTCAATCTATACAAACAAGAAACATAAAAAATAAAAAAGTTTTTGGATGTAAAAAAAATCATAATTTAGAATATAAGGATTTTTGGTGGGGGGGGCCAAAAATCTTAGAGTTACACTTGTTGATTAAACATAATAGCTGCTGTTAACCGTTGATAGGAATCACCTGTAGTGAACATTATCTTCCCAGTATCCATTGCCCCTTTTCTCTCCTTCCTAGCAGTACTCAGATTTTCCTTTGAAGAGCTATCCTTCCTCATTGTGTAGTAGCCATTAATTGGGATGGGATTGAACTGACTCCTGTTGAAGGGTAGATCCTGAATCGGTATAAACCAACCAATGAGACATTCCCCTTCTGCTTGCTATAGGCCCATGTATGAAGGTGGGGCAGTCCCAAGACACTGGGATTGGTGCAGGGGAAGTTTAATCAGTGAGCAGAGTGAGAGATGTGAGTGAGAACACATGAAATCCCTCTTCCCAACAATCTTGTTTGGAATCATGAAGAAAGTCTGAAGATGACATTATGCAGAAGGGTAAAACCAAGAAAACTGTAGAAAAATGTAGCCAGATCCCTGACTGATCTACATCTAAAGCCAGTCCTAACTCTGAATTTTATTGTTATGAGCCATTAGATCCCTTTCGTTTTCAACACTAGTTTGTATATGGTTGTCTCTTCTTTGTAATGGAAAAAAACAACAAATCTTCCTTGATATATAGCCTTATTCTAATCATATTATTATTGTACCTGTAAATGATAAAACATGCTTGCTTCTCCACAAAGTAGTTTGTTTTTACATTTAGAGAGAGGCATAACTAATTTCAAAAGCACAAGTTTTTCTCTGACTAGAAGATGAAGATACATTTATGCATTTTAGATAACAAAGCCACTAGAGAAACAGATAGAAGTTTATGAGAAACTCATAAATATTCTCCTTTTAAGAAATTTTCATGAGTATTGAAGATATGGGTTTTGCATGGCACAATCAGTTCATCCATCTTTACAAACACTTTTAGACGTTTTTCATTAGGAAAAACCCTATTACTAAGGAAGTTACCCCAAAAATAGTCATGTTAACAAAAAGTCCCATTTAGGTAACCTTTGCAGACTTAGTGTTTTTTCATGCCAACAGTGTTTTGCTTTATATTCTGCCTTGGTTTCCATCATTGTTCATTTCAAAATCTCCCTAAGTCAGATTTTCCATGAAGAGTCATCCAAAACTGAAAATACATTTGGAATTCTACTTCTCATGACCTACTTGTATCACAAGAGGGATCAAAGAGGTTTTGTTCTGTTTCTATAATCAGCTATTTCTTTCAGAGGGCAGATTCATAAGAGTTTGAATTATGCTTGGAAATGCATACAAGGCAAGCAGCTACATGGCATTTTAATTACCTCCCTCCACTCCAATGAAAAACACCACCAGGCACAAACAGATGTCTAAGGTTATATTCAGTTTGATTCTCTTAACATAGCAAATAATTGGACTGTTCCCTTTCTTCCTGGACTATTCCTTTTCTCCTATTTTTAGTTTGTTTGCTCCCCTAGCTCTTCGCTTTTATTTCTTAAGCGTTTGCTTTTTGCTATTGTTAAGAAAATTTGTACTTGACAAATTCTTCTCCTTGCTAAACTCTATATGACATAACATTAATATTCACCAAGGGAACAGATGGCTCCCTTGGGATCCACCAATTGTAGTAGTACCTAGCTTAATCTGAACTAATTAAAATTCTCAATTAATTAGTTCTCAATTGATAATTCAGCATATAAGACTCCTATGGTGACCTCATGATATAGTGAGTTTGCAAATGAGTAGTCAGAAGCCTTTCCCTACTCTTTGTCCTGAGCAGGCAGAAACAAAAGGCAAGGAAACAGACTCATTTAAGATGATTTATTAAAACTCTGAAACAAAGTCAAATCTTAGTATCCAAGGTTTCCTATACTGTCACTATACATCTAAGTTCTCATATTTTCACCATATACAGCTGTAGTACTGTTCTTTCCTTTTTAAAAAGTATTTTTTATTGTTGACAGTATTGCAAATGTCCCCCATTTCTCTCCCTTTGCCCCACTCCGCCAGCCCTTACCCACCCCTCAGGCCTTCGCCACACTATTGTCTGTGTCCATGGGGTATGCATATAAGTACATCAATTCTTTAAGTTTTTTAGTTTATCGATTCCCCACCCCCTGATATATGTCAGTCTATTCCATGCCTCTGCATTTATTGTAATATTAATGTTCGTTTCAATTATTATTGAAGTGTATATTTAACATTAGCACTTTGAGATTTTACATTCAATTTGATGAGCATTTATAGACCTTCCAGAATAGTCAAAATATTATGCTAATTGTCAAGGCTATAAACATTTTTTTAAATTTACTATTTCTGCCTAAGAAACCACAGTTATTTGATTATAATGACAGGTTCTGTAAACAGGAATTCAGGAAGGGCTCAGATGGGGGATTACAGCATTGAGTGTCCCATATGATTGCACTCAGATAGAAGTTGGAGCTTGGAAAGCAGGGAATTCAAGGAGCTAAAGACTCTATCATCTTCCAAGTAGCATGAGGGCCTATCCATGCAACCTCCTTAAGCAGGCTGGTTTGGCTGCCTCACAGTATGGCAGCCTCAGGGCAGTTTGACTTCTTACATGGCGGCTCAGAGCAAGTGTTCCAGCTAACAAGGTGGAAACTATAGCATCTTTTATGGCCTAGCCTGGAAAGCCATGCAGTCATTGCTGCTGCATTCTATTGGTCACGAGTGAGTCCGAGCCTCTCCAAATTCAAGAGGAGGAGAATTAGATTTCATGTCTCATTGAGGGAGTGGCAAATCTTTAGAAAAACTTGTGGGACTGGAAATGTGATCATCTTTTGGAAATACGATTTGACATGATCCTTTCCAAAGAAGATCAGAATCTAGTGTATAAAATCAGGTCCTTGTGGCAAATTCACAGAGTAGCTGCAGGCTATTTTGCATTATTGAAGAAAACAATGTGACGTTTGTCACATACCATGTGAGTCACAACTATTAAGTTGCTTGGACCTAATTCATAGTAAGTGGAACTGTTAGGCATTTCTTTTGTCCTGGCCGTATCATGAAAAAAAAAATGACAGAGAAAGTTTGGGAAACATCTGGGATAAAAACAAGACATAGACATCCAACTACAGCCTTGGCAGACCCATAACTGACACCTGTAGAGTCCAGGAACTGCTCCTTTCTTTTCCCACTCCAGCTCCTACCTTTTGGGGTCACACGCATGTATGTGGACATTTCAGCTTTATATCCAAGCACTGTACCCTCTCTCACTGCAGTAACAGCTTCTTCTTTGCCGTAGGAGGGAGCACGCCAGAGGAAAATCAGCCGTATGGAGGAAGGACCAGGGGAAGAGGCCCACAAAGTAGAGTTAGCATGGATTTAAGCAAGGAATTCTGGAGTCCAAGTAGCTAGAATGTTACCTAGGGAAGAAAAGTGGGGCTCTGGATGAGCATGACCCTTTGGCCTCAAAGACCCTCAGCCCAATTGGAAGAGTAATTTTTAAATTAATTGTCTGCCACATCTTTACAATACTTTTTTCTTTAAAAATACTGTTTTGGCTATATACTCTTTGATTGCTTCTTTCCTAAAACTGAATTTTCTGTTCTATAGAGAGAATAGAAAGGTTACTCCAGTGTTGATTTAATATATATATATTTAAAAACATTGATAGTTTATAAAAGTTTAGTACCATCATTATTAGTAATGTCATGTGAATTTTTACAGCTGTTGTCAAATTGGGAAAACCTCTTATTATGCTGCTGAACTGATACAGACCTGCTCTCTATATTTAGAAGTTATGGATTTGTTCCCTTTAAACCTAACAACTCTGATAAATTCTGTTTCACACAGTTACTATGAACTGTGAAAAATATGGAGCTTTTATAATTGTATATGGTACTGCATTCTCTAATATATTCCTGACAGGAGAAAACATCTGTTTTGATTACATCTTGATGAGAACCAAATCCTCTGTTAAAATTTTACACACTTGATGATTGAAAGAATTTTCAACAGATTAGCTCCTTGCTCCATACATTTCAACCTCCTCTCTGCACCCCCATGTGTCAGAGCTGAGTGACAGAGGAATCAACCTCTGGCCCTGCGCTTCTGTGCAGAACAAGGGAATTGACACAGTAGGCAGTAACTGGATTTTTGCAATCTATACCTACACTGGGATAGCGGCAGTAAGTTTCACGGAAGTAAATGTGAACCATATAAATACAGTAGTCCCCCTTATCCGAAGTTTCACTTTCCATGGTTTCAGTTACCCGAGGTTAACTGTCGTCTGAAAATATTAAATGGAAAATTTCAGAAATCAACAATTCTTAAGTTGTAAATTGTGCACTATTCTGAGTAGTGTGGTAGTGTGATAAAATCTCAAGGGGAAATCTTGCAACATTTGCTCTGACCCACCTGGGATGTGAATCATCCCTTTGTTTGGCGTCTCCATGCTGTATATACGCTCCTCTTACTCCTGCCTGTTAGTCACGTAGTAGATGCCTTGATAATCCAGATCAACTGTCCTGCTGTCGCAGTGCTTGTGTTCAAATAGCCCTTATTTCACTTAATGGCTCCAAAGCACAAGAGTAGTGATGCTGGCAATCCAGATATGCCAAAGACAAGCTGTAAAGTGCTTCCTTGAAGTGAAAAGGTGAAAATTCTCCACTGAATAAGGCCTTTTATCATCTCATACCATCACAAGATAAAGGGTGAGTACAGTACAAAATATTTTTTTAAATTTATTTTTATTTTTTTATCCTCACCCAAGGACATTTTTCCATTTTTTTGTTCAGATAGAGTGGGAGGAAGAGAGAGAGAGAGAGAGAGAGAGTGAGAGAGAGAGAGAGAGAGAGAGAAACATCGACGTGAAAGGGACACATCGAGTGGCTGCCACCCGCACAACCAAACAGGGCCGGGGACTAACGGCAACCGGCAACCGAGGTACGCGCCCTTAGCAGGAACGGAACCTGGTCTCTCTGGACCACAGGCCGATGCTCTAACTGCTGAGCCAAATTGGCCAGGGTGACAAGACATTTTACAAGACCACATTCACATAACTTTTGTTACAGTATATTGTTATCATTGTTCTATTCTAGTATTAGTTATTTTTGTTCATCTTACTGTGCCTAATTTATAAATTAAACTTTATCGTATGTATGAATGGGAAAAAAAAAACACATAGTATATATAGGGTGTGGTACTATCCCCAGCTTCAGATACCCACTGGGGGTCTTGGAACATATGCCCTGTGGTTGGGGAGGGAGGGTCTACCATATATGACAATGTACTGAAACTATATGTATTCCCAACTAAATTGACCACTCCTTAATCATATCCTCAAAAGGCACATGGCCACCCAATGCTACCTAGTATGAGGGGAAGCTGGAGTGGAAGGAGACAGTGGCCTTAACCAATTAATGTAAAAAAAATATTACTTTGCACATTTTATAAACTATGGGCACAAGTGAACCCAATGCTGCAGCCTTCTCAAGGCCTTGGTGAAGGCCCATGCAAATGAGGCCCTTGAAGCTTAAATCCACTCACTTAACTCCACCTGTGTTCACCATGCTGCCTCTATTCACCAATGCAGAGAAGTAAACCAAGCGGTGTGTTCTACAGACTGGAATCTAGAGAACTGGAGCTTTCATCCCTCGCCCCCAGGCTCTCTGTTCCTTTGGGCCACCTTCTGGGATTTACTGTCATTATCTGTTAAGTGTTGGTCCTTCTTTATCTGCAGAAGGAAGTGGGAAATCGGCATTTCAGTTATGGGACCATCCGTGGCCCAACCTAGGAGGGAAATCACATTAAATTATGAAAATTATGTACATTTAAATCCATATTATTTCCACCAGTTAATGCTGCCATTTCTGTAACTCACACCAATGTCATCATTTAAACAATGAGCAAAAACTTAAAAATAGTTGACTATACCATACAGCGGTTTCCCCCCAAAGCACTCACAAGAAGGGAGAACAAACAAGTTATTCTGAATAGTGCTACTGAAAGCACACTGGAGCCATTTCTTCCAGTTTTAAAAACGCTAGCCTTTCAAAAAATTTGTGAAAGTCGCACAAACTCTGCGTAAAAACAATTTAAATGCAGAAATGTATATAGCAAAAAATAGACGTCTCATCTCCAAATTTCACTCCTTGGGGAATTACTGCTAAGAGCTTAGACAAGAGTGTAGCCTTCCAGAGCTATTCTGTGCACACACAATGTCAGGATGACATTTTGAAATATTAACTGAGGTTCCCCCCTCCCCCCGCTGTATTTCCTGGTGGTCCTGGCCTTTCACTCATTCCGTCAGCTAGCACATTCTGCATTCATTGCCACCGGGAAAAGATGACCCAACTGAAGGCATTAAAAAAGGGAAGTCAACAGCTTTTGCGTGTCAAATGTTAGAGTTTCTAGCCCTTCTGGGAATAAAAAGAGATTTGGAGGAATATATGAGCTTGCAGAACTAGATAAAAAAAGATTTCAATTCTTGGGAGAAGAGAGAGATTCAGAGAGGAAGAAAGGACCATTGACAGCTTATGCTGCTTCTCTCTGAAAATGAGAAAAAGGCCACATTTTGGTGAATGAATTATAAATAAGGTGCCTTGTTGAGTGCATCCTTCCTAGGGACTGTGGTTTAGAGAGCTGACAACACCTTTGTACAAAGACAAAGGCCCCTCCTTTCTCCAGTACCCTTGGCTCATGCTGAAAGTCTCAACTTTTTATTTGTATTTATTTATTTATTTTGGTACACACCCCTAGCGGGAACCGAACCCAGGACTCTCTGATCCGCAGGCCGACGCTCCAACCACTGAGCCAAACTGGCCAGGGCTAAAAGTCTCAATTTTTTAGATTTCAGCCCTTCTCATGCCCAAGCAAGTATCTTTGTGCAGTGTTCAAACCACACAAGTGAGGCATCCTTCACTGATGGTTCCTGAGAAGAAATGTCTTTCGTCCTGTCTCCCCTATTCAGGTGAACTTGGCAATGGAGAGGTAGGATTCAAGAAAGGTTTAGGAAATTTGAAGGCAGAGGGGCTGTGACTACTTTCCTGGTAGACCGTCAGGCAGGGGTGGTGGCAAGGCCCTAGGAACAGAAGGAATGCCAGTGGGGTGTGTTTAGACCAACTGGATGTGAGACAGTCTCTCAGAGTTTCCTATAGCCTAGCACGAATGGAATGACTCTTGGGAAGGGCATGGACAGAGCTGGGAGAGCCAGACTTGAGGAGGGAACGACACAGACTTGCATGATCCTAAGATGGGGGAAAGACAACAAGAATGAATCCTGGGACTCAAGTGCTGATGAGGATAAAGCCAAGGATGAGTTAGATGGCTCTTCACCCATATCTTGGCTCTAGATAGGCCTTCCTGGAACTCAAACACAACATCAAGAATTAATTTTCTATTACCATATAAAAATAAACTTAAAACAGAAAATACATGTATTATTTTTAAAAGTTACATTTCTTGCATATCTGAGTTTGTATATAGAGATTCATACTCCATTAACATTGTAATGTTAATAAAATTATATGTATACTTGGCAATATATCTGGAACAATCTTCTTATATGAGCACATATAAATCTATCTCCTCAAAAAAATTCCTTTATAATATTGCTAGCTCAGTGTAGTACTTATTTAACCATTCTCTGGATGTTGAAGTTGTATCAGTGTTTCACTCTTATGAATACTGCAGCAATAATTTTCCTTTTACATCAACCAACTATTGTTAGCACAGCCTCTTTGAACAATCTTTTTTTGTATCTAGATGCCAGGTATTGAAAGAATTACATTCCAGTTGGAACCCTCCCCCATGCCCTCACACCAATATGAGAAATCATATACAAAAATGTATGCTCAGTTCAATTTTCTTTTTTAGCTCTAAAGTCTTTTTCTCAGATCAAATATTGATATGTACCAAGTCTGTATTTTAAAGAGATAAAGTGACAGCAGTCTGAATGGCTGAAAGCAGAAGGCTCAGAGATCTGCTGCTCTGATCAACTTTCTCCCGTCCTTGGGGTCCTACCCCCACCCCCACCTTTGTGTCAGCACCAAGGTATAGGGCTGACATTACATCAGGGATACCATAGACAAATTTAGGATGTCAGTATGGCAAAGGCAGTTAGTGTAGGTGCCTTTCATAGCATTCTGACTCTTGCTTCTGTGGTAACATTAACTGGTGTGAGATTAGTCTTTTTCTCTTTAGTGTTTTCATAATATTTAGACTAAAATTCAATGACAGCACTTACCACACTGTTCTTTCTTGACAATAATATTCCAGAAAAGAAACATTTCCTTTAGCTTTGAAATCTATAGGCTTTATCCATAAAACTTGGCAAGTACTACTAGTGTTTTCATAAAGGCCTTCTGAATGAATGAATGAATCACAGACATTAGAACAACCACTTAAGTTAGTGCATATACGTTCATCTTCAAATACATAGATACTTTTAAAAAGTACATATGTACCTATTTTAGTGTTTTCTAGTCTTTGTACTGACTTTATAGGTGTCTAAGTGTTTCTGCTTTAGAATAGATTTATAGAAAAGGGTTGGAATTGGCCCAAATGTCCCACATCATATTCTTGCAGCCACCTTTGGTAGATGACATAATGAGAGCAGCATATGTACCTATAACAACTGCTATTGTGTGTGAAGGATGGATTTGGTAAATGTTAAACAAAAATGGAAATATGTCTGCTTTTTACATCTGAGATTTAGAAGAATCAAAAGGCTGCCTACTCCACCCAAAATCTCCATTTTTTTAAAACCAGGATGAGTGGGTGGAAGACTATTGAATGGAACACAAAATAAACTAGAGAGCACATGATACATGCCCAGTAAGTAATGGAGGGATCAATCACATGAAGATAATAGTATTTTTTCTTTTGTGTTTTTATTTTCACATAATTCAGACTGACAGTAAAGTTGCAGAATTTCAAAGGATTCCCATACACCCTTCACCTAGATTCTCAAAAAGAAAACAATGGAAAGTTGCAGATGTGATGTCACTTACTTCGAAGTAGTTCAAGTGCATATACTAAAATCAAGGACATTTTTTAAATATAATCAAGTGTAATAATTAAAATCAGAAAACTAACATTGATACATTGCTCTTTTCAAATATAGACAGATTTTTTTTCAAACTGTAAAGATAATTCTCTATATAGAAAACTAACAACAGCAACAACAACAAAAAAACACTTGCCAATCTCTCACATTGCTTTAGTTTAGTCTCTTTTAACCTGAAACATTCTCCAATCATACTTCGTATTTTCTGAAGCATTGCTAGTTATGGAATGTTCCTCAGTATTAATTTGTCTGATGTTGCCGTATGATTAGATTCGGGTTACACATTTTTGTCAGAAATTCCACTGGAGCGGTGCTGTGTCCTCCTCAGTCCTTCATACCAGGAGGAGGCATGAGAGGTGGATATGCATCATTACTGATGATGTTTGATCATTTGGTTAAGGTGGGGTCTACCAGATTTTTCCACTAAAAAGTTACTATGTTTTTCATTGTAATTAGTATCTTATGGGAGAAACTTTGAGACTATGTAGATATCCTGTTATTCGTCAAATTCATACATACTAATTTAACATTCATTGATGATTCTTGCCTGAATCAGTTATTTCAATGATGAGTGTTAAACAGTGACTTCCTAAGTCCATAATGTCTTTTATATTTATTAGTTGGCTTTGTACTCTAAAGAAGAGCTTTCTCTTTCATACGTATGTTTGCATGCATATGTGTATGTATGTATGGATATCACTATGGACTCATAAATTCTTATTTTTTAAAGGGTTATAATTAGTTACTATCATATTATTTTGATGATCAAATTCCCAAGATTTGACTAGTGGGAGGCCCCAAGCTGATTTCTTTGTCCTTTTGATATATCCCATCATTCTTTGAGAACTTTCTTATTTTCTGCCATAAAAAGGTATTTCAAACTCAAGTTTTACTTTTCTTGCCCCAGACTTGTTTGGTTTTGTAAGTGGAAAATGGGTGCCGTTGCTTCTAGGCTTGATCAGCAGACAGAGCTGGGAAAAGTCACAGGGATCATTCAGACTTTCCTCCTTTCCACCATTGTAACTGTTCTTTGTCAATGAGAAATCTGGCTCTCACTAACCACAGTATATTTACTTATTTGCTTAATCCTAGAATATACAGAAAGCAGTTTCAGAATCACAAACCTCTAAGTCTGTGAGAGAAAAACCCTACTGAGTGAACTTTAATAATTAACATTTCATTTGTCTTTAGCTAAAGGTATATAATCCAACTATTTCACTTAAAAGTTTCTTGAGTTAGTTAGTGTCCTGGCTGGTGGGGCTCAGTTAGTTGCGCATCATCACATGCACCAAAAGGTTGCTAGTTCAATCCCCAGTCAGGATTTCGGGCTCGATCTCCAGTAGGGGGCATGCAGGAGGCAGCTGATAGATGTTTCTCTCTCTCTTGCTCTCCAAAAATCAATCAAAACATATTTTAAAAAGTTACTTGCATTAGGTCTCCCAATTTGTTTCTGTTCACATTCCATTTTCTAGTCCTGCCTCTGCTGTTACCCTTGTTTCCTTGAATATGTGAATCAGTCACATAGTTCCACAAGTCAGGATTATATAAAAAGCAGTGTAATTTCCACTATTCCTTTTATTCTATTCACCAATTTCATTAGTTTATATTGTATCTTGCCTGTGTTTCTTTTATTTTTATTTTTTTTAGAGAGAGAGGAACAGAGAGAGACACACACACACACATTGATGTGAGAGAGTAACATCGATTGGCTGCCTCTTGCATGTCCCCTACTGGGCATTGAGCCTGAAATCCAGCCATGTGCCCTGACCAGGAATCGAACTGGGACCTCTTAGTCCATGGGACAATGCTCAGTTCACTGAGCCACACCAGTTGGACATGCCTGTGTTTCTTTATGCACAAATAAGTAGATATATGTGTATTTTCTAAATTTCTCTTCTTTCTTACATAAAAATAGCTTAATATAGATATGCTTTTTTTTTTTTTTTTTAATTTATCAGTATATTCAGGAAAACACTTATTGGCTCATTATCTTATTCTTTCTTACATCTACTTAGTACTCCATCGTGTAGATGCACCATAGTTTATTCAACTTCTCTCCTAAAAATGGGCATTTAGGTGGTTTACAATATTTACAAATTATAAACAATATTGTAGTAAATAATCTGAATAATACTGTATAGATATATTTTTATATTTTTGGAAGTGTATTTTTAGAGTAAATTCCTAGAAGTGGGATTGATGAGTCCAAAGGTAGACACATATGTAGTTTTGTTAGCTATTGAGAATCCCTGTTAATAAAGGCTTTGTACACACCAACCAGTAATGTATGAGAGGGTCTGTTTTAAATTTTTGTCATGTGACGAATGAGAAATAGTATCTTATTAGAATTTTAATTGATATTTATTTATCTTATTATAAATGATGTTGATTATATTGTACTATGTTTATGGGCCACTTTGATATCTTTTTCTGATGATTGTCTATTCTTGGAAGCAATATTTAGTTGTTCCATGGAATAAATGGGGTAAACTAAATATACTCACCTCAAACACTTTTTGAAAGAGTAACCAACTCTGTATTTAGAGGATTATAAGCTTTTTCATCTGTAATCCATCATCTACCATTGGCAGGATTCTACCCACCTAAGTTATCTTAGAGAGAGAGGAATCAACCATGGTTAATATTCAGAGTAGGAACTTCCACAACAACCAGAGACACTGTTCTTATGTTTGCAATCAAGTTTCGGAAGTCAGGGAAGAAAGAATAAAAATAAGAGCTGGTTTTTCCACTTAGTTGGACGGTTGAATTAACTGACCTTTAAGGTCTCTTCCACCCTGGGTTTTATGATTCCATGAATCATTCCTGTAACTCAGGCCAAGTTAGTGATGAAATGACTGGGGAGGTGTAGGGTCAGAGGTGAACTGGAGATGTGGTAAATGGGTGAGAACAAGGGGATAAATTTTAATTAAGAGTGCAGAGTTAAGAAAGAAATAATTTTTCTGTCCTTTTAAAAGTTGGTATCAGAAGGGGAAGCAAAAATGTACGTTGGTGGAAAGGAATATTGGTTGTATAGGTAATGGCAGGGGTGGGGTGGTAATAGTGTGGTCACAGCAGAGGATAAATTCAGGAAACTGGACAAGAGTTTAAGGATGAATGAGATGATAGAAAGCATCACCAGCCAATATTCCAACAGAGAGAACAGAGCAGTTATGGGTGTGTACAAAATCCTCTGAGTGATTTTTTTTCATTTTCCATTTTGTATATAGATATAAAAAACTACTTTAGCCCTGGCTAGTTTTCTCAGAGGTTAGAGCGTCAGCCTGCAGACCAGGGAGTCCTGGGTTTGATTCTAGCCAAGGGCACGTACCTTGGTTGTGGTTCATCCTGGCCCCTGTTGGGGTCGTGAGGGTGGCAACCAAATGATGTGTCACTGTCACATGGATGTTTCTCGCTCTCTCTCTTTCTCTCCCCCCTACTCTGTCTGAACATAAATGTAAAAAAAAAAAAAAAAAATCCTCAAGTGAGGATTAAAACAAACAAATAAAAAACTACTTTAAACAAGACAATCTAAGTAAAACACATACATTTTTCTGAATAGAAACATATGTACTATATTTTGAAAAACTATCTTCAGATTATAAGACCATACTTAAAAGAGAGATATTAAGCAAGAGGTGAAAAGCTTCTATAAGTTAAAGTATTATTTATAAAAAGAGACTGAAAGTGTCTTGAAGCAACTTAATGTTATTTAGCTATTCAGTTATAAAAGACATTTTTCTTCAGTTGACTAAGGAGAGGTTGAGTTTGCAAATCATTGTGTATGAAATAGATGTGCTGTTTTCACTTGATCTTAAAGACATACTCAGAACAATGATATACAAAGGAGAAGTAAGCCTAGAGAATGATAACGGGGTCCCTGACACCATGGTGACTTAAAATGGGTGTGTAATGTTTGCTTGTTACAACAATGATGATGCTGATGATGGTGATGCTGATGATGGTGATGATAATGAATAGGCTCACTGGAAAGCTTGAGCTTCTTTTTTGCTGTTATTATGGAATCTTTCTGTCACCACTGGGGTGAAAAAAATTGGAGAGTTGTATAAGCAACACCAACATAGCATAAATAAGGAAATAATGTTTCCTTTTAAATGACCTCTTTTCTTTCTCTTTCTTTCTTTCTCCCTCTCCTCTCCTCTCCTCTCCTCTCCTCCCGGCCCCTCCCCTCCCTCCCCTCCCCTCCCCTCCCCTCCCCTCCCCTCCCCTCCCCTCCCCTCCCCTCCCCTCCCCTCCCCTCCCCTCCCCTCCTCTCCCCTCCCCTCCTCTCCTCTCCTCTCCTCTCCTCTCCTCTCCTCTCCTCTCCTCTCCTCTCCTCTCCTCTCCTCTCCTCTCCTCTCCTCTCCTCTCCTCTCCTCTCCTCTCCTCTCCTCTCCTCTCCCGCCTGCATTTATCTTCAGATAGAGTGGGAGGAAGAAAGAGAGAGAGTGAAGCATCAATGTGAGAGAGATACATCAACTGCCTGCCACCCACACAACCCCAACCGGGGTCAGGGACAAACTGCAACCGAGGTACCTGCCCTTAGCGGGAACCAAACCCAGGACTCTGGTCCATGGGCTAACGCTCTAACCGCTGAGCCAAACCGGCCACGGTTCCTTGTGCTTCTGTGTTGGCTTCCCTTTGCTTAACATTTGAATGGCTGAGCTGTAGAAGATGAACTAAGTAGTCCCTATTCTATTCATCCTACATAGCTCTTCCATCCTGAATTTAGCAGAAAGAACAATAAAAATATCTTTTATTCACTACTTGGCTCTTATTTCTTTGATATAAATGCATTAATTCAACAAACATTTATCAAAAACCTACTTTGAGCTCAGCCCTGGGTAATTCTTCATAACCTTTTATTGGACAATATCATGAATATTTATTTTATTATTGCCCAGGTAAATTACCAGTATGTAAGCTCCAAAAAAGCAGGAACTTTATTTACTGTTTTATTGCCAAAAAAATTGTCTGATACATAATATGCACTTAATATTTGTTTAATGAATGAAGAAACAAATCAACGCATGGATGGAAAAGAGACACAAAGATGAATAAGATGGAATATCTTTCCCTTGAGTATCTCACTGTAGTGGGGTGAAGTTGGTAATAAACACAAAAACAGGCCATTTTACAGCAACATGGTCCCAGGCCTGTTTGGCTCAGCGGTTAGAGCATCGGCCCACGGACCAGAGAGTCCTGGGTTTGGTTCCCGCTAAGGGCAAGTGCTTCGGTTGCAGTTTGTCCCCGGCCCTGGTTGGGGTCGTGTAGGTGGCAACCAGTCGATGTATCTCTCTCACATCATGTTTCTCTCTCTCTCTTTCTCCCTCTTTCTCTCTGCTCTACCTGAAGATAAATGCAAAAATGACCTTGGGCGAGGATAAAATAAATAAATAAATAAATAAATAAATAAAATAAAGCAACATGGTAACTCAAGCGATGGAAAAATATACGGGAGATAACACAAACCCATTTCCAAGGCTGGGTTAGAGGTGAGTGTGATGAAAAAATATTATATTATATAAACCTGACTGTATGATTAATAATATTTATATAATTCTATTTTATTCACTTTTTGTCTTCTCCCATCTTTTCCTACTCAATATTTAATGTCTAAACATAGCTAGACCTGCCTAATAGAATTATGAACTTACCAATAGAAATAGTTAATAGTTATTGAGTGTCTACTGCATGCCAGTCACTAGTTAAAAATATTGTTATGAATTAACTCATTTAATTCTCACAACAACCCTTTAAGGTAATTACAATTATTTTCCCATTTTATAGGTGCTAAACTGAGGCACAGAAATGTTAAGTGATTTGTCTAAAGACACACAGCTGACAAGTGGTTGAATGAAGACTGAATTCAGGCACTTAGATCATGATGCTCTTTGATCAATGCTGTCATGCTTATTCTCCCTCTCTTCTTATCAGAATGTGCTTTTAGCCCTGGCCAGTTTGGCTCAGCAATTGGAGTGTTGGATCTGCAGTCCAGAGAGACCCGGGTTTGGTTCCTGCTAAGGGCATGTGTCTCGGTTGCAGTTTGTCCTCTGCCCTGGTTGGGTCGTGCAGGTGGCAGCCACTGGATGTGTTCCTTTCACATAGATGTTTCTCTCTCTCTCCCTCCTGCTCTATCTGAATAAAAAGTGGAAGAATGTCCTTGGGTGAGGATAAAGAAAAAAAAATGTGCTTTTAGAGTTTTTTTTACACTAGGGTATAAGTATCCAATAAGTTTAACATGCTATTTACCTCATGTATATTTATGAGAGTAGGTGCTAAAACAAGGAATAAATTCATAATTGTAGAATCACAGTCATCAGCTAATGGGAACATTTTATGGGAAAAGGGAATCTTTAAAAATGATCCTTAACTCATACCACTTTATCTACCCATTAATTTATCAAATATTTATTGAGTACATAATGGGTATATTGCAGGTTGTATTCTTTGGAAGTGGCTGCTAAGATGGAATTTGGAGTCCAAGATATCTATTGGGGAATCAGTACCTGTGAAAAGAAGGGGGTGGAAGCAGAATTGGGCCAAGGGAGACATCAGCTTGCAAAGTAGGGCTGACAAAATTCTCGGCTCACTTGGTAGGAAGCTCTGGAATCAGAACTGCCCATCAGAGTTGTCTGGAATGAGCTTTGGGCTTTTAGCCTCCAATACCATTCCCTTCTCCTTGCTTGGTTACTAGATGCAGGCTTCTGGAAAAGGGCATGACCTCAGGTGAGGCAATTGTCTATCTATAGTTGAGGCTGAGTAGCTGGGCAGTAAGTCTTTCTTTGAAGGGGCATCTGGGTGGCACATCACTGTTTCTACTACATGGTGCCAGACCCTGGGCTAAGTGCAGGACACAAGTAGATAAAGAAGACAGAGTCCCTTTGCCCAGGAGAAACAGTTCCATTTGATCTATCAGTGGTTACTTCTGATCACTTTGCTTAATAATTTTGATTGCTGAGATCCCTAGCTTAGGGGCTTTCCTGTTCATGGCTAAACAGTACAGATAGACCTGGATGTACCCTTGGGAAGTCACTTTTGCTGAGCTTTTGTTTACTTATCTATATGAAGGATATCACAAATAACCTTGGAGAGAGTTCTAGAAATTAGGCAGGTATTTATAAATCTCCTAGCAAAGAGTTCTAACACTTAGTAAGTGCTCAATAAATAGCAGCTATTATTACTACACTCCTTATCCTAATGGCTTCCTGGCTACCACCATTGGGCTTCACTGTATATCCATCATGGTTGTCTTGGGTCATCTTTTCTGTCCTTTGTTTTGGTCATGACATATCTTCTGAAACGTGTCTGGATCTTCACATTCTATTCAAAGCTCTTTACCTCTCTGCTTCTTATGAGTTTACTTCTGTCCACTTTCTCTACTCCTGCTGTATATATTTGTTTATTTCTAGGAAAAATTTCTTAATGCTTAGACTCCATTCTTTTTTTTTTTTTTTAGACTCCATTCTTAAGGTTTATTTCCTTGACTATAACACATGCCCAGGAAGCCTGCACCCTTTAACTCAGCAGACATTCTTACATATTAAACATCCCATTCTTTCATAAATTCCTCCAGGATGATTGGAAAAGAGGAACAAATTCTTGCTGATTCATGTCCCTGATGACTTTCTTTTTATTATTATTGAATATCCTATAGCATATGTTTTCTATTTGGCTTATGTATAGCATTCATAGACATTCATTATGAGGGACAGATAACCATATAATTGTAAAGCCAGAAGTAATCTTAGAAACTTTGTCCTCATCTGCCTCATTTAGAAGCTGGAGAAATTTTTCCTACAGAAGTTAATTAAATTGCTCAGATTCACACAGCTAGTTAAGTAGACACTAGAACCTTGGTGATTAAAGTCGTTTAACTCTATGCCCTTGTCCCTTACTTTCTCTGTCAATAATACCATCTTAACTTTCATGTTTCTAGGGTATAATACACAAATCAATATAGTCACCAGAGAATTATTCTTTAAGAGCTTAATAAATATGTTAGGGTAGGTGATTCCCACCTAATTTCTGTTTTCCCCACTAGTCACCCATTAGAATAAGAGGAGATGGGACAGTCTCTAGCATGAAGCTGTTTTTGTCAGCATCTTCCCTATTCCCATGCTTCTTCCAGGGACCCCACAACGCCAGCTGGGATGTCTCTGTAATGTAATGCTTCTGGAAGAATTAGGGCCAATTGATTACCTTCAGGGTCCAACCATCTTGCAATCCCAGATCTTACATGTTAGTTTCCTGGGACCGTCCTTTATGATGAGGGCAGGATTTTATATTGTAAGTTTAGAGATGTGGGGATTTACAGGTCCAGCAAGTGTTCTCAAAGCTGAGCTGCTCAGGGGAATGCACACTTAATCTGGGATGGAGAAGGGGAAATAATTCCAGTTGTCTGCTCATGAGGCAGTTTTATCAGGGCTTGGATGGACACATTTTAATCATGTGAATAATCCCTGGTTGTCTGCCTTCTCCATAAAACAGCTCATAGAACTAGTGACTTCAGAGGGCTATGGGATTTTCCCTTTGTTCAAACTCTGGGTCATGGTGCTCTTTACTGACAGTTTAATGTATATTCAGAAAAATTTGGTTTGTCTTGGGCCATTTCCAAACCACAGACCTCCTTTGCATTCCTGCCTTCTCTACTGTGTCCTCTGTGGGATTTGCAGAGGAGGATGAGACAGTCTGGAAAAAAAAAGATTATTAATTATAATGATAAATTTGTCAAGTTGGGGAGGTTATCATTAAGTCAAAAGCCATATCCCAAAGACCATGTAAGTGAGAAACTGCAGATTATCTTAGGTGTTTCTGAACAATGAATTTTAGGCTTACACAACTTCCTTTGAATAACTCAACAAGTTTCAAATTGGGCATCTATTCAATGTAATGGTTGTTTGGGAAATTTTTATTTTCTTTAATTTTTAGAGTCACAGGTTCAGCAAACATATCTTTCCCATTTTTTAAAAAAGCCCAAACACAGTTTTCACTAGTTAATTGATGATAATATGGTTTATATTATTAAGAGATTACTGGAAATATAAATGCTACTTTGTAAGTCTTTAAAGCTGTAAGATTTCAACTTACTCTTCTTCATACTTCCTAAACAACAAAGAGGTCATCACATACTTTCTCTTTGTTATAAACATCCATTCACAGGAATGGAGTGGTGATTAAAAAATGAATGGTCCCTGCTTTCATAGAGTTTAAAGTCTGGAGAGATATCAGACATTGAACAGGAAGTTATGTTCCAGGAAGACATTACCTCCTTAAACACTCAACACTGTTTTTAATAAGATTATGACTGAACACCAGGTAAGAATTGTTAAAAATGGCCAAAGAGATAAATGCACATGGATTATTTCAATCTGTGTTGAATACAGTGGTAATTGGTAGGCAACCCTTAGCAAAGAGGGATAGAGAAGAAAAGTGGAAATTTTCACTAAAGTAGCTCTTGTTTGTGAGTTTGTAGTTTTTCTGTTCTCAAAAGAAACGTTAAAAAAAAAAAAGTCCTTTCAGCTTTGGTTCAGAGAACAACTATTTAACCTGGTTGTTCCTGGAATGGCCTGGTGGGTCACAGTGGGCAGAGAGGGAAGTCAGCCTGCCTTCATTTTTGCTTGCATAGATTCAAAACACTGACTTCTTTTCAGAAACCCTGAAGATAGTTTATTACAAAGATAAATTAATAAATAAGAATACTTCAAGAAAAGGGACTACTGATGAATACCAAGAAGCCTGGATCAGTCAGATCTGCTAGTCTCTGGAATAGCATGTCTAAGGAAGTATGGAAAACCCGATTGCTTGATACCATTTCAAACTGGAGTGACTAATCTGAAAGTCAAACAAAGAAATCATGAAAGAATAGATGAAAAGACCAAATACAAATTTTCTACCTCTTAGTTTCTAAAGGTACTTTTCATCCTTGACCATTTTTGGCATAGGAAGGACAATAATTTCCTAGGGTAACAGGTTTCTATTGGATATATATTCTCATAAACACACAGTACAAAAATGAAAACAAAAAATTTTGAAATCATGACATGACAATAAAATTACAGTAAGACACGTACTTGCACAGCACACATGGAAAAATGTATTTCACAGAATGAAGGAGAATATTGGGTGAGTTTTCAGTCTGTTTTAATTCTAGAAGCTCATGGTGGATATATAGCATTAGAGTTCTCTTTGGCTTTCATAATAGATGGGAATACTGAAAAGTGGCCCCACAACATCAACTGTAAAATTGTAGCTGGACTCCTTTGTGATCCACCTACTCCCATCAATCCCCAGGACTTGTTATCATTTCTGAAATTGAGCCAAAGATGCAAAAAAGCAGATTCATCACGTTGTACACCTTAAGAATGCATTGGTTTCACCTTCTTAAAGGTTTAGATTCATCATTATCTGTGAAATGAATGTAGGGAGATGTTTGCCTCTATATAGTGACTGTTGAATAAAAATAAAATTTTTTGTTTGTTCTTAGAATTATTTATTCAAAGAAAAAGAGCTGAATGTGACAAACATGCAGATACTGGAGTCTGGAATATGCATTAGCACAAGAAAGTTTTAGCATATAAATAAGTTAGAAAGGATCTGATCTTTCAAGTGAATCAAGAGATAGTTTAGAAGTATCCAGACCAGGGTTATAGAAGGACAGGACAAGTGATCAAGTTCTAGAGATAAAGACAGGACTGGATGTTTCAGGTAGGAAGCTCTGAGGCAGGAAACAGCTGGGCAGCTGAGCATAAATGGTCCAGCAAATCCTGTAGGCAGAGGTCAGCAGGCCCAGTTTCTGGGAGGCCAGGGGATAAGGAGACACTCAAGGTGAGCCATGAAAAAAAGACAGAAGCGATTTGTTCTCGGCCTCCTTTTGAACTCCGGCTACGTGGGTGGGCCAGGGCTTGCAGGTGTCTGCAGTCAGCAGAGAGGGGCCTCACTAAGATCAGCTTTCAGTTTTCTGTTATCCTCACCCCTTGTCTCACGCTATTCAGCAATATTGCATCTTTAATGGTTAAGCTCTGGGGCAGGTGGCTATTTGTAAGGCTACTAATTAGATAAAGGGACTGATTTGCACCAGGATGCAGATAATGCATGGAATTGTGCCAAGACCCAGAGCTCAGGAGTTTATGACCCTCAGCTACCATGGAGACCATGCCTATTCAGTTGGAAGAGACTTTTTGTTGTGGGATAGCAGGCAGCCCACAGAGTAGAGCATCAGCTTCTGTAGAGTTTGAAACTGGAAAATGAAAATGAAAGAGACAAGTAGGCAACAGGGCATTAGATCTTTCATTTATACCCATATGGGTTGATTATTCTGTGAGTTTGGTTCCACATGCTTATTAGAAAAAGCAGGGCCTTTTCTTGGGTCAATTGTCTGATGATCCTGAGGTTTGGAAGGAAACGTTTTCTAGTGGATCTTTTCTTTGTACACTGTCTTCATACTGCACAGCCCTCACCTCTATGCCTTTGATTTCTTATCCTTATTTTTTCCAAATGTTTTGTTGTGTTCACTACACAGAATATATTGTAAGCTGGAAGCTCATGACTCTAGAAAAGAATTGAGATTTATTTTCTGGTTTTAAGGTGTATAATATAATCATTACATTCTAGAGCTGGAAGAAGCTGTAGAGATAGATGGTCATATGTCCAATTTTGTTGGGATTGTCCTGGTGTCCTAGTATAATAATGAATAGCTCATTTTTCCCTCAAAAGACACATGGTTGGGCAACGACAATCCTACTTAGATCATATTATCTAACTCTTCATTTTATAGACAAAGAAATACAGCATGTCCTTGAATAATGTTGTTTTATTATAATGTTGATAATAAAATTATAATGTTGGTAATATAGAAACTGAACTCCTATTTATATCAATTAGCCTATGGTAAAATTAGTGTTATTACACTATGTTGTTTTGCTAAAAGTTGAAAACCCTATTGATGATATTAAAGGAAGACTTACTACATTTAAAATTTTGACCTCCAAGTTGACGAGTCAGAACTTTTGGAAATGGAAAGAATCATTAAAAAGGAGGAACGTAAGAGTGGAAGACGTGAAGGATTATTGAATCTGGGCTGGATTGGAAAGAAAATAAAGCAGAAAGAGGCTGACAGGTGGGGAAGAGCACGGGTGGGAGGGATCAGGCACAGGACTGGAGAAAGAACAGACATGTTAAGAGTCATAGAAAAAGAGAACTGAAAGGGTATAAGCTGTGGTCAGAGACTGGGATGTCAAGTTTATGATTTCAGAGGTGGAGCATTAATAGGGTGGCTGAAGTTATGTGGGCCCCAGCAGGAAACAAATGAATCACTAAGGGATTAACTTGAGAAAGTTTAATAGAGGGACTGTTTACACAGGTATGAATAGGTAAAACAAAAACAAGAGGTGATAATACATTTAGAAACTAGCAGTGACAGAAAGACAAGCCACTTTCATCCCTGGGCCTGAAGAACCAAGGAGAGGGAGCTGTGTTATTTGGAACCTGGCTGGTGTTCTAACCACGGGAGAGGTCCTGCTCCTAGGGGTTCTGGCCATGCTAGATGAATCCAGCCACTGCCAAAACCTTAGTTGGAAAAGGATGTGTGAGGAGAGATCACTGTTTCCTCTCACCCTTGGATCTCCAGCCAGGGCCTTCTATTGGGTAAACCTCACCAGAGAGCAGAAAGAAGTAGAGAAGCACAAAAGCAGAAAATAATCAGTGCTTTAAAGAATGGTGAAAAGAGAGTGGCAGTAGTTGTCAGTAGATATTAACTTCATCCAGGATAATAATGAGATGTGGAGTGGAGAAAAGATGCAATATTTTCTTCCGGAAGTTTATATATATTCAATTTCTTTCTGAAGAATTATATGGTGAATATAATAATATAATACATAATATATGATTCTTAGAAAGATGACCAGAAAGGCAATCTAAGACTCTGAAGTTTCATAAAAGGTAACATATATTCAGATAGGTTTGATGTTATCTGTATTTTGCATTCCTATTATTAAAAATTGTAAATCTTTGTGTAGGCTATTATAGAGTAAGGGATTAAATATATATTTCATCTCTAAACAACTAGGAAATCAGAGAAAATATATGAAGCAATGGTTTTTAGAAATGGTCAACATTCACCAGGAGAGTGATCCCTGAGGGAAGGGAACAATAAGGAGAACTATTTGATTTTCAAAATCTACTGCTTGAGAAAGTTTCCAGATTGTAACCCAGGGAAGGGAAACCAAAGAGAGCCTAGCGGAATCAAGAAGACAAAGTTTGTAGTTCAAGAGGGTCGTGTGGCTGAAATTTGCAGAGAAAAATATCGGAAAGGGGGGAACTACAGAGTGAGAAAGAATTCCAGAGATTTACAGAGGGGTTCAAGTCTTTAACTGAATACTTTTATGACCATGCACATAAGAAACTATTCCAGGCTGGTGAAAGAACCATTGTAAAGAAATAGATAGAGCAACCCTGGAGCTTAGACAGGCTGGGGATAGGTGTGGTTTTCACCAGCTAGAGTAGGAATAATTCCTAATATGTGAGACAGTAGGTAGGGTCTTAGCAAAGGGCCAGATTAGCTGTAGATTAAAGGCTGCTCTGGACTCACCCTAATATATTTTAAAGCAAATATTGATAGAATCAAACTAATTACCATCAACTAAATGATGTCCCAGAAAAAGCTGCACAATATTAAAAGAATATAATAAAATCCAGCAGTCAAAAGCATAATACTTCCTAGGTCTTTCATAAAAATTAAAAGATTATTAGAGATTTAAAGAAACAGGAAAATGTTTCTATCAGGAGGAGAAAATTCAATAACCAAAAATAAACTCAGAAGTGACCTAGAAGTTAGTCTTAGCAGACCTGACTGGCTAGGCAGATGTGCCCCCAAACCCCCATCTGTGGGCAACCCTCCAGAGGCCCAGACTTAGGTTGTGGATCATGAGCATTTTTGTTTCTCAATACTTTAAAAATGTCTTTGAACATAAACTTTAAGAGCTGCCTAGTATTCCATTGTAAATAATAATTTAATCCTTACTATGGGTCACTTAGATTGTTGCAATATTTTACTCTAATAAATACTGGTCTATTAAATATCTTTTGAATGCATGTTTAATTAAATCTTTAAGACAGATATTTAAAAGTAGAATTATACTAGAATAAGATATGAATGTTAAAAATATAAAAGCAAAAATAATGAGCAATGTATTATGGAATTTATAACAAAAGTAAAGAGTATAAAATAGTACAATGGTTAAGAGGGCACATAAATAGAAGTACATTGTTGTAAGGTTCTTACACTATGCTTGAAATGATTAATATTATTTGAAGATACATTGTGATAAATTAAAGTTGTATATTGCAAACTCCAGAGGAGTAACTAGAAAAATAAAATAAAGAGGTAGAGTTAATAACCAATAGGGGAGATAAAATGAAATAAAATCATATTCAGTGAATCCAAATGGAGGCAGTAAAAGACAAAGAAAAAAAAAACAAATGAGACAAAAATAAAATAAATATTAATATAGTAACTCACTCATGATAAAAGCTCTCAGTAAATTAGAAATAGAGGAAAACTTCTAAACATGATAAAGAATATCTACAAAACCCCTGTAGCTAATATCATATTATTAGAGAGAAATCAGAAACTTCTTATTAAGATCAGGTACAAGGTCAGAATGTCTCTTCTCACCACTCCTTTTCAACATTGTACTGAAAGTCCTTGCTAATGTAATAATGCAAAAAAGGAGATAAAAGGCATACAGTGTGGGAAGGAAGAGATACAATTGTCTGTTCATGGATGACATACCATCTATGTAGAAAATCCCAAAGAAAGGACAAAAATCTCCTGGAACTAATAAGTAATTATAGCAAGATTGTAGGATATAAGGTTAATATATAAAATTCAATCACTCTCCTATGTGCAAGCAATGAACATATGGAATTTGAAATAAAAAATACAGTACCATTTACATTAGCAAAATGAAATAGGTATAAATGCAACAAAATATGTACAAGATTTATAGGAGGAAAATTATAAAGATCTGATGAACAAAATCAAAGAAGAACTAAATAAATAGAGAGCTATTCCATGTTCATGGATAGGAAGACTCAATATTGTCAAGATGTCAGTTCATCCCAAATTGATCTATAGATTCAATGCAATCCCAATCAAAATCTCAGAAAATTACTTTGTGAATATTGAAAAATTGACTCTAAAGTTTATATGAAGAGACAAAACACCCACAATAGCCAACACAATATAGAAGGACAATAAAGTGGGAAAACTGACACTACCTAAATTCTAGACTTACTATAAAGCTACGGTAATCAAGACAATGAGGTGAAGGAATGACAAGTGGGTCAGTGGGGTAGAATAGAGAGCTCAGCAACAGATCCACATAAATACAGGTAACTGATCTTTGACAAAGGAGCAAAGGCAATGCAATAAAGAAAAGATAGTCTCTTCAACAAATAGTGCTGGAACAACTAGCATTGTCATGCAAAAAAAAAAGTTAGACACAGATATCCTTCATAAAAATGAACTCAAAATGGATCATACACCTAACGTAAAACCAAATTACCCTAGAATATAACATAGGAGAAAACCTAGGTAACCTTGGGTATGGTGATACCTTTAGATACAACACCAAAGACATGATCCATGAAAAAAATAATTGATAAACTGGGCCTCACTAAAATTAAATAGTTTTGCTCTGTGAAAGACAATGTCAAGAGAATAAGAAGACAAGCCACAGACTGGGAGAAAATATTTGTAAAAGAAACACCTGAGAAAAAACTGTTATTCAAAATATACAAAGATCTCTTAAAACTCACCAGTAAGAAAACAAAGGCCCTTGCT
Organism: Molossus molossus; assembly: GCF_014108415.1. NCBI lineage: Eukaryota > Metazoa > Chordata > Mammalia > Chiroptera > Molossidae > Molossus > Molossus molossus. The sequence goes on along the minus strand of NW_023425402.1, from coordinate 79,840,221 downwards.
TGTGTGGCTCAGTTGGTTGGAGCATTTTCCCGTGCACAACAGAGTCTCAGGTTTGATTCCCTGTCAGGGTAGATACCCAGGTTGCAGGTTCAATTCCCAATCTGGGCACATATAGGAGGCAACCGATCAATGTTTTTTTCTCTCTCTCTCAAATCAATAAAAGAAAATAAAAAATAAAATAAAATGAACAACCCTATTAAAGTAATGGGCCAAAGACCTTAACAAACACCTCACCACAGAAGCCTATATATGGCTACACAGATGACAAATAGGTATATGGGATAATGCTCTGCTTCTTTCGTCATCAGAGAAATGCAAATTAAAATAATGAGATATCACTACACAACTATTAGAATGACAAAAAATCTGAAACATTGACAACAAAGAATGCTGGCGAGGATATGGAGCAATAAGAACTCGCATTCATTGCAGATGGGAATATAAAATGGAATGGGCATTTTGGAATACAGTTTAGTGGTTTCCTATAAAACTAAACCTATAGGAGAGGAAAAATGGCGGCGGAGTGAACGGAAGCTACACAGACCGTCTCCCAGAACCAAACTGGAATTACAACTATAACACAGACAAATTGATGGGGAAAAGCAACAGAAAAGCAGCTTGCGAGGACCATACAACGAGGGACACTGACTCCATCCCGGTAGGCTTGCGAAGGCGCGAGACGGGGCTGGGAGCCCACGGTGGGCAGCTCGGCAGCGGCCTCAGCTGGGAGCAGCGCCCTCGGGTTACACTCCCAGGCGGCTCCACAGCTCAGCCAGGACAGAGGCTAAAACAGCCACAGCCACTCACCTTGGGCTCCGGCAGAGGGAGGGTGCACTGGACTGGAACTGTGTCAGGACACTCGGGATTTGTAGGGCTCTCAGAGCTTTTGCTGAGTGCAGCCACGCAGGACGGTGGCCGTATAGCTCCTTCCCAGAGCTCTGGGGAGAGGCAGCAGCCCCTCCCTCGGAGATCCAACCCCACCCTGTGGGCCATTGAAGTGCTAATTGAGGCTCACTAACAACCAGCATCTGCCCCACCCTCGTGAAATCCCCTTGTGCTGAGCACCTGAGGGAGTTTTTCAATCAATTGACAACCCAAAACTCATCAAGTAACCTCGACTGCTAGCCTCCAGGCAAAAAGCTAGAGGATAACAGTACCTTTCCTGGGCTGGCAACTTTAACCAGGAAAGTAAGACTTGACAGTGGTGTTCAACGTGGGTCCTCCCTCGCTCATCTAAACACAGGAGAGGGAGCCACAGACAGCAGAACACCAACACCCACAGGGAAAACTTGACAGGCTCCAAAGCCCACTGCGATAGCCAAAATGGTGAAACACAGAAACAGAAGCCAAATAAAAGAGCAAGAGACCTCCACTGAAGACGAGATCAATGTGGAGCCATTAGGCATGTTAACAGAGCTAGAATTCAGAGCCATGATCTTGAGGAAGCTGAACAGCATGAGTAAGGACATAGAGACACTGAAAATAAGCCAATTGGAAATTAAAAACCATCAAGAAGAGATAAAAAATGACATATCAGAAATGAAAAACACATTGGAAGGTTTAAAAAGCAGAGTAGAGGGAACTGAGGACCGGATCAGTGAATTAGAAGACAGGGTAGAAAAAATCAACCAATCAGGAAAACAAAAGGAAAAAACGATTAAAAAACAGGAAGACAGCTTAAGACAACTGTGGGACAACTGGAAATGTAACAATATTTGCATCATAGGAGTCCCCAAAGAAGAAGAAAATGAGCAAGGGATAGAGAATATATTCAAAAAAAATAGTGACAGAAAACTTCCCTAATTTGGGGAAGGAAGAAGGCATTCAAGTTCAAGAAGCACAGAGAGTCTCAAGTAAGAAGAACCCAAACAGGCCCACACCAAGACACATAGTAATTAAAATGCCACAAATTAAAGACAAAGAGAGAATCCTAAAAACAGCAAGAGATAAGCAACAGGTTACCTACAAAGGAAACCCCACAAGGCTCTCAGTTGACTTCTCACAAGAAACACTACAGGCCAGAAGGGAATGGCATGAAGTAATCAAAGTCATGAAAAACAAGAATCTGAATCCAAGACTACTGTATCCAGCAAGGCTATCATTCAAAATAGAAGGTCAAATAAAGAGCTTCCCAGACAAAAAAAAGGCTAAGGGAATACATTAGTACCAAACCAGCACTGCAAGAAATGTTAAAAGGACTGCTGTAATTAGTAATAAAAATGGGAAGAAAAATAGAACCACACTAAACAAAAATGGCAATAAATAAGTACATATCAATAATCACCTTAAATGTAAATGGATTGAATGCTCCCATAAAAAGACACAGAGTAGCTGATTGGATAAGAGAGCATGACTCATCTATATGTTGTTTGCAAGAGACCCACCTCACAACAAAAGATTCACATAGGTTGAAAGTGAAGGGATGAAAAAAATTTTTCCAAGCAAATGGAAAGCAAAAAAAAGCTGGGGTAGCAATACTCATATCTGATAAAATAGATTTCAAAATGAAGACCATAACTAGAGACAAAGAAGGCCACTATATAATATTGAAAGGATCTATCCAACAGGAAGATATAACCTTGATAAACATATATTCACCCAATATAGGAGCACCAAAATATATTAAAAATCTTCTGGAGGACTTCCAAGGAGAAATCGACAACAATACAATCATAGCAGGGGACTTCAACACCCCGTTGACAGCACTGGATAGATCCTCTAGGCAAAAAATTAGCAAGGAAACAGAGACTCTAAATGAAGCACTAGACCAAATGGATTTCATAGATATCTACAGAGAATTACACCCCAAAACTACAGAATACACATTCTTCTCAAGTGCACATGGGACATTATCAAAGACAGACCACATGATAGGACACAAACTAAATCTCTACAAGTTCAAGAAGATTGAAATCATATCAAGCATCTTCTCAGATCACAATGGCATGAAACTAGAAATCAATTGCAACAAGAACATGCAAAGACATTTCAACACATGGAGGCTAAATAGCATGTTATTAAACAATGAATGGGTCACCGAGGAGATCAAGGAAGAAATTAAAAACTTCCTGGAAACCAATGAAAATGAACACACAACAACACAAACTCTATGGGATGCAGCGAAAGCAGTTTGGAGAGGAAAGTTCATAGCACTACAGGCCTACCTCAAAAAAGGAGAAAAATTTCTAATTGACTGTCTAACCTCACAACTTAAAGAATTAGAAAGCAAACCAAAGGAAAACCCCAGAGCAAGTAGAAGGAAGGAAATAGTAAAGATCAGAGCAGAAATAAATGACATAGAGACCAAAAAGACAATTCAAAGGATCAATGAAACAAAGAGCTGGTTTTTCAAAAAGATAAACAAGATTGATGAACCCTTAGCTAGACTCACCAAGAAACAAAGAGAGAGAACCCAAATACACAAAATCAGAAATGAAAGAGAAGTAAAAATCAACACCACGGAAATACAAAAGATCGTTAACAACTACTATGAACAACTATATGGCAACAAATTCGACAATCTCAGTGAAATGGACAAATTTCTAGAAACACACAGTCTCCCAAAACTGGACCCAGAAGAGAAAGAAAACTTGAACAGACCAATAACAACTAAGGAAATTGAAGAGGTAATCAAGACTCTCCCAGCAAACAAAAGCCCAGGCCCAGATGGCTTCACGGGGGAGTTTTACTGAACATTCAAAAAAGAACTAACACACATTCTCCTCAAACTATGTCAAAAAATTCAAGAAGAAGGAAGACTTCCAAACACGTTCTATGAGGCCAGCATAATTCTAATTCCAAAACCAGAAAAAGACACTACAAAAAAAGAAAATACAGGCCAATATCTCTGATGAACATAAACGCCAAAATCCTGAAAAAAATATTAGCAAATCGGATCCAGAAGTACATCAAAAAAATTATTCACCATGACCAAGTGGGATTCATTCCAGGGATGCAAGGCTGGTACAATATTCACAAATCAATAAACATGATACACCACATAAACAAAATGAAGAATAAAAACCACATGATCATATCAATAGATGCTGAAAAAGCATTCGACAAAATCCAGCATCCATTTCTGATAAAAACGCTCAGCAATGTGGGAATAGAGGGATCATATCTCGACATAATAAAGGCCATATATAAAAGACCTACAGCCAACATCATACTCAATGGACAGAAACTAAAAACATTTCCCTTAAGAACAGGAACAAGACAGGGATGTCCACTTTCGCCACTCTTATTTAACATTGTACTGGAAGTCTTAGCCACAGCAATCAGACATGAAGAAAAAATAAAAGGGATCCAAATTGGAAAGGAGGAAGTAAAACTGTCATTATTTGCAGATGACATGATATTATACATAGAAAACCCTAAAGACTCCATCAAAAAATCTACTAGACTTAACAAATGAATTTGGCAAAGTAGCAGGATACAAAATTAACGTCAAGAAATCGACGGCATTCTTGTACACCAATGATGAACTCACAGAAAGAGAAACTAAGAAAAAATCCCATTTACCATTGCGGCAAAAACATTACGATACCTAGGAATAAACTTAACCAAAGAAGTAAAGGACCTATTTGCAGAAAACTACAGGTCATTGAAAAAAGAAATAGAAGAAGATATAAAAATGTGGAAGCACATACCCTGTTCATGGATTGGAAGAATTAACATCATTAAAATGTCCATACTACCCAAAGCAATCTATAGATTCAATGCAATCCCCATCAAAATACCAACGACATATTTCATAGAACTAGAACAAATACTTCAAAAGTTCATATGGAACCAAAAAAGACCCGGAATAGCCACAGCAATCTTGAAAAAGAAGAACAAAGTAGGTGGGATCACAATACCAGATATCAGGTTATACTACAAAGCGACTGTAACCAAAACAGCCTGGTACTGGCACAAGAACAGGCATATAGACCAGTGGAACAGAACTGAAAACCCAGAAATGGACCCAAGGCAATACGCTCAATTAATATTTGACAAAGGTGGCAAGAGCATACAGTGGAGTAAAGACAGCCTCTTTAATAAATGGTGTTGGGATAATTGGACAGCTACATGCAAAAAAATGAAACTAGACAATCAACTTATACCATACACAAAAATAAACTCAAAATGGATAAAAGACTTAAATGTGACCCATGAATCCATAAAAATTCTAGAAGAAAATGTAGGCAACAAAATTTCAGACATCATACGGAGCAGAATTTTCACTGATACATCACCTAAGGCAACAGAAACAAAGGAAAAAATGAACACATGGGACTACATCAAACTAAAAAGCTTCTGCACAGCAAAAGAAACAATCATCAAAATGGAAAGGCAACCCACTGTATGGGAGAACATCATTGCCAATGATGTATCAGATAAGGGGTTAATTTTCAATACATATAGAGTGCTCATACAACTCCACAAAAGGAAGACAAAGAACCCAATTAAAAAATGGGCAGAGGAGCTGAATAGACACCTCTCTAAACAGGACATACAAATGGCCAAGAGACATATGAAGAAATGCTCAACATCACTCATCATCAGAGAGATGCAAATTAAAACAACAATGAGGTATCACCTCACACCTGTCAGAATGGCCGCCATCAACAAATCATCAAACAACAAGTGTTGGCGAGGGTGTGGAGAAAAGGGGACTATAATACACTGCTGGTGGGAATGCAGACTGGTGCAGCTGCTGTGGAAAACACTATGGTGTTACCTCAAAAAATTAAAAATTGAACTTCCATTTAACCCAGTGATCCCACTTCTAGGAATATACACTAAGAAGCCTGAAACACCAATCAGGAAGAATATATGTACCCCCATGTTCATAGCAGCACTATTTACAATAGCTAAGATCTGGAAACAGTACAAGTGTCCATCAGTAGACAAATGGATAACAGCTGTGGTACATATACACAATGGAGTACTATGCAGCTGTAAGAAAGAAAGATCTCTTATCCTTTGAGACGACATGGAGGGACCTGGAAAGTATTATCCTAAGTGAAATAAGCCAAGCAGAAAAAGACAAATACCACATGATCTCACTTATATACGCAATATAATGAACATAACAGTCTGAGGAATACAGCAGACCCAGAAACATGGAAGTAGGGCACAGACTGACATCCCTCAGAAGCGGGGGTGGGGGAGGGGGTGGGAAGAGATAAACCACAGAACTTATATGCTTGTATGCATGACCAATGGACATGGACAACTAAGCCGGGGACGGGGCGGGGGTAGGGTGGGGAGGGGGGTGCCATGGGGTAAAAAATGTAAAATATCTGTAACAAAAAAATAAATAAAAAATTAATAAAAACAAACAGAAAAAAAAAAACTAAACATATACTTACCATATGATCCCGTGATCACACTGTTGGTATTTGCCCCCAGATGTTGAAAACATGTTAATATAAAAATTTGCTTACAATGTTTATAGCAACTTCATTTATAATTGCTAAAACTTGGAGGCAACCAAGATGTCCCTTAGTAGGTGAATAGATAAATTGTGGTACAGCCAGACAATGGAATATTATTCAGCACTAAAAAGAAATGAGCTATTATGTTGTGAAAAGACATGGAGGAAACTTAAATGCATATTATTAAGTGAAAGAAGCAAATCTGAAAAGGCTACATACATACTGTATGATTCCATGAGATTCTAGAATAGTCAAAACTATGGAGACAGTAAAAGATAAGCAGTTGGCGGGGGTGGGGGTAAGGAGAGAGAAATAGAGCACAGAGGATTTTCAGGTCAGTGAAAGTGCTCTATATGATATCATAATGATGGATATATGCATTATATTTTTGCCAAAACCCACAGAATGTACAATGCTAAGCATGAATCCTAAGGTTTACTAAAGGCTTTGAGTGACTATGATGTATCAATGTAAATTGATCAATTTTAACAAATGTACCACTCTGGTGAGTGATAGTGCTAATAGAGTAAGCTATATATACATGTATGGGGGCAAGGTCTATATGGGGAATCTCTGTACCCTCTCCTCAATTTTACTGCAAACCTAAAACTACCCTAAAAATATAAAGTCTTAAAAAATTAGTAGATTTAAATCCAACCACATTGACAATGATATTAAATATAAATTGTCTAAACTAGCTTTTTTTTTTTTTTTTTTTATCCTCACCCAAGGAAATTTTTGTTTTTATTCAGATAGAGAGGGAGGGAAAGAGAGGAAAAGAGAGAGAGAGAGAAACATCGATATGAAAGGGACACATTGAGTGGTTGCCACCCGCACGACCCAACCAGGGCCAGGGACAAACTGCAACCAAGGTACATGCCCTTAGCGGGAACCAAACCCAGGTCTCTCTGGACTGCACATTGATGCTCTAACCACTGAGCAAACCATCCAGGGCTAAACTAGCTTTTAAAAATAGAAATATAAGCCACATTTATAATTTAAATTTTCTAGTAGTCATATAAAGAATAAAATATGTGAAAATATTTTTTTTTGTGAAAATTTTAATGTTATTTTATTTATCTAAAATAACATCATTTCAATATGTAATCAGATAAATATTATTGACAAATTTTCTATTTTGGTTTTACATACAACTAAGTCTTCAAAACCTTGTTGCAGTTTATACTTAAAGCAATCTCCATTTATAGTAGTCATGTTCAAGTGCTCGATAGCCACATGTGGTTAGTGGTTACCATATTATACTGTGTAGGTGTAAATACTCCAATGAAAAGTCAAAGACTGTCATATTGGATTTTTAAAAAGTAAGACAAAATATATGTTATCTATCAGAAACCCACTTTAAACATAAAGACACAGGTAGTATAAAAATAAAAGGATGTAAAATTATATTTTATGCAAGCACTTATCAGAAGAAAGTTGGAATTGCTATATTAATAGCAAAGTAAATTACAGAATAAGAAATATACCAGGGATACACAGGGGCATTTTATAATGATGAAGTGGTAAATTCATTAAGAGAACTTAGCAAGCTTAAATAGTAATCCATATAATAAAATAACTTCAAAATATATATAAAATGAATCTAATAGGAAGAAAAGAATCAGAAAACCCCACAATTATAGTTGGTGATTTTAATATTGATGGAATCAGTAGGCAGAAATATCAGGACAGAAAAGAATACACAACTATTAGCCAAACTGACCTAATTCACATTTATAGAACAATTCACTCAACAATAGCAGAATAAATATTCTCTTCAAGTACACATGGAATATTCACCAAGGCAGACCATATTTTGGGCCATTAACAAAGAGATAGCTGTTTAAGAAGTAATCAAATATTTGGAAAGTAAACACAATTTAAAAAACTATGGACCAAAGAAAAAAATTACAAAGAAAATTAGAAATTATTTTGAACCAAATAAAAATGAAAACAGCACATTAAAATATTGAGATGCAATGAAACCAATGCTTATATGGAAATTTAAAGTATTAATCTCTACTAGAGAACTTCTCAGATCCATGATTTAATCTTCCTCTTTAAGAAACTAGAAAAGAGAGAAAAATAAATACAAAGTAAACAGAGAAACAAATGATAAAGTTTAGAGAAGAAATCAATGAAAAAGAAAAGAGGAAAAAAACAATAAAATTAATATATTTCATAGTAATTTCTTTTCTAGGTACTTATCAAGGAAAAATGAAAACATGCCCACAGAAAATACTTGTACTTGAATGCTCAGAGCAGCATTTATAATAGTCAATTGGAATGAACACAAGTGTCTATCATTTGGTGAATGGATTAACAAATGGTGCTATATCCTCACAATAGAATATTACTCAGCAGTGAAAAGAAACAAACTACTGATACATACAACATAGATGAATCTTAAATGTATTATGTTAAGTGAAAAAAAAGCCAGACACAAAATTTCACTTTATATGATTATATTATATAACATTCTAGGAAAAACAAACTAGTGATATAAAGAAGATCAGTGGTTTCCAGAACCCATGGATAAGATTGCAGGATAGGGATGAGAGCAAATTTTAAAGGTGATGGATGTTTTCTGTCAAGATTATGATGGTAGTTACATGACTATATACATTTTTCATAACTCATTGAATTGTTCACTTAAAGTCAATGAATTTTATTGTTCTTAAAGGTTGATTAGAAAACAGAAACAACTTTGAGCTGTACATGATGTTTTATAAGTTAGCTTTTAAAAATTGTATTTTACATGCTTATTTTAAAAAAATAAATCAAACAGAACAACAGAATATAAAATGAAAAGTATAAGTTCTTTCTTCTTCAAATTCTCACTTCTTTGGGCATATTACTAAGAACAGTTTCTTATGTAAATTTCCAGAAATTTTCTATGTTATTTCTATTGTTTGTTATAAGTAAACATTCATCAGGTATGCTAATACTTTGAAATTTTTCTTTTCCCTCCCTTACTCCCTCCTTTCCTCTCTTCCTTCCTTTTATACAGGAGACTCATATTCTATGACTATTTATTTTTTAAAATAAAATTTAGACACTGAAATAGGTAGACTTATTCTATTTTTTTCTTACTGAATACATATTCTTCTATTGAATGAATTACTCTAATTCAGCAATTTTCAACTGGTATGCCACAAGAATTTTATTTTTTATTTTTTTCTTTATTGATTTTAGAGAGAGAGGAAGGGAGAGGGAGAGAGAAAGAAACATCGATGAGAGAGAACATCAACTGGCCGCCTCCTGCATGCTCCCCACTGGGGATTTGGCTCAGAACCTGGGCATATGCCCAGGGAATCAAACTGGTGACCTCTTGGTGCATGGGTCAGTGCTCAACCACTGAACCACACTGGCTGGGCCACAGGAATTTTTAAAACATTCAACACCTGACTATTTAGTCAGAGGCACCGACTTCTTTTTCCTTAGATTGTCAAATAAAAAAATAACAACAGCCAACACAGCAATAGTCATGAATGAATCAAACCTATACCTATTTTTTTTGTCAGATCGGCAAAAAATATATTTTTGGTGTGCAGCAGAATTTTAGTAATTATTTTACGTGTGCCATGAGATAAAAAAGGTACATATCTACTTCCCAGGACCCTAACTTCTGATGAAGAGCTAGCTGGTTCTTCGTGCAAAGCTGCTGAGTGAAATCACCTACTGTTTTTGGGAATCAGTCCCTTTTCTTTCATGATCTTATCACAGTATGTTTCCTATATAGACCTACCACTTGAGATCTTACAGAAGTAGAAATATATCTACATGTCTCTTGAAGTTCATGCTTTTAGTCTCTTCTTTTAAACGCCTTTGCTCTCCCAGTGTTCCTTTCCCCCATGGGTATTTAATCATGTATATGACAAGCCAGCCTTCCATGTGACTCTCCTAGTAATGCCATATGGTTTCCCTGAGTGGGGATTGATGGAGGAATTTATTGACTTTGATCATTGCACTATAACAAATACAATTATGGCATGGGAAATTTCCTACTAGAGTTCAAGAGAAAATGGGATAACCTCCTCCATTGGATGATTTGTGTGTCTGAATGAATCAGGAGATTTTCCCTGGATCCCATCCTTTTTCATATGTAATCATGGAGGTGATGTGCCCATATGCATTACTGGTGAAGCATTCTCTCCATTCCCATTGCCAATCAAATAATCACTCCTTTAAAACAGAGGGAATGATTTAGCAGTCAAAGTGTTGGCTTTGAAACATTTAGACTTGGTGGCATCTTTCAAAGTTTCATCAGGATTGATTTAGTCCTTCATTCTGGATATATCACAACCACATGGAATCCTAAGCCATTACAGAAGAGCTATGTTCAAAAAAACCTCAAATCTGGGGGCCCCATTTTCTTGGAGATTGTTCAGCGTACAAAGCATCGTTTTCTGAATTGTGGCTGTACCATACAAACCAAGAACCTAATATTCTGACCTTAGTTATCCCTGGTTGGTTTTAGAATTTTAAGTAGACAATTTAAACTAAATATTTAGTTCAATTTTTAACTTCCAATGTTATCTGCATTTTCATGTGATGTGCTTTTATGTTTTTTATTGTTCCAGAGTTGTCTCTATAAATAAATAGGTCATTTTATATAGGTAATTTACCATTTGAGTATTGCTTTCTGAAACTCTAGCAAAATCAGCCTTCTGTTTAATTTGTGTCCATAAAAATGGGAAAAGAGAGAAGTGAAGTAAACTTCAAAGCCAGGACACTCAGTTACAATTCCTGCTTTATGCATGGAATTGTCAGGGAGTTGGATGGCCCCTCCCTGGTCTCTTTAAGGACCCAATAGTGACTCACTGTCACTATTGTGACCCATAGCCTTGGTTAAATAATAAAGAATGGAGTAAGTCTCGTGAGCCCACAAAGCAATGTCACATGTAACAGAGTGTCTGAGGAAGGCAAGTAGAGGTGGAAGCAAGGGGTCGAAGCAAAGGTCACTGGAATACAAGGAAATGCTTTTGTGTGGGAGGCACAACCTGCTGTGATTGCCAAGCTCTCTCTGGAGGAGAATCAACCAAATTTGTTCTCACACTTAATGGGATGGGGAGGGTCCTCGATGGTGTGCGATCTGTCAGGTGGCTGGGTCACTGAGAGACACAGGAGCCCACTTATCTGAGACCTAAGCTAAAGCCCATTAAACAATAAAAATACAGTAGTGCGGTCCTTTTTTTCAGGCTTCATTTACATGGCATCAGTTCTGTGTGTCTTGGCAGCCCTGAAGCTTAAGCCCCTGTTGTTTTAGGAATCTGGCATCACACAAAGTTAGAGAGCCCTTAGGACAATCATCCTCAGCTCTATCTCTCTGGCCTCCTGGGCAGTTTCTGATGTGTTTTTCATCTGTGCAATGCTGCTTGTGTCTTGTTTGGTGAGTCCGTGGCAAATCCTCCCAGTGTGGGGAACAAAGGCATTCTGATAAGTGTCTCTTCAGCAGCTGATCTCTATTAAATAATACATGCTTTTTTTCCCCCCTTACCACTCTGCTGATTGTCAAAGACACTGTGTCCTCTTAGTCCAAACACCACTAAGGAATTGGATCCTGTGAGTTTTCTTTATAAAACAGTCAGTAGGTCTCACCATCCTGTTGAGAGTCCTGGGCAGACCATCTTAAAATGACCAGACCCAATCCAGTTGTTCGATCTTGGAAGACGGATGCTATTAGATTTGTTTCTGTTTGCACATGCTGCAGAGTTAAAGATTAAACATACAAGCATTTTGTTATTAAGATATAATAAGATAAATAATTTCAAGGGATTTTTTTCATCTTAAAAATTGGTTTTCTTTACATAACTGACATTGATATAGCATAAACAAATGGTTAAGGGCTTAACGGAAAAATGGAAGCTTGGACAAATTTTCTAGTTACTCTACAGCTTAGTCTTCTCATCTATAAAATGGGGATGATAATAACAGCCCCTATCTTCCAGAGATGATATGAAGATTTAATGAAATACCCCATGCCCAATGACTTCTACGTTTTAAACAATTAATGTTAGTTATAAAAGTTTCCCTAGTATAAGTATGCAGAAACTTCAGTTGGCTAAATACATTTGATTAACTATAAAATTACAGTTTTAAAAATTATAGAGGCAAAAATTAGTTTTGTGGCCTACATTTGATGGTGTCACTATGCTAGATAAAATAAACTCTTTTGTCTTCTCCTTTCCTTCCTCCCAGGGTTAATGTATCCAATATTTGTTAACTCCTCAGGGAGAACTGGGGAGTGCGTGTGACTGATATTTTTTCTCTCCCTTTTTGAGTCCCTGCTCTGTATATATCTCTCATAGCACTTACTAAATTATATTGGGATTACCCATTCAGTGGTCTGAATTATCCACTAGGACAGGGTTTTTTGAAGACAGAGACTGTGTTTTATTTATCTTTGTCTCAGGAGTACCTTTCATAGCATTTGACACATGGTGCCATGGTAGGTCCTGAATAAATATTTTGTGACTAATCAAATGTATTTTTAAGACTTTCTGCCAGCTGATAGCAGTGCTTATTAACTACAACCAGAAATTAAAAAAACAAAACAAAGCATAAAATGTGTTCATGTTGAGAAAATATTATTACAGTGACAAATATATCATATATTAAATATTAAGTAATTTAAAAATAGTTTTTAAGCCCTGGCCAGTTTGGCTCAGCAGTTAGGCCTGCAGACCAAAGAGTTTCAGATTCAGTTCCCAGTCAAGGACATGCACCTGGGTTGTGGGTTCAATCCCCAGCCACAGTTGGGATTGTTAGGAATGGTAACCAATTAATGTGTCTCTCTCACATCGATGTTTTTTTTTCTCTCTCTCCCTCCCTCACTTCCACTTTCCTAAAAATCAATGAAAAAATATCCTCAGGTGAGGATTAACAACAACAAAAAAAGTTTTTAAATTTTGACATATTTCAAACATATTAAATAGTTCCAAAACTAAAATAATAGATATTATATCTGTCACTAAAATTAAAGAAACATAAATACTTTGCTTTAGCTCTGTCTTTATACAAACATAAAGTTAAAGTTAGTTCCCCCCATCTCCCCTCCCCCATTGCTTCTCCTTCCCTTCCTCTGTGTAGATAACTACTATCATAAAATGTATTTATATTTCCTCTATTGTAAAAGTACAAAACTATTGAAAGTTTTATTTTTTTAAATCAAAGTAGAGATTTTTTTCTAATATGAAGTCATTTGTCACTTTTTCTTTTTTGGTAGATGCTCTTTTCTCTCGGCCCGAAAGACCATGCTAACTAGAACGGGAAAATATCCCAGCACATCTTTGGCTAGAGGGCCTGACTGCAGAGGAGTGTGGATTTTAAATTAAATGGAATTATCCCACGACTTTTGTTTGCTTAACAGAAGAGTGTGATCTAGGAGTTGAAACACCTTGCACTATTTCTTGGTCTTGAAAGCACAAATGACATGTCTAAGCACTAGGTACTTCATTTGTCATAGTCTGCATCAGTTCTGGAAGTAGTCACTTCAGTTTTGACAGCTCTTACTCCATGTATTTGGGGGCTCTGTGGTTAGGGGCATATATACTTATAATTGTACAGATTCAGATTAGGAATGCATCAATTCATGCCAGATGAAACAAATGTATATGGACTCATATATTTTAAAAGCTGGAGCTCAGCTCAGTCCTTATTCAGCCTTCTTACAGATGAAAAGTACACAAAAATTCAGTGATGTTCCAAAGTGATAGAGCTCCTAGTCATTGCTATAGGCAGGATTAGAATTAAGGTTGGATGACTCACACAGATACTCATCTCTGCTAGAGCCCAATAGCAGCCAGGAGCTGTTTTTTGAAAGTTAAACCTATATGACCTTATTACTAACTCTATAAAAAATGACCTTTTTCAGTGTAAAGAGGCAGATGAATAATTATTTGTCTGGTTTTCCTAAAATGAAAATTTAATATAGTCAATATTAGAAAATCTTTAAAAGAAATTATGTGGGGAAGAAATATGGCTAAATGATACTACTGGATTTTATGTTCCTAATAGAAAAGTTGAATTTTAGAAAAATTACTTGAAAGACCAAGTTCAGACTAACCTGTGTCAAAATAATAGAATGCAATGGAAAAGTAACTGAGACATTAACTAGCTCTGTAATCCATCCATATTATGTCAAAAAAGATTTTAACCTAAAAATAGTTTCAATCATTATCACCTATTATCTGAGTTCATGTGTGTGTGCATTTTTTTTTTTTTGTACAGATAGAGTGGGAGAGAGAGAGAGGAAGAGAGAGAGAGAAACATTGATGTGAAAGGGACACTTCAAGTGGCTGCCACCCGCATGACCAATCAGGGCCAGGGACAAACTGCAACCGAGGTACATGCCCTTAGCGGGAATCGAACCTGATTCTCTCCAGACCGCAGGCTGACGCTCTAACCTCTGAGCCAAACTGGCCAGGGCTGTTTGTCCGTTTTTTTAATAGCTATTTAGATCTTAAATACCTTTCCCTACCCTTCTCCCTGTTTATTTTCATAGTCACTTAAATATAGTTATTGGCCTGGTATAAATGACAGCTTGTCTTTTCCTATTCTATAAGTTAAATGGCTTCTTTCTCTAGAGGTGTGGATTTCAACTAAAGTTAGTCACACATTTCATGCATGGCCCATAATTGTATTTATTTTCTCCAATTGTATTTTTAATACTCTTCTTATTTTTATTTTTAGGCACACAATCCAGATTTGGACTTTTCAAAATTCACCAATGTCTTTCTATTTGCTTGCTTTCGTGAACTTACAATTTTTGCACAAGAAACTTATTTGACATGCCATCATTCTACTTCCAAGGATCATTTGTAAGAACTTGAGTGGACAAAAAAGCCCAGTAAACTTAGGACTTGGCTGAGGGAATTTGGCTGAGATTAAAGGTGGATAAATAAAGGATTACCCTTCATTTGTTCAACAAATATTAAAAAGATTCCTACTATGTTGCCAGGGACCATTCAACAATGAACAAAACTGACTCAGTTTCTGGGATATAGAGCTTATATTCTAATTAAGGGGGAAAGCTAATAAAGAAGCAAGCAGATAAATACATGTGTCTTTTGTTAATAAGTTCTTAGAAGAAAGATAAAGAAGGTCAAGGGAAGAATATTTAAACAGAATTTATGATCAGTAAAGGCTTTTCTGATAAGAAGTCATTGATCTGAAATCTGAATAAAGTAAGAAGTGAGCTCTATGGATTTCTAGAAGTAAAAAAGCAAGCCCTTGAGGAGGGAGTGTGCTGGGTGGATTCAAGGAGCAACAAGGAGAACAGTATGGCTAGAGATGGAAGAGGCGGTGAACCAACAGGTGAAAGCAAAGAGATAAGAGGGCCTGGTTATTTAGGACCTTGCAGCCCATAGTAAGAACCCTCAGTTTTCTTTCAGTTTGGCAGGAGCCTTGGAGGTTTTGAGCAGAGTAGTGACAAGATCCAACTTAGGCTTTTAAAAGATCAGTCTGGCTTTTTGTGTGGAAAACACAATGTAAGGAGACAAGAGTACAAGCAGAGAGACAAATCAGGCAACCATTTAATATTCCAGTCAAGAGATCATGCTGTTTAGGACCATGATGGTAACAGAGTTCCAGAGAAGGGTGGGAAAATGCTAAGTATTGTTAGTTTGGATTGGTGAGAGGGAAATGGAAATGTACAGCACCTAAGTTACTTTTCTTACTTCTGTTATGTATTTTTTTATTAATTTATTTTTGATACAGATGTTTCTCCTTTTTCCCCCATTGACACTCTCCTTCCGATTGCCCCACCCTCACCCCATCCCCAGCATTGTTGTCTATGTCCATGGTTACACATACATGCATGTAAGTTCTGTGGTTTATCTCTTCCCTCCCCACCGACCCTACTTCTGTTATTTTTGATTGTGTATAGAATTTATATGAACAATGTGAAGATTTATACTATGATAAACACTTGACTTTTCACCCTCCAGATTAGGAAATAAAATATTGCCAGTACCTTAAAAGCCTTTGTGATCCCTGCACCAATACAATTTTTTTCCTGCCTCCCAAAGGTAACCATTAATCCTGCATAGTTTTGAACATTATCTTATTTTTCTTTATACATATACCAGTAATATATATATCCTGACACAATACATTGCTTAGTTTTAGAAAATTCTGTGGCAAGCACAAATTCTGTAACAAGGCAGAAAGGTAATGCTGCCTCTGATAGAGGCTTCTAGGAGAAGATGAATGAGTGAAACTGTGTGGTCACAATTCAGTTTCAGCTCCCTTGAAAGTTTACAAGACCCCTCACCTGGAAAGTCTTTAGATAGATCTTGAGTGAATCTTGGGAAACACTGCACTGGCATATTGGAGTTGGGCCAGCAAACAGGATGGTGTTGTGGGCTAGAATCCAAATGTCTAGCAGAAAAATGGTATGGGAATGAGTGGCTCTTTATTTTTTGCTTTTAAGCTAAACACTGCTATAAGCTTCTAAGCTTACCTCCAGCTCTCATGAGTAGGTCAAAGCAGAATACTTCTATGGGGTGAACTGAGGGTTCTCAGCTGATCTAAACTGCAGGGCATGGAGTGGAAAGCAGTAGTTTACTCAGCAGATAGTGAAGATAGGCCAAGTACAGATGAAAGTCTGGGCTGGCTTACCTAGTCATCTTAAATGATGATTAAAAGGAGATATGATTGTAGAGTCTTCAACATGGGCCTGTATCTTGACTCCCATTGTTCAAATTTAATTGTTGTCTTCTTCCAGTATAGCTATTATCCTGGGATCTCCCTTTACTATCTTTCTAGAAAGTCCCTTCAGTTTTATCCTGTTCCCTTCATCTTGTGTTTTTTGAGTTTGAGTTTAATTTTACCATTGTCATTATTCTTTATACAGTCAATAATTCTTTAGGTTAATCAACATACCATTTTTTAATGCTCTTTATTCCTTCATGTATCTTCATCTTTCCATCTGGAACCATTTCCTTTTGCCTGAAAAACACCCTTCAGAATTCCTTTGAAGAATGTCTGTGAGGGTAAACTCTTTTGGTTTTCTTATTATTTAAAAAATGTCCTTATTTTACCTTTATTCTGCATTGAGAATCAGCAGTAATATTTTGTTTCTAAAGTTTCATGTGAACATTTATTAACCTCCACCTGACTTTCTTTCTTTCAGTGTTATTTGTTTGGACCTGTTTGGCCCTGCATGACTGGTTCTTTTGTGCCACATTTAACCATCTGGCTCCATCAAAATGGGAACTTCAGCATCTTTTCATCATTCCCACTCTCATTCTCCCATCTTCACTGGCTTGCCCTCTTTCATATGGAGGGTTTACCTCTTGATCTTCTAGACTTTCTTGTCCTTTTCTTTCTCTTGCCTTTGACCTCATTTCACATTTTCCTTTCTGGTAGTCTTACTTTGCCCCTTTCAGTCAGCCTTGACAGTTTCTTGGCTAGGCTCTTGACTCCCTCTTTGATTATTACCCAAGTTGTCTTCTCGCTATGCTGCATCTAGCCACTCTGGATAAATCTCTCTCCAAGTCTGACTTGTATCCTGGAAGCTCTGTCTTCAGTACAGTTTTTATGAGTATAACTTTGGTGGGTTGATTCAGAAAATTCTGCTGATTCAGATTCTGCTGATGATGCGTTTAATAGAAAAGGGGACAGAAAGGATCTTGAGGAGGATTTATCAAGGTAGAAATTCAAACATTACTTAGAACCAACAAAATGAAACTTCCAATGTATACATACAAAAACTTGTTTAAATAGGAACAAATTTTATCTGAAATATTTAAGCTATTTTTCTATATTAGGGATTTAGGGCAATGTTTTATAATTTTCATCACACTAAAAAGAAGCAAAAATTTATTCTCAGAATAATTAGATATGATAATGCCTTGTAAATTTATTGAACCGTTGGAACTAGAAGGTGAGCTGGTAAAGGGAAAGAAGTATCATCAAAAAAATTTTAAATTATTACAAATGAAATAACATTTAGTTTAAAACATATTGTTCGGAGTACTGTAAAACAATATATTTTATACTAGATTTATTTGACTGATTGCATGCTTTTAAATGAAAAGCAGCTGTTTTTTTTGTTTTTTTTTTAGAAAAGCATACTATCAAGAAAGTGACATTTATAACAGGTTGTAAAAAAAAAAAGTTTCAACTCTATTTGTGGCTTTGATTTCTGTGTGTTTGTAGGAATTGCTTTATTGGCCTGAATCTCACTTCCCCCAACTATCACATGGGGAGAGTAATTGTTGCAAAGTATTATGAAAACTTTAAATGAAAGATTACTATTGAAGTGCAAAGAACAGCCAGAAATTTTACTGCATTCATGTTCATCTGCTTTTGACATTTTTGCCCCTTTTTTTTTCAGTCTCATAGAGGAAGTACTATTTGCATATTTCATTCTGTTGTGATGAATTATAAGAAGGGATGTGGAAGTCAGCTCTGAATTTCCTTTTCTTTTGGTGTGTGTAAACCAGTCTTTAATGTTATTCCCCTATTGTTTTTGTGGTTTCCTTTCCTCTACGTCAACGGCATCAACGCGAAGGGCTTTCTCCAAGATTAAACATTTGACTCATTGGCAGCATTTCTGAATTTTTATCTGCCGAACTCTTCACATATAGGCTACATAAAGCCATTTTTTTTTTCCAACTGAAAACCTGATTGTGTCCTGGTACCTCATCACTGTCAGGACCTTGACAGAGAAATCAGGCAACTGTTGTAATGAGTATGAAGAAAACATTGTGATGTAGGGAGGGAGACAGAAGAATACTGATGGAAATTTATTTCTATTAGTGTTAAAGAGAAATCCCCTCTTATCCAAGAGTCTGATTCAACAGAAAAGTAATGTTAGTGATTATAAGAAAGATGCAAAAGTTAGGCAAGCTAAGAATAGTGGGGGTGTCTGGGGTATTCCTCTGGACAAGAAAGCTGCTCTACTTCTGGAAACTGGAGATGGTCTGTGAATTTGTGAGGTTAGTACTGCAGCTGGGAGGATAAATCTGTGGGCTCAGTGGTATGTGCAGAATGTGTTTGATCAGTTTCCCCACTTGGAGTTGAAGAAGGGGGCATAAAAAGAATATGATCAAAATAGGTTGAAAGTATGAGTTGAGTTCTGGTTAATAAATTGTAGCTTGAATTTAAATTCTAGAGAATTTCTCTGTTGAAATGTTTTGTTATAAGAAGAGATTTTTTGTTTGAAATTTTCAATATATGAAAAGCACACAGAATATTTTAGTGCCTCTGTAAGCATTTGTAAGTCTCCTATTATTCTCCTCCCCACATCTCCAGGAATCTGACACTAGCTCTGCCTTTTGGGAAATATAATATGGAAATAAGCTTGATGATGGTCTTAATGACCTTATTGTATCCTTGACAACCAAGAGATGTTAGTCAAAAATGGCTTTGAGAAAGCAAGGATTGGAAACCTCACTTTTTCTTTTGAAAAAACTTTGGTAGAAGCCTATTTATAAAGTTTATTGCTGTTATCCCCCCTTCCCTCATGACTTCAAGGACTCCACAGACATTTTCCCTCACAGCATTCCCATGCAGTAACACAGCCGAATGCCAAGAGTATCCTCAGGGGTGTAGATCTTTATTCCATGGGTGGATCACTAGCCCAAAGTCACCTGGGATATTGGAGGAGAGGCTGGGACCAAGCCACAGCTATGATCACAAGTCCTGTGTAAATAACTGTCAGCGGTTCTCCTAAAACTTTGCAGACAGCTGATGCAAGACATTCTTGTCAGAAAGAAACAAGAGGGCAGTAAATGGCCAGGTTCTTTTACTTGTACAAAGAGTGCTCAAGCAGAGAGGCTATTCTGTTGTGCTCTGGAGACTTGAATTCTTGAATTAATTCTGTTACCAGCTGTGCTGGTGCTGGATGAGTCACCTAGTTGTACTGTGGCTCAGTTTACTCATTGAAAAATGAGCTTGGTGAGGTTTGACCTGTATATCTGAACAGAGCTATATTAAAGGAGGTGATGTAAAAAATAAAATGTGATATACACAAGTTCTATTAAACAAGGGCAATGTAACAAATTATCTCTACAAAACAAATTTACATTTACTACTTTTTTTTTTTAATATTACACATGTTTAATGAAGTGAGTTCCTTTCATTTAAAAATGCATAAACTGAATCAGATAATATTTAAATAGGCAGACACTAGTTAAAACAATCTATTACATTTGAAGAACATATTTTCTTAGGAGTGAAAACATTCTCTTACCATATTTTACTATTTGAAGAAATAAATCCAACATATACACTTACATGAAAACATTCTTTCCCCATGTCAATCCTGTGATATAGGTCTTTAATTTTAATTTTACAAGTGGCAAAACAGGTACAAAGATTAGCCTTTCTGATTCACACAATGTAGCCAAACTGCTGCTTATGACCTGATTCTAAAATAGTCACATACCACCCAGTATTAAGGGTCATGATTCAGAGATTTTCTGAGATAACTCTTGTTGTTGTTGTTGTTGTTAATCATCACCTGGGGATATTCTTTCCATTGATTTTTAGAGAGAGCAAAAAGGAGGGAGGGAGGGCAGGAGAGAGAGAGAAAGAGAAAGAAACATTTGTGTGAGAGAGACACATTGGTTGCCTCCCAAATGACCCTGAGGGCTGGGGATTGAAACTGTAACCCAGGCACCCATCCTTTGACAGGAATCAAATCTATGATGCTTCAATCAATTGAGCCGAAGCTCTAACTACTGAGCCAAACCAGCCAGGGTTGAGATAACTCTTTAACTACAACTCATAGAAAAGAAATGTTTATACCCAGCTGGTGTGGCTCAGTTGGTTAAACATCATCCCATGGGCCAAGAGGTCACCAGTTCGATTCCCAGTTAGAGCACATGCCTGGGTTGTGGGCTCAATCTCGGATCATGCAGGAGGCAGCCGATCGATGTTTCTCTCTCACCATCTCCCTTCCCCCCTCTCTCTCTAAAAAAAATAAAAGTTTATAAATTTATAAGTAAAAAACATAAATTCATACAGACAAATAAAAATTTTCCCTCCAAATGAGAGAATTAGAAACTATGCAAATCTGCTGTACATGTAACTTAAAATGAAAAAAGTATGATAAATTAAAATTAGTGTACATTTAAGTATAATAATGGTACTAAATTTTGATACTTAAATTATCCTCAAAGCTGTTGAATGAATACTATCAAATGTTTTCTTTCTGTTTATGCTTCTGGCTGAGAACGGAAGAAGAGACTGGCTCAAAGTGACTGAAAAATTCTTCACGTGGTTTCTTGTGACTACTTGTTGAGGGCAAGGTCTTCTTCTTTAGAGTCCAAAACAAGAAAAAAGTCTCTGATTTGAAATCAGAATCGATCTGCTGCTCTGCTAGCCATAGCTTGAATATTGCCATAACCCTTCAATGGAAGATTTCCCAGGATGCGCTTGCAAATGGCAGTTCTTGCCATCTTGATGTTTGGAATGAGCCAAGGATGTGAACTTTCACATCAGCTAAAACTATCTGCGTCCATGTCACAGTCTCTATGGTGAATTTGGCTTTTCCTCCTTTGCCAGCGGTTCGCCCTATTGCATTTGACAGGTTGTCTACCTTTAGGGGCTTCACATCTGTAATTTCAGAAGATTCTAAGAAGACATCATCCAACCTGATGAGTGCAAGTGCTTCCTGGGTGGGGGTTCACTCCCCAGCCCATCGGGACACATGCAGGAGGCAAACAATTGATGTGTGTTTAATGTAGGTCAATGAATAAGGAATTGTAGAATGTGGGAGCAGGAGGAAAGCTTGGTAATCATGAGGAAACAAGGCCCAGAGTAGTTAAGTAAGTTGGCCAACTTTCATAACTTGTTCGTGGCAGGATCCCTGTTGTGTTGCCATGGCCCTGCCCCTTGTTTGTTGCTCTTTCCAATGTAGCATGTTGCCTCACTTAGTCACCACTATGGTAGCTATATCCTAGATGCAAAATTAAACAACATTAAATTCTAGCTTCAGGTAATATTTTTAAAAGGTTGTACAATTACCTCTATAAGCTATTTTAAGCTTTCTGAACCTTTCCCCCCCATGGCTCTGTCCTCAGAGAAATACTTTAAATGGAGATGAAGAAGTAAACATTTACTGTGAATTAATTATTATTTCCATTTTAAACAGTTGTGAAAGGTTACTTGAACTCCCCAACATTTATCCATGTTGGTTTCTAAGAATATTTTTCTATAATTGTAAACATGCAATTATAGGAGTGGTTGGGAGGACAAAGGTTATTTCAAATTCCCCTATCCCCCTCTAGTTTCTTCCTAATTAAAAATAACTAAGGGCACAAAATTTCATTCAATATTAAGATGTTTATTATTTTAAAATATCGCCCTGGCCTGTTTGGCTCAGCAGTAGAGCGTCGGCCAGTGGACCAATGAGTCATGAGTTCAATTCCAGTCAAGGGCATGTACCTTGGTTGCAGTTAGTTGGTCCCTGGCCCTGGTCAGGGTAGTGCAGAAGGCAACCAGTTAATGTGTCCCTCTCATGTTAATATTTCTCTCTCTCCCTCTCTTTCCCTCCCACTCTATCTGAAGATAAATAAAAAAATACCCTCTGGTGAGGTTTAAAAAAAATACATATATATATATCAATATTAGTGTAGCATTAAAGAGATCAGCAGGAATAAGAAATGTAAATCTTGTACATGTAATCAATTCATATTTATCAGAGTCAGAACTCTAAAATATTTATTTAATTTTTAGCGCTTTATGAATTACATGGAGAGGATTTGGAAAGGAATCAAGGAAAAGTTTTATACCCATTTCTGGCCAAACCAGATGGAAATTATAATGAAAATATTCAGGTATATCCATTTGCGTTAGGTTCTATCTAAATTTAGAAGAGGCAGATACATGTAAACCCATCAATGATAAAAGTTCATCTTGTCAGAACTCCCTTAGCTCAATTAATCATAAGCCAGTTTTGATTCTTGATCATGAGGTGATTTTAAACACAGTAATAATGGCTCCCTAGTCCTATTCACACTACATTCAAGCAATTGTTTTTTGCTTGATCACTTAATATCATGTCACACTGGCAAATTAGGAAAATGAGCCACAGAAAGAGGCAGAAAATATTTACTTTGATTGAAGAGCTGCCATATCTTGTGCATAACATAAGAACTAATATCATATTCACTTAAGTACACTTGGCTTTCTTTTGTTACTGACTAGATAATAAAAAAATTAAACCTTTTAAGAAATTTGTTGAGAGAGTAATTCAAATCGGAAAAAAAAGCTCGAAATATCAGCATTTCTTTGTTTAAAGTTACGAGGGAAACATACAATAAGACATTTATAAGTATGTCTCCTTGGGCTGTTCTGACTCAATCATGAAGTGAATTTAGTAGGACAACCCCATTTTGATACAGCAAGAAAAGAAGGAAGAAATAAGCCAGTGTTTACAAAGGCACTTTAAAATGAAGGTCACATCATAGTGATATTTATTGAAAAGTTTATATATTCTGAGACCTTTAAAAACAAATTCAATCTATCAGTGTTTTGTCTGTGCTGTTAGAGAACTTGCAGTTTGATAGCTCAGTGAGCAACACATGGGTTTCTAAGGCCCTATTCTGCCAAGGGAGCACCTCTTCCTCTTTACACTGGTTTTCACTTTTATCTGGAAAACCATGGCTGGGACACAAGTCAGCAGCTGAAGACAGGGTGTCTACATGGTCAATATCTGCTATCACCTAAGTTTGACTGAGGTACTTGGAATCTTTAGGAATGTACAAGCTACGGTGAAGGTAAATATTAGTGACACCTTGAGACATTTTAATAATTTTCTTGGATAGTTGATAGAACCTGATTCCAGAGAGAATAGACAAAAACTAGCAGCAAAATGGGAGCAGCTATTGTTCTGGGCTAAGTACCATCCTAAAGGTTCCATTTCTAGGTAGAGGGTTTTATATGCCACTTGGGAGTTTTTTGGTAACCTTTTAAAAAATGAATTTATATTCAGTATTTGAGGTACTTGTACCTTAAGCCAAATCAAGTCAGCCTTGGAATCTTCCCATTATTTGTGTTGGGTAGCTCTTTGATCTTTATTTGAGGATCAAGACAGTGATGAAATTGGATTGATTAGAGCTGGACTGAGAAATGAAGTCAGAATAGGTGTTGCTAAGAGCCAGGCGCATAATTCATGCTTGCAGTTGATCCAAGATTCCATCACATGCATGGTTTGCATATTTGGAAGAGAAAACAGTAAACAGTGATATGAGAGGAAAATCTAAAGATAAGATTAATCACTGAAATTGCTTCTGGGAGTGAGAGGCAACCAATGATAGCAGAAGTCATATTTTCTCAAGTTGCTCTAGTTAAGATATAACAGAAGGAGCTAGAGGAGCTAGAAACCAGATCACCAAGGTGTCCTTGTTTTTATCTTGATTTTGATGACCTCTAGAAGGTATATACTCAGCATTACAAACCTCTGTGACACAGAATATTTCCTTCATTTTATGGAAGAGGTGCGTCATGCTTTGGGTTCCTTGATACAGATTCAGAAACTATGAGACTTGTGTACAGCAAGTGTGTTGCGAAGTACTCTTGGCAACAACAGCTTTGAGAAGTAAGGAAAGCAGAATTTAGAGAGCGAAGACCCTGAATTATAATGCTTTTACAGGAAAAGCCGTGGCTACTCATACTGACAGTTCTAGAGCTGGAGTACTCTTTGAGAAAGATTCCAAATTGGGGCACAAATGTCAGTTCTTATATAAAATCAATCACGAGATGTGCAAAGAAAAGGTCTTATCTCTATTGTGCAGATAAAGAAACAGGCTCAGGCCCTGGCTGAGTAGCCCAGTTGATTAGAACGTTGTCCTAATATGCCAAGGTTGCAGGTTTGTTCCCCAGTCAGGGCACATACAAGAATCAACCAATAAATACGTAAATAAATAGAACAACATATCAATGTCAGTCTCTGCCTCTCCCTAAAACACACACACACACACACACACACACACACACACACACACACATACACACACACTCCAGGCTTAAAGTGGTAAAGCAAGTGCCCAAAGTCTCATAGCTGTTAAGTGGAATAGCTGGGGGCTGTTTCTGCTGTGGCCTGACTCAAGACCCATGGTCACAGCCAGATAATACATCACCCCTGGCAGAAGGGTACAGAATATGTACTCCCACTGAACAATGACCTAATAAGTAAAACAAATGTCCTTCTAAGGTCCTTTAAAATGATCCGATGTGCATAATGTTTGGTTTTGTACAATATAGATAATAGCACATGCTTTATTAAGCTTATTTTTTATTGATAAACTTTTCAATCTCTAAAGGCACTAAAATTTTCTTTTTTTACTTATAGCTTAATGGTAACCTCAAAGATGACTCTTCTTGGGTCTCATCTTAGTAGACCTTTTTTAAAAAATAGACCAGAAACCATCTCAATGTAGTAAATATTTTCCTTTGAATTAATGTACATCAAAATAATAAATGTAGAACTTCTGTAGTTTAAAGATTTCCACCTACTCTACACAGGAGCTTTATGGGTTTGAGTTATTGTAGTCAGAGCATACATATGAAGTCCATGGTCCCTAGAAGTTATGAGATTTTCCGAAGTTACACAGTTTGTGCAGGGGATCCAGGTTCCCCACACACCTTTCTGGGATCCCCATTTCCTGTATGCACCTTATATGCTGTTGCACCCGGAGGAAAATTCCACCATGGCTCTGTTTCTAGAAAGTAGTGTGTTGTACCATGTGAGTCAAAGGAGGAAGCAGAGCCAGTGTGTTTTCATGTGAGGGGAGCAGCCAAAACCACTGCAAAGAGGGATTGGAACTCTGATCTCCCATGAGCTCCCAAGAAAATAATTGCTCTGGAAAGGGATTAAGAGTTTCAATAGAACTCATTATCTGTTTTCTTTGGATGAACTCTCTGTTATTAGTCAACATGATCTGGGCTGAGTATCATATTAGAACCAGTAACAGAAAATATTGATCCTGCAACTAGTGAGAATCATGAAGCAGGCATGAGATTATCTCAATGCTCCCATAAATGGTAACTTTCATTCTAGTTATTTGAAGCTTTCTTGATTATTATTACTTGAAAGGGATCCAGCTAAAACAGTGTTTGCTTTGATTCTTGGACAGAACTATTTCACTTCTAGTGGCAGAAAATATACTACATAAAAGGATTATGTCTATTTTTCTTAACTTAACTTTCCTTTCCTTTTGGTCACTTAGCCAAAGTGAGGTCCTGGAAAATATTCTTCACATGCTCAAGTGTGAGGAAAATGTGTCTGTGTGTATGCATGTGTGTATGTGTGTGTGTGTGTGTGTGAGGGAGAGAGAGAGAGAGAGAGAGAACAAGTGCATTAACTGCATCTGAATGTGTCATTACAGTAAACATGATTTGGCTGCTTAATAAGTGTTATTGTAGTGATATATGTATCACATAGTGAGTGTTAGAAGTTGAATCCTTGGAGACAGACGTCAAGGCTGTGTTATCTCTATGGCAAGATTCAGACCCCATCTCTTCCAGAGAGGTTGTCTCACACAGTGCCAATGGCTAAGGCACACTGATCAGTCTAGCCTCTGATTGAGCTAGGGTAGTGCCACACTTTTAGGGGACAATGACCAAAGATGTTTTGCTGCCAGTAATTAAGCTAGACATTACTAGAACAGATTGACAGCATGGGAAAGGTGACTGGCAATTCCCAAATTCTGTAGGGTGATTAGAGGTTGCAACTAAAGCAGTTTTTGGTTGAGATTTAAATGTCCATGGTTACACACAAAAAATTACTAGGTGTTGTCAAGAACTGAGAGCACTGATTTTAAGAAATAACTCAGGATAGAGAATACCAATATTAGAAGTATTATCATTTGACAAATTTAATCATTTTAAACAGAATTATTAGGTCCTAGGGCTTGAGGAGCAGAGATCATTTTCAGGGTTGAATAAAATAATTGTGTTGTAGGTAGTAGTACCAAAAACTTAAAAAATGTCCATAAACTTTATTGAGTACTTGTTTCTAGAAATTTATCCTAAATAAATAATTTAGAATATCTGCATACAACTACAAGAATTATGTTTAAACCTTTTTATTAGTTAAAAATTAAAATAAACAGTGTTGAAAATCAGGAATTTTTAAAATAGATTATTGTAAATCCATATAATGGAATCACATTTAGTCATTAAACCTAATGGAACAAAATATGTGTATTATATATTATATAAGCATATAATAACGGTAAATATATTTTTATATATAAATGTAAATATATATTACTTTGAAATATTTCAAACCCACAGAAAATTTGAAAGAATGATATAATGAATATCTGTTAACAACTTGTCATACCCTCTTTCTCTTTCTCTGTTTCCCTTTCTATATATGTGCGTGCACAGTCTTCCCTTTTGCTAACTCATCTGAAAGTAGGCTACCAATATTATGATATTTCACCATTTAATACTTTATTCAGCATTTCTCTCCCAGGAGTAAGAGTCTTCTCTTTCACAACACCATTACCACAGCTAAGAAAATTGTCATTAATTCAGTAACATCTTTCACAAACATACTTAAATTGTCTTAAAAATTTCTTTATCATTCTTCTTTTCTGATCCAAATTTCAATGAAGTTTCATTCATGGCATTGGCATTAGCTGCTATATATCTATAGTTCCCCTCAGTTCAGAACACCATTCCCTGTCTTTCCATGGCACAGAATCCTTTGAAAAGTCTAGACTAGTCTTCTTACAGAATGCCCCCTGTTGTGGACATATGTGTTTTTTCATGATTAGATTCAGGTTAAACATTTCAGGCAATAACACTTTATAGGTAATGTGTGTACCTCCAATGACATTGTATCAGGAGGCACATAATATCAGGCAATCGCATTATTGTCAAAGCCAAGCTACACTGGTAAGTGCTTTTATTTTAAAGTCACACTTCCCCTTTTGAAATTAAAATGGGCTGGTATTTTGAAGTGTAGATATATGTTTATTAATTAATATAGAAAGGTGTTCGTGCTCTAGTAACTATACATAGAAAATTATGAACTGAAAAGATCACACACACATACACACACACACGCACACACATGGCAAGGTCTGGAAGAATACCTATCCTAAGGCATTTACAGTAGTTATGTCAAAGTTGTATCACTATAATTTTGATTTTTCCCTTTTCATTTGGTAATTTTTTTTAATTTTAAAAATAACTACAGATAACATCAATAATTTTTAAAGTTAATAAAATGGATTGAATGCAACAGTCTACCGTAAATGGTGTAACATGGTCAGTTTGTTCTCCTTTCACCTCTCCATGCTTTGGTGGCAGTAATGTTAAATCTGTAGTCTGCACGGTTGGAGCTACTTTTATTATTTTACTAGATCCTACTGGGCATGTTTCCCTAGGAAAGAATAGTTAAATTAATTCAATGACAGAATTCTCAAACTTCTCACCAGACTTTAAACATGTATATTTTAATAAGTACAGTGTACTTTAATGAGTACAGTATACTTTATTTTATATTTTAAAATAAAGTCATCACAGAATTTAAAGCACTTGTTCATTTCTTTCTCCATGATTCTGGTATTTATGCATTTTGTCCCCAAAGGGATATATATATATATATATATATATATATATATATATTGTTGTGGCCTAAGGTCACTTGCCCTCTTGGCTCAAGTCCTCTGGCTATTTCAGTAAAGGAAGTAACTTTATTTAGCCTAATCACAGGGATCTGGTGAGTCAAGGAGAGGAGAACCTAGGCTTATTTGTCTGCTGACCCATAAGTGTACGCCAGGTGGTAGGGCCACCAAAGACCAGAGGCTTAGGGCTCTGGGGCAAGGCTCTGGAAACTGTCTTGGCTAAATGACAGAGTTGATGACGGTCAGATCACAGTCTCCTGCCGCCTTTGTTATGGATACGAAGCCTGTTGTTGCTGGAAGCAAAGGCTGCCACTGGCGTTCTATGGAAGCTGACCAGGCAAGAGGCAATGATGTTGGGTTCTCTCCTTGGGGAAATCTTCATTTCATCCAGGGGAAAGCAGACAAGCTGGTGCAAAAGGAAACCCACACCTAGTAACTGATACACAGCAATGACGTCTTGCTGGGAGATCTGCAGAGCAGGGCTAAATGGAATTCTGCATTCCATTAACTGTAAGCAGGATGTGAGGGATTAAAGGGAGTTGGAGTGGGCAGCACAAGGCTAAAAGTTATCTACTGATATTTTCCCCTGAAAACAAGAAGTGAACCCTTTGTGTATATTTGCAAAAGTAAATCCTCTGGAATTGTATTTCTGGGGAATATAATGAGTTTGGCTCTAGGCAATACTGGTGAATGGGTGGTGTGATTTTATAGGACACTACTTCTATTTCATTGACCATCTCCACCAGCCTGGAACCCCATCTTTCTTACTGCTATATTCCTTTCCACCAAAGAATCTGTTCTCTCTCTTATAGCTTTGAATTCAAGGCATAAATGCACTCGATGAAGCTAAAAAGAGCGCTAGACTATGTGTCCCAAGACCAGGGCTCAAGTTTCAACTTCATTACATACTGGTTATATAACTTCCACTGACCTCTTAACTTTTCTGAGCCTCAGTTTTATCATCTGTAAGTAGAAATAATAATCCAATATTTAACATAGGTCTTAGTACATAGGCAGAGAGGGGAAGGACATGGAAACTAATGCTTGTTGGATATCTCTTATATGCCAGGATCTGTGCTGGGTCTCAGCTTAACTCCAGGCTATAGTCATCACTGGAGTCTATACTGTCTAGGTACATTTGGTGACCTGGCAAAATGGAACTTTCAGAAGTCTGAGGGAACTGAGGAGCATCCTGCAAAAGAATATATCCTGAGGGAAGAACATATTCAACAGACAACTTGGTTATATAACCCATTATTAGCAGGGAGGAATTTCTAAGTAAAGCATAGTGTTTGTCATTCATATATAGATTCCCATGCCTAGCCTGTTATGGATTTACATCTGAAGTCTATGAATAAGTGTAGCTGTATGTGAAAAAAAAAAAGAGAAAAGTCTTAAAATAAAACTTGCTAGAAAATTGAAGCACCAAAAGCACTGCTTTCACACCTTCGTAGAAAAATGTGATGTTAAGGGAGGAAGTGTAGCATTCTCTCTGTGGTAGTTTATGTCCAAGATGGCCACCACTGGCCCTTTCCCTTTCTACATGTCATTATCATGTCCAGTGGTGGAATCTGCTCCTCCCACCCCCTTGAAACTGAACTGGCCTTAGTGGCTTGTTCAATGAATAGAATGTGGTAGGATTGATATTCAGGGATGTCTGAGGCTCAGTCATAAGAAGTCTGTCAGCTGCCATTTGGGTCTTTCGGAAGGGTCTTAATTGCAACTCTAAGTTACCATGCCAGAAGCACATCTCCAGACCATCGTTCATGAAAAGTCCAAGATGCTTGGAGAGGTCCTGGAGGCAACATGCGCAGGGAGGCCAAGAAGCAATGAGGCATCAAACATTTGAGTGAAGAATCATCATAGGAACCTCAAATCTCAGCTACCCATGATGATGCCATGAGGGTAAGAGATGAACCACCCAGCCAAGCTTTTCCCATAAAACTTGAAGGAAAATACAATGGTTGTTTTACATCACTAAGTGGCTTTAAAAGAAAGGGGACTCTGTGTGTGTGTGTGTGTGTATGCTTATGGTTCAAATGTTATCAAAAACAAGTATGAAAGCATATTTTTGTAAAGCAATCCAAGTTTTAAAGCGATTTCTGTGAAATAATATAGAAAAATTATAGGTAGGGGTGTTGAGATAGTTAAGTTGAGCACCCATAGGAAAGGAAAGTGAACTGTTGTTTAGCCAGTTACAAACATTTTAATCATGACCTTTTGTTCATGCTTGGGCTTCTACAGGGAGAAATTTTAAATTAAGACATGGGACAGGTGGTATCTTGGAAGGCTTATGGATAAGTTTTAATGGATTCCCTTAGAGTTCAAACCAAGAAGACTTTGAGAGAAATTTTGAGAGTTTATTCAAGTCCCAGAGTGGCCCTGGCATTCCAAGTTACATTGGAATGAGGTTATATTGATATGGGTTCAGTATGTAGATGCAAAGGGGCTCTATGATAATATACAAACTCTTTTTAGCTCATGACTTTATTTGTTCAAAATAAGAGCTTCTTTACTATGTAGGAGATGCAGCCGAATGGAAATTCTCTTTAGGGGAAGTTAAAGATAAAAATCACATGACAATGATTGAGTATAAAGAAAGGCATAAGGTCCTTTTGGCTAAGAGCCCGGTTTCTGTGTAAAGACCCAAGGCACTACCTCAGCCATGCCGTGGCCAGAGGATTAGACATGGACATACAAGGCCATGGCCTCCTATTACATGTGCTAGAGCTCACTGACCTACAGCGCACACAGACTGTGCTAGCTGTGCTACCCCCTGAGAAGGCTGTGGTCCTGCCATTCACAAGAGGCACTCTTGGCAAACTGCATTCCTGATTAAGGATTGAAGGACTAACCAAGCGATAATTCATTGGTTGCAATGTTAGAAGTACAAGGGAGTCAATCAATGTGTTGAGTGTCTGCAGATAGAGTGAAACATTTATTCCAGGGGTCATGGAGAGGTTATCACAGCTGTACTATATTACAGGTTTACATCAGGTACTTTTTCAAGGAAACTGTCTCTTGCTAGCTGGTTTAGGTGTGGAGACACACAAGTGTTGAAGCAAGAGAACTTTGGACAGTAAGTGGATACGAGGAGTTAATTATTCACTCAGATGTATTTCTTATATTTGACCATGGCTTACCCCTGGGTATTATGTGTTAAATCACTTCTTAGCCATGAAAATAATCACTATTGGCAAGTCACTGTGTTTTATATTTCTGTGATTTTAGTTTTTTAAAATTGCTTTTTACTAACTTGAAAACATTGTGTTTATAGGCTCCAGGTTATCTGCCCACTCGTTAGTGGGGTCTTGGGTCAGGTCATTCAGATTCTTACAGGATTCATTACTCACCTACATTGTGGTCTGCAATGTACACCATACGTCAGTTGGAGGTAACTATATAGCAGGCTTTTGTCTGCAATGAAGGAGCAGGAAATCAAAGGTAACAACTACTTCCTGACAAACTCAGCTTTCTCTCCCATTGAGTTGATGCTTGATTATTTAAACATGGGGGGGGGGGGGCAAGTTCCAACCTCTGTTGGCAAGCATCAGCTTGGACACCATCTGAACCCTTTGGGGCCACTCACGAAGTTTTGTTTTCACCAAAGCCCATTCAAGTGTAAGAGAAACTTTCTATAGAACATTTGTAATGGAATGTGTTTATTGTAGGTACATGCAGGGAATTTTGTTAACAATCACAATATGGAGGGCTATCAATACTGGAATTTTCTTTTATGCCCCATATCCCTGGGATTGGCACTGAGACCCAGGGCAAACTTGAACACACCTCCTACACTACTGCTTGAATGGAAGATTTTGCCTCTCTGAGGGTCACATCCACATGGATGGGAGAAATGGTTGGTTAGTTCTCCATGGCCTGAGGAACAATGAAAAGGCAGCATGTATCTGCTCTCACAGCCTCTAGGAAAGCAGATACAATATCTATATTGAAGATGTAATGAGATCAAAGCTTCATATAATGGGGATAGGTAACTTTCTCGCTCAGGCAAAAGAAAGTTATAGAGAACAAAACACCCAAATTTACACATACTTTTCAGAGAAGATCAAAGAGCTGGGTCTCAGATCAGTGTTACTATTTGGTTTATATGCAGAACATTGCCAGTATTTTGAGGTTATGTCTGCAAAATTCAAGTAAAGAAAATCAGAAACCAGCAACTCAGGAGAGATTTGCACAGTACAACTCGAGAGATCTCATCTAACGGGCTTAGCATCTGGGGGGTGGTGAAGATCTATACTTGGACTTCCTATAACTGAAATCCCTTATTCTAGCATGTTCTAAATGTTTTTTAGGAAGGACAAAAAGTATTCTTTGGAAGTGGAGGAAAAGGTGTGGAAGAAAATGGACAGTAAAGAAAAATAGGAGGGGAACAGGAAGCTACAGTAAAAGCTCTCATCAAAGACTTAGATGCAGAGGGTATATAGGAATTATATCCAAATCCATCTACCCATCTACCCATCTGTCCATTAGGAAAGAGAATAAGAAGGACCAAGGCTTGCTTCCACACACCATCCTTTGAAAGTGGTTTGCTTATTTTAATGCTTCCCAGATGAATGCTTTTAAAAACTCAACGTGGTCCCTTCAAAATGTAGCATTTAGGTTGTTAAGGTGGGGGAAACAGGGTATTCAGTCCAAGGGCCCATATTTAAAACTAATAACCTCTTTGTTATTGTGAAGCTATGAGGAGAAGTCAGGAGTCAAGGGGTGAAAGGACACAGCTTTCCTCCTTTAATGCCTGGACTGGGGACACATTTGGTAAAGCCCAGTGGGGAAACGTATCTCTGTCGATGCTGTATGGATGAATAGAGAACTTTTGTCTCTTAGGATGTCAATCCAGCACCTTCCATCAGAATTAAGTTCACTCAGAAATGTAAAGCACCCCACCCCCTACAACCTTCCCTACATCCGTGAAGGATTATGTTACTGTAATCAAAGTAACTCCAGATAGAAAAGGCCTTGCAGGTTATCCGGTTCATCCTCTGTTAGTGCAGGGTTTCTTCCTTCACCGTGGCTGTGACTGTTTGGCTCTGCTCGGTTTCCAGTGTCCCGAGTGAGGGAGCTTCCCGCCCTTCCCTGGGGAGGCCATTCTCTAATCCAGTAGTTCTCACCGCCAGGAAGTCTTCTCTGATACTCATCTCGCGTTTTCCCTTCTTCAGCTGTATCCCATTACCGCCAGGCACTGCCTTTGTACCCAGCCTCCCCGTCTTGGCAGCATGCTGTTTCCCGCCTTCGCAACTGCCCCTATTAAACCCCTTTCATGTCGTTCACTCCCCTTTACACATCCTGTCCTCAGTTCTGGGGCACTTTCTGGGCTTCTCTCTACCATCTTTTCTTTGCACCTTTCTTCATGTGTGAGCACACAACAGAAGTCCAATCTTCATAAGAAAGTGGAGTGTTCTGAAAAACGTATTTTTATAAGTTTAGAAATTCTTATTATTTTTTTCTCCAAAAATGGATTATATAGCTCTTGTGTGTTTCTTCAATAGGCTTAATCTTCACTTACTCTTAAACTCTGTGAAACGTTGGACGACAAATTTTTGTGTGCAGAAGTGAGAGGAAATAAATTTAGTATAGAAAGATGCTTGTTCTTAAGCAGCAAGATAAAAGTCAACTTCAGGGGGAAAGCCTGCGGAATTATCTGCAGCATGCCTTTATTAGGCTGTGTGCTCTAAGGGACCTTGAGGTAAATGTCCTTTTTGTCGTTAGCAGGATGGACTCAGGGGCTGTTTGGTGCAACTCACCGGCTAGGTGTTTACATGTTGAGGTCAGCTTGAGCCCAGAGCAATCAAGGGCAACTCCAGATTTCTGAGTCTTTCCAGATTGTCAAATTGGACTCTGATTGGTCAGGTCATGCACACTACATCTGATGTGGTGAAAAATCCCATTTTAGGGAGCGTGAGTGTTAGAAGACACGGGAAGTCTGGCAATGTTCTCATTAGGAGTCTGGACTCTGGAGGCAGGCTGCATGGGTTTGGAGCATGTCTCTATTACTTCGGTGTGAACTTGGGTCTGTTACTTAATCTCTCTACTCAGTTTTCTCATCTGTAAAAGGGACTATTAATCATAGATTATCTTGTAAGATTTCGGTGAGGATTAAGGTGATGTTTGTAAACTACAGCACAGTGTTTGACACATAATAAACGTTCATAACGTGTTATAAGTTTACCTAGAACATCTTCCTGAAAGTTGAAGAGGCTTTGCCAAATTTATGTTCCAGGATGCTCATTACAGTATTGATTATAATGGTAAAAAAGAAATTGGAAATAACCAACATATCCAACAACAGGGGATCGGTGTCTGGAAAATTTCACTAACAAACAATTTAAGTTAATTCTGAAGAGCAGAGTACAGAGCTGTGCATGCATGTGATCCCTGTTTCATATTTATACATGCTCTATGCAAAAGACAAAATACATGCATCAGAAAAGACTGGACGTAAACGCACCAAAATGTTAACGGTGGCTCTCTACAGATGGTGAAATTATGGCTGATCCCTTTTTCTATTATTAGCAGGTATTATTTTTATTTTGCTATTTCTAGAGATGGCATGTGTCACTGTCTGGGGAGATATGGTCTTTGTGAAACAACCTATGTAATTTATGTTTTGAGCATATTTTAGAGTGAGAAATCTCCGTAGTCTAAGCCTCTGCAAAGCTCTGCTACCCCATATTCAGCATCTACACATACTTTTATAATTAGCAGAAAAAAAAGATGTGAAAAATGACGTGCCTTGTAAGTAGTGCCTTGCTGGCTGTTACATCATGACTCACAGGCAGGCAGGACTGCCCAGGGCAGGCCACCGTCTCTTGCTGGTTCCTTGCTTCTGAGTTCTCTTCACTCTCTGTTCCTGGCACACTCTGCATCACTTTCTTGTCCAGTGCAGACCTTGTCACCCCTTCCTCAGAAAAAAGAAAGATTACTTACTGACTTTTAAACTAAGGCAGACCTGAATTTGAATTCTAGCCTTGACACTTGAGAGTTTTCATGTCTTTCAGCACAGGGAGAGAAGGAAGCAGAGTCCATATTTTTAGTGTGTGCCAGGATGTACTTTATGTAAAAGTTAAACTGGAGACCAAATAGCCATGCATGGTGGAGCAGTGACTCAAACCTGTCTTCTCATCCCACATCCTCTGCTTTTTTCTCTGCATCTAACAGTTGGTTTCTTGTGGATCACTGTTTTGGTCTACAAAGTGGGGATAATAAGGAGTAGAATAATGAGGTAACCTATTTGGCAGTGTATGGAACATGATAGAGGTCCAATTTGGAGTGGTGTGATGGTGATCTTGGATGAAGAAACTGAGAGGGGCTGACTTAGAGCCAGGAACAGAACTTTAGGATCCGATTACTGGGCTGGGGTTCTTTCTACAACTCTCTCTCTCTCTGATATGCATTGTAATTATTTTCATGAAAGAAAGGACTTAGAAGTAAATGTATTATTATTATTTTTTAAGTATCATTTCAGGTTCAGGTCAAAAGGAATTTCTGACCCAGATAAATCTCCCTCTGTCCCCGAGTCTGCCCTATTTTGTGTTCAGAGTCATATAGTGAAAGATATTTTTAAGTGAAAGAATTGACTAACAGTGATGGATTTACAAGTGAACCCACACGCCAATTACCTCTCATGAGCTAACATTTGAACTCCTTCTGATATTTTTTTCAACCTGTTCCTTGTTTGGCATATTTATCCACGTAAACAGAATGTTCAGGGCTGGGTCTTTTCTAGATTTTGCCAAACCCTAAGAATACTGCTCAAAGAAACTAAATCCCAGTGATGTGTTTACTATTGCCTCCAGGTAGGTGACCAGCACTTCTTCAGATACCCTGCACAGTCATAGTTTCATCTTCTCATCTCAGAATAAGAGACATTTGACAAATTTTGTTTTGCAAACGGGTTACCCAAAGGAGCTGAGATGCCATATCTGATAAGGCCCATGGTTGTGATATTTATATTATGGGCCATATCACTTTCCTTAATTTTTAGTATGATCCCTTTTCCTGCCAAACCAGAGATGGCTGAAGCAGTGCTGCAGGCCCCCGTGGTGGCTAAGTGCTGCAATATGCGCTCTGTCTGCCCCCTGACCTTGGGAACACAAAGTCGGTTTCTAAAGATTCCACTGTTGGCTGTAAGCCTCACGCTGGGTCCCTGCTGTTGACCACATTTTGAATGTTTTTCTAATAATTTTTCAACTACTTCCTTAAAAAAAAAGTTCATTTCTGAAATCATCTGTTGGTAATTAGGGTGACCAGCTACTTGTCTTCTAATGTAAGGCCTAGATCAGGATTTCATGGGCAATGATGTTCAAAGTCACCTTTGTATTGTAGAGGAGTCTAGGTTCACTGGAAGAGTTTGGGAATCACTTAGATTCTAAAATGTGGAGGCTTTTGGTCCATACATGGTAAAGTTGCTGAAAATGATGATAATTATAATTTGTAAAGTGATTTATAGTTACAAAAAAATATGTTGATGTTAATTTGTCCAACAGAATTCTGTTTACACAACAGAATTTCCCATTAAATTAAATTCCTGTTGGATTCCAAAATGGTGGCAGAGTGAATGGAAGCTACACAGACCATCTCCCAGGACCAAACTGGAATTACAACGAATAAAGACAAATCATTAGAAAAAAGCAACAGAAAAGCAGCTTGTGAGGACCATATAACCAGGGACACTGACTTGATCCTGGTAGGATTGTGGAGGCACGAGAGGGGTCTGGGAGCCCACGGACAACAGTGGTCTTAGCTGTGAGCAGCACCCTCAGGGTTAAACTCCCAAGTGGCTCCACAGCGCAGAGCTGGGACAGAGTGCTAAAATAGCCATAGCCACTCACGCTGGGCTCCAGTAGAGGGAGGGTGGGCTGAAACTGTGTGGGGACACTCAGGATTTGGAGGGTGCTCAGAGTTTTTGCGGAGTTGCAGCCACACAGGATGGTGGTCATGTTACTCCTTCCCAGGGCTCTGGGGTGAGGCTGCGGTCCCTCCCTCGGAGATCCAACCCCACCCAGGTGGTCCATTGAAATGCAAATTGAGGCCCATTAACAACTAGCATCTGCCCCACCCTCAGGAAATCCCCTTACACTGAACACCTGAGGGAGTTTTTCATTCAACTGAGAAACCAAGGCTCTTCAAGTAACCGCTACTGATAACCTCCAGGCAAAAACCTAGAGGATAACTGAACCTTTCCTGGGCTTGCAACTCTAACCAGGAAAGTAAGACTTGACAGGTGGTGTTTAATGTGGGACCTCCCTCGCTCATCCAAACCCAGTAGAGGGAGCCAAAAAATAGCAGAACACCAACACCCACAGGGAAAATTTGGCAGGTTCCAAAACCCACTGAGATAGCCAAAATGGCAAAACACAGAAACAAATCCCAGATGAAAGAACAAGAGACCTCTACCAAAGACGTGATAAATGAAACACAGTTAAGCAAGTTAACAGAGCTAGAATTCAGAGCCATGATCTTGAGGAAGCTCAACAGCATGTGTAAAGACATGAGCACCATGAGTATAGACATAGAAACATTGAAAATCAACCAACTGGAAGTTAAAAACCACCAAGAAGAAATAAGGAATGACACAGCAGAAATAAAGAACACATTGGAAAGACTAAACAGCAGAGTAGAGGAAGCTGAGGACTGGATCAGTGGATTAGAAGAGAGGGTAGAAAAAAATCAACCAAACAGAAAACCAAAAGGAAAAAAACAATTTAAAAACAAGAAGACAGCTTAAGAGAACTGTGGGACAACTGGAAACGTAACAATATTTGCATCATAGGAGTCCCCAAAGAAGAAGAAAATGAGCAAAGGTTAGAGACTATATTTGAAGAAATAGTGACAGAAAACTTCCCTAATTTGGTGAAGGAAGAAGGCATTCAAGTTCAAGAAGCACAGAGAGCCCCAAGTAAGAAGAACCCAAACAGGCCCACACCAAGACACATAATAATTAAAATGCCAAAAATTAAAGACAAAGAGAGAAACCTAAAGGCAGCAAGAGATAAATAACAGGTTACCTACAAAGGAACCCCCATTAGGCTCACAGCTGACTTCTCAACAGAAACACTGCAGGCCAGAAGGGAATGGCATGAGGTAATCAAGGTCATGAAAAACAAGGATCTGAATCCAAGACTACCCAGCAAGGCTATCATTCAAAATAGAAGATAAAATAAAGAGCTTCACAGACATAAAAAGGCTAAGAGAATATATTAACACCAAACCAGCACTGCAAGAAATGTTAAAAGGGTGTTTGCAGCTGCCATTGCTCTCTAATGCCTGTGCTGCCTCTAGCTCACCGAACTCCAGCCGAAGGAGAAGGGGGATAAGTAAAGAGGTCTCTATACCATGGCTCATACAAAGCAGACTGCCCACAAATCCACCGGTGGTAAAGCACGGAGGAAACAGGCTACCAAAGAGGCTCGCAAGAGTGCGCCCTCTACTGGAGGGGTGAAGAAACCTCATCATTACAAGCCTGGTACTGTGGCACTACGTGAAGTTAGACATTATCAGAAGTCCACTGAACTTCTGATTCGCAAACTTCCCTTCCAGCGTCTGGTGCGAGAAATTGCTCAGGACTTCAAAACAGATCTGTGCTTCCAGAGTGCAGCTATTGGTGCTTTGCAGGAGGCAAGTGAGGCCTATCTGGTTGGCCTTTTTGAAGACACCAACCTGTGTGCTATCCATGCCAAACGTGTAACAATTATGCCAAAAGACATCCAGCTAGCATGCTGCATACGTGGAGAACGTGCTTAAGAATCCACTATGAAGGGAAACATTTTATTCTTTAAAAAAAAAAAATTCTCTTCTTCCTGTTATTGGTAGTTCTGAACATTAGATGCTTTTATTGCATGGGGTAAAAAGGTACCTAAGTATATGATTGCAAGTTGAAAATAGGGGGCAGAAATTAGGTATTGGCAGTTTTTCCATTTTAATTTGTGAGTGAATTTTTTTTAATATAAATGTGGGGACATAAGGCATTAATGCAAGTCAAAATGTTTCAGTGAACAAGTTTCAGCAATTCAACTTTATAACAATATAAATAAACCTGTTAAATTGTTCTGGACAATACCAGCATTTGGATTTTTTTAAAACAGGTAAATTTTTTATTGATGGCAACTAAATGGTGTTTGTAGCATTTTTACCATACAGTAGATTTTATCCATTCACTATACTTTTCTAACTGAGTTGTCCTACATGCAAGTACATGTTTTTAATGTTGTCTGTCTTCTATGCTGTTCCTGTAAGTTTGCTATTAAAATACATTAAACTATTAGAAAAATGTTAAAAGGACTGATGTAATTAGTAGAAGAAATAGGAAGAAAAATAGAACTACACTAAACAAAATATGGCAATTAATAAGTACATATCAATAATCACCTTAAATGTAAATGGTTTGAAGGCTTCGATAAAAAGGCACAGAGTAGCTGAGTGGATAAGAAAGCATGACTCATATATATGTTGTTTACGAGAGACCCAACTCACAACAAAAGACTCACATAGTTTGAAAGTGAAGGGATGGAATAAAATCTTCCAAGCAAAGAAAAAGGAAAAAAAGCTGGGGTAGCAATACTCATATCTGATAAAATAGATTTCAAAATGAAGGCCATAACTAGAGACAAAGAAGGCCACTACATAATATTAAAAGGATCTATCCAACAAGAAGATATAACCCTGGTAAACATATATGCATCCAATATAGGATCACCAAATATATTAAAAACCTGCGGGAGGACTTCAAAGGAGAAATCAACAGCAATACAATCATAGCAGGGGACTTCAACACCCTGCTGACATCACTGGATAGATCCTCTAGACAAAAAAATTAGCAAGGAAACAGAGATTCTAAATGAAGCACTAGACCAAATGGATTTCATAGATATCTACAGAGAATTACACCCCAAAACTACAGAATTCACATTCTCCTCAAGTGCATATGGGACATTCTCAAAGATAGACCACATGTTAGGACACAAACTAAGTCTCTATAAGTTCAAGAAGATTGAAATCATATCAAGCATCTCAGATCACAATGTCATGAAACTAGAAATCAATTGCAACAAGAATATGCAAAGACATTGGAACACATGGAGGCTAAATAAAATGATATTAAACAATGAATGTGTTACCAAGGAGATCAAGGAAGAAATTAAAAACTTCCTAGAAACCAATGAAAATGAACACACAACAACACAAAATCTATGGGATGCAGTGAAAGCAGTTCTGAGAGGGCAGTTCATAGCACTACAGGCCTACCTCAAGAAGCAAGAAAAATTTTTAATAGACTATCTAACCTCACAACTTGAACTAGAAAGCAAACAAAAAGAAAAGCCCAGAGCAAGTAGAAGGAAAGAAATAATAAAGATCAAAGCAGAAATAAATGACATAGAGACAAAAAAAACAAAACAAAAAAACCCCCAAAAAACAAAAATAAAAACAAAAAACAATTCAAATAATCAATGAAATGAAGAGCTGGTTTTTTGAAAAGATAAACTAGATTGATGGACCCTTAGCTAGACCCACCAAGAAACAAAGAGAGAGAACCCAAATAAACAAAATCAGAAATGAAAGAGGAGAAGTAACAACTGACACCACAGAAATACAAAGAATCGTTAACAACTACCATGAACAATTATATGGCAACAAATTTGACAATCTAAGCGAAATGGACATATTTCTAGAAACACATAGTCTTCCAAAACTGAACTGGGAAGAGATAGAAAACTTGAACAGACCAATAACAACTAAGGTAATTGAAGATATAATCAAAACTCTCCCAGCAAACAAAAGCCCAGGCCCGGATGGCTTCACGGGGGAGTTTTACCAAACATTCAAAGAAGAACTAACACCCATTTTTCTCAAACTATTTAAAAAAATTCAAGAAGAAGGAAGACTTCCAAACTCATTTTATGAGACCAGCATAAGTCTAATTCCAAAACCAGAAAAAGAAAGAAAACTGATAAACATAGATGCCAAAATTCTGAACAAAATACTAGCAAATCTGATCCAGCAATACACCAAAAAAATTATTCACCATGACCAAGTGGGATTCATCCCAGGGATGCAAGGCTGGTACAATATTCACAAAGCAATAAATATGATACACCACATAAACAAAATGAAGAATAAAAACCACATGAACATATTAGTAGATGCTGAAAAAGCATTTCACAAAATCCAGCACCCATTTCTGATAAAAACGCTCAGCAATCTGGGAATAGAGGGATCATATCTTGACATAATAAAGACCATATATAAAAGACCTACAGTCAACATCATATTCAATGGACATAAACTAAGAGCATTTCCCTTAAGAATGGAAACAAGACAGAGATGACCACTTTTGCCACTCTTATTTAACATAGTACTGGAAGTCTTAGCCATAGCAATCAGACATGAAGGAAAAATAAAAAGGATCCAAACTGGAAAGGAGGAAGTAAAACTGTCATTATTTGCAGATGACATGATATTATACATAGAAAACCCTAAAGATTCCATCAAAAATCAACTAGACTTAATAAATGAATTTGGCAATGTAGCGGTATACAAAATTAACATCAAGAAATTGATGGCATTCCAATACACCGATGATGAACCCACAGAAAGAGAAACTAAAAAAAACAATCCCATTTACCATCGTGGCAAAAAAAATCAAGATACCCAGGAATAAACTTAACCAAAGAAGTAAAGGACCTATTTGCAGAAAACTACAGGACATTGCAAAAAGAAATAGAGGAAGATATAAAAAAGTGGAAGCACATACCTTGTTCATGGATTGGAATAATTAACATAATTAAAAGGTCCCCATTATGCAAAGCAATCTATAGATTCAATGCAATCCCCATGAAAATACCAATGACATACTACACAGAACTAGAACAAATACTTCAAAAGTTTGTATAAAACCAAAAAAGACCCTGAATAGCCAAAGCAATCTTGAAAAATAAGTACAAAGTAAGTGGGATCACAGTATTGGGTATCAGGTTATACTACAAAGCTACTGTAATCAAAACAGCTTGGTACCGGTACAAGAACAGGCATATAGGCCAGTGGAACAGAGTAGAGAACCGAGAAATTGACCCAAGACATTATATTCAATTAATATTTGACAAAGGAGGCAAGAGCATAGAATGGAATAAATACAGTCTCTTTAATAAATGGTGTTGGGAAAATTGGATGGCTATATGCAAAAAAATGAAACTAGACCATCAACTTACACCATACACAAGAATCAACTCAAAATGGATAAAAGACTTAAATGTGACCCATGAATCCATAAAAATCCTAGAAGAAAATTTAGGCAACAAAATTTCAAACATCATACGCAGCAGAATTTTCACTGACACATCACCTAAGGCAACAGAAACAAAGGAAAAAATGAACACATGGGACTATATCAAACTAAAAAGCCTCTGCACAGCAAAAGATACGATCATCAAAATGGAAAGGCAACCCACTTTATGGGAGAGCATAATTGCCAATGATATATCAGATAAGGGGTTAATTTCCAATAGATAGTGCTCATACAACTCAACAAATGGAAGACAAAGAACCCAATTAAAAAATGGGCAGAGGAACTAAATAGACACCTCTCCAAACAGGACATGCAAATGGCCAAGAGACATATGAAGAAATGCTCAACATTACTAATCATCAGAGAGATGCAAATTAAAACAACAACGAGGTATCATCTCACACCTGTCAGAATGGCGCCATCAACAAATCATCAAACAAGTGTTGGCGAGGGTGTGGAGAAAAGGGGACTCTAGTACACTGCTGGTGGGAATGCAGACTGATGCAGCCACTATGGAAAACAATATGGTGTTACCTCAAAAAATTAAAAATTAAACTTTCATTTGACCCAGTGATCTCACTTCTAGGAATATACCCTAAGAAGCCTGAAACACCAATCAGAAAGAATATATGTACCCCCATGTTTGTAGCAGCACCATTTACAATAGCTAAGGTCTGGAAACAGCCCAAGTGCCCATCAGTAGACGAATGGATAACAGCTGTGGTACATATACACAATGGAGTACTATGCAGCTGTAAGAAAGAAAGATCTCTTATCCTTTGAG
This sequence comes from Molossus molossus, assembly GCF_014108415.1. Taxonomy (NCBI): domain Eukaryota; kingdom Metazoa; phylum Chordata; class Mammalia; order Chiroptera; family Molossidae; genus Molossus; species Molossus molossus. The sequence continues at coordinate 79,796,115 of NW_023425402.1, read as the reverse complement.
ATGTCATGGAGGGACCTGGAAAGTGTCATCCTAAGCGAAACAAGCCAAACAGAGAAAGACAAGTATCATATGATCTCACTTATTTGTGGCATATAATGAACATAACAGTCTGAGGAATGGGGTAGTCTCAGAGACATGAAAGTGGGGTACAGACTGTCAATCTCCAGAGGAGAGGGTGGTGGGGGAGAGATAAACCACAGAACTTATATACATGTATGCATGAACAATGGACTTGGACAACAAAGTTGGGTATGGGGTGGGGGAGATGTGGAGGAGGGTGTCTGGGGAGAAAAAGGAGAAACATCTGTAACAAAAATAAATTAATAAAAAATTTTAAAAAAAGTAAATTCCTGTTAAATTCTGTTTATCTAAGGGTCTACTTCCTAAGGGTCTACTATATGCTAGGTACTCAGGATTTAGTTATTAGTAACTTATGGTACTTCACGCACAAAATCATAAGGAAGTAAATTATAGTTATTCATTTGGTCCTTACAACAACCCTGTAAGGTAGGATTTATATTTCTCAGATATAATTATTTAGTCTGGGAGAAGTTAAGTTTATATCAATATTTTTATATTCATAAGGGGCAGTACTGGTCCCCACACCTAGATTTTGCTACAATCCCTTGCTCTTTCCCATGAGCATGGGCTCTGGACTTAGATGTCTTTAGTAGAAGTTACTTAGTCTTCTTTAGCTTTTGTCTCCCCATCTGTAAAATTAAAAATATAATTCTGCTTGCCTCCTAGCATTACCATGAGGGTTATGTAAGGTAAGAATGTGAGGCACTTAGCACAGGGCATGACACGTTGCAGGTCTCAAGGAATGCTACCTAGGGTAGGAATAGCAAGGCTGATAATGATTATAGCTACAGTATGAAGCTTGCCTGTGACATATTTTATAAGAGCCTTGAGAAAAATGTCACGTTTACAGAAGTGCACTTGAGACCAAGGAGGAAGTGTCAGTTCCATTTTTTAGTGATAATGACAAAATGTATTGGATCATTTACTCGATAATGAATATTAAATTTATATTATGTGCCAGACATGGATCTAGGTGCTGGAAGCTTATATTCTAGTATTAATTTAATCTTCAAGATAATCTCTTGAGAGGTGGTTATTAGCAATATCTACATTTTACTTGTGAAAAATGAGAATTAGAGAGTTATACAATGCTATATAACATATTATGTATATTTAAACTTATCTATGTATAAATTATAAATGTAATTTGCCTACAGCACCTGGCTGGTAAGTGGCAGGGCCGGAGTGTGAATTCAGGCCCTCAGCCACCAAGTGCAGTGTTGCTTCTGTCACCGTCTGCAGCAGGAGAGCACCTTCATCCTGGAACCTGCTCTCCTTTCTGTGGTAAAGGGATGGATGCGACCACACAACACCACATATGTTAGGCAAATCTAAAATTTTAGGTTACTATAATTGTAATTTATTCAGAGAGGTCTAAACAGAATTTTAAAACATTTTAAAAGGTAACACAGGGTAGAACCCGAGACATGGAAGTAGGGTACAGACTGACAATCCTCAGAAAAGGGGATGGGGGGAGGGAAGAGATAAACCACAGAACTTATATGCATGTACGCATAACCGATGGACATGTATGTACAACAAAGCTGGGGATGGGGGGGATAGGGAGGAGGGTGTCAATGAGAAAAAAAGGAGAAACATCTGCAACAAAAATAAATTAATAAAAATAAATAAATAAATAAATAAATAAATAAATAAATAAAAGGTAAGATTCGGTAAGAGGTAATATGGGACATTCCCCTATTACCAAATAGATTCATTTATAGATAGGTGGGTATTTAACCTGAAAATCATCAAAAGATACTTCATAATTATTTTGTTCTCACACAACCAGTTTTACTGTCTAATAACATACATGCATTGAAATCCCTCCCCCTTTTTTTCTTTATTGATTTCTTAGAGAGAGAGGAAGGGAGAGGGGGAGAGAGATAGAAACATTGATGAGAGAGAACGTTGCTTGGCCACCTCCTGCATGCCCCCCAATGGGGATCAGGCTCACAACCTAGGCATGTGCCCTGACTGAGAATTGAACCGGTGACCTCTTGGTGCATGGGCCAATACTGAACCAGTGAGCCACACCAGCCAGGTGAAATCCCTTCTTTTTGTACAACAAAAATATCTAACATAAACTTAAGCACTCACAGAATAATGTGGGGCTTTTATATCACACTCAGTATGTGTTAAACTGATTTAAATTCTTCCCCATTCTATGAAATATCTGCTTTACCCTCTTCCCATAGGACCATTTATATAGAACACTTAAAGAAGGCTATTTAATCTAGATTAGTTAGCCTTTCTTTTGGTAAATGAATTCTAAATCCCATGCCACAGAACAAGAACATTCCAGAGGTCACCAGGCCCCATGTGCTGAAAGGTGTGGACCCCAGAGGTGGCAGGGACACCACCCCTCTACAGACCTGGTTCACACTTGCCTCACTTCCTCGCAGTCCCAGGCAAGCAACATTGGGTTTATGTCTTTCTTCGATGAAAACGAGTTGTTGTGCAGCCATTGGTATCTGTATTTAGGGAAACAGCACACCAGCAAGGGACTTACAACCTCAGTGGAGAAAACCTTTTCTTGTCAGAGACTGAGAACTCCTGCAGTTGTTCATGTCATCCCTTCTTCTCCAGAGAGAAGATACCAAAAAGTTGCATAAAAGATCTCTGCATCTTATTGATAAAGCCACCGATAAGCCACGTGTCTGTTAATGTCAACTGTAGCGCGCCAGACCAATTCTATTGCTACAAGATGCCCTGTCTGATTGCCAAGGTTGAGGGCAAAGGAAATGGAATCACAATAGTTATAGTTAACATGGTTGATATTGCAAAGGCACTTAACTGGCCTTCAGTGTTTCCTGCCAAATATTTTCATTGTGAGCTGTGAGCACAGACCCACTTTGATGTTAAGAGTGACTGTTAGATTGTTGATGGATCTCATGAGTCAAATAAACCGCAAGATATGAGATGGATTCATTAAAAATTCATTCTCTGTCCTGAGTGTGAGAATCATGAAATGGAGTTTCATGTCAACTGAAAGTAGCAAATAATAGGTAATTCTTGTAAAGCCTGTGTTTATTGAGTCATGCTTGACACACATCGTGAATTCTGCATATTCAACCCACCTGCGAATAGTGACTGTGGTACAGGAAAGAAAGAAAAGAAAAATAGGAAGGACAAAGACAAGGAAAATGCTCTGTGTCCAGCAGTGAGACACCACTACCATCACCACCAAATGCTATCCATCCTCCTCCACATGCTGTGGAAGAAGAAGAGGATGATGATGGAGGAGAAGCTATAACTGAGGAAGCTCAGAGGTGCAGAATGGATTAAATCAGTGACCATGCAAAAGTTCTGACACTCAGTGATGATTTGGAAAGAACCACTGAAGAACAGGTCAACATCCTTTTAAATTTGTTAAGAAAAAGAAAGAGAAGGTTATTACTGACTCATTTGACAAAGAAATTGTTGCTGAATCAGAAAGACTGGATGTATAATCTATGGGCCCTCTTCTTTTGAATGAAGCTCTTTTTAATGAGATTAGAGAACAGATTAAGAAATATAGTCCTATGTATTAATTTTTTCCTTTGTTTCTCTTGCCTTAGGCATTGTATCAGTGAAAATTCTGCTGTGTATGATGTCTGAAATTTTGTTGCCTACATTTTCTTCTACGATTTTTATGGATTCACAAGTCACATTTAAGTCTTTTATCCATTTTGAGTTTTTTTTTGTGTGTATGTATGGTGTAAGTTGGTGGTCTAGTTTCATTTTTTTGCATGTAGCTGTCCAGTTTTCCCAACACCATTTATTAAAGGGGCTGTCTTTATTCCATTGTATACTCTTGCCACCTTTGTCAAATATTAATTGAACATAATGTCTTGGGTCAATTTCCAGTGTTCTCTGTTCTGTTCCATTAACCTATATGCCTGTTTTTGTGCCAGTGCCAGGCTGTTTTGACTGAAACACCAATCAGAAAGAATATATGTACCCCTATGTTCACAGCAGCACTGTTTACAATTGCTAAGATCTGGAAACAGCCCAAGTGTCCATCAGTAGACGAATGGATAACAAAGCTGTGGTACATATACACAATGGAGTACTATGCAGCTGTAAGAAAGAGAGATCTCTTATCTTTTGAGACAACATGGAGGGACCTAGAGAGCATCATTCTAAGTGAAATAAGCCAATCAGAGAAAGAAAAATACCACACAATCTCACTTATTTATGGTATATAATGGACAAAATAAGCTGATGAACAAAATAGACCCAGAGACATAGGAAGGAGTATAGTTCAGACTGACAAACCTCAGAGCAGGAGGGTGGGAGGTGGGGATGAGATAAACCAAAGTACTTATATGCATGTATGTGTAACCAATAAACACAGACAACAATTCTGGGGGGGGGGGGGGTCGGAATGGGGAGGAGGGTGTCTAGAGGGGAAAAAGGAGAAACATCTCTAACAAAAATAAATTAATAAAAATTGAGAGAGAGAAAAAAAAGAAATACAGGCACCATTTCCTAAGATTTTGTCACACTAGCAAAAAAGCTCAATGATATCTTCTTCATGGTTTGGAGTGTGAGGTAGTGATGCATCAAGCTCAGCTCATCTCCAAGTTTCCACTCATTTTGAAGGAGATTTATGAGGCAGACCTCTTGGAATAACAGGTCATCATCAGCTGGTCAGAAAAGGCCTCAAAGAAATGTGTCTCAAAAGAACTTGCCAAAGAGATTTGTGTCAAAGCAGTGAAAGGGACACATCGAGCAAAGCAGGACCATTTATAAAGTGGTTGAAGGAAGCAGAAGGGGAATCTTCTGGTGGTGAAGATGATGAAGATGAGAGTATTGAGGTGGTGTATTTGAAGACTGCCAGTGTACCAAAAGTTGAAGCTGTGAAACCTGACAGCAAGGTGATGGATGTCATTTAAAGGTGCGGGTGCAGCCCTGGCTAGTTTTGCTCAGTGGTTAGAGAGTCAGCTTGCGAACCAATGAGTTGCAGGTTTGATTCTGGCCAAGGGCACGTGCCTCGGTTGTGATCTGTCTCCAGCCCTGGTTGGGGTTGTGCAGGAGGCAGCTGCTCTATGTGTCCCTTTTACATCGATATTTCTCTCTTCCTCTCTCTTTCTCCCGCTCTATCTGAACAGAAGTAGAAAACTGTCCTCGGGTGAGGATAAAGAAAAAAAAAGGGGGTGTGTGGGTGCAGCCCAGCTTAACTGTAATGCTGAGAACGTTTCTGCATCAGCAGCCAGAAGTGTAACATGTACGTGCAAAAGCCAAAATGGCTTAAGATCATGCTACACTTTCTACTAAAAACATATTGCTGTGAGTGGTCTGTAATGAAGCCCAACGAGACATCGTGGGAGTTCATACACATATCAGTGAGCAGATGTAGTTTGCTTATTTATAGCATGTTTCCTTTTGAAAAATTAGTGGTGAACACATTTGGACCACATTTATACAGTTATAAAAATAAAGATTTGATTTTGGCCATTCTTCATATTTTTGGCTCTCAATGACTTAAGCTGAAATAATAGGCTACTTTTAAAAATATTCTACCATCATTTAACATGATAGAATTCTTGGAACCTGTTAGAAACTGTTGGGTGCTGGGGCTATAAAGTGGTCTTAAGCTGAATATAAACATAAAGTTAGTCCTGGCTGGTCCTCAGCAGCCCGTGGACCAGAGTCTTGGGTTCAGTTCTGGTCAAGGGCACATACCTCAATTATGGTTCGGTCCCTGGCCCTGGTTGGGGTCATGTAAGAGGCAACCAATCAATGCGTCTCTCACACTGATGTTTCTCTCTCTCTCTCTTCCTCCATTCCTCCCACTCTAACTGAAAGTCAGTGGAAAAATATCCTTCGGTGAGGATTAAAAAAATTAATTAATTAACATAAACTTATTTGTAATGACCTTATTCAGCCTTTAAGAAATACAATTCTTTAAAAAATATTTTTTATCTTTATTGTTGAAAGTATACAGATGTTCCAGAAATATAGTACTTTTATGTCTTATCTCTGGTCCCTCAAATTGGCATCTGGTAATGTACATTCTTACCATGATAGGGTGGACAGTGCAATACCTTTATCTTACTAGGAGCAAAAATGACCTGAGTGCTCTGTAAGTCATTTTTTTTTTTTTTTTTTTATCCTCACCCGAGGACATTCTCCCATATTTTGTACAGGTAGAGTGGGAGGGAGAGAGAGGAAGAGAGAGAGAGAGAGAAACATCGACGTGAAAGGGACACATCGAGTGGCTGCCACCCGCACAACCAACCAGGGCTGGGGACAAACTGCAACCGAAGTACGTGCCCTTAGCGGGAACCGAACCCGGGTCTCTCCGGACCGCAGGCCGACGCTCTAACCGCTGAGCCAAACCGGCCAGGGCTGTAAGTCATTTTAAGTGCAGGTTTTGAAACTTGAATTTCTTTCCTTTTTCAGTTCGCATACACTTGCCCCAAGTTGTAGTCTTTGAAGTCATGTGCACTGCATGTTGGATGAGCCAGGGGAATTGTTACATTAACAGATAAACCTTTTATGTGTATGTAGCTGTTGCTTTGTGCTGAGAGAAAACTCTCAAGCTTTGGGGTATGATTAAATAGTAATTTCTACAATTTTATTTGGGGGAGGAAGAAAAAGGTGTACTTAATCTCTAGCAAAATCCATAGTTTTTCAGCATTGACTCTTATGGTTTAAATTACAATTTCGAAATGTTTACACATATTATATCTTTTGTTCAGTGTGGATTTTCTCTGATAGTATGGCTTGTTTTAAAATGCCTTTTTCATTTGAACACATAGGTTTTTGTTTGCTCTCTCACTAAAATAATTATCGCTATGTCTCAAACTTGACTTTTTCCCTTCAAATACCTTATTTTCAAAGAAAACTAAAATTGTACTTATAATTCAACCTATATTTTGGTGGAAGACCTGGGGTATCTTTTATTTTACACTGAATATAGTCAAGCACTCATGAAGTCTGGTGATGACCACGGAACACAGGGGACTAGGGCCTGGCCCAGCCCATCCTGGGCTTTCGATTTGGAAATAGCTTCCTTGTGAATTCTTTGCCCAATTAGCTGACATAAACTCACTTGTTATGTGTTCTGACTATATCTAAGAAATCATTTTCAAAGTGGAAACTCATTGCATTTATTCCTTTCCATAAAAAGTACACTATGGGAAAAAAATTCCATGCCACTTCCTTTTGGTATTATTGTTGTTGTTATTATTATACATTTTAAATTTATATTTGAAATCCAGAACCAGTCAGATACCTAATTTAATTTCAGGCCAGGGGTTTTGGAAAGAATTTAATTTCAGGCCAGGGGTTCTGCACTTTCTCCCTCATGTCTTGGAACAGCATGGGCCTGAAAGCCACTTATGAGAATGTAGGCTTGTCCAATACATTTGGAGGTGGGGGCCTGAGATCCAACAGATAAATTACAGACTGAACTTTAAACAGACTGAATTTTAACTATAAGATCACCTGAAGCACAAGCTTGCTTTATCATTCATTCATTCATTCATATGAGTATATTTCTCTATCTGGCCTTTTCTACAGAGCACCTTGAAAACCTGTAACCAATTTACCCAGTCAACATATGGTGGCACTGAATTCCATATAAGTGTAGTGGGACCATTGTTAATTTCTTATGGTCATTTTGAATCCTAATCCTGAATTCTGACCTTTAAAATCAGTTGAATTTAAGTAGTGTATTGTTTTCCATTACCTATTTCACTGATCAAAATCTCTAAAGAGCTAAGTATGAGGCAGACCCCCTATAGACCATCAACCAGTGTAAACTGGTGTTTTCTGGCCATATCACCTGGCTATGGATGGGTTGTAATAACCTCACAGTCGGATTTGGCTGGCTCTGTTCTTCACTTGCCGAGATGTACGTCTCCTCGTTCATCCAGAGTGCTCATTAGAGTCCTGGGGCGGGGTGGGGGTGGGGGTTGCGCATGAATTGATCCTGTCTCAGCTCTTTTCAGGTTCCATCATGCTCTGCTTGGCATTGTCACTGACGCTCTGGGTCTCTGAGGTACCTAGCTATGGAGTGACTTATTGCGATGGGAGAAAATGCTGTACTGTACTTTGTTAGCAGTGTCTTAAAATAACCTTTTCTGTGATCCAAAGTTTTACAGACTTCTTAGAGAAAGAACTCTCCCCTCTCTACTTATAGCCTCCTTGCTTTTTGGTTTGGTATAGGTGGGCACTGGGCTGGCATGGAAACCGGAGACATGTCCGAACCATCCCCACCCACCAGCACTCCTCCCTCTCCTCGCAGGCTGTGTGTGCTCCCAGGAGGTACCTCAGCCACAGGCAAACGGCTTCCAAGCGTCTTTCCCACCACTTGGCCACACATACTCAAGAAATCTGGATCCTGCTTAGACTGAAGCTCTGGTCTTGACTCCATAATCCCAAAGGACAATAAATTATTTATACTACCTTTATACTATTTATACTACTTTTAGGGAAAACCACTTAACTGTAATATAAGTGATCTAAAATTGTCCACATGTGAATGAAATGATACCTCTCTGGGGGCAGAGAAATAAAAGGAACCAAATCATTTCTGAATTTCAGGATGATGAAGTAATGATAGTAGAAAATGAACTATACTGCATTCAGTGTAAAGGAGGCTTTTACCTAGAGAAAACCTCAATGGGATGTCACATATTGTTACAACAGATGAACAATGATATAGAAGATAGACAAATCTAAACTATGCTCTGATATATAATATACCTAAAATCTATACATTTCAAAGGGCAATTAAGAGAATCATTGTATAAAGTAATGGAGAATATTTCTCACCAACACTGTCTGTCTCTCCCAGTCACCTCTTATTTTGGGAGATGATCATGAACAAGCATGGACTTGATACCCTTGTCCATATGGGCTGAGCAGATTGGAATGGGTGTCGGGTTGTTCCTGGAGTGTGTGGATGTAAGGGGGAGCTGCCCTAGATGAGCAGAACTGAAATCATCACTCAGGCAGTCTCCAGTGAAAGCCTTGAGTGGATGCTCCTAAAACCCAAGTATCCATTTAAAAATTAATTGCCTTTGACATTGATGGATCTCATGTGGATGACTTTCCTTTGAGGTCTACAGTGTTCACTGCTGTGCTGCAGATGTGGTCAGCCCCTTGTAACTACAAAATATAATAAGGATGAGCCAAAGCTTTACAGTTGGACGATGAGAAGCAATACTCAGAAATCAGGAAATGGTATCAATCTAAAAGTTCCACAGTGTGAGGAGGTGCAATTAGTTTCCCCCAAAGAGTATAATATCACCCAATTAGTTCCAAACACACTCTTACTTTGATGGTAGCCACCACAATCATCTGTAGTCATATGATGAATTATTCTGGGTTAAAGTACTGATATTCCCTGAAAGCCTTCTTTTGGTTCATATATTCCTTGCTCTGTTTGTTCGCCCTTTCTTCTTACTTTATAGGTTTATAGATGTGGTGCTTAAAAACTGCAAGTTTAATCTTGGTAACAGATATGGAAGTTCTGTGCTTGACTTTTTAAAACTAATTGTGTGTGTGTGTGTTGGTGAACTAGTATTTTTTTAATGAATTTTTTCTATCTTTATTGAGATATAATTGAAATTTTATGCCTTAATTAACATTTTTGGACTCCTGGGTGGCCACTTCTGCCTATTTTGACCTTGTGGCATCATATCAGAAATATGATGCTCTTTACTTCCCTCACATGTCTCAGCCATCATTTCAGAGAGTCTGTGCTGTGTTCTCAAGGCAGCCCAGCATTGGGCTGTCACACCTGTCACGTGACCACTCTTCTGTTGTGTGCTGTGACATCATTAGATTCTGTGGGTGTCTATTTTTGGCTTGGGTTGATGAATCTTTGTTATACTCTCTGAGCAGGTTGCTTTTGGTTTGTGCTGAGAATCTGGAAAATTGCTGTGCCAAAGCACCTCTGTGTACTGAAAGGGATGAAAAATCAGCTGTTAAGTTTCACTTCATGATAATCCCGTGTTTCAGTGAGTTAGCAAACTGAGTCTGCAAACTCAGTGTTCCATGAATTTAGGGAAGTTATAAAAATAAATTGAAGTTTTTGTGTTTTCTGTTAGGATGGCAACCCGATTTCTCTCGAGACAGTGCTTTGGAGCAATTAATGATTTAGTTATTTGGGCAAAGTAAAAATTCCTCATCTATGCATGAGTTCTAATATTTTTATTTTATTTTAATGTTTAAAATTAATTAATTAATTTTTTTGTTAATCTTTACTTGAGGAAGTTTTTCCATTGATTTTTAGATAGAGTGGAAAGGAGGTAGGGAGAGAGAGAAAAAAAACATCAATGTGAGAGAGACACATCCCACATGACCCCAGCTCTTGCCCTTGATCAGGAATTAAATCCATGACTTTTTGGTTGGCAGGCCAACACTTTAACAACTGAGCCAAATGGACCAGGGCAATGCTAGTCTTTTTAATACTTGGTATGCCTGAGGCTTACACATTGATTCAGTTAAATAACCCAGTCAATAATATAGTATTAAAATCTTTGCAAAATTATAAAAGGAAGGAAGAAAAAGAGAAAGAGCAAGAGAGAGAAGGAAGGAAAGAAAGGAAGGAAACTCTCCCTGTTAGCCCCCCAAAACCCAATACCATCAAAAGCTTCCAAAGTCCTAAATTTGCTTTCTATTAAGACAGTGGTTAGACAGCAGCTGTTCAGTCTCTTAAGAGAATACACGATATGGTAATAAACATCATTTCAGAAATATGCTTTTTGTTCACTTTACTAGGAAGCACAATAATGAGCTCTGCATGTTCACTACACTTTTTACTCCAGGACCTGGTTTTGACGAGGGGGGCTCACTGCAATTGGTTCACTCCCTACCTAGCAAATGGAAATATGTTTGTCTTTCAGTTCCAGCCACCCCTGACTTGAATTCTTTTATGCAGTGCATCGTAAAATGCTCTTTGAAGTTCATGTGTCATCCATTTAGAATGAACACCACAGGTCGGCATGTGCTGCTCCTGTCTCCAATTGTGTTTGGTGTCCCAGTTTCTCTGGGGAAGGTTCAAATCTGACAATACTCTTCACTTATGGTATAGAAATCCATGCATAATGCTGAGTTTGGCAGATGGAGTCTGAAATTTTATGGCAGCTTGCTTGCTGTTTGTGTAGGAAATTCAATTTATAGGGAAATGGAAGGGTGATGATTTTAATGCAATCAAATGTCTTGAAAAGTACTTCCTGCATGTCTCATTCTATATGCTCAGCTGGCTGTGTGTAACAATTGATGTGGTGTGTATCTTTCTCTATTGCACTGGGCAATTCTGGAGAAAGAGAAGACAGATGTGGTTCAGGACAGGACAGCTGCTGTGGATGGAGATGTGTGTGCAAGGGAGAAGAAATTGAAATTTAAGAATGTCCCCCAGTATTTTGCAGGGCTCTATTTGGGAACCCACAGAAGCAACAAGACGTATCCTATATGCTAATGTTGAGTTTGGACATCTTAAAAGTTATAAAGTTACAAGTAAAATATTCCATTGGAGACCATGTACCCTGCTGTGTGTAGGTATAAGTATAACCCTTTATGGTTTACAAAACACTTTAAAAAAGACATATTTCTTTTTTTCATTTAATCCTCACAACATTGTTCTAAAGTTGAGACTAGTATTTCTATTTTCTAAACATGGATAGAGAACAGGTTTTGGAGGAATTATATTGGGTTTAGATTCCTGTTACTCTATCTCACCTAACCTCCCTGGGGATTCAACAAGCAACCTTCGAAATAGCAACAACAATAGTCATGTCTCAATAAATATTTCTTTCACCCTTTCCTCTTTATTCCATTTTTACCAGCTGGGTACATTAGTTTCTGTGAAAGAGATTAATTGTAAGACTGGTGCTAAACACTACTTATATATTGAGTAATCAAAGTAGTGAGTTCTTTAAACTTCCGATCATAATTAAAGTGCTATAGAATTGGGCTTGTGAAATTTATGGATAAAATTAATCACTGAAGAGAAGCAAATTATAAAAGTCCAAATAACTTGAAGAATGTTCCTTAAAGATCCTTGAGATATTATTTATGAATGAGTTGATGAATTATATCAAATAATTACCCTTTCTCTTGTAAACATAAGTCCCTTTAACTATCTGTTCTTGAGCTCCTCATTCATAAAATAGAATAGTCTGACCAGTCATTGTCTCCCTGAAGGACACCCTGAAAATTGTCTTGCCACTTCCTTCATTTTATAGACAGTGGGAATATGACTTGTTCCAGGTCAAGCAGATGAAGCTGGACCTGAACTCACATCTCTTTCACCACATGACTTCTTACCCCTGGAGTAATGCACTTTTCATTATATATTGCAGTGAAATCAAGTCATTTCTGTGTGTTAAAAAGAAGTGATTATAAGAATGTATAGATCTTATCTGGATTCTGATTCAAACAATCAATCAATCAAATAACTTTTTAAAAATAATGAGATTCAAGAGACAATGGCAAATTTATTTAAAAAATTTTTTTATTAATTAATTTATTTTTGTTACAGATGTTTCTCCTTTTTCCCCCACTGATTCCCCCTACCCTCCCTCCCTGCCCTGTCCCCAGCTTTGTTGTCCATGTCCATTGTTCATGCATACATGTTTATAAGTTCTGTGGTTTATCTCTCCCCCACCACTCCCTCTTCTGGAGACTGTCAGTCTGTACCCCCACTTCCACATCTCTGGGACTACTCCATTCCTCAGACTGTTATGTTCAATTATATGCCACAAATAAGTGAGATCATATTATACTTGTCTTTCTCTGTTTGGCTTGTTTCGCTTAGAATAATACTTTCCAGGTCCCTCTATGTCATCTCAAAGGATAAGAGATCTTTCTTTCTTACAGCTGCATAGTACTCCATTGTGTATATGTACCACTGTTTTTTTATCCATTTGTCTACTGATGGACACTTGGGCTGTTTCCAGATCTTAGCTATTGTAAATAGTGCTGCTACGAACATGGGGGTACATATATTCTTTCTGATTGGTGTTTCAGGCTTCTTAGGGTATATTCCTAGAAGTGGGATCACTGGGTCAAATGGAAGTTCAATTTTTAATTTTTTGAGGTAACACCATATTGTTTTCCATAGTGGCTGCACCAGTCTGCATTCCCACCAGCAGTGTACTAGAGTCCCCTTTTCCCCACACCCTCGCCAACACTTGTTGTTTGATGATTTGCTGATGGCGGCCATTCTGACAGGTGTGAGGTGATACCTCATTGTTGTTTTAATTTGCATCTCTCTGATGATGAGTGATGTTGAGCATTTCTTCATATGTCTCTTGGCCATTTGTATGTCCTGTTTGGAGAGGTGTCTATTCAGCTCCTCTGCCCATTTTTTAATTGGATTCTTTGTCTTCCTTTTGTTGAGTTGTATGAGCACTCTCTATATATTGGAAATTAACCCTTTATCTGATATATCATTGGCAATTATGCTCTCCCATACAGTGTGTAGCCTTTCCATTTTGATGATTGTATCTTTCGCTGTGCAGAAGCTTTTGAGTTTGATGTAGTCCCATGTGTTCATTTTCTCCTTTGTTTCTATTGCCTTAGGTGATATATCAGTGAAAATTCTGCTGCATATGATGTCTGAAATTTTGTTGCCTACATTTTCTTCTAGGATTTTTATGGATTCATGAGTCACATTTAAGTCTTTTATCCATTTTGAGTTGACTCTTGTGTAGGGTGTAAGTTGATGGTCTAGTTTCATTTTTCTGCATGTAGCTGTCCAATTTTCCCAACACCATTTATTAAAGAGGCTGTCCTTACTTCACTGTATGCTCTTGCCACCTTTGTCAAATATTAATTGAGCATATTGCCTTGGGTCTATTTCTGGGTTCTCTGTTCTGTTCCACTGGTCTATATGCCTGTTCTTGTGCCAGTACCAGGCTGTTTTGATTACAGTGGCTTTGTAGTATAACCTGAAATCTGGTAATGTGATCCCTCCCACTTTGTTCTTCTTTTTCATGATTGCTGTGGCTATTCAAAGTCTTTTTTGGTTCCATATGAACTTTTGAAGTGCTTGTTCTAATTCTGTGAAGTATGTCGTTGGTATTTGATGTGGATTGCATTGAATCTATAGATTGCTTTGGGTAGTATGGACATTTTAATGATGTTAATTCTTCCAATCCATGAACAGGGTATGTGCTTCCACTTTTTTATATCTTCCTCTATTTCTTTTTTCAATGATCTGTAGTTTTCTGCGAATAGGTCCTTTATTTCTTTGGTTAAGTTAATTCCTAGGTATCTTAATTTTTTTTGCCGCAATGGTAAATGGGATTGTTTTCTTAGTTTCTCTTTCTGTGAGTTCATCATTGGTGTATAAGAATGCCATTGATTTCTTGACGTTAATTTTGTATCCTGCTACTTTCCAAATTCATTTATTAAGTCTAGTAAATTTTTGGTGTAGTCTTTGGGGTTTTCTACGTATAGTACCATGTCATCTGCAAATAATGACAGTTTCACTTCCTCCTTTCCAATTTGGATCCCTTTTATTTTTTCTTCCTGTCTGATTGTTGTGGCTAAGACTTCCAGTACTATGTTAAATAAGCGTGGTGAAAGTGGGCATCCTTGCTTTGCTCCTGTTCTTAAGGGAAATGCTTTTAGTTTTTGCCCATTGAGTATGATGTTGGCTGTAGGTCTTTCATATATGGCCTTTATTATGTCGAGATATGATCCCTCTATTCCCACATTGCTGAGCGTTTTTATCAGAAATGGATGCTCGATTTTGTCGAAGGCTTTTTCAGCATCTATTGATATAATCATGTGGTTTTTATTCTTCATTTTATTTATGTGGTGTATCACGTTTATTGATTTGCGAATATTGTACCAGCCTTGCATCCCTGGGATGAATCCCACTTGGTCATGGTGGATAATTTTTTTGGTGTATTGCTGGATCTGATTTGCTAGTATTTTTTTCAGGATTTTGGCATCTATGTTCATCAGGGATATTGGCCTGTAGTTTTCTTTCTTTGTAGTGTCTTTTTCTGGTTTTGGAATTAGAATTATGCTGGCTTCATCAAACAAGTTTGGAAGTCTTCCTTCTTCTTGAATTTTTTAAAATAGTTTAAGGAGAATGGGTGTTAGTTCTTCTTTGATGTTCAGTAAAATTCCGCCGTGAAGCCATCGGGCCTGGGTTTGTGTTTGCTGGAAGAGTCTTGATTGCATCTTCAATTTATTCTGTTGTTATTGGTCTGTTCAAGTTTTCTATCTCTTCCTGGTCCAGTTTTGGGGGACTATGTATTTCTAGAAATTTGTCCATTTCGCTTAGATTGTCGAATTTGTTGTCATATAATTGTTCATAGTAGTTGTTAACGATCTTTTGTATTTCTGTGGTGTCAGTTGTTACTTCTCCTCTTTCATTTCTGATTTTGTGTATTTGGGTTCTCTCTCTTTGTTTCTTGGTGAGTCTAATAAGGGTCCATCAATCTTGTTTATCTTTAAAAAAACCAGCTCTTCGTTTCATTGATTCTTTGAATTGCTTTTTTGGACTCTATGTCGTTTATTTCTGCTCTGATCTTTACTATTTCCTTCTTTCTACTTGCTCTGGGGTTTTCTTTTTGTTTGCTCTCTAGTTCTTTAAGTTGTGAGGTTAGATAGTCTATTAGAGATTTTTCTTGTTTTTTGAGGTAGGCCTGTAGTGCTATGAACGTCCGTCTCAGTACTGTTTTCACTGCATCCCATAGATTTTGTGTTGTTGTGTGTTCATTTTCATTGGTTTCCAGGAAGTTTTTAATTTCTTCCTTGATCTCCTCGATAACCCTTTCATGACAATGGCAAATTTACAAATGAAGCAGACATTAAGGAATTGATATGTTTTTAGATTGGTTATGATATTGTAGTTAGGTTAAAAAATGTTATGATTACCTTTAAGAGATCCATAGTGAAATTTTAATAAATCAAATGATATGTCTGGGATTTGCCTCAAATTATATAGTAGGGGGTAGAAAGTGGAGGGAGGGGGTGAGTCCAGAAGAAACAAGATTTTCTATGAGTTGAAAATGATTGAGTTGGGTGATGGTACATGTGGATTAATTATGTTATCCTCTTTTAATATTTATTTGAAATTCTCCATAATTAAAGAAATATATATGCTTGGTTATATTTATATGTGCACTTGCTGTTCTCACTGTTGGGCTTTCCATTTAGTCTTCTGATCTTGTGTGCACCAGCAAACTACAAATTTCTGTTTATGCTTCTCTGAAGAAATTGCTTGGCTTTTTTTCCTGAAAGACACTGTGTACCATAGCATTAAACTTGTTTCCCTTTTTGTTTTGATGTTAGAAAGCTGAGGAAAAATCTATGGCCTACCACATCCATTTATTCTTTCATTCATTCAACAGAGCTGAGGTGATACTGAGATGGACTTCTTTCTCTGTCCTCTATCAAGTTTTTCACCAGCAGTGATTTTAGAGAGTTAGTTTCGGAGGCTGCAGAGTGCAGTGGTTAAAATTCAAGGACTAGAATATCTGGGCTTGTAGTCCAGCTTTGCCACTATCAACAATTGGCTTTTTTGAAGCTCAGTGTAAGCATCTGTACGATGGGGATAATGATAGAAATCACTCATAAGGTGAATGTGAGGATTAAATGAAATAATGCTTTTTTTTGCACTAGGATTTGTACATGAGATAGGATTTAGTAGATGAAATAAATCCATTTTTTTTTTGCTTTTATTTTCAATCAGTAATTATTGAGTACATACTGTATGTTAAATGCTAGACTGGGAAGGGAGCTTTCATTGGTGACCTAGCTTCACTTTGGGTTATAACTTGTCACATTTCGTTCCTAATCCAATCATTTTAGCTTATATTTTCTTGTTAATTTTACACATTATCTAAGCATTTATTGATTATTTTTAAAATAAGGTAGGATATAAATAAAATATTACTGCTGGGATTGTACTAATGCCTAGTTCTAGGCATATTTTTTTGCCCAGTTAATGGAATTGTATTGCAATATAACACAGAAGACACGTTTATTTCATAATGAATTTTTGAATGTGCATTGATTATAGTTATGCTATAGAATTCTAGGCATATTTTAAAAGTAAACTATTTGATAAACAGATCACCCAGGTAACTGTGTAATTTCAAATTCAAAAGCACAGCATTAGGGGTACCAAAATCTGGAGTCAGTGAATGCTAGAATTTGAGAAAGGGAAAGTTATTGGGTTTCTAAATTGAAATTTATCTTTTAGATGGTACTGAGCTCTCCCTAATATGTCGGTCTCTTCATGTCTTTCCCACTTTTTAAATTCTACCTACTTTTAAAAATGAGAGCAGAAAAGTAAAGCATGTCATTATGCCAACAAATTTCCAGTGAGTTAATAAGGTTTGACCCACATATTATTGAACAACTCATCCCACTATTATTTGGTCCATTAATAGATATTAGCTGTAGTGGTTGAACCAGGACCAATAAGGCATTCTCAGAGTGCATGGTGAAGTATGAGCCTGAATATATACCAATTTCTAGATCCTACTTAAATTCTAACATTTTAGGCACATTGTTGAAAAGTGACTGAGTAACATTAAGGACCAATCAACTGAAACATCGCATTTAAACATCATCATCATTTAAAAATTCATAGACTTTAAGAAAGCATATAAAATCAGCATTTTATTTTTTAAAAAGTAACTACCATTAGTTAGTGCATGGTATTAATTTCCTGATTTTGATAAATGTACTGTAGTTATGTAAGAGTATGTCCTTGCTCTTAGGAAATGAATACTGAAGAGGAGAGAGAGAAAGAAAGAGGAAGAAAGAGGAAGAAAGAGGAAAGAAAAAATAAAAACAATATATGTGGGTAAAGAATGTATAGATGTTCCTTGTCCTGCCTATAGCTTTTCTATACGTTTAAAATTATATCACAATAAAGCTTTTAGAAAAGTAACAGTAGAATTCTTTACTTAAAATGTTGAGATATTTTTAGGAGTGATATTTTAATCTAGAAGGTATTGCCCCTTCTCACCCTATGTAGTCACTGCTAAAGATTGGCTTCTCTGTCGACAGGCAAGGGAAAATGCCTATTAATGGTAGTATACTCTGGCGTTCAATAATAAGCTTAATTTGGGAATGGAACATGATAAAAGGATGCAGAATATGTCAAGTTCCTGGCATTTCAAAGCCCAGGGAACTCTTAATGGTGACATCATGATCATCTTAAACCGGTTGCAAAGTTTGTTCTTATTTTACGGATCAATGTTAGGAAGTTTAAGTGAATCATTCTAGTGTTTCCCATAGAACACGATGTATGGCAGCAAGTCTGAAAACAACAAACCATATCCTTCACTTACATAGAAGTGAACTGTGATGTTTGTGCTGGGTTAGAGGCAAAAGGGCCTCTCCACACGCCACCACTGTCAACAGCGAATCTCCTAGAGCAAATTTCAACCCACGTCTGAGGCTTTAAATGGAGAGTTTCCTGAAATGCTCTAATTACCCGATCTCACCTTCAGGAAGATAACATGAACGCTCTTCACCTTCACTGGTCTATAGTTCTCTTATTTGTGCAACGAGGGATGAATCTCCAGATTCCCTTCCAACCCTGAATGCACGTTCTATCATTACATTATGAAATTCAGTCTCTGGTGGTGATGACATAGTTGGAAATCTTTATATGTGAAATAATTTTTCAAAATCTATGAGTTTTATATACTATAAGGAATTATTTCAGAGCTTTTTCTAGTGAAAGAAGGTCGGTCTCCTTAAGTTTTTAACAACCTTTACAAGATGAGAAACTCTTTGGATTAATATTTTTAGCTCATGCTGACATTCAAGCTCTGAGTCATTATGTTTGAAACATTTTTTAAAAAATGCCAGTATGAAATATTTATAATGTCTATCTACAGTGATTGAATAAACTATTAATATAATGCTAACACAAATAAAATGAGGTGAATGTTATCGCAGCCCTAGAGAAAGGAAGGGTATTTAAAAACTCAAGTTAGAAGAGTCAGAGTTCCCATAGTACTCGAGACCAGCAGGTGTGTGTGTGTGTGTGTGTGTGTGTGTGTATTTGCCCCTGCCTTCTACACAGAGAGTTAATAAGCCATGCCTGCATTATAGTTACTTCTTAGTGTTATCGATTATAGACTTTGGTCTGCCTTTTGCTGATTTTCAACATGCATGTAGGCCCACTTTAAGAAATTCTGATCTGTGAAAATCCTTACTTATAAAACATCAGCTCTGGAACAATCTTTTTTTTTTTTTTTTTGACAAATTTACTTTACACAGCCAGCCTCACAAGTACATAGAAAGTGTAATTTGATTTATCTACCACATTTACTCTTCAAAGTGAAGTATATAGTAATCTCTTATTGAAGAACTCCAAAATCAAGCAAACAAAATAAGACACCCAAAAGAGCCTGTTCCAAAACTCAGAGATGCTAAAATATAGAATTGCTTTGTAAAATAATTATATGTAGCATCCCAGGACAACATTATTTTCAATGGTAAAATAGTAGGTTCATAATCCTTTAGACACAATTCTGAAATACATAAAACTTAGAACGCTAGTTTTTTTTTCTACTTTATTTGATGGCAAAACTTGAGCAGACCTGAACAAATTTGGTAGGAAACCTGACTAGCATTGATGTGAGTCTATTTATAGTCTTATTTACTTCACTTAGTGTGAATGTTCGTGCTTTTCACTGCAGAACTATTAATGTGTTTGATTTCAGGAAATGGTGCCAGACTCTGCTGGCTTGTTATATAATAAGCAGCAGATGTGCAGTATTACCTTTGTAAAATCCCAAAATTCTGAACTGTGAAGTACACACTGCCACATGGATTTTAGCTGAGGGATTATGAACTTTTATATTTATATCTAGTTCTTTGAGTTGCCACTGAATTCTCCACTTGTATAGTTTTTAAAAAAATCAATAGTTCACATGAACGCTATAGGTTTATTTTTATTTACAGTATCTCTCCCTTTGACTTTCAGCTTCCTTAAGAGTTGACTACAAAATAAATTTTTCAATGTAAATGATGTTTTCATATAGATTATCTTAGATTCCAAATATACCAGAACCCAAAGATACAAACAATATGGGATATATATGACTACATAAACATCTTTGGTTTCATTGTACAATAAAAATAACTTGAAATAACATACTTTTAAAATCATATAATTAAAAGAGGAATTTAATATTATGATATTAATCAAAATAAATTGAAAAATAAAAAATATACTTTGCATATTTCTCAAAATCTAAAAGGTATTCTTTGGGATTCAACTGATGTGAAAAGAGATTTACTATTGCCTTGCAAAGCCTTGCCTGGTATTTCTACTATAATTCCAAAGTGAGATACCCTTTGTTGAGTAGCTTGCCACAGAAAACAGTGTAGGAAAAAAACGTTCTTTGGACCCTACTGCAAACTCTGAGTGACCCTAATCAGGCTAGTTTTCTCTTTTAGAATTATTGATTATATCTAATTTATTTCCAGATTTAAATCTGCTTTTTCATATTTCCATTTATAAAGTTATTATAGTCTGATTGACTAAAACACAAAGCTCAAATATTGCCTAGAATTTTAGAAACACCACATCTCTTGACCGTGAACACGCAAATAAGCTGTACCGCCCGGGGAGATGCTGAGTGAGTGTCGCACAGAAACACAAGAAGCTTTTCCAAGGATCAAGTTCAGAGTGCTCTAAGGCGGGGACAGGAAGAGATGTGTGCCCCGTGGGAAAAGAGCTGGCATAGGTGTGTCACCTGGCAAACACTAAGCAAGACTAGGTATGGTTTTTCTTTTGGGGGCCACTGACTGTACAAGAGAAAGTTGGAAAAAAAAAAGCTGACTGCTCAGATGGGTGCTAAGTGTATACAAAAGGCTTTTCTTGGCACACACAGAAAACAAACATGTATATGTAGTTATATTTTCAGGGCCATTACAACCACAGCAGAACCAAAGCTCAGGGGTTCAGGACCTGTGAAATGTGCGAAGGCGTTCTCAGGATGTAGTGGAGACCTGCCCAGCTTTAGCAAGCGAAGGAAAGTGGTGAATTCGTGTTTAGCTGGCAGCCCCCAAACAGGAGAGACTAAGCAATGATTGAGACCAGTGAAAGAGTCACGTCTGTGTTTCCTGAAATCTTTATCTAAATAATGTATATCATCTTTCAAATTTTGCCATTATATACGTGGACTGTGCCTATATGCAATGGAGGCTAGAAATATATCAATTATGTTAAGAAAGAAACCTGTCAAATGTTTCTGAACTGGATTGCTCGCCGAGGCTGTCGAGGGTGAGTCAGAATGGAGGATGGCAAGTTCTAAATAAACACGCACTTGGCTCTCCCAGGGCTCCGCCCCACCTTCGAAAACAGCCTAGTCTGTGTCTACTCGCTGTATAACTGGAATGGCTTTTTGTCTGGTGGTGGCATTTCATTGTGTTTTACGGATAATTTTCCTCTCCTTCTCAGATTGGAGGTAACCCCAACTGAATTACTAAAACAGCTTCTTAGACCTCGTCTACAGACTGAGGAAATACTGGTGAGATCTTTTTATGTCTCAGCAAATGTCCTGTGTCCTCCCATCACAAGAAGGCCATGCTCCTTCAGGCACCGAGAGCACGTTCCTGCAGCGAGAAAGTGGAAGGACTTTTTCTGCCAGACTTTGTCGTTTTATGAGAGGGAGGCTTTCCAAGAGACTTTGCTTATATTTTATTGGCTTGACTGTGTCTTATACTCACCCCTAGATGCAAAGGATGTTGGAGAAACACATGACTGCGTCAGACAAACTCGGGATTCTTATAGTAAGGAATGAAAGGAAATTTGTATTTGGTAGACATATTTATAATTCATATGCCTTGCCAAAATTTCCCCTCAGGTTTTTGTTTGCTATTCTGTGCCTAAATAATGCTTGCCGTGTGTGTGTGTGTGTGTGTGTGTGTGTAAAATATTTATATATATGAAGTAAAATGTATCAATCTTTTCTTTCATGGATTCTATGTTTCATTGAATACTGAATTTATTCTTATGTGTTTATTTGCTGTCTGTTTTCTTTTGATAAAACATGTTTTAGTCTTTTGTCCATTTTCTAATTGGACTATTTTTTAAAAATGTTGAGTTTTGAGAGCTCTTTATTTTTTAATACTGTGGGTTGCAAATCTTTTCACCCGGTCTATAGCTTATATTTTCATCTTCTTAACAGGGTATTTCAGAGACAAAGTTTTTAATTTAGATGAAATTCAATTTTTACTTTTAAGGATCTTCTTTTTGGTGTCCAGTTTAAAGACTCTTTGCCAGGTTGTAGATACCAGAGATTTTCTCCTATATTTTTAATAAAAGTTTTATGTTTTAAATTCACCCGTGATCCATTTTGAGTACACTGTATGTGTGTGCATGTGTGTGTGTAGTGTGTGTGCATGTGTGGTGTGTGTGGGTGTGTGTGTGTGTGTGAGGTGTGAGGTTTGGGTTGAGGTTCATGCTTTGCCTGTGATGTGTTGTTGTTCCAGCTCCATTTATTAAAAAGCATTTCTCCCTCCATTGAATCACTTTTGTACCTTTGTAAAAAATGAGTTGGACATATTCGTGTGGGTCTATTTCCATGTTGTCTATTCTGTTCCCTTGACCAATGTGTCTATTACTCCATCAAGACCACCCTGTTTTGTTTTGTTTTTGTTAATACTCACCTGAGGATATTTTTCTATTGATATTTAGATAGAATGGAAGGAAGGAAGGAAGAGAGATAACCCCAACAGACGTTGGGGATCGAATTTGCAACCCAGGTATGTGCCCTTGACCAGAAATCAAACCCAGGACCCTTTGGTCCACTGGCTGACACTCTAACTGCTAATCCAAACTGGCCAGGGCAAGACCACCCTGTTTTGATGAACTATATAGTCATATTCAAATTGAGTATACTGATTCCTTACACTTATTCTTTCTCAAAATGTTTTAGGTATTCTGTTTCTTTGCTTTTCACATAAATTTTAGCGTAATCTTGCCCATATTTACAAAAAATTTTGCTGGGCTTTTGATTGAAACTTTATTAACCCTTTGGATTAACTTGGGGGAGAATTAGCATCTTTACTACACTGAGTCTTCCAATCCATGAACATCTTTCCCTTTACTGAGGTCTTTGGTTTCTTTCATCGATTGGCTTCATGTAGTTTTCAGCATACATGTTTTGTTAGATTTACATTAATATCTCATTTTATCTTATTGGTTATAAGGGTATTGCATTTTTAATTCTGTTCACAAGTTTATTTCTATAATATAGAAATACAATTAATTTTTATATGTTTATCTTATATCTTTATTTATTTTACAATTATTTTTAGATTTCTTGGGGCTTTGTACATAGAAAATCATGTCATCTGAAAATAGGGACAGCTTAATTTCTTCCTTTTAAATCTTTGTCTTTTATATACTTCTGTTGCCTTACTGAGTGACTAGAACTTCTAGTACCATTGTTAAATAAGAGTGGGTATCCTTGCCTTGTTCTTAAGGATTCAGTCTTTCCTCACTGAATATAATATTAGCTATAGAATTGTGTACATCTTCTTTATCATGTTCATGACGTTCTCTTTTATTCTTTGTTTTCTGCAAATTTTTACCATGAGTGGGTGTTGAAGTTTATCTTTTTCTGCCATCAATAGATATGATCATGTGCCCCCCCCCCTTTTTTTTTGCCTATAGTGGATCACACTGATTGATTTTCAGATATTTAGCAAGCCTTCCTTACATGTCTGAAATAAATCCACTTGGTCATGGTGTACATTGTGTTTTTAGTTGTTTATCTCAGGAAATTTTTTCCATTGATTTTCAGAGAGAGTGGATAAAAGGAGGGGGAGAGAGAGAGAGAGAGAGAGAGAGAGAGAGAGAGAGAGAGAGAGGTGAGAAAGACACATCAATCGGTTGCCTCCCGTATATGCCCCAACCAAGGCCGAGGTTCAAACCTGAAATCCAGGTACATGACCCCAACTGGGAATCGAACCTGAGACCCTTTGGTATGTGGGCCAACACTCCAACCACTGAGCCATGCCAGCCAGGACATTGTACAGTTTTTTTCAGATATTGATAGTGTTTTGCTGAGGATACTATGTCTATATTCTTGAGACATTGTGGTCTATAATTTTTGTTGTTGTTTAGTTTTTTTTTTTTAAATACCATCTTTGTATGATTTTTGTGTTAGGGAATACTAACTTTATAAAACAAAAAATGTTCTCCCCTGTTTTACAAAATATTTTTTGCACATTTTCTTCTCAGACTTATATTGCTTCCAGTATTTAAAATTTATATTTATCTAAATTTTGTCTTGAAATTAGAAGTGAACTAGGAAAACAAAAACACTTGGAGGTAGAATCAAAGGTACTTGATAAGTTGAATTATTTGCAGCTTGGGACACAATATATGGAGGTGTTAGAAATGATTTCTTTAAAACTTTCCTCTTTTAGAAGGCCTGTTTACAGGAATGCTGCTTAATTGTGTTTCTGCCTGTGCTTTGTTGTTTTCCAGTTTTTAATGACATTTTACACTGTGGTATGCTATTGCTTTCACGAAATGTCAAGTTGCTTCATTTTTGTGTGGTTTCTCCTGTACTAGTCTTCACGCTTTTCCAAGGCAGAACTCATTTTGCTTATTTCTTTGTATTTCATGGAATCTAATGCTGGTGTTCTGCCTACAACAGGGCTTTAATAAATATTGTTGACTGACAGGGTGGCCTAAAGGGGAAACAGAGTGTAAGACAGAGGGAACTAGTATAACACAGGACAATTCAGGAAAATAGACCAGATTCCCATGTTTCTCTCTGATGACAAAGTAGAAATAATCAAAGGAGGCCCCCTGTGTGAAGTGGATTTTTCTAGAGCAGACCACCCTGCCATTTAATCAAGTCTGGTCAGTGTCCCAGGGAGCTTTTTCTTGAGGCTACAGCCTTGTGCACAGCACTGGGCCAAGAGTCTCCCACAGTCATCATCAACACACGGGCAACACACACACACCAACTGGCCAGAAAAAGACCGACCCATTGAAAAGAACTGTGCCAAGTAAAGGAGACTGTTTATATGTTTCAGTTTCTCAGCATCTGTGGTCATCATCTGTTTTCAGTTTGGTAATTTTTATTAAGGCAAAGTGGCACATGCTGTCATAGGAACTGCTCCAGCTCACGCTCCCCAGCAGGTCACTGGGTATCCCCTGGTGTGCTGAGACATGATATGTTTTCTGCTAGTGGATGAGGTGGAGAAAAAGCTCTGCTTAGCATCAATTTCCAGTTCATGGAAACAGACAGGCCATGGGCAGACATGTGAAATGCAGAGAACAATGACTCCATTTAAGGAGTTTGCCCATTAATTTCACAAATAATTATTAAACACTCAGAGTCTCTCACAGTGACTTTATTTCCCTATGGAGAAAGATTGTTGGCCTGCTATCAGGAGGGTAGGTAACCTTTGGGCTGTGATCTTCCTCTGTGGTCCATCAACATACACAGTCTGTTCCCCGACAGCACAGTCTGCATCTGGGACCAAGATGCCTGGAGGAGTGTGGCCTATACTCAGAGAAAAAAACCAAAGCTAACTGACCTATGCTGCAACAAAATCAGAGCTTTGTTAGCACCAACTAAGTGAATTTACCACAATGATTTGGAAGGAGGACCTGGCCACTGAAACTTGATTTCTGGCAAACTTTAAGACTAATTTACATTTGTGTGTGCTTTGAAGGAATATGTAACTAATAGTAGGTGTGGCAATACAGATGGATGTTCTCTCAAGGACATCTCAACAGATAATAGTGAAGGAGAAAACGATGTTGCAAACACATTTTCCTAGAGTAAGAACTGTGGCCGATGTCACTGACTGACAGCAGCCATGATGTCTGCCCAAGGCTGAGAAAATGGGGAGAAAATAAGATGGGGTCTGAGACTGGACATTCCTAGATATTTGGCTCCATAGACCTTGAGGCAACATGGTACTTTCAGAAGACAGTCAGTGGAGAGAGTTTAAACAGAGCCCAGCAGAGGCCCTTTAATGACAGTAGGTCTCTTCTGAGAGGATGGGTTGGGTAGTTTGGTTTGAGGTGCTACCCCTTAAAAGCAAGCAGAAACCCTCTTTCAGGTGTCCAAGAAATTGTGCCACAGGCTTTCCATTGTTACTATGACAAAGAACTTCATAAGACGTTTAGACTCCAATTGCTTAAGCTGTTCTACAGACTTACTGTATGTAGCTCAGATCCTCCACTCATGACTCCACCACTTTTTCTTTTTTATTTTATTTTATGAATTTTTATTTATTTTTTTGTTACAGATATTTTACCTTTTTACCTCATTGGCACCCCCCACCCCCCCACCCCCCCCCCACCCTGGCTTAGTTGTCCATGTCCATTGGTCATGCATACATGCATATAAGTTCTGTCCACCACTTTCTTGATACTCATAGTGATCTACCTAACTTGTCTGCCTGATCTCTGTCATTCACAAACTCATTTGACCTCTGGCAAGGGCTAAATTTCTCTGCGCTTCAATTCCTTCTCTGTAACTGATGGGAAAAAAAAAGACTATCTTTCTGGAGGCAGAAAAAACAATTAGGATTGAAACTCTTGGCTGCGCATGGTTGTAGTATAGATAAAATAAGAAATGTGTAGTGTATTCTGCAAGGCTCTGCCAACATCCTCTCCTCAAGGGTGATGTACCCAACCCCGGCTCCTGGGAAAACAGATGTTGATGGCGCAAAGCTATTCTCTATACTGGAAATTGCCCTCAGCAGCAGGAAACTGTCTACCCCACAGTTACATCTCCTCCTAAGGGGACACCTGCAACCAGTGCTTGGCTTCTGTAGGGATTCTTAGGCCTGTCCCCCTTACTTTATTTTGGGACAAGTCTATAAGGGCCATCCCAACTCTAGAGCTCACTGTAGAATCTGCTGAAATTCACTTGTAATTTCTCATGGATCAGCTTCTACCTCTGTCCAATCCTACTTTTTTCACTTCCTAACAGGTATCTCTTCCAAGAGTAAACCTCAAAATTTCTTTTGCATGCCACATTCCTTTTCAGAGTCTGTTTTCAGGGAACCCAGATGAAGAGATTTGGTGCCAGGAATGGTCATAGGAGACAGATTCTAAAAGAAGAATCATTTGCTAGCTGAAGGGCAATGAGGACCACACTACTACTTGTGAGTAGAATATATATAGTCCCTGTCCTGTGTACTTGTTTAACTACTGAAATTTTGACTGGTGGTAAACTGAATTGGGATTTTGGTGGAAAGAGGTATACTGACTGTTATTGAGAAATATGAGGGGAATTGTAACTATGGGCACTTTGGAATTCATGGCTGTTGCTGAGCACCACTGATTCATCACAGAGGGAATAATGACAGGCTTAGGGTGATTAATGACCAATTCAAGGCAAAATGTGAAAATTAGAGAACCTCTTTGGTAGCATTTAGGGAAATCCTAATCTCTTGCAGCTGGAAGGCAGACAAGATGAGGATCAAGTTCAGGACTAAATCAAAAGAGTAGTGGAGCTTCAGAGAAGATTGAACTCACATCCTGGAAGTTCTCCTGAGCCAAAGTCAGTGCCTAGCTAGGAGAGAAATGGGGCCCCGAGACTTGGGCTGAAGATATCAGGGTAAATGTATTTGTAAACTTTGAAACCCCAATTCCCTTTAATCTGCTGGGCTTGTAGAAATGGCCCATCTTCCCTAATTCAAATATAGTGGCTCTACTTTGCTTGAATGTCATGTAGAAGCCTCAGCAAAGAGAAAATTCATCCCTTCCCCCGAGATATACTTCCCTTCTTTTCCTGGCAATTGAACAAATGACAACAATCAGGTCTCTTACCATACAACCCAGAAATCATGCTTGTTGGTATTTACCCAAGAGGTGAAAACTAGCTCACACAAATACCTGCATGTAAATGCTGGTAGAAACTTTGTTCATAATTTCTAAAACTTGGAAGCAACTAAGGTGTCCTTCAGTGGGTGACTGGATAAGTGAATTGTGTATGTCCAGACAATGGAATATTATTTAGTGCTAAAAAGAAATGAGCTATTAAGCCATGAAAAAACATGGAGAAAACTTAAATGCATATTATTAAGTGAAAAAACTTAATATGAAAAGGCAAAATGCTGTATGGTTTCCACTACATGCCATTCTGGAAAAGGCAAAACTATGGAGACAGTAAAAAGGTCAGTAGTTACCAGAGGTTGATGGGGAGTGGGAACGAATAGGCAGAGCAAAGATTTTTGGAGCAGTAAAAATACTGCTACCAAAATGGTAGATACATGTCATTATACTTTTATCCAAAACCATAGAATGTACAACACCAAGAGTGAATGCTAAGGTAAACTATGGACTTTGGTGATGGATGTGTCACTGTAGGATTATCAGTAGTAACAAGTGGATTACTTTCATGCTGGAAAAAAGCAGCAATTCACTTTTACTGAAATCCACACCTATTTTGAGTATGAGTTTGTCTTTCCTGCCCAAAGAGATTCTGCCCAGCACCACTGTCTGAGCACTTACAGAGGATTTGATTCATCAACATGGAATACTGCATAATACTGAATATTGCCTTGGACCAATGGGCCCACTTTACAACAAAGGATGTGAATCATTCGGCACATGATTGTGGATTCATTGGTCCCATCACACTTAGAAGCTGTTAATCTGACAGAATGGTGTGATGGTATTTTAAATATACAAGTGAGGTACTGGCTTGGAGATCATTCTCTCTGAGGATAGGGCTCCGTCTTCCAAAATATAGCATGCATTTCAACTTTAGGCTCTGTTGGTCTAAAGGCCCTAGCTCCTAGAGGTAGAGTTTTCACTAGGGGAGAGTAACAGTGCCATGGACTTGAAAGTATGGTTGGCATCTAGTCACCTCAGGTTCCTTTTGCCAAGAGGTCAAAGGAAAAATCACCATACTGGGAGGAAAAAGTGAGCTTGACCATCAGGAGAAGTTAGTGCTGCTGCTAGGCAGTGAGCACAGGGAAGAATATGTTTGGTGCTTCCACACCCAGTTGTAACAATAAATAAATAAATATATCAGCTGCAGCCTAGGTAATGCTTGGTGACCAGGGATAAGGGTATGGGTCACCATCCCAGGCTAATTGACTAGACTAGCAGAGATACTAGCTGAGAGTGAAAATAATCCAGAAAGGAAGGTGAGGAGAAATGGTGACTATCACGTATAACTTTGAAGTCAGTTGCAGCAGTAGTGGCTTGTTTCATCCCTTGTCCTTTCTGAAAGGTCCCCAGGAAACAAGATCCCCCAGCGTCTAGAGAAGCTATTTCCACATGGGAGAAATTTATGATAAAAAGCAAGTGGATCTGAATGGTGCAAAGAGTGGACTGTAGTGGATACTGAGGTGCTCTACCCTGAGCCTCTCTTCAAGACTTCCTCTCTGCATTTCTGGGAATATTGGCAGCTGAGGGACCACATCTGTGCCCTTACATGAGTTGTCCTAGGCAGCATGAAAGTGCCTCACCCAAGCTTATATTTCCTCCCAAGAGGTGTTCTCTAGCTGATAACTGGCTTATGTGGACAATCAATATCCAAACCCCTACCTCAATTCAGGATAAATATAAATGTATTTCAGCACCAAAGCTTCCCATATAATAAACTGAAGTCTCAGCTGTTACTTCATTATAGCTTCTCTCTCTGCATGATCCTAGCCTCCTTCCCTCCTTACAAGTGTATGTCCAGAGAACATTCCCCAATATACCTTCTGCATGCCATTCTCATCGCAAAATCTGTTTCCACGGAACTCAAATGAAGACAATATATAAAGCTCCTCGCACCGTGCGTGTGCATTGAAGAGACCCGATAAATGTCAGACTCTCTCTTTCTTCTACTATTTATTTCTTACTTGAAACCACAGCCCTTGTCTATAATCTTGTAAACATTTATCATAGTCATATAATGGATCCTGGTAAGAGGGAAGGATGAGAATGTGGTAAGCTATCACAAATCCCGGAGCCTCACAGGCCAAAGCAATAAACACTCACAGATCTGAGCACCCTTCATGGGTCAGGTGTTTTACTACTCATGTTGCACACATTGCGTATTTAATTCTTGGAGGGAGGTATTACTCTTCACATGTGACAACGAAACTGAACTCACGTGGAGAGAATCTGTCACTTTCTAGTGTGGCATATTGCCTTCTCAAAGCCCTCTCATTTCACAAATATTCCTATTTTCCCGGCAGCAAGTCATTGCCCAGGAACCCACTGCTTGTAGCGAGCAGTCCAGATATTCTGCTTCACAGTACATAGTGATCCTAACAAAGGAGGTATGCAGCGCTGCACCTGAAATCTGAGCTCTCAATGTGTAAGGGGCAAGCAAGAGAGTGAGCTGTTCTTCCTGAGCTCCGACTCTAGTCAGGACAATCTTATAGCTTCAGAAAAATAAAAAATTTTTTTTTGGTGGTGGGAAAGTGTTGAAGTTAGTTTTCTCCAGGGATCTTTGGCTAAACAGGAATGGTATAATTATTATTGCAACATTTCTTAGCAAGGACATATGGAAGGATTAACTGCAAGAATCTTAGTTTTGAACATGGGCTTCCCTAGAGAATCCACCAGTTTCTTTTTCTGTCTTTTCACTACCTCAAAGTCTGATGGGCAATAATTTTCTGAATCATATGTGCCTAGAGAGCTATTGGGGGAATCTAAAGAAAAATGTATTTTGTCTTGTGACTTATGGCAGTCAGGAACTGGAGAGAGATAGAGATAGAGATAGAGATAGAGATAGAGATAGAGATAGAGATAGAGATAGAGATAGAGATAGAGAGAAAGGTAAAAAGAGAGGAAAAGGGATCTCGTAGAGGGAGCAAATGTCTTACTTCTCCCTCTCCATACCATGGGTTTGTGCTGTGGCTCAGCATTCGGCAGATTGGCTCAGTGAGCAACAGCAGCAAGAGAGCTATGGCTCAAGGCCAGCAGGAGGCAGGCTGCATGGCAGCTGGTGGCTGAGCACAGGTGAGAGGCTGGCAGGAGAGAGAAGCAGTAGAAGCAAGTGGCTGGAGCTCGCATAGAGATTTGGTAATTAAACTTTAAGATCTATGTGGAAGAGAATGAGTGACTAAAATCCTCTTAAAGCTGCTATTGGATTTTTAAAACATGTATTGACTTTAGAGAGGGGAAGAGGGAGTGTGTGAGAGAGAGAAATATTGTTTGGCTGCCTCCTACACAGGGACCAGGGATCAAACCTGTAATCCGCTGTGTGCCCAGACTGGGAACTGAACCTTTCAGTATACTTGCCGATGCTCCAAACAACTGAGCCACACCAGCCAGGGCAGCTGTGCTACTGGATTTTGAGGTGAATATGTTTCTGAGACACTAGCTGAAATTTTTTTAAAGTAAGATTACAGGGCTATACATTTATGGCCCACGTGCCTGCTGCAGGGACAGCCCATTTTTAGTAAAACAGAAGGGTCTGGACTCTGCCTCCTTCTTCTAGGACCCCTTTCTCCAGCACTTTTGAACAAGATAGGCTGGTCTCTTCTGCTCTGGGTCAGCCGGGGGCCAGCTTGCTTCTCTGCGGTTGCCTCCATCTCCTCACTCAACCCTTGGCCTCTGCCACTCTTGGATCTTTGCACAGTTCCTCTCTTGCTATGTCCTCCAAGGTACTGCTGCCACAAGGTTTAGTGTGTCGCACTTCTCACTGAAGGTTTGGAGACAAGGAGAGCAATAACTAAAATGCCTCGGAGCATGTTCTCGTCTGGCCTTCCCCAGCTGCAATGAGACAGGGCTCTTCTCCCCTGAGTTCTTCTAGAGTTCTCTTCTTCTTCCTGTTTTGGTCTGAACTGCAGTCCCTCCCCACTCCTCTGTCCTCAACGGCTGCAATGAACCAGCAGGCCCAGGCTCCCTAATTTTACCACGGTGGGTCTTCCATCCATTCATCCCTTGACACTGTCCAAAGTCTCTCTTTTGTAGCAAGGCTTTGATAGTAATACACATCACCCCAAGCAGGTTCCTAACCCGCAGAGTGAAACATGAGTCTTTGATTTCTAATTCTTCACTTTCCTCTGTTTACTTTTTTTTTTTGGTATGTGCCCCTTGCGGGAACTGAACCTGAGACTTTCTGGTCCGCAGGCCGATGCTCCAGCCGCTGAGCTAAACCAGCCAGGGCCCTCTGTTCACATTTCTTTTCCCATTTCTGGGGCACTGAGCCCTCAGGTTTACATCAAGCTAACCCCTTAGACCCAGGCTGGGGGCATCCGTTCCTTTGTGAGCAAAATGGGAGGGCTTTGATCTAGCATCTCCTCTTTCAGCATCTAACCCAGAGCCCAGAAAAATGTTTAAGAATATTCTTGTAAGGCTCTTCATTTTAGTTTAGGTTGTGATAGAGAAAAGTGGAAAAGAATTTGACTGTTCATTAATACAGAGGGGAATGACTAGGTGATAGTCTGTAATACAATAAAGTACTATGCAACTATTAAACACAATGGAGAGTCTCTGTTTTTGCTTATCTTGAATAGTTGCAGTGTTTTATTGTAAATTGAAAGAACACTTTCAGAATCAAAAGGTAGAACGTGATTGAAAGCATGCACCTCTCTCTCTGAATGTACAGGTATCTTGATAAATGTAAGAAATCCTTAGAAAGGGAAGGCTCCAAACTGTTCTTTGGTGGTGGAGTGGGAGAATTGTGCTTTAATATCTTACTTTGTATTATTTTCCAGGGAAGAAATTAAGTTATGGAATTATAAATGTCTCTTTTAAAAAAATATTTTTCAAGCAAAAACATTTACAGATAGAGTATTTTATGAAGCCAATGAATAAAAATTAAGGGATCCGGTTAAATAATCTCTAGATACTTTCAACTTTTATTATTCTAAGAATATGCATATCTATGTGAGAAACAAATAAAACTTTTAAAATATAAAGTACTTGAAATAATTTTTTAATATATTAAGCACTTACAGCATTTAACTCTTACCCTAAAATTTAATTGTATCATTTAATGTATCCTATTGCTTCTTATATTCTTTTTATTGTTACAATGCTTAAAGATGTTCATTGATTTTAACGTAGTAGTAAAATTAAATTTTTTCTCTACAAACTTTAATAACTTGATAAATAATTAAATGTATACTTTTGTAATAATTTTTCTTGATTTGTTTAGTATTTAGTTGAGCATATATATAGTACTTAACATTCTTTAACTAAAAAATTAACTACACAATATTTCTGTGATCAGGGTGGGGCTCAGGTAGGAAGAGTCAGCTCCTATCCCTTAATCCATAGATCTGTAGTGTTCTCATACTGTTTTTATTGTATGAGGGCTGGAGTCTTTGGGCACTTGCCTGCTTGTTCATATCCTTTTTGTTCCACCCAGGACCATTGTGTTTAATGGATGAGTAAATGGGCAGAAGGAGAGAGACAAGACTATATTTCAGGAATCTATCTATCAGTAAAGTCATTGCTCTCTATTATAGGGCTTTATTGCATTCTCTGGCCACCAGACTTGATCCAACAAGAACCTATGTAACCCTAGGTAGAGCATTCTGACATGTCCTGTTAAACCCAGTCTTCCAGTATATTAAAAAGAAATACTAGATTTGGCCCTTTAAGAAACTGAACTAGCTCTTTCAGATCAAGACAAGAGTCTACTTATTCCACGGAAGCAGTAATTCAGTTATAGTTGTCCTGGTGGCCTAAATAAGCCGGTGCTGCTTCCAGAGGTGCCTGATTTACTCCCGGGACATAATTTATGTCCTGGGAAAGTCTGATTCGGTGAGTCTTTGTTCTGTGAAGCTCAGAAGCAGGTCAAACATTGAGAATTCAGCATATGACCTCAAAATTTGTGGCAAAGCCGCAACAACATTTAAAATGGAAATAATAAAGCCTGCACATTCTGGAAGTTTTTTTGTTTTTTTTTTTGATGCATTTCTTTCCTTGTTCGATTTTTCAATCCTTGATCTGGGGAAAAGTTTCTCTAACATAAGGTTGCTGCCAGCATAACAATTCATTCCCACAATATCTAATGTAACTCAATCACCGTGGGACAGTTGCTGAGGAAAGAACTGATAGCAACAACCCACACTACTACAGCAAGGTCTCTTTCCCTTCATTCACTCTCTTGTCATGTTTTTTTCAATCTGTCCAGGGAATGTTAGAGATTTGGAGTGAATTGTGTCCCTTCACTCAAACAGGGAATGTTCTCATTTCTTAGCTTGCCAAAAATGATGAACAAAGTAAAACCAGGAGAAGATGAGAAGGTTGTATTCTGTCACCAGGGAGTCTTCCCTCTGGGATGCTCCTCCCCCAATCTTCTCTACTATTCTGCCCTTCCCTCTTTAGCCTTGATTTTAGCGTTGGGGAGGTTGTGTAAGTTAATGAATGGCAGTTTTTGAATCAGGTATTATAGGGACACATAAAAAAAGAAATAGACTGTGAGGTCCCTGCTCTCAGAACGCCTATAATCAAAGGGCTCCATATCTTGTAATCATTTTTCTTTCCCTTTTGAAGATTTTAAGAATAGTCACTCAACTGTCTTCCTCTGTTTTGTGGGTCTCCCTTGGGAGACAGTGAGATGATCACATTTTATGTCTACTCAGGAAAATGTAGATAAACTCAGACACTTAAAAAATATTAGTTAGCAGCAGCCATGTTTGAATCAGGCAGGTTCTCATTTGACTGTGGGACCAAGAGCTTGAGTAACAGGGAATTTTGACCAGCGTGTTCAACAAAGGGGAGCTGGTAATCTTTTTTTTTAAGCTAGAAAACCCCAAATTATGCATCTCTTGGTTTTGTCACCTGACTGAATACAGACAAAGTGGATTTTTAAGCCAGCTGGTTCTCCATTTGGGGCAGTCAACAGTATTTGGCAACCTTAACTTTCCATAACTCCAGTGCCAGGCTGGGATGTTCTAACCAGGAAGCTGAGATAGGGAGATCCAGGACCTGCAGGACCTGCAGATGCTGAGCAGGGCTGATGTGGTTTGCAGCCCCTCAACTACCTCAGGGGTTCATCAACCACAAGGTGCCTGTTTCTTGCTCTGTTGGCTGGAGAATGTGTGTAAGTGAACACCTTCCTGATCCTCTACTCCATTTCCCCCATAACTAGTGTGCATTTGGACACTGTCTTCCAGGTACTGGTGCTATATTTAGGTTGCAAAAATTTTTTTTTTTTCCTCCCAGAAAGATCCATGTAACTCTTTGATTTCCTCATGGAGCCTGGTATATAGTAGGTGCCTAAAAGATACACTTGTTGATTACATTAGTAAGTGATCAAGTAAATCTGCAGAAAGTAATTTTCATAGCTCCAAGATAGTCACCCTCTCCTTTAGATGGTCAGAAAATCAGTCTCCATTTATTTTAATCCTCTGCATACCCTTTCATACTGACACTTGCTGGCTAGTGACTATGCTTTGAATTAGTAAGGAGGCTGATGAAGAGGTGGGTAGTGCCACATTAGGTTTGTTTGATATTGCAAACTCCTTTGAGTTCAGAAAACCCAGAGCATGTTTGGCAAAGCACTTTCCCCTCAATGTTTTAAGAGCATGTGGACTAAGATGGAAATTTAATCTGCATGTTCATTTACACATAACTCATCAAAACATTTTAAACAACCCTTTGAAGTCTGCAGAGCCTTTTCAATCCATTTTATGGAAACTTTTCTAGCATTTTGGGGTTTTCATGGAAAGCTGTGTGTGGCTAAGACCAAGTATACCAGATACTGGACCTTCTCACCCCTGCTGAATATTTCATATTGATCCAAATTTTATATCCCATGTTCATATAAGTTTTGTGACTGTGCCAACCCATTTCTTCATTTCTAAATTGCTGTTGTTCACTAAACTTTATAAAGAGAGGGATATATGATTGAAATGTGAAAGGAACAAAAATACTGTTAATCTTTGATGGACAGAAGCTGTACATAGTCTTTGATGGCATTCTAATGGAAGGCAGAACTATCATGCACAATTCAAATGGGCCAAAAGAAAAAAAAAATCATTGTCTCTATTGTTTGATGAAACTCAATATGCCCAGAAACACTAGTTTAGTTTCATTTAGATCCATGCAATATTGACAGATTTTTGGTAGAGAGCAGCATGGTCACATTTGCATTTGGTTGAAGGTTGCCGCGGTGGAAGGTGGAGCTGAGGGAGGCCTGAGTTAGGGTGTCACTGTGGTTGTCTAGGAGATGCGGTGGAAGGGCAGGAACAAATTTGAGAAATATTTAGAAAGTCAAATATTTAGCAGGACTAGAAAACAACTGGATAGTGTTGGTAAATAGTGGATGATAGTGATAGAAAGTGAGGTAAGGAATATGCGAAGAAGAACAGGTTAAAAAGAGTTAAAGAGTTGGTTAATTAAATTATAGACATGTTGGCTCCAACATGTCAATTGAGATATTAAGATGTGAGGAAGTATTGGACTTATGATTCTGAAGCAATAGGCAGAGTTCTGAGTTGGATAAAAATTTATCAGTTGGTTAATTATAGGCAAGATGTGGGCAAGCTCACTTGTGAAGGTTAGTAGATCAAGTTTGTAATTTGGGAGAGAGAGGAGAACTGGAGAGAACACAGCATAGAATGAAGGGGTTTTTCTGGGTGATTGAAGAAGGCCCGTATTTTTAGGTTGAGGAAAGGAATCTATTTAGAGAATGAAGAATCTGAAGAGCTAGGGTTGAGAGGGGATTTCTCAGGAAAAATAGTAGATTCAGGATGGAGGACTGGGTCAAGACTAGGTGGAGTTTTGGCATTTAGGAAAGAGAGCTCATTCTCTGAGACCAGACTGAAACCTTCTATTCTGAAATATGTAATAGCTCATATTCTTCTTCTCTAAGTTGCAATGTGAACATTTTGGGGGAGCACTCTGGCATAGCTCAGTTACATGCTCATAATTGGCTCCTGCTGCTGGCAGCAGTGTGGAAGACTATGATTGGTCCAAATAGGATCAAGAGTTCAGCCCTAGACCAATCACTGCACCTATGGGACCTGTAAGACTATTTTCAGAATAAAAGCTCTTACCATGGCCCATAGGCCTTACCAGTCAGATTCCCTGCCAGCTGTTCAACCATGTCCCCATTCCTGCCACACTGGTCCCCTGACCTTCCTTGAATACATAAAATATGCTTCTGGATCAACATCTTCGCCTCTGCTGTTTCTCAGAAAAGCTTTCCTTCCAGATGTCAGTATAATTCAGTTTCTCGCTTCATTCAGCTTTCAGTTCACATATCACCTCCACAGAGCATCTTCCCTGACCACACTACCCCAAACAAGGCCCTTGTCCATCTAATCTCTAGCCTCTCCTGCCTGTTTCTTTACAACATCTGTTACTTCCTGACATATTATGTATTTGTTGGTCGTGCCTCACCTTAGGGAATAGCAATTCCATGGAGTAGGGATTCTCGTCCCTTTGGTTTGTTGCTGTGTATCCAGCACTGACGCGTGGCACCCCCTGCCTCAGAGTGGGATAACGCTGCAGTGAGATTTAAGCTGAAGAGCTTTCAGCCCGTGATCAGGCAAGGACCACATCTCTGTTCAGCTCCACCCCTGCCCCAGTCTGCTGCACTTCCTCCTTTACAAGTTTCCTCACCATTGTCCCCACAGTAGAGCAGGTAAAACTGAGTCCCTGGCTTAGGATCTACTTCTAGGAAACCTGACTTAATTTATGTACATTAAAACGGTCTGTTTTGTGTATTATCAACTGTAAATTTTAAAATAAAGTCTTATCCTCAAATAGGTACATAATACAATTTCCTAATATAAATGATAAAGAGACAGCCTTTTTTAAAATAATGAGGTTGGTGATCTGGAGTGTATGGGCGGTGTGGGAGGAAGGTGGGACATGCCTGAAGATGGTGGTGCTGCTCTGGGAAAACAATATAACCCACTTCTCCTACTGACCCTTCCTCCGGGCCCAGGAAACACTGGACACTGAACAGAGCATCTGACCTAGCTGTGTCTGAGGGGAAAGACCAGTGTTAGTTAAGGCAAAGGCGTGAAGGACATGAGCATTGAATAAAGAGGTGAAGGGATTAGAGAGATTTTTCTTGGCTAGAAGACCCAGAGGGAAGAGGAGAAAGGTTAGATGATCAGAGAGAAGATAGAGGAGGGGAGAAGACACAAAGAACAGTATGGAGATGAGAGTTTGAAGAGACTTCTAGAGAATGTTATGGTTTGAGTGGTAACAAGGCATGGCAGGGAGGAGATGGTACTAATTTCAAATGGTGTTACATTGGTGTCTACTTGCTTTAGTGTCAGCCTTGTTTGTGGCTGGGGTGCACAGAGGTGGCTGTGAACCAGCCTGGTGTCAGCTCACAGCTGTGGGGACAGTCTGCGCAGGTGGACTCTCGGGAGAGGTAGGCCCATAGTACCTGGGAGAGAAACTGAAAAGCCCGTACTTGGGTACAGTGCTAGCAAATTTTGCCCCATATTTTAAATATGGAAAATCAAACAGGAATTTAAAATATTGTCAGCACTAATTTAGTTGCACTAAATACAAGTAATTATTAATCCTTTAAATGATGGAGTCATATTACTGCAAGCCATAAATTCTTTACTTGGAATGTAGAATTTACCTAAATCTAAGCGAATTTCAGAAAAGTCATGCAACATTTTGTCTATTTGTGTTTTTGTGCCAATTTGAGGAAGGGGATCCCTAATTTTCATGGAACTCTTCAAAGCTTCCAGAATTTCAAATAATTAAAAACCATTGGTCTAACCTCAGCAGATGAACACAATTCTTCCCCGGCTCTTTGGAAAATTTGATGTTAGTCCCATTTCTCTGGCTACTTCTCTGACATCTGTTTTAGAATAGCTGAATATGCACAGATTTATCCTGTTATATGTTTTGCTCGGGATATTATTAAATTATTTTGCATTCCTCCCTAATCAGTGGCCTGCTGACAGGGAGAAGCATTCTGCAGTTTGGTGGGTAATGAGTAGAAGGTTCTATTTTAAAATGTTCCGTAGATAAAACGTAAAGCAGGTAACTCTAATAAGGTTGTCTTAGTGAGGTTGCCTAAAGAGTTATCCTCAGACAGGGATTCAGTTTATGTGATTTATTGAGGGGCATTTCTCAGAAAACCATAGTAAGGGAGGGAGTGAAGCAGAATAAGGAAAGAGAGGAACTGGGCAAGGATGTGATCCTTGGTCTGACTGTGGGAAGTTTAAATCTCACTGCAGTGTTGCCCTACCTTGAAACAACGGGGCCAGGTTTTTGCATCTTCCTATCACTCAGTGGTCACCTGCTGGGTGTGGTAGTAAGGTGTGGGGTGATGGTAGTGATGGTGGTGGTGTAACCTCCCAAGGCTTCCTCGGGAAGTGGCTCCAGTCAGCTCGGGGCAAGTTCCTGGAGAATGTAACAGGTGTGCACTGTTAGCTCACCACCGGCTGGTATGATATAGGAAGATCATCAACAGCCTCTACTACAACACAACACAATTCCTTCTCTGTTCAAATAGAATAAATCTCTGAAAATTTAAAAAGTCAAAAAATCATCAAATACATATTGAGTGTTTATTATGTGCAATATATTGTTTTAAATTTAACCAAAAATGACCTTTACTTAGTAGCAACGTGATGATCATTTATTAAACTGATGAAGTTAATGATCTCATTTTTAAGTCATTATTCTCTCTGGGCTATGTGCTGTTCTGACTAAAAGTCTAAGTATTAGAAGAAGCTAATGGGCTCTGGTAAAATTGAGCATACTGTATCTGGGAAAGCTCTGTCTGGAGCCTCAATTTGTGGAGCACTATGGTTCTCAAACTTGAGCATGCATTGAAATCACCTAGAAAGCTTATCAAGGAATAGATTTCAGTCTCCCACCTTCAAGCAGTTCTGACTCAGTAGGGTTGCGGTGGAAGACTTTGTATTGCTACCAACCTTTAAAAAATATTTTTTTTTCCTTTATTGATTTTAGAGAGGAAGCGGGAGGGAGAGATAGATAGAAACATTGATGAGAGAGAACACTGATTGGCCACCTCCTGCATGCCCCTCACTGGGGATCCCTCCCACAACCTGGGCATGTGCCCTAAAGGAGAATGTAACCGACCACCTCTGAGTGGTAGACGCTCAACCACACCAGCTGGGCTTTAACAACCTTTTAAAAGAAATTCCTACTTAAAAAAAAATGGAGCATCACCTTAGCATCATCATATAAACTAAATATGGTAGACAGGGAG
This sequence comes from Molossus molossus, assembly GCF_014108415.1. NCBI lineage: Eukaryota > Metazoa > Chordata > Mammalia > Chiroptera > Molossidae > Molossus > Molossus molossus. Next base: position 79,755,982 of record NW_023425402.1, on the reverse strand, counting down.
AAATAAACTAAATATGGTAGACAGGGAGAAATCTAGCAAGGCCTGTTTGTTCAACTACCCTCTGTGTCCACTCTTTCCGAGTGGCCCAGCAAGAATTTGTTTACCACAAGTTTGCTTCGTCTCCTACCTGTTAATCTTGCTTTCCTTTTTATTTTATTTATTTATTTATTTATTTATTTATTTATTTAATCCTCACCCGAGGACATTTTTCCATTTTTTGTTCAGATAGAGCGGGAGGGAGAGAGAGGAAGAGAGAGAGAGAGAGAGAAACATCGACGTGAAGGGACGCATCGAGGGGCTGCCACCCACACAACCAACCAGGGCCGGGGACAAACTGCAACCGAGGTACGTGCCCTTAGTGGGAACCGAACCCGGGTCTCTCTGTACCGCAGGCCGACGCTCCAACCGCTGAGCCAAACCGGCCAGGGCTTATTTTTAATTAAAAAAAAATTAATTAATTTATTTTTGTTACAGATGTTTCTCCTTTTTCCCCCACTGATTCCCCCCTCCCCTCTCCTCCCTGCCCTGTCCCCAGCTTTGTTGTCCATGTCCACTGTTCATGCACACATGCATATAAGTTCTGTGGTTTATCTCTCCCCCACCACTCCCTCTTCTGGGGATTGTCAGTCTGTACCCCACTTTCACGTCTCTAGGACTACCCCATTCCTCACACTGTTATGTTCATTACATTCCACAAATAAGTGAGATCAGATGATACTTGTCTTTCTCTGTTTGGCTTGTTTCACTTAGGATAATAGTTTCCAGGTCCCTCCATGTCGTCTCAAAGGATAAGAGATCTTTCTTTCTTACAGCTACATTGTACTCCATTGTGTATATGTACCACAGCTTTGTTATCCATTCGTCTACTGTTGGACACTTGGGCTGTTTCCAGATCTCAGCTATTGTAAATAGTGCTGCTACGAACATGGGGGTACATATATTCTTTCTGATTGGTGTTTCAGGCTTCTTAGGGTATATTCCTAGAAGTGGGATCACTGGGTCAAATGGAAGTTCAATTTTTAATTTTTTGAGTTAAAACCATATTGTTTTCCATAGTGGCTGCACCAGTCTGCATTCCCACCAGCAGTGTACTAGAGTCCCCTTTTCTCCACACCCTCGCCAACATTTGTTGTTTGATTCCCACAGGTGTGAGGTGATACCTCATTATTGTTTTAATTTGCATCTCTCTGATGATGAGTGATGTTGAGCATTTCTTCATATGTCTCTTGGCCATTTGTATGTCCTGTTTGGAGAGGTGTCTATTTAGTTCCTCTGCCCATTTTTTAATTGGGTTCTTTGTCTTCCTTTTGTTGAGTTGTATAAGCACTCTCTATATATTGGAGATTAACCCCTTATCTGATATATCATTGGCAATTATGCTCTCCCATAAAGTGGGTTGCCTTTCCATTTTGATGATTGTATCTTTTGCTGTGCAGATGTTTTGAGTTTGATATAGTCCCATGTGTTCATTTTCTCCTTTGTTTCTGTTGCCTTAGGTGATGTATCAGTGAAAATTCTGCTGCGTATGATGTCTGAAATTTTGTTGCCTACATTTTCTTCTAGGATTTTTATGGATTCATGAGTCACATTTAAGTCTTTTATCCATTTTGAGTTGATTCTTGTGTAGGGTGTAAGTTGATGGTCTAGTTTCATTTTTTTTTTTTTCTTGCGTGTAGCTGTCCAATTTTCCTAACACATTTATTAAAAAGGCTGTCCTTACTCCACTGTATGCTCTTGCCACGTTTGTCAAATATTAATTGAACATATTGCCTTGGGTCCATTTCTGGGTTCTCTGTTCTGTTCCACTGGTCTATATGTCTGTTCTTGTGCCAATACCAGGCTGTTTTTATTACAGTGGCTTTGTAGTATAACCTGTAATCTGGTAATGTGATCCCTCCAACTTTGTTCTTCTTTTTCAAGATTGCTGTGGCTATTCAAGGTCTTTTTTGGTTCCTTATGAACTTTTGAAGCATTTGTTCTAGTTCTGTGAAGTATGTCGTTGGTACTTTGATGGGGATTGCATTGAATCTATAAATTGCTTTGGGTAGTATGGACATTTTAATGTTGTTAATTCTTCCAATCCATGAACAAGGCATGTGCTTCTACTTTTTATATCTTCCTCTATTTCTTTTTTCAATGACCTGTAGTTTTCTGCGAATAGGTCTTTATTTTTAATATTTTTAATATATATTTTTTATTGTTGAAAGTATTATAGATGTCCCACTTTACCCCAATGATGCCCTCCTTCCCACTCCCACCCCCTTCCTGCTTTCCCCAGTGTCTGCTTACCCTTTTCAACCCCAGACCCTGTCTCTGTCTCTTTTGTCTCAAATGGTATATAAGCCTCTTTGGGTCTCATACCATTATGGTACCTCCACATGTATATCCGTACTACATTCTGGACATTTTCTCCTGTTAATTTGTCTCCTGTAAATTTGATTATTAGCCCAGCTAAAATAACTTAAAAAGTAGAAGGACAGTTAATGTTTTGACCCCCACAGCTTCCTCCCAGCCTGAGTTCTCTTTAAGAAATCCCAAACCTCTATGTGCACCACCACTTTTCCCATATTTATACAATTTTTGCCATTTTCTTATGTGGCTCTCAGTTTCTTCTGAAGGTCAATGTCACTTAATAGAAAAACCGCCTATTATAGCAATTTCACTTATTCAGCTTCATTTTCCTCTATTTAAAAGCCCAATGCTGGTTTGTGTTGTTGAGCAACTTTTTCCATTCCTTATCACCAGTGGTGAAGGCAAGTGCCCACGAAATCACACGTCCACTTCTTCATTGCTGTTAACTTTTATACAGTCACAAAACATTTTTTTAGCCCCCCAAGAATGGCCTTTCTTTTTCAGTTCTCAGATATAGTGTTTTGCCCACCCTCACCCCCACCCCCAGGTACATCCTATTCCTCAAAATGGTTCGTCAGCTAAGGCCACCCAGATTCTGTTTTTTACATATCTGGGGTATGCCAGGTACATGGTCTGGGATGTGAATGATGCTCCCTAGAAGATTGCTGTGTACCACTGCCTTTAATATTCCTCCCAGACTCATCCTCATGGCTCTATCAAGAGCCCACGTTTTCTAAAGCAGTTGTACCATTCTGCAGTCTCACAAACACAGGTGTATGAAAGTTCCAGCTCCTCCGAATTCTCATGGATACTTTTCTAATTGTAGCCCTTTTAATAGGTGTGGTGTGGTTTTCAATGTGGTTTAAATTGCATTTCCCTAATGATCCATGGCAATGAGCATCTTTTTATGTGCTTATTTACTACTCATAAATATTTGACAAAGTATCTGTTTCAATCTTTTGTCCATTTTTAAAATTGGGTTGTTTGTTTGTTTGGTTTTTATCCTCACCCAAGGACAGTTTTTTATTTTTTCATTTTTTGTTCAGATAGAGTGGGAGGGAGAGAGAGGAAGAGAGAGAGAGAGAAACATTGACATGAAAGGGACACATCGAGTGGCTGCCACCCACATGACCCAACCAGGGCCGGGGACAAACTGCAACTGAGGTACATGCCCTTAGTGGGAACCGAACCCGGGTCTCTCTGGACCACAGGCTGATGCTCTAACTGCTGAGCCAAACCGGCCAGGGCTGGGTTGTTTGTTTTCTATGTATCGACTCTTTTTTTTTTTTTTTTATCCTCACCTGAGGACATTCCCGCATTTATCTTCAGACAGAGCGGGAGGGAGAGGGAGAGAAACATCGATGTGAGAGAGACACATCAACTTGTTGCCACCCACACGGCCCCAACTGGGGCCGGGGATAAACTGCAACCAAGGTACATGCCCTTAGCGGGAACCGAATCCGGGCCTCTCTGGTCCACAGGCCAATGCTCTAACCGCTGAGCCAAACCAGCCAGTGCTCTATGTATTGACTTTTAAAACAGATAGATGCACACATACATTATAACATGCATTATATATACACAGATTTCATATATATAATTTTGTTAATGTCTCCTTGCCAACCTATAAATTCCTCAGAACAAGGGAGTTTCTTGAAAACAAAGACATATTTTAATATGTAAATCAATGGCATTCATTTTCGATTCAAGTGCTTGATGGATACTTAAGCATTTCATGATGGTTAGGGCGAGTCCACATGTTTCTTTCACACATTTGGAGACCATGCTACACAGAGTCAAATACTTTTTAATGTTAAGACTGTGCATTAACCTCATCCTATTTAGAGTTCTGTATGCATAGCATATGTTATACAATTTACAAAAGAAATACTTTTAAAGTTTTTTTAGAGACTGAGGACTGTCTTTGTAGATAATTTTAAGTAATGAATAAACAATTTTAAAGAAACTAGTGGCTGTTTAACAAATGCAGAATGCATTAGTCGATTATGTTGCCAAAGGGCAGAATCATGGTTTCCGAAAATAATTTTAAGAAGTTCATACCAGTTAGCAGCCCAAACTGAACTATCTTACAAAGCATAATGTCCTTTGGGATAAATGTAATTTGAAAAAGGAATAAGAATAATATATTCAACTGGTGATAGTAGCTCTGCCCTCTTTTTTGGTTGACTCAATCACATGCTAGTTGGTAGCAGCAGCTCCCATAAGCTGTAAGAAAAGATCGTTCTATTGAATCAAATGATTCCACATTCAGCATTGTGACATATAATACTAGTTCTTTTCATTTGAGTCTAGTTTTATTTTTAGATGGAGTGGACAATTTCCAGCAGGCCACTGGGACCTTGATGGAGTCCATAGATCTTCTTTTCTGTTCTGGCGGGCTAACCAAACCCAGGACTTTCACCGCTGAACTGCCCAAAGAGATGACTCAGTGTTGTTTTATCCTCTGACTCTGATGTCTCACAACCTGAGATCTTTCTGGTTGCAATTTTAAGTCTATTTCCTTTTGTCTCATTCTCAGAGTCCAGGTGTCTCATTCTACTTGAATGGCATAGCTTCATGTAGGAATTTCTTAACTCTGCTATCTATGTGGTTGAATGCTCTACCCACTTTATGAAAAGGAATTATTTTGTGGAAACTTTCTTATTTTTATGATGTGATTTACATAAAGGAATTGATGGTGGTTTCGCTGTTATTTGGATATTAAATTTAACTACCCGAATCTGATAATATTCACCATTTTCCCATGGCAGTTCATGGAGTGATTTTAATCCCAGACACTTCCCACGTTATCTTTAATCTTGACAACAGTTTTATAAGATAATCCTTAATTCACTCACTTTACAAATGATGACAATTAATTTACTCACTCTGATTTCATATTCAGTAAGTGAGAAATTATTACTGTTATTACCAATGACAGCAATATAAGTTTTTATAGCTGTTAAAGCTTTGTGCTAGAATTTGGTAACAATAAGTTGTGGAAGCACTGCAATTTTTATCAATGCATTTTGAAAAAAGTTTATGGTACACATGAGAAGATAGTATAACTGAGTTTATTTACATGTTAAAAGATATGAAATGAAGACTGAGGACCTTGAGGTCACTGGAAGCTTCTACAATCTCTTGACTAATAAAATATTTTGACATCTATTATTATTCATTTTTCTACTTTGAAAGGGAGACAAAGTATACTTGTATACATATATATATATATATATGGGATTCCAAAGTTTGTTACTTTTGATCTTTCTGAGTTGAATAAGTATTCCTTTTTTCATTATTATTATTATTATTTTTAATCCTCACTGGAGGATATTTTTCTGTTTATCTTCAGATAGAGTGCGAGGGAGGGAGAGAGAGAGAAACATCGACGTGAAAGGGACACTTCGACTTGTTGCCTCCCTCAGCAGCATATATAGGTATTGGGAAATGGTCATTTACAAGGTTTATAGTTATCCCATCCAGATACAAATAAAGAGGGCAACTTCCTAAAGCTGAAAATAATCTTCCAGTGAAGTGTATTTTAGAACTAGGGAATAAACAGGGCTGTTATAATATGGATATCATTGTTTATGGGAGCTGGCAAGCCCCAAGGTCAAATTAGATGAAAATTGATATCCTACAAAATTGATCAATTTTTACACATAGAAATAAATGTTTGGGATGGAACCCAGGTTTTCATACAGCACACGTGGTTAGTTTGTTTATTATTTAGGAATTAATTATGCCCTCTAAAATATAAATATAGAACAAGAGACTGTTTACAACAGTCTCTCTCTCCAGTACAAGATTTCCTACACTGGATGCTAAAGATATTTTTCACATACCCTTCTTTTATTGGGCCAAATTATTATTCAGGTTGGTGTCCTGTTGCTAACCAACGGTCTCTCAATATATAGAAAATGTGCTCACTGTGTCACCTAAGACAGCTATAAAAAGTTTGTATGTGAAGCCCACTTCCCCACTGATTTCCATGTCCAACTTAGGACTCTGTTTCCTCTCTTTTAAAGGGAATGGAAAGGGACCCCTAACAGCCTGCTCAGGCCCCACCAGGCTAGATAGGAGGACAGCAGAATTGAGGAACTTCACGCCTGGAGGTGTGGTTCAGTGGATTGAGCATTGCCCCGTGGACTGAGAGGTCCCAGTTAGATTCCTGGTCAAGGCACATGCCCCTAAACAAATATTCAGGTATAATACCTAGGTAGGTAAACACTTTAATCCCAGTGAAGTTCTGGCAGCAGTAAGATCATGCACAAAACTCACTATGTGATGTCATTTTTAAGTGATCTTATTATAAAAGGCCTTTGGAATGATATGTCAGGAAAAGAGAGCTACAAGTACAGAGAAAGCTATAAATTCTGCCTTGGATATCACTTTGCCTCCAGATCTCTGAAGTCTGAGTTTGGGAAGAGCGAGAAGGAACCTGGTGGATTCCACGTGCCAGGGAACTCAGAGAGAAGAAAGCTGACCCTGGAGGCTTGTAGTTCTGAAGAAAGGACTTCAGGACTCTAATAGCTCCCTCATGATACTTTTATTGTATAGTTTCTCCTTCTATTCTTTATCCAGGTTGTCATTTTTACTCTCCTGAGACCTGATTGATGATTTCAATGAGTTCTCCACAATAATCCTTGGGTGCTGGTTCTGATCAGCAAACTAGATGTTTGTTTCATTTTTCAGATATTCCCTTGATTGGTTCCTCATTCCCAGTCTCCATATTTTGCATTTTTTCTCTGGAAGAACAGCATTTGCCATCTGCCATATCAATCCTATAATTGATCCAAGTTCTTTTATATTTGATTATACTGTTGAAAGCAATGATGGTGTCATTTGCTCTCTAAGTAAAAAGAAATTTTTCTCTGTATGTTTCCTCTGGGTGTCTGTATTCCAATGCAGCTAAAAAACAATGAATTTGTGATGTCCACAAATGAGCACATCAGCTGAATGAACAGATATTCATTTATATCATGCATTATCTTTACTTGAAAATTTAGTGGACAAAATTCAGTAGTTGCAAATTCTAATTTTCCAACGTAGAGGATTTTTAGACCTAATAGTTGACAGTTTTAATCCTTTACATGTACTTCTTTGTGATGCCGTTTAAAAGTGTATTCTGTTTGAGTACAAGTTTTCCAAAAATAAGCCATACAAATGTTTAATTAATTGCAATTAATTGGTACAATTGTTGCCTTTTGATACTTAGAGTAGAATCTAGGGTCTATTGATGGAAGTTGATACAGAATCAGAATTTCAGAAAAAGAAAAAATTTTTGAGCATCTGGTTCTATATTCTTGTTTTTCAAAGAAATTAAGCATCTTGTTATTTTTCAGTCTTTTGGCTAGGAATGGAGAATAGATTTATCCAAGTTTATATAGTTATTAGCATCAGAGCTGAAACTAGACTTCAGACTCTCAGTCATTATGCTACTTCACCAGCTAAACACATATGTAGATTTATTAGGTAAACATGTTATCATTCTGTATGTGCAGAGGGATGGAGAAGTGAATGAGAATAGATGAGTGTTACAATAAGGAAGCAAGCGGGTTGATAACTATATATTTCTTCTTCTTTTAATAAATAAAGTAGATTTTAAAACTTATTTAAAGAAATCGACTTAACTATGTTGAAAAATTGGATAATTAAAGATCATGTAACACTACCCAGGTGTGCATATCTAGGTTTGAGTCCATCCTCAAGTTAAAACCCTGTTAGTTTTTCTGAAAAGTATACTGATGTTCAACACATTTTCTAATAATTCATTTTCTGGTGCTGATTTCAGAGAAGAATGAAGTGTACCTTTACTGAAAAACTAATCAATAGAAACCACTTTTCTAACACTAATCTTTTGCTTAATTAAAAAGAAATAGTATTGGTAGAGAGGAAAATTGGTGTCCAAAGAACAAACAACTCTCTAGTTGACACCCCATAATCTTTCAGATACAGGTTTAAATGCAACTCTCACTTCTCATCTAAACACCATTGAAATCTTACATTCAGACTTCAAACCACTCGGAATCTCCAACACTGTCCTCGACAGAGTCTTGTCTTTCCTTTAGCCTCTCTTCTATTCCCATGAATTGGAACCTCAACAACCTCACCTGTCATGTTCAGGGATAGCAGTTATCAGGGGCAAAAGTACCAGGCCTTCAACTTTACCCACCTTCAGGTGAACACAAGATCACATGAACAAGAGAGGTTTGCAGACACAGATCTAGGACCAAGTCAGCTGAACTTTCCAAGTGGTTCCTCTGGGTTGATTTTATTTCTATAAGCACATTTTTAAAAGTAAACATAAAATAATAAAACTAGGTTTAAGTGCATTAAGTAGATAAATTGGGAAAAATTTTAACCAAATAATTATGCCTCATTTAGGACTCATGAGCTGTTGCTATTTGACATCACAGCTGCAGTTTTAACTAATGGCCAAGTGGGAACTATATGCACTTTCCATGGTAGGAGCTGATTTTATAGACTGACCTATTGCTCTAAGCAACACATTAGCCAATCCTTCCTTTGATGAAAAAAATATGCACGTAGAATTCTTTTAAAAGCCCTATGGAGTATGTGTGTGTGTGTGTGTGTGTGTAGTGGGCCAGGGGTGGTGAATATAAGGTGTTATATATATGCTTGTGTTTAGGGGATGGGTTGACAGGGGCAATACAAGGCTTCACTATAGACGGTCAGTGATGTAGTAAGAATAATATGTTGACTATCCTTATAATCAAATTATGGGTCTCAAATAAATTCGTGTTATAACAAGGCTTTTAAAACATGTTTTAATAAACCATTCTTTTGATTAAAAAAAAAGCTGAGTTGATTTAAAAACTGTCAACTAGTACAGTTGCCAGATATAATAATATAGGACACCCAGTTAAATTTGAATTTCATATAAACAGCAAGTAATGTCTCAGCATAAGTTTATCTCAAATATTGCATGGCATATACTTATACTAAAAATTTATTATTGTTTAGCTGAAATTCAGATTTAACTGGGTGTCTTGAATTTTTATTTGCTAAATCTGGTAACCAAATAACTAGGCAAACGTTTGGAAGTCATTCCTTCAGAATCATTTAGTATAACATAGTTTGAATGCGCCGTTTAAAAGTAAGGGAGCTGTTTGGACACACTTGAGAAAGTTACGATCTGCTACTGTGTCAACAGCAAAAACTCCTGCGCCTGATTTTTGCCTCTTTCTTGTTTTATGTTATTAAACAGAATCACTCTAAAACCCTTGCCATTTTGTGCATTTACTTTGAGGGAGGATGCCACATTTTAGCTATTCTCTTATCCTTGAAGACAAAAGCTTTGAAAAATTAGGACCATGTTTGAGTCCTAGATATATAAAGTATGCTTTCCAGCAAAATGCAATGTATTGTTTCAAGCTGATTTTCCCCCCTTTTTCTTGGGAGAAAAGTACAGCATCTTAAACTAAAGCACACTTCAGCCGTCCCCCTGAGCTTGCTCTCCTGGTGCCAGCAGCCACAACACAAGGCTTTCATCTGGGCTTCAAAGTGTGGTGAAGGCAGTGTGGGGGAGGGGAGGAGGGAAGAAAGGGAGGGCAAGTTGAATGCAAAAGGGGAAACAAACAAACAAAAAGGAAAAATGGGATGGAGTGGGTAGAAGGAGAAGTTCCCTATCTTTCAAATATCACATCCAGTGGCCAGGACTGCAGGATGCAAAGCCTTCACAGTTTTCCCTGTTGTGTATTTTTTTTTTGTGACTGCCACTTCCCATGCTGGGAAGATTCTTGTCATCCCTCACATATTTTATCCACAGAAAAGGCTGCCCTGCCCTGGGCTTGGTGATTGAGGCTGTGCCCCTGGTCTGCCACTCTATCAGTGGTTCCCAAGGCTGTCTAGCCTGGGAAAAGCTGCATGGACACGTTCCAAAATCAGCATTACATGCATCATTGTTCTTACTCTCCCTGATTAGAGTGCACACAATGAAAACAACAGCAACAGCCTCGTTTTCTAGCCCTCCTCCCAGCATAAGGCAGTTCTTAGTCTGTTTTTCTTTCTCCGGGTCTTCCTACAAGTTAACCGCTTCAGTGCTGGGGAAATCCCAGACCTCACAGCAATTGCCCTGCACATTGCTTTGTGCTTCTAGGAGGTCACTCCAGCTCCGGGGCAGTGGGGAAGCAGGCGGCCTTGCCCTTCTCCTGAGACTCTGGGCAGAGTAACTAATGGAGTGAAAAGTCATAAGCTGTGTGTGGTGCTGCTGGGTCTGCCCGGCATGCATTCCAGCAAAGCTGTACACAGCCTTGAGGTTGGCTAGGCCCTCTGAGTTTCTCATATGTAAAGTGGGGACAGATGGAAAGAGGTGGGGGTCCTGGTGTTTTAACTCTTAAAGCCACAAAAATCTCTGTGCCTTAAATCTGTTGGATTTGGTTGTTGAGTCTCAATTATAAATACGAAACTCTTCTCAACGTTCTTTGGAACTTTTGAATAAAAGCTTCGTAAACATTTGCAAGTATGTGGGGGATGACAATTTTTACTTTAAGAGTTATAGGGCAAATCCAAATCCTATTACAATAAATATAAAAATGAAAACTGTTTTTTTTAGAAAAAAAAGAAAGGAAAAAGACTTCCAAAGCAAATCATGCTTTTTTTATTTAAAATAATGGCAGATGCACGACATTCTAGTATAACTGAAGAATTTGGGATGTTCTTGTGGATTATATTGTAACATAATTGACCTGATCTTTATTTAAGGGTGTGAGTGGATGAAGGGTGAAGCAGGCTATGTGTCAATACACCCAAAGCTATAAAACCAATTCTTCACGAAGTACGCACATATCATTAGTCTGGGGAACTCTTCCTCACCCCTGGAGTCACAGCTCTAGTGGAGAAAGACTTTAATACAGAGGTAGAGACAGTCATCATTTGCTGTGTTTCTAGTGTCTCTCTTGTGATGAAATGTTATATACATTTATGTCCTGGATGGAGAAATTGGTCATGAATTTACCTTTAGGCCAGTAGGAAAGATGAAAAGCTGAGGTTTACCTTTGAGACACTGCCCTTGACGTTTATGTACACTTAGGACATGAAAGAAATAGAGAACGACCCTATGTTCTGTAAGCTCTTAGAAAGGCAGAGCTTCATGTTGTTGTGCAAAGGTCTCCTGGTTGAGACTGGATGCCACTCTCCTGCTACTTGAATCAAGATCCACAAGACTGTGATTAGAAAACAACTGTCATTCGTTGATCTGCACAAACGGAGAGGATTTCTTCCTCTTCCTTCTCTCCCCCCACTTCCTTTCTTCCTTCCAGATGCATGACACAGCTGTAATGAACGTAGTACAGTGAGCCAATTTTTTATAAATGGCATGTTGTGGTCTGTGCATCACATCGTTTTTCCAGAAGTTGGTTCCTTCTCTTCTGTTTAATTGGTCAATAATTTGTCTCCCTACCACTGCCTACACGGGCTCCCCAGCGTCTCAAGCAAACAAACAAAAACTCCAAATAAAAAACAACAAAACTGAATTGACTCACTTGGCCAAGACCTGATTTTTTCTTACCAACTCTTCCCACAGTGAGAATTGAGCTAATAAATTATAGGATGATGCTTGAGACAAGAGTAGGCCCATCATGCCTAAGAGAAGCTGAGTTCTGGTTTCCAAGGCTATAAACGGTCCTTTTTATAAGGAAAGCTTATTTCTTTGGACTCAGGAGATAGCGAGGGAAGAAATACAACAAGTCATTTTATAGGTTTTTTTACTCCCCAAATATCTCTGAATATAAATGGTGCTGGGATGAATTAGACCATTTACGTGATTCCATTGTATCACTAACGTGTCTTTCCTGGAAATAGAACTTCTGGCTGGCACTTGTACTAACATCTCCAGTCTACTCGTCGTAAGTACAGCACATATATAAGCAATTCCTGGGCAGAGGTCTTCCTCATCCATTACCTCAGTCTTCCTGAATGATTCTCACCAGATCCGAGTTGTTCAAGTCACTAATGGGGCAGAGTGCAGGCAAGAGCGTAGGACTTGGAGCCGCAAGTCCTGTAATTAGACTTTGGCTCCATTGCTTGGTCACTTTGAAACAGTCAGCTTGTCTCACTAATCCCACCTCCTGAGGTCAAGGTTAAAGGATGATGGATAAAAATGCTTTATAAAGTCTACTCGGACTTTAGTTGCTAAAAATCTTTTCATTGTATGAAAACTGTGAAAATGAGATTTTACTCTTGAACCACATCAGTTTACAGTGGGTAATGCTTATGGAGTGTCATTTTGTGTGTGTGTGTGTGTGTGTGTGTGTGTGTGTGTGTGTGTATGCAGCTCTTCATTAGGCATTATCTTTAAGCTCTTTGAGAGGCACTTTACCACACACAGATATGCATACGTAAAACACTTAAATATTAACAATATCTGTATTTGTTTCCTAGGGCTGCCATACAAAATACTGTGAACACATAACTTAAAACAACAGAAATGAACTCTTTCATAGTTGTTAAGGACAGATGTCTGAAATCAAGGTGTTGGCAGGATCATGCTCCCTCTGAGATTCTGGGTGAATCTCCCTTGCCTCTTCCTAACTTCTGGTAGTGGCCATCAGTCCTTGGCCGTCCTTGGCTCATGCTGAATAACTTCCACCTCCGTTCTCCTCTCCACAAGGCACGGTCCCTGTCTGTCTTCACACAGCTATCTCTTTTTCTTGTAAGGACACCAGTCATATTGGATTAGGGCCCGCCTTAATGACCTTATTTTGATTACATTTACAAAGACTATTTCCACATTCATAAGTACTGGGGGTTAGGACTTCAACATATCTTTTTTTTTGTCGGGGGGGTGGGGGTGGGGGGGACACAATTCAACCTATAATAATACCCTACAAAACAACCCAGTGTCTCACTGGCTGGGGACCTGGCTGCCAGGCTGAAATTTGCCATTAATTAGCCAATTAACTTATAGGTAAAACAAGGAAGTTGAAATAGACCTTCTAGGACACTTTTAAAATTTTATGTTTTATAATTTTATCATTTTAGTACCCTTCTATCAGTACTTCTTTCTAAGACTGTGATGGTTCTCTTTACTCACCACCAAGTCCATGTACACCAAATCCAAAGTTTGGCTGCGGAAGGAATGGGTGAGCCCTTGCAGTTTCTGTGAGCCCATCGTAGAATTACTCTGTCCTCAGCTTCATCATGCCAGGTCCTCACTTGCTCTTTCCTGGACTGGTACACTATTCTCTTAGCTGCCTTGAGTCTCCTCCAGCAGGGGCTGCGGGAGTGAACATTTGAAAAAAAACTTTGTTGTTGTTCTTTATTGATTTTGGAGTGAGAGGAAGGGAGAGGGAGAGAGAGGTAGGAACATTGATGAGAACATGGATCGGTGGCGCCCTGCATGCCCCCCACAGGGGATTTGGCCCACAACCCTGGCATGTGCCCTGATCGGAATCGAACCAGTGACCTCCTGGTGCATGGGTCACTGCTCAAATAGTGAGCCACACTACCCGGGCTGCTGGAGTGAACTTTTAAGAAAAAACCTGATCATGTCACACCCTGTGTAACACTTCATATAGGTCCCCATGTGTGCTGTACAAGGTACGATTCCTAGCTTGGCACCAGGGGTCTATAGGCAGGAACTGCTCACTCAGACTCATCTGCTCAAGGTTTACCCTCAGTACATCTGATCTCATTTTTCTCCCACCATAGTTCACATTTTTATATTTTGATGCATTATGTTCTGTCTGTTAGGCCTTTCTCCTTTCTTTTCTTCTTAGAGAATTTGGATTTATCCTACATAGTTCAGTTCAGATGGCTTTAGGAAGCCATTCTTGACTACTCCAGTCAGAAATAACCAATCTTTTTCTGTATCGCTGTTTAGTTTATATTTATTCCTATTTTTGCATTTATCATTGCATTGTAACATTGGGCTGTGTGTGTGTGTGTGTGTGTGTGTGTTTCCATACGAGATAAGATGTTACTTAAGGGTTGGGGTGATGTCTCTGTCTTTGAGTAAGGACCTGTATCTTTATTATTTTCAGATTTCATTAAATTGAATTAAATAAAGAGTTCTTGGCAAGAAACTGAAACCAGCAGTCAGGGTCAACTGGTTTTTTCTTTTTTTAAAATGTGGGTTGTTTTTGAATTAATGCAACAGTAAGACGTGCTCTGGCACAGCTGTCTGGCACACCTGGGTTAAGTTCTAGTGCAAACAGCTGCGTTGCTGTAACTTGCTGTAAAACACCCACTTCACACAGGGCCTGTGGGGCCCATGGAAGGCAGCCAGGCCCAGGGCTGGCAGTCACCTGAAAATACTTGGGTTAAATTTCTATTGCCATGGTAGTTAGGTGGCCCCTTGTAATTATTCCCTTCAACTGGCAGCCTTGCCTTGCAGGACATACTCTGACGGGGGTGGACTCCCGGAGAGTCAGGTCTTGTTTATTACTGTTGCCCTGAGAGCTGGCCCAGGTGGCCTGAGAGCTGCCTTGCGATTAGTCCAAATCCATGTTACAGGACTGCAAGTTGTAAATTATCTACCGCATTAACAGACATGGTGACCAGCCAGGGGAAGAGAAGCCCAGCTGGGATTATTGTTATGGGTGTGCTCACTTCTATTTTGTTACATTGGCCCCTTTCTAATCCTGCTGTAGAACTCTGAAAGTGGAGATAAGCTCCTAGAAAGAGTTAGGTTGGACCAGGGTAGAAAAAGAAAGGGGATGGAGGAGGAAGAGGCACACGTGCCCCAGGGACAAGGGTAGTGAAGCCAAAGCTGGAAGAAGCTGGGGGTGAGCGATGAGCCTCCCTTTGGCTTTAAATTGTATGTGAATCAGGAGAGTCTCCTCTTTTATACCCACCATTCTCTGAAGGATAGATGGAAACATACAGTTAGCAATCCTCTTTTTTTGGTTTATATGAGCATACAAATCCCTACTTCCACAATAAGGCTTTCAAACACCACTAATTGGTGGTAAGTGCTACAGCCTGTGTTTGTGTTTGTGTTTGTGTTTGTATTTGTATTTGTGTTGATTCCAAAATGAGATGGAAGCTCTCTGAGAACAGGGTACATATCTTTCACATCTTTATTGTACCTAATAGGTTTTCTCACACCTGATCACACACAAAAACTTTTGAGTTTGGATTATCTTGAGCATAAACATTGCAGATGTGAACCCCATAATCCAGGAAAATGAACCTCTTCAAAAGGGGCTGAGTAACAGTGGTGATTTGGGAGGAGAATCCTAATTTGGTGAGTAAAGGAACACCTCTGGCTTTATCCTATTGTTGCCATTGGCAATGAAAATGCAGTCATCACACAATCTTTAGAAGCACTATTAGAAATAACTGGACTTTGGAAAAAAAATAAATCACAGTGGATAAATAGGTCACTAGAGGTAGATGTTTCCACAGAGCTCAGGATTTGCTTTAACTTGCACGTTCCAGCTTGGAAAGTACATGGATTTGTTGAAAATTCTTATGAAAGCCTACTAAGTGTGAGGCACGATGCTAGGTATTATTGTATAGGGTTAAGAGAGAATAAGCCTATTTGACAGTCTGTTTCTAAAAGTTTTCTGTAAGGAAATGTAATACTACAGGAAGAAACATCGCCTCAACACAGGCCTCAAAGCACTGGGCAAGGAGTGCTTCTCGGGGGGGGCAGCATGGCCCTCTGTGCACTGGTGGGTCCCCAGTGATGTTTGTCAACTAACAAAGCTGACAAGAAACAACAGGTTCCTGGTACCTACGAGTCATTTTCTTCCTGTTGCAAAATGCCTGTGACGTCTGACTGCCTTTCACACATAGCAAGCTGTTCCGGCACTCCATCATATTCGGAAGCTTGTCTATCATAAAGACCTATGAGTCCATCCCATGAAATGTCAAAAGTATTGTAAATATTAGTGATGGACCAACCTCAGAAGTACTGGAGGTTTAGTCTGGGAAAAGATCCAAGATTTAGTGAGCTTATATAAACACTTTTGATCTTGAAAAATTGTTCTGCAAATCTTGCAAGAACAGGTTCTCTCCGAAGATTTACTGTATGATGTGAGGTTAGTGTACCTTACATGGTTATTTTGGGGGGCAATTTTTCTATTCATTTCTTTTTATTTTTAGCATTCTGAGCAAAACAAAATACAGCAAGATATG
Source organism: Molossus molossus (assembly GCF_014108415.1). NCBI lineage: Eukaryota > Metazoa > Chordata > Mammalia > Chiroptera > Molossidae > Molossus > Molossus molossus. The sequence goes on along the minus strand of NW_023425402.1, from coordinate 79,739,521 downwards.
TGTGCTTTAAAAGAAAAATGAATTTGTTTTGCAGAAAAGTCATTTTATCTATGAAAATTGGGCAAGAGAGTATACACTAATCCTTATCTTACTAAAATTAATTTAATATTTCCAATGAATTACATATAATGAACCATTATATTTAGAGAAAAATTGAGATTCTCATGATGATATGAACAGGTGGGAACTGAGATTAAAGCTAAAATACTTTGTTAGCACTTTTCATATTGATTTAATCATACACATTTGATTATATGTACAACATAGTCTATAAAATTCAAATACAGTTTGTGTATATAAAGAGTCCACCTGTTTTAACACCTCATTGAGATTATATTTCTCAAGCCCCATTTATATGTAAACCATGAAAATGTGCTTCCTAAACGAAGATTCTACTTGAGTTCTGCTCCAAATCTAGTACAGTCTAGAGAAGGGGAGGGTATGTGCCACCCTTCTTAAATTGTGTTCTTTGGGACATAAATAAGCATGTGAATAGTATTCTATGACAATAACTTGCAACCACAGTTTAAGCGCATTTTTCTTCACTGTAAAACTTTCCAGAACCTACAAATGCAAATGTTCAGTTGGATTTTTCAAGGGGAGGATCACCCTTAGACACTAGGTATTCATGAACCAAACTTGGGGTATGTAGAAAGTGCATTATAATTGGGGTAACAAGAGACAGATTCACTTCCTGAGTCTACTACTTACTTGAAATGGCTTTCAGAAAGCCGCTAACTCTAAAACAAGTAGAATGGGATGGGATGATCTTTAGTGTTTTTTTCTTTAGGATTTTATAATAGGCTTCTGTACTAGGGTTATATGTTACTTTCTTTATTCCTTGGAGACCTAGTATAGTGCCTTACATTTGGTAGGTCTTTGATACATGTTGATTAAATTGACTATATCCACTTAAGTTTTAGGAATTATTAATGCAGTCAAATTTTTACTAGTTGTGTTACTTTGAGTAAATCATTTATTCTTCCTGAACTTCAGTTTCCTTGCTTGGAACATTTAGGCATTTGACCATTGGGTTTCAAATGTTTCTTCTTAGTGATAATATTGTTAGTATTGCTGATAGTACACGGATCTTTCTTCCAATGGCACCTTACACAGAAGGTCAACAGTGAAGCTGCTTTGATTGAGTGCCTCAGGCTGTGTGACTAACACCAGCCTCCCTCCTCCCCCCTTCTCCTCATTTCACTCCTTGCCCCTGTCTTCCCAGATGTGTGAAGACGCTCTATGGCTCCCCAGAGCATAACCTGAGTAATATTAATATAGATACTCTCTTTTTGGGTCAAACATCTTGGATTTTTCTGGGAAAACATAGAATTTCTGTTGCTCTGACTAATAAACTTGGAGGGAATAAAATGTAATCAAACCCCTTCCTACCTGGAAAACGTTTACCTTTTTTCATTAAACACAGTCTGAAGCAATGGAACAGAAATCAAACATACACAAAAACTAAAAATGACAGATCCCACTTTGGCTTCAGTAACAAATTTGAAAATCACAAAGCATATTTTTGTTTCATATGTATAAGTAATAAAAAACCTGTAAGAAACATCTATCCTTGGGATAATCTTTAGGGCCAAGATTGAAATAATTACTGTACTTTATCATGGTTTAATAGTAACTCATCACTATAATTTACATAACAAAGACCAGAAATATGTAACTGTTTCACATAGATTTATAAAATCAAAAGTAGAAATCAGTTCGTTAATTATCAATGTATTCAAGGATGGCTGAATTTTTAGCTTAGCATTTAAATTAATATCTGGTGAAATGCTAGTGAAAAAATACATCTGGAAGACAAATAATTGCTGAGAAATCACCAAGAACATTTCAGTGGCATTTTTATAAGAGACCTTTGGGCCTACTTGCTAACCCATATATTTTTTAGAAAGATAACTAAAGCTACACTCTGTGTCTGAATCAGCCTGTTGGAAGAAGACGGCTCTTGGAGATCAAAGGGTGAGTGTCCCTGGTACTGCATACAGAACAGCCCTGCATGAAGCCGAGAGCCAGCCGCTAGCTCTTGTTGGACACATGCAAGCTGTGGGAATCGTGTGTGTATAGCCTCTGCCTTTCTCCCTCCAGAGGGAGCAGAGTGGAGGCAAGACTGGTTGTGTCATTGAAGTAATCAACTTTATCATGCCCAGTTTCTCTTCTGAGAATGACACCAATGACATTAGGTGCTTGTTGATTTTAAAAGCAAGTGGCATAGCACCATGCAGATGATGTTATTTCTCCATGAAAAATTTACACCAGCTACATTTGGGGCTATGATACTCTCAGAAAGGGTCATTATAGCTAGGACACTGTGTTGTCTTGGGGGAATGGTTTATTCCATAGGTTATGATCCTGGGATTGTTTCAAGTGGAAATCTGGGCTAGGGGAACAGAGCAAACACACACCACACAGATGCCTCCAAAATGAAGGGCAAGCAAAAACAAAATCCGTCCAGGTTTGAGATTAAGGGGGAAAGGCACACTGGTTTAATTCAGGAAGAAAACTAGACCATGCACTTGTAAATTTTAATATGTATGTGCAAAAAATATAAAATAAATAATAATCTTGAGATTTTTTTTTTTTTTTTTTTTTTTGTGGTAGAGAGGCAATGTGTTAGAGTATGGTGCTTGTTTTTGAGGACCATATACAACATTTAGAATATAAGAAGGAAATGGAAAAATCTTTAAATAGTCTCTATGTCTTACTCAGTGTTGATAAGTTGTATCATTTCTGAGTTTCACAACTTGAGAGAAATAGAGAACTTGGAGGGTCTTCAAAGGTTATTTAAAAGGATGAAAAAGAAAATCTTTTCTTTGGAAGGCAGGATTAAGAAAATGGGCATAAATTTAAAGGAAGTTGAAAGGAAAAGCCCTTTGAACATGCACATATTTAAATAATTTTAAAGACTTCATTCAGCTTCTTGCTCCAGATTATTTTATGGAGAATTTTCTTTCAATGGAAGGTCACTAATATGTTATAATATTTTCTTACCCAAAGTGTGAATAACAAAACAGAGTAGTTGAATTAAATAAAAGAAGTTTCAGAGACACCAACCATAGTTTGTATTAACTGCTTGCATAGAACATAGAATTTGCAACTTTCTAGTTGGTGAGAATTAAAGGACATACCGTGGTAAGTAGCTGACGGATGGATCTACTCTTCTACAACTGTGCTGTGTTCTGATACTGTAGCTGGTTAACTTCTCTGTGTCAGTATTGATCAATCACAGAACATCAGCTCTAAGGACTAGTTAGATGAGGCAACCATCCAATAGAATGAAAGCTAGTTTCCTGTGGATTTATGCAATACAGCTAAGTGGGGAGGAGGATGCTGGATATGGATAAGGATCTAGGTGTGAATCTTGGTTCTTGGTCCTTGGCCTTTAGCAAGGTGCTTAAAATTCTCTGAACCTCTGTATAGTAAGGATTACAATTTAAATCTGTAAGGTTATTCTTGGTAAATGAGATAAAACTCCTCATAGGATTGTTGTAAGAAATAATTCACATAGAGTATTTTAATGGTGCCTGGCATGCAATCGTTCATAATAAATGTTAGGTATTATTAGTTGTCCCTCACCACTTCGCGCTTTGATAGAGTGAAGCTGCAAAAGTCGAGGTGCAAAGTGGCGAGGGACAACTGTGTATAAATAAAGAATTCCACTTCGCGGAAATTCATTTATCGCGGTAGAGTCTGGAACTGATTAACCGTGATAAACGAGGGCCGACTGTATATGATAAATAATCGAACACAGTGCCTGGCCTATAGCAGGAATTCTAAAGTATTAGTTATATCTGAATCTAATAGAACAGACTGAAAAGAAGTGGGATTGTTCAACATAGAAATGTAACTGTTAAAGGGAAATACTTTGAAATGTATAAAATCTTGAGGGGAACTTTTAGAATAACGTATTTAGCAAGTTACCAAATCCAGATGTGCATCTCAAAATGGAAAGGAAAAATGATAAGATGAATAAAATAAAAACTTATCCATAGGGCATATTAAAATGGAAATCTCGTTACCCCAACATGTAATAGATGAATGTATCAATAGGGTTTAGTAAATAATAGACTCACGACAGACTGGCCGCAGAAGCCCGACGTTTGCATCCCCTCACCTGCTGGGGTCTGCTATTCCTGCGGATAACAGAGCCCGTCCAGTCTGACCTGGTACACAGGATGGGGAGGCTAACTCCACTTGCTTTTGCTCATAAAGGATGACAGTTCCTGGTCACGATGTGATACATCACCTTAGGCCATTGGTCCCCGAGGATGGCAGACTGAAACTTCCAGGGCAGTTCTTACTCCTTGTATATTGACTATTTAGTGGACACTTTCCATACACAAAAGGGCATCTAACATGTGGGCCGCCTGCCTCTCTGCTCAGTTTGATGTGAGCTGATCTTTTGAATCTAAATGTGCTAAGTAGACAGGGGTAGGACTAAAGGAAATATAAAAAGCCTTTCTCAAAAAGGAAGAATCTGAGCTAAGGGACACCGAAACACGACAACCAGCAAACCTCAGAGATGATTCATAATTGGAGTGGATATTTTAATCATATATCCACATTATGCATCAGACTAAAGATTTATCTTATTTTTGAAGAAACTTAGAGACAACACGAAGAAAGGATAGGACTGTGAATTCATGATCTTTCTGCAGAAATGCTAATCATTTTGATAGTAACATTAGAGGGAGGAAAAGCAATGGTGATCAAAGAAGTCAGTGACGCAAAATATCACAAGACAATTTGTTCCTCTGACCACATACCCAGGGCTGGAGACAATGCACATTTGAGAATTGTTTCCAAAGTGCCCTTGCTATCCTTGTAGCAAGCCAGGAGAAGAAAGAGCTACAATTGTGGTTGGCACCTGTGGGCTTCCAGTGTCTAACACAGAGTTTCTCTTGCTACACCTCAGGATGAACCTTCGCCGACGTGGAGAGCAGTGCCTGCAATGTATTTTTAAGCCTCCTACTCTTACAATTATAATAAGAAGAACCACATCAGAATGTTAGGACAACAAGTAGATAACTAAAAGCACTCCCATCAATCATTTGTATTCTGGTTGGCTTCCAAGCCTTGTCTAGGTCATATTATGACTCCTTTATTAGTGTTTAAGGTCACCAGGAGACAGGCAAGTGCATCCTATATCAGGAAGTGTAGTGAGCCCCGGGAGTGAGATATTTGGCTTTAGTGGGCACCGCGGCTGTGACTCGGAAATCCAGGGAAATGAGTTAAGCTCGGTCAGACTCCAGGCGCCGCACTGCCTCACAGCAGATAGAATGAAGTGGAATAATAGAAGCTTTCCTGCCATTCTCAACATTAGGCTGAATTCCGGTCAGCCCTTCCAGTTGAGTTTCTGGAAGCTGTTTTCTATTCAGCCCCCATGCTGCAGGCTGTAATTCACTGGAAGGGGCTCCAGGGAAAGGCTGGCCCCAAGCTCAGGCTAGCCGGTGCCAGGGGAGCCCTCCTGCAGGAAGACAGATTAAAGGGCATGCGTACCCATTTGGTGGGTGAGTACAAAATTTAGTGCCTATATTGGACTCCCAGAAAAAGTGCTGCCTGGCTGATTTAGACCTGGCAGCCACACACAAACACGGATACTTACATTTCCACATGCTTCCTTGCACAGTGACTAACCACATCTGCTTAGCTCCAAAGGAGAAGCAAAATAAGGCAGCGATGGCCATTCCTCCACCCACCGGGGAGCCTATCCTCATAAGATAAGGTCTCAGCTTGGTCTGGTTTGAGCTAAGTTCATTCTTTTCACAATATGATTCCTATTTCAGGTCTGAAAATTCAGATGACTTCATTGCCATATGAATCAGTAGCCTGCAAACTTCTCCTTCATGGTATGATAATAAACTGCAGTTGTTAAGGGAGATGAAAAGCTAGCAGAAGTCAGTTCAAAAAGAAGAAACTTTCTATTTCCATACACTGATAAAGGTATCACAAGGGTGTAGCTGCCTTTTCACTTCTAAGACTTTCACGTTCACATACAGACGTAAAAGTAACGTCTTCGACGCGTAGAGGTCTGAGATGTAATGATGCATTACGGTAGCTGGAGTACTGGAGTTTATATAAATATTCATACATTTGGTCTTTGATGTTGTGAAAGAAAATGATTTTAAACTTAGGAGACTGTTTTTAAGAGAAAGCAAGAAGTATTTGTGATGAACAAGCAGGCAGCCCTTAGCCCTCATCTGCTTTGCCCCCAGGTGCACACACATGAAGCTGTTTAACGAGGACCCAGCATCACTGAAGAAAGGACTCTGAGCTGTTAGCTTTCAATGGGCAGGGAATGCACACATAGCTCTCGCAATAATTGGCTTGCCATCCGAAAGCCGCAGGGCCCAGCAGAGTGTCCCACACAATGTGGGTGGTCAGCAAATGTTTATTGAGCGACTAATGAACGGAGAAGTCAACTAAGGCCATGGCCACATGTCACTAAACATGTAAAAGAAAGAACAAATACAGAAATAAGATGGACAATTTATTATTCACAGAGTATGGATAGTTGACATTTTAAAGATCCTAAAGACCATTTCCGGTGCTAAAATTCTGCAAAGTCTTTTGAAAGGATAGACTGAATTTTCTTCTTATCCTGAGAGATATTTAAGTATTCTGCGGTCGTCTTAGAAAGACTTAGCGAAGCACCCAGGCTTGAGAAGCTGATAGAAAGTTTCCAGTTGGTAGAATTTGGAAAAGCATGGGTAGAGGAGCATGTCGTCTTCCTGATATGGCAGGGCTTTACTGAGTTAAGAGCTTGAAGTTATCATAAAGAGAATGCACGCACGATGGCAAAGCTTTCTCTTGGGCCCATTTGTGTCTGTGTGTGCTACAGGCATGGGAGTGGTTGTAGCCTCGTGTGTGTGAGTGCGAGATGAAAGAGGTTTGAGAACACTGCTCACAGCACCTAGGGAAATCCACTGTGGACACACCCCGGGCCAGAGGGCAGCACAGAGTGTGTGGCCCTGCCTCCTGGGCAGCTAGACCCTGCTGAGCATACACAGTCCCCAGCAACCTGCCACCCAGGGCCGTGCGCTTGATCACACTCCAGAGGGCTGAGAGCTTTGACATTTGGCTAAGTACGCATTTCTGGTCATTGGAAACCATGACAGGTAAATAAAATATAACTTCTTGGTTCAAGCTAGTTCTGTAGAGGGGCAGATGGGCAAGCAGGGGGGAATCTTTATAAGGACCTAAAAACCCACAAGGCATTCTGGACATCAAACATCAATTACAAAGCACCACTTTGATGAGTTAAGAGTAAGTGAATCAGAACCAGATGGATTAAATTCCCCTTGAAATACACACAGAATTAAAAATTAAGAGAAGTAGTGCTAGACACAATGCATTGTTTCCAATGTTAGCCAGAGCATTAGAAACAAACAAAAAAATTCACCAGAGATATTTGACAGTTACGTGTTCACCCACCTCTGGATTTGAAATTCTCGTTTGGCTGCATGAACAGTTGGACAGAGTTTTATGTGTATGAAGTATAAAAATGTTTCCTGGAATACCAAGAGTGGGCAAAAGGAAAAACATTCTTTCAACGTGCACTTTATTTACTCACTTAGGTAAATGAGTTAACATGAAATTTCATAGAAAATGTTTATCAAGTTACAAGTGGGTAAGAAATGAACAGTTGCATATGTGTGCATACAAACTGGCCCAGGCGCTTAATTAAAGACACTTGATCATGTTTGACAGATCTTAATAGGTACTTTGAATGCGCACACACGCGCCAAGGCATCCACATGTCCGTGTGATGCATCCTGACCCTGACGTGTTGACCAGCCCTTCAGAGAGTTGCTTTTCTTAGTGATTACTCACTGACACATGACCCTCCACATGGGCTGCCTGTCCCGCTTGTGACAGCAGACAGGGCTGAGCTGCAGGCACTTCTCAAGCACGAGCCCAGCATCCCAGTGCCCTCTGGCTTCCACACACAGGCTGCCAAATAAACAAACAAGGAGTTCCAATTTTATGCCTAGTAGCCTTGCTGGTGTTCCTGCAGCAGGGTTGACTCTGTTTATTTACTCACAGTTCTACAAGGCTCCTTGGGAATGTTTGAGCCAAAGGTTTTGAATTCCCAGAAAGTCTGTAGAGAGGTCGTGATTTTTGTCTTATTAGCCCTATGCATAAAATATCAGTTTACACATGGATATAACACCAAAAACACGGGCAATAAAAGAAAAAAAAGATAAGTTAGACTACATCAAAATTTAAAACTTTGTGGATCCAAAGACACAATCAATGGGATAAAAAGGCAATCCAGAGTGGGAGAAAATACTTGCATACCATATGTCTGATAAGAAGTTAATATTCAGAATATAAAGAACTCCTAAAACTCAACAAAAACAAAACCCCAGTCTGATTAAAAAATGGACAAAGAACTTGAACAGACATTTCTCCAAAGGAGATTTATAAATGGTCGACAAGCACCTGAGAAGACAGTCAACATCACTAATCATTAGGCAAATGTAAATCAAAACCAAATGAAATACTATCTAACACTCACCAGGGTGGCTACTATCAACAAAGCCAGAAAATAACAAGTGTTGGTAAGTATATGGAGAAATTGGAATCCTTGTGAGCTGTTGGTGGGAATGTAAAGTAGTGTACTTGCTATGGAAAACAATATGGCAGTTTCTCAAAAAGTTAAAAATAGGATTACCATATAACCTTCAGTACCATTTCTGGATATATACTAAAAGAATTAAAAGCAGAGTCTCAAAGAGATATTTTTATATCTGTGTTCATAGCAACAGTATTTGCAATAGCCCAAATGGGAAACAAAGCAAGTATTCATTCACAGGTGAATGGATAAACAAAATGTGATATATACATATAATGGAATATTATTCAGCCTTAAAGAGGAAAGAAAGTCTGGCATATGCTGCAACATAGATGAATCTGGAGGATATTATGGTAAGTGAAATAGGCCAGTCACAAAGGACAAATACTGTGTGATTCTACTTACAGGAGGCAGTTAGAGTAGTCAGATTCACAGCAACAGAGAGTAGATGCTGGTTGCCAGGAGGTGGGGGAGAGGAGAACGGGAACTTGTTTTGTGAGTATAGAGTTTCAGTTTTGCAAGATAAAAATTGTTCTAGAGATTGGTTGCGCAACACTGTGAATGTATTTAACCATACTGAACTCTATAATTAAAAATGGCTAAGATGGTAAATTTTATGCTATATGTATTTTACTACAATTTAAAAAAAATTAGTTTTCATAAGAGATTTTTAACAGCTGTGTGAGCTCATGAAGAGACTCTAGCATTGCCATGGAATGTCTTTGTTGAAAAGTGATGATTCTCAACAATATTAATATTTCAACATTAAGAAATAATGTTGAAAGTAAAATTCAATTGCTGTTTTCTGTGTGTTTCCAACATGCTCATGTGGCAAGAAGCAAATCCAGTTTAGAAATAAGGAATTAATAAAGTTCAAGTGTTAGACATGAGGGGCAAGGAGAATAGTCAGTATGCTTCATATTTATTGTCTTAAACCTTCATAATCCTATCAGTAAGGATTACCTTCAGGCTACAGATGTGAATACTATGGCTCTAGGAATAAGGTCATTTGGCCAAAATCACACAGGTGATTACTTGTAGAACTGGGATTTGAACCCAGGGCTTCTACCACTGCAATCAAGGAGAGAGTTAGGCCTGACTAGAGCTCATAAAGTAACGAAGGCTAACATTTATAATCTTACTAGTAATGTAACTGACAGATGAGCAACTGTGACTTGCAGTTGGGTAGACCCAATATGTAAATAATAGAATCAATTTATGAAGAGTCATCCATAAGGTGCTATGAGGCATGGTCAGTGTGTACCATAAGACAGCCTATCCCAAAGCCAGGGCTGCAGCTGTGGTCCCCTGGGACCTCTGTCCAGCTGCTCATTTCAGGTGTGGTCTACTTTGGGTGAGATTCCCTTGAGACTTGGTCAAAATCAGACAACCAGAATAATGATCAGGATGATCCCTGGAGAGAGACTGCCTGGGTTCAGATCCTGTTTCTGACAGTGGCTCTGTGACCCAGGGCAAATTGGTTAACCTGTGCATGCTTTCTCATCTATAACATGGGGATTATAAGTGTCTTCCTCATAAATGATTTGAGGATTAAGTGAATCAATGACTATAAAGTACTAAAATAGTTCCTAGCACATAGAAAACCCTTGATAAATGTTAAATATTATTCTTTTTCAATTGTTAGAGATATGTTACACATCAGGCATGGTACCTACATAATGCTCTGGTCTTTGAAGTTTCCACTGATTCAGATGCACACACAGCAACAGAAAAAATACATTTAAACTGCAAATTATGCAATTTAGGCATAAAAAGTTCTTATCTTAAGCAAACAAAAGACAACAACATAGTATTGGAGCAATTTTCAATTTTCAAACATGCCTTCATATAAAAGCATATTCTTTTTTTTTTTTTTTTTTGGGGGGGGGGGGGTATATGCCCCTAGCGGGAACCGAACCACGTACTCTCTGGTCCGCAGGCTGACGCTCCAACTGCTGAGCCAAACCAGCCAGGACTAAAAACATATTCTTAAACTTTCAACAAAATTATAATGTTCTATCATTCTTCCCCAGCATTTTATTTTATTTATTTTTAAATTTTCTTCATCCTCGCCCCAGGTAATTTTTGCATTTATCTTCAGATAGAGCAGGAAGAAGAGAGGGAGGAAGAGAGAGAGAGAAACATCGATGTGAGAGAGACACATCAACTGGTTGCCACCCACAGGACCCCAACCGGGCCAGGGACAAACTGCAACCAAGGTACGTGCCCTTAGCGGGAACCGAACCAGGGACTCTCTGGTCTGCGGGCGGACACTCTAACCACTGAGTCAGACCGGCCAGGGCCTTCCTCAGCATTTTGAAATGCTTGTTTGACTTTTTTTTAAATTTATTTTTTATTTAAGTGTATTTTCTATATTATCTTATATTGGTTATATTAGTTTTAGATATACAATAGAGTGATTTGACATTTTTATACCTTATAATGTTATTACCCCACTAATTCTAGTAATCATCTGTCACTATGTAAACTTATCACAATATTATTGACTATAGTCCTCTTCCTCTTTTCAACTATCCTCCCACCTCTTCCTTCTGGTAACCATCCTTTTGGTCTCTGTTTCTATCAGTCTGTTTTTGTTTTGTTTTCTAGATTCCACATATAAGTGAAACCATACAGTATTTATCTTTCTCTGCCTAATTTATTTCACTTAGCATGATACCCTCTAGATTCATCCATATTATTGCAAAAGCATTATTTATAATAGCCAAGATATGGAAACAACCTAGTTGTCCATTGATAGATGAATGGATAAAGAAGAAGTGGTGTATATATGCAACGGAATATTATGCAGCAATAAAGAAAAAATCTTGCCATCTGCTCTACTTTTATATCAACTTTTCTCTCAGAAGCTAGAGCAGATTGCATGGATCTCCAAAGGTTGTAGATTATTCCAGGCATCCCTTGGGAGTTAGCTTTCATTTCTATTCACTCTAGGCTAGGTGATTTTGCACAACTTTTCCCTGAGAGAAGAGACAAATAAGAAAGATCTTACATATTCACTGGTGGCAGTGAGGATGGCAAACCTTCTCCCTCTCCATCATTACTACCATACTACAGCTTCTAATGGGGAGGAGGCAGTAAAATCACCCAAGAGAATTTTGGCTTCTAACCACCCAACTAATCAAGCACTTGGTGGGTAGTAGTATATCATGTATGTGGTTGGGTTACCTTTACAAATAGTTGCCTACCAAGAGAAGGGTAAAAATTCTGAGACTAGAGGTTTTTTAAAGATCTTTTAAAAATATTTTTTCATTGCTGTCTGAATTCTATATTATTATTGTTTATAAAAATAAATATTATTTATTGAGCCTTTACTATGTCCTGGGTGCTATGCTAGGGATTTGATCAATAGTACATTATGTAACACAATAGCACTATAAGAGAGGCTTGATTGTTCCCATTTATAGGTGAGAAAACTGAAGTCTGCGGAGCTTAAATGATACAGCTACTGAGTTTTGGAGTCATTATCTGAATCAAAAAATGAATTTCCAACTTATGTGCTCTACTGTTTCTCAATTATATTCTATAGTCATTGACAGGACTTAAAATAAGTTCAGAAAGCAGATAATCAGTTATTTAAGTCTCTATAACAAAAATTGTGATTATTCTAAATGAAAAATTTTCATAGAAAATCAAATGACATCTTCTACATTTGAAGGGCCCTGAGAAGTTACTGAATTTCCTTTCCACTGCAAGAAACGCGGATGAGTGCTTGCCCAGCCTCTGCATGAGGAACCCCAGCACTGCGGGACTCACTCCCATGTGTGGAGGTGACACCCCTATCAGACAGCTGGGACTGTTGAAAGCTCTTGTTCCTTCTCAGCGTAAATCTACTTTCCAGTGCCTTCCTTCCACTTTTTCTGGCTCTGCTAAAACCACTCAGAATAATCTAACCTCTGCTCCACAAGATAATCCCAATTTATCACGTACACTTTGGGCTCCCATGTGACTCAAACACAAATTGTTCCTGGCGTAGTTGGAAGCAGTGTCGTGTAGAGGAAAGAGCCTGAGTTTTACAGTCAAAAGTCTGTTCAAATTCTGGCTCAATCACTCGCTATTTATGAGATCCTAGGGAAGTTATTTAACTTCTCTGGGTGTCAGTTTCCACATCTTCATAAAGATTTTACAGGACAGTTCTGAGAGTTAGGATGAGATGATAGATACAAAATGTTAGGATGTGATGGTCACTCAATAAAGATGAGCAATTCAATTATTATAAGTTAAACTTTGTACTGGTAAAGGGGCCAAGTCTTTTGCTAACCTAGGTTAATCTCAGATAAATGGTTAAACTAGAGCCTTCTCTAGTTAATAGTACATGGTCAGGTGACCTGTTATATATTTAGTACAAAAATAGCAGGTTTCCCAGAAAGAAATGTTACTAGTATATTTGTTGTTGATGACGATGATGGTGGTGGCATGTGTGTGTGTTTAGTTTCTCCAGATATACCTAATTGACTCAGCTATCCAGGCAATGCACATTGATACTGGTTCAGCATCTAAACAAAATTGGGATCCTGGGATCCTATGGTCTAAGGTGGGACATTTATGCTAGATGGTTTAAGGTCAAGTTCTTAAACTTACTAATAGACTGAAATCTCATCTTAGAGAGTTCCAGGGAATGTCCACTGTTTGTATAATTCTATCTTGGTTAGGGGAATTGGGTGGTAGTGGTGTCACAAGACCAGTTCTACAGAGCTGAGGGCTGATGTTTCTTCAGACAAATGTCTTCTCTTCCTTGTAGTTTGGTGTGTATTTCCCAGTTGACCTTATCGTAAAGAATGCTTTTCGGATGAATCAGCTAATCACCCTTCCAATCTGTGTTCTCATCTTCTGTGGTGACAGAGCTGTAGCTGGCGTGTGACTGCCCAGCCAGGGCAGCATTCCCCAGCACCCCTTGCAGCAAGGGATGGTCATACATTTTGGCTCTTGACAACGGAACATGAGCAGAAGGGAAGTGTGCAACTTCTGCCTCACTTGCTTACCAGGAACTCCCTGGTCTTGAATGTCTAGCCTTTCCCCATTCCTCCAGGAATTGTGATCTTGACCTCATTTGGGAGATGGCAGAGCTCCATCAGCCTGGATTTCTGAATGACCACATGGAAGACAGATGCCTTCTGGCCTGAAATGCTGACCTTGGAGATGTTACATAAGAGAGAAATAGATTTCTTTGCTCTTTGAAGCACATGCTTATTAGGTCTCTTTTTGAAGCCATGTATCCACTTGTTTTATCTAATGCAGCTCTGAAATTCTGCTTAATTTCTAGAGTTAAAACATTCATTTATTTTCATTCAACCAGAATCAATTATGTATTTTATTGGAACCACTGTCCCAAAGAGAATGGAAAAGAAATGAACTTGATGGGTCCTTTGTTCTAGGAATAACATACGATGGGGATCATCAGAATTTTCAACAAGTTTATTCCCTGGGCAGTGCCAGTCCAGACCCATTTTCTAGATTTTGTTAAGATTAGAGTAGTGCTCTGAAGAGGAGGACAGCTCGACATTTCCTTTGTTCCCCGCTGCTTTTGGTCCCTCAAAAACCAGCCACCCCACAGAGTTTTGCTTGAGCTTCCAGACACTTTCTGTACGTTTTACCATAAGAAACTCCATGTTTCATCCCACCATGAAACCTTTTTACTCCTACCACTTAACGCACAAGTGTGTACTATTTGGTATAGAAACTGTCAGTTTGGGGGAGAAGCTCCTACTTCTCTGATGTGTGCTCTGGATTTGCCAGCTTCGGTCGGCTTTTCCGAAGAGCCAGAGCCGTGAGCCGTGACACGCTGTTGTTATCTCGGCTGTGCTCAGTGCACAGGAAATCCTGTGTGAGGCTGGCTGGGGGACAGAGGGATGAAGAAATCACATTCACCAGAACAAGCTGGTCAGTTTCCTCCAGTAAGGAGTTTGTCTAGCATCCAGTGGTTTCCTCCAAAAGAGACAGCATAATGTCTTAACTTACTGATAAGATTAGCTCATAGAATCACTGTCTGTCGATCCTAGGCTGCGTTTCACTTTAAATCTTCCTCACTGTGACTTTTTAGCTTCTGTAGACATGCATCAAGTACAAACCTCAATGTTTACAATCTGTAAACAATACAATAGCATTATTTTCTTGCAATATATTATCACTGTTACAAATATACTATAACACATTTTAATGTATTGCAATCATTATTAATTGATAGAAATCCATTCAACTCAACATATTTCAAACTTAACTTCCGATCCCCGCTCTTGAACTTCCTCCATCTGTTGTCTTCCCCATGCTGGGTGATGGTATTACATCTTTACAGTTGCTTAGGTCAAAAAACTGTCGTCCTTGCCTCTTCTTTCACTGTCATCTCACAAACAAGCCATCAGAAAATCCTGCCAGGTTTGCTTTCAGAGTTTTTCCAGAATCTGATTCCTCTGTACCACCTCCGCTGCTCCCACTCTGGCGAAGCGGCCAACATTTTCCGCTTGGATTAAGTGGCCTTCTAACTCCTGTCCCTGCTTCCTCCCACCCACCCTTCCACACACACACACACTCACACACACTCACACTCACATCCTTATACAGTCTATTCTCAACAGGCCAGCCAGAGTAATCCTTTAAAAATGGAAGTCAGGTCATTCAACTCCTCTATTCAAAAACTTTCAGATGACTCTTTGCTTTGCTGTGAATCAAGTCTCAAGCCTGTTGAAGGGCCTGTAAATCTCTTGCTGCCTTTCTGACCTCACTCACTGCCTACTACTCTCCCCTCTTATTCAGATCCTGCCCTCGTTGCTTCCTTGTTGCTCCTGGTCTTGCTAGGCATGCTCTTGTCATAAGGCATTTGCTCTAACTTGCTCTTAATATTCTCTCCTTGAGGTCTGCTTGGATAACCCTTACCTTCTGTAACACTTGGCTCAAACATCTCCTCCTGGATAAGATCCACTGATAACGCTGTACTGCTACCTGCTTCCCACTCATTACCCCATTTAACTGCTAGCACTTACTGCCCTCTAACATGTGAGGTAATTTACTGACGATGCTTATAGTCCTTCCCACTTACCACCAGAATATTAACTCCATAAAGGCAGGAATCACTGATATACATCAAGCACCTAGGACACTGTTGGCATATAGTAGGTACCTTATATATGTTTGCTGGAAGAATGAATAAATGAAACCTACAGCTGATGAGATTGATTCTTTTATGAATATGAAATGAGCTGGAATGATCGACTTCTGCAGACACTGAGGCTGTAGAAGTTACTTTCTTTCCTTACAGGAAGGATGTGGTAGCAGGAAAGCACTGACCCCCCCCCCCCCCCCCCCCCCCGAGAAAACTTTCCTGAAAGTGAACCGAAAAGTATGGAAAGGAATCTTGAGAGGGACAGCCCTGGTAAAGCCTTCCCCTGTTACATTTCGAAAGGATTGACTTGGGGTTGAGAACACTCTGCTTTGGGAGTAAGGGCTTGTCCTTGTTTTTAATTAGGATCTGAATGACTGGGGAAAGCGCTGTGGATCGAGTTCCCTGCCTCCTGCACAAACATTTCCTGGTGTGGTTTCAGGTATCCCTTTCCTTAGGTGGGTCTGCCGTGGAGGGATTAGAGGGCCCTGTGACTCAGCGCCCTGGCTGCCGCGGTGGTGCGTCTGTTCCTCATTCACACTCAGGACTGAGACAGCGAACTTGGTCAATGGAAACAAACTCCCGAACCTGAGCAGCTGGGCTGTTTGCTGTCTGTCCACTTCCCTGGGAAGATCCCAGGACTCCCTGCCTCGGGTAGAATTAGAGTAAGAGGAAGGGCAGGGAATATAGCAAAGAGTGATCAGAGTGAACACCCAGCAGGGACCCTGAAGAAAGAAGATGGATGGCAATGGCTGGAGGAAGGGCAATGGATCGGAAGAACAGAGGGGTGGAGACCAAAAGAGGAGAAGACAGGCTGCGCGGCGGCAGAGGACACAGCTTTGTGTGCCCCTTACTCCCTGGCATTTCCATGCATCATGTTCCCTGGTGGCAAAAGGGGCACACTGTTTCTTTTCCTCCATAAAATATGGACAAAGCTACTTCATCATTCACATTTGAAACCATTGCCAATAAGGGAAGAAAATACTTGGCCAAAGTTCGCAAGCACAAATTTTTTTAGAAATCTAAAGATTAAAAGGCTCTCAAATGACCTTGTGACCACTAACACACTTTCCAAGGCATTCCACATTGAACTTGAGCCTCAACGGGCTGTCGCCTTTGCTATGTCCAAACTGAGGCACTCCACACTGCCTTTCTCAGGCCGCTTTTGGTCACCAGGAAACTTATGAACAGCAAATAATTGGCTTTGCTCAGTTGCCCCCTGAATATATCTACACTACAGGAGTAGCAGTAATTGTCAGAGAGCAATGTATTGACAGAAAAGAAAAAAAACTTTTTTTTTTCCAAAAAAGGAAGACTCTATGTGAAAGAGACTTTTCAGGCCTTGGGAGTGTCCAGTGTGTCCCCAGCAGCCTGTTGAAAGGCCCCGTGTTGTCTAAACAGCCTCCTGCAGTGTAATTGCCATAGCAGCTATATAAAAGGAACAGGGGGAAGGTGCAAAAGTCATTAACGGGGAAGAAATGGGAAGCAATCAGCAACACTTTAAACAAATTATTACCATGAAATTACACTCTCAGCTTGAGATAAGTGTCCTGGATCTGTTAAAGCTATATACACCTCGCTGGTTTAAATGAGATGAGGAAAGTTTTCCTCTGGTTATTTATGAAGTGTGAGACACAGGGCTGTGAGGCCTGAGTCAGGCAGGCTGCCCACTCCCTCCCGGGCTTCCTTTACAGATGGATTGCCTACACTGGGGACGTGGGTGCAGAGGCTTTGCAAATACTCGCCTGGATACGATGCTACTTTTTGCATGAAATAGAAACCTATGGGGCTGACTGTATTTTACTCAGAAGGTATTCTGAGGAGAAAAGCCCAAGACTTTTTCCTGTATTACCATGGGAGTGGGAACGTGGGCGTGGGTTGCCAGGAACTCACTGACAACTGAGCCCTCCCACCCCGCCTCTCAGCCATCCTTCTGCAGACAAAGGCCACTTTCCTTGTTCAGACATGGCCTTACTTTAGGTCCCATCGTCCACTCTGGCCTCTCCTTTGGAGTCAGCTTTTCAAAATGTCCTCATTTCCTAGTGACTCAGAATCTGGTGGCTGTTTGCTTCCCCACTTACCACTCTGTGAAGTTCTGATGGTGAACTGCTGATTGATCCCAGACTGGTCTCCCACCCCTGCCACCCCATCATCTGCTGGACCCCTGCACTGAGAGGGAGGTGATCATCTCTTCCCTGCAGGAAGCCCCCGTCTGCAGCAGCTGTCCGATTTTGAACCACTTGCCTGCCTGTCTGTGCTTGGACTCAACGGGCTGCCCGTGCTGTGCTGCTCGTGGAATCAATCTGGCACTGTGGGACCCTAGATGCTTCAAGTGCAAGGATGGGTTCATCTGGCAGCCACCTAAGTCCCCTCCCCCACAGTGCCCAGGCATGTGCCCAACACTCTTTCATTATATTTGTTTCCTGGATGCATCATTCCAGCTCTCAACAGACAGCCAGCTCAGAGGCAATGCTAATTCTCAGTGACAGTTTCCCTTCTTGTCTTCTTCTTGTAATCACAAGGCAATCTGTGAGAAAATAAAACTTTGATTTTTTTGAGACTTTAAGTTGAAACTTAGATGCTCACTTTTGCTGAAAAGTGGGAAAGAAAGTGTCGTGTACACCGTGCACAGTGAATTCAGCCATGGAATAAGACTTTTCAAAGTTACCGTGAGCAAAGTTAATCAATTTTGATGTCATTGTAATAGGGACTCTTCTTGTCTATACTCACAAAAGTCCTAGGATTATAATATATTGACATTGAAAGAGAATATAGAAATTATCGTGCCTAACCTCAAAACAAAGACAACAGTACCATCTATACGTACTTGAAATGTCATCCTGTCTCTTAAGTCTTTTAGATACCGGGAATTTTCAACCCACAAAAAGCCAATTCCAGTTAAAGCATCCCCAACATTGTTAGGTAATTCATTCTCATATTTAAATGCCTCCAAGTAATATCATTCTCCTGCTTCGTTTTGCCTTCAAGAGATATGTGAAAATGAATAATGCAATCTTGAGTTGAAAGAGTAGACAAAACCCTATTACATATTACTGTTCTTCAAATATATATATTTTTTTTCCAATTAAGCATCTTGACTTCTTTCAATTCTTCATTGTGGGACATGGTTGCAGACTGCTCTAGATTTTGGTCTCTAACTTTGGATTCAATCCTATTAAAATTTGGTGTGATAATGGTGACAGCCACCGAGTTTGATTGCTAAAGAAGATACACAGGACCCAAAATAACAATGCTTATAAATCTACTATTGATTGCAGGCAACAATATATAATATGGCAACAACATCAAAATAAAGATAGCCATCACAGCCAAAGATAGCCTCACAGCAAGGGGTCTGGAAATTCTGGGCCAGGCTCTAAGTGTTTTCCCTCTGTAAGTGCCATCCAAACATGCTTTCTTTTTGTAACCCACATGTGTATAGAACACCTCAGAACCAGGAAGCCCAGAATGAATTCTTGACTGGGGGCTTTTTGCACCTTGTTGGTCACGTAGGCATGTTTCTTACTGTGTGACCAGACCCAGGGGCAAAGCCTACCATGCTCTCTCCAAGACCAGCTACAAATCAGCAGTCTCACTGTTATCAAGAAACAATGCTGACGAGCTAGTAAAACCACTCTGAAACTTGCCTTGGACTCATGGTTACAAAACAACACTATTACTCAGAACCTTCCACTTTTGACCAGGGGCCTGTACTGTGTAGATACATCTTTTACTTCAGCAAAACCCCAGGCCTCCTGGAAAGACCCCCTCTCAGCATACCAACACTGAACACCCACTCCAAAAGTGGTCTGATTGACTCAGTATACAATGGGATACTGTCACTCACATTCTAGACACTGCCATCCACCTCTGGCTTTAAATAGTCTCCATTTCCTCTCTCAGCAGAAATCACTGATACCTCCTCTGTAGGTTCAGACTAAGAATGAGCCAAACTGTTGAAGAAGGAAGTCCAACCAAACTTAACATTTCACTAGCTGGTAAAATCTGAAATTGGTCTCAACTAGCAATCCAGAGAGATTGGGGTGATTTTTAGGGATCCTCTTGTCTACGTGTTTTTGCCTTGTTCCTGGTTCCATCTTGACCTTGCCTTGTAATCATTTTTTGGCTGATTCTTTTCTGACACTGCAGTCCTTCCTTAAGCCCCAGTTGATAGGGCTGGGTCCTCGTGCCTCATGACATTCTTTTCAGCCCCATCTCCTAGCCCCACACATAGCTTGGGATCCTGATGAGAACACATTTTTCTCTCAGTTGTGACTCTAATGCCGACTTGACAGGGGACTGCCCTTTTCGAAGTCTCCAGGGAGAGAGCTTCTTGGGAGGTCACAGTCCCTCTGGGCCTTGTGCTTCAGAACATTCAGCGGTCTTCCTGAAACCACCCTTCTGACCTCAGCCAGCAAAATCTAGGTCCTTCCTTCTTACCACTCACTCTTATCCATAAGTCCCCAGCATGCCTCAAGTGTGAGCAAGTCTGTATTAATATAATTCAAGAGTAAATAATTAATCATTTAGAAGAAAAGCTAAATTAAGGAGGTAAGCTAACTTCAAAACAATCTTAGAATTTTAGAACTGAAAGGCTCATTAGAGATCATCTAGCCTGGTGGTTTTTAAAGTTTCTTTTTAATTTTTTTTAAATGGAATATTACATAGAAATTCATATGAAATTAATCAAAACACATTTGCTTGAAAGAGAAGGAAGGGGTAGAAATTAGAATCAGAATGTATGTGCCATTTGGGACCTCCTCAAACTTCCTTCTTTGAGGAAGCACTAGGGAACCCCTGTGGTGTAGTTTGAGATTTATTGATCTATATCAATGCATTTATTTTAAAGAGAAATATTTGAAGACCACAGATATTGGAGATTTCCATAACTATAAAGCCAGGTGTTAAGACAAGTAGAATTAAAAAAGTAGTGTTTTTAAGGTGGGTATATTAGTCAGGGTTGTCAGGGTTCTCCAGACAAATAGAACCAATAGGATGTGTTGGTGTGTGTATGTATATGTATATGTATATGTATATGTATATGTATATGTATATGTATATACATATACACACATATATGTGTGTGTTTGCATATATATATATATATATATATATATATATATACGCAGAGAGAGAGAGATTAATTTTAAGAAGTTGACCCATGCAATTGTAGGGACTGGCAAATCTGCAGGGGAGACTGGCTGGCTGGAGACCCAGGAAAGAGGTGATGTTGCAGTTGCAGTCCGAAGGCCATCTGAAGGCAGAATTCCCTCTTCTTTGGAGCAGGTCAATTTTTTTTTCAACTGATTGGATGAGGCCCACCCACATTATGGAAGGTATCAGCTTCACTCAGAGTCTAGTAATTTAAGTGTTAACCTTATCCAAAAAATACCTTCTCAGGCACATCTAGACTGGTGTTTGATCAAACATCAGGTGCCATGACAGCCACAGGACAGGTTAAGGGAAATGTTACAGAAGACGCTGATGCTAAGTTGGGTGTGGGTAAATGAAGTGATTTCATCAGAAAAAGGATGGGCTGGCCTTCTAGGCAGAGGACCAGCATGAGCAGTGTCAGCCAGAGGTGCGGTGCCTGGTGTAATCAGGGAAGGCCAGCAAGACCAGAATGGCTGGAGGGTATGTGGAGGTGGGAGAGGAGGGAGTGAGACTGAAAACATAGACAAGCAGAATTAATCTCGCTACTTCTTCCAATATTATTTTATTTTTTGCACATTATTTTTTCTTTTATTTTCTAAAAACAAAAGTAATGCATGCTAATTATAAAACTTGGTATCTCTTTTAAGCTTAATTCTTTTGTAAGGTAGAGGTGGCCAAAGATCTAAAGGTTAAATTTCACTGTCCTGTCTCCTAAGGTCAGTACAGCACCTGACTTCCTCTTGTTTAACCCAGAATTACGGTATATTTTGTACCTGCCTTAAAAGTCATTATAACACCTTCTCTAACTGTAATAGGAGAGAAAAAGAGTGCTGAGCAGCACTTTGTAGAAAGGGCTTGCAATATATTTAGATATTTGAAGCTAATAAGTTCTTATTAAAGAGCCACATTGTACCTCCTTAAATAGCTAATAAAAAAAGTTAAACAACAGTTTATAACCAAGTACAAAATTAGTGTTATCTCGTACAGCAATAACAATTCTAATGCAATTGAAAACAGCCATATTTATTTTAAATTACTTGACTATAAATATAGTCTTGAACTATTTTTTAACATTTTACTGAAATAAAACAATTGTTTTGGAAGTGTCCCTAAGAATCCATCCTGCTATTATTTGGTTACATCCACAATAATAGAATAATAATCCATTTAAAAATACAGAAAAATATATTTTACGACTTCATAAATCACTTAAATAACCCACAGAAATACAGGCTTTTGTTTCACTTATCCCAACTAAGCTTTGCCATAGCTTACATCCCTTACCTCTCGTTATCAGATCTTGATAGAGACTGAGTATATTGACCTGCATCCTCTGCAACAAGATACCATACCTCTCTGTTACTGAAGAACATTTCATACTAGTCAGTTGCTTAGTTATAACATTCATTTCTAAGCTTCTTCCTCTGAGAGTGACACATACCCTAGTGTCCCTTTCATAAGTGAAGAAACTGAGCCACTGCAGCAAGTCAACTTACACAAGCCAATTCCACAAATCTCTTTGAAGAACAAGATTTACATCTTTAGTCTTAAGCACATTTGTCCCACAGTAGCCGCTCCTGAGAACCACAGGCTGGAATGATGAACAAGTACACCTGCTGACTGCTTTCTCTATGAAGAAAGTTACAGGGGGAATTTATAGAAGTTATAGAAGGAGCAATGGTAGAAGCAGACTTCAAATTTCTGTTAGTGGTCATGTATTTTAGAACTATTGCAGGGCCAAATTCCTATAGAATCTATTCCCAGGGTGTTATCTGAGGAAAAGCTTCTCTTTGTGGGTCATGTTCCAGAGTTATCAAGGAGATCCTTGAATCATTATTCAGGAGTACTCCTTTTAAAAAAAAAACAACAAACATGGAAGGTTCTTAACTATGAAAATATCAAACAAAATTTGTTAAAAGTCCCATTATGTTAGATATTTTCTTAGACAGTAGGAAATAGAAACAAAATATATTGAACTAAAAAATAAACGTTGAAAGGAATAACCCATATCCCACAGCATATTTAAATAATTCAAAAAAAAGTCATGGTAGTGCCTCTCTCACCTCCCATGCCAACGACCCCATGGTACTTGTCTCATTTGTTTTTAGTAGCATGAAACATTGCTAATTAAAAAAAAAAAAGAATACCCAGGATTTGCACCCGGAGCTCCTAAGAGAGATTTTGAATGCATCAGCGTAGTGGCTGCGAGTGAGGTGAGGGGGAGGGGATGGGTCCTGGGTGGAAAATGGAGGCAGCATGTCCTCAGCATTGTTCTTATTCTCAAAGCATCAGGCATTTCAAAAGTGCTCTACCCGTGGTGTGTGTCATACGCAGTGGAGTTTGCAGAGGAAAAGTCAGTGAAGGCACACTGGAAAATCAATCTCTATCCATGCAAGCTCTTTTCTACAGGATGTACTTCTCCTTCGTTAAGTAGAATCTAAATCGAAGGGGCAGAATCTCAAGGCTTCATGGTCTACAACCCACTCTCCTGTCAGGCCATGTGATGGCCCAGCTCCTTCCACCAGGCAGTGTTTCTGGTTCCTCTTGCACAGGGCTGCAAACTGTGCTTGTGCGATCTCCCTGCTACCGGTGTAGCAGCCAAGGTCGGAATTGTTTGAGGCCAAGGGATTCGATGCGCCTAGAAACCTAGCACATGCCCGCACCCTGGTTTCTGTGATAGCTGAGAAAGGAGAGTGCAGACTTGGCATTCCTCTGCACTGTATGTGGGGGTGGGAGTGAGCGGGAGGGTGGAGTGAGGGCAGGGACCGGGTAGAGGAAGGAGACGTAGGGAGGAGAAGGGTCTGGGAAGTAAGCCCAGGGCTGGTATCTGGGGAAAGGAGAACCAATACCTCTTTTGTTGTCAGGAAAGCCCTGGGCACAAAGGGTGAGTTTGAGTTTCCCTGCAGGTCAGTTCGGGGCATTCTGAAAAGGCAGTTTTCAGACAGTGAGCTTAGCTGACTGACTCTGAGGTAATTAAATCACTGCATTAGGCTGCTGACCATGAAAGCAGAAAAATACAAGCACACAGAAAGAGGAAAACAAAAGCCTTACATTTGCATCTAATTATATCATTAAAATGTTTACTGTTCCATGTAATGATTATGTGGCTCATATTTGATCATGATGGAGTTTCTCTAATTGGTTAAAAGTATTATCCATTCTTCTTGTGAGACAAAATTTGGTTTTATTTAGTAATTTTTCATTCAGGCTTGGAGGCTTCCGTGCCATCTGACTTTGTTTTATTCTGGCTAGGGTTTTGGCAACTTCTGTGGTACTTTTCAGTTTTATTTCCTCTCCTTGGTGATGTCTATAATTGTGGACAGCCAGTTACCTGAGGAAAAGATTATTTCTTGGTCCTCCATTTGCTTTCCTAATGTAAATTTTGTTTCTCAGACTCTTTAATGCGCAGTGGGTGTCAAAAAAGTCCTGTGGTACTGAGAAGGTCCCCTGGAGAGGACCTGTCGGCCTCCGCAGTTCCATCGTGACTGGCTTGTTCCTCCTTCAGTCAATATTACTTGTGCTTCTTGTACCTTTATATCTTGATTATTCAGGGATTAATGAGTGATGATGCAGATTATCTAGGCACTTAATTTTTATTCCTCCTCGACTATCTTTTTATTTTTTAAAATTTGTTTGTGTTTTGCCATTTTACAGATGAACTTCTACAGTTATCAGAATAAGACCTGTGGAAATAAAAATGACAAGTGAAAAAGTAGTCACATGTATTTATTTGTTCATTGTTCCGGTTAATGGTGGAAGGAGAGAGTAAGCAGAAATTTAGGACTTGATAAACACTGCTTTTCTGGAGACCCCATCCATTCAACTTTCAGTGTGGCTAAGAGAAAACAAGCACATATGCACATATACCTCAGGTCAGGAAAGTAGGGTCCTTGAGGAACCTTGTGGATGAGACAGTGTCACCATTTTATGTGAAGACAGCTTATGTGTGATTACATTCACCAGGATGCTGCCAGGAGAGTCCAACAGAGGAAATGAAGCTTGTGGTGGGGTTTGTTTTAACTCAATTGGCATGTAGTGGGCAAAGCAGTGTGATAGGTGCCATCGTGGAAGAAGACGGAGGCTACACTGACACCGAGAACCCTGCAGTCTGCGGGAGAGGGACAGAGAGCTACATGCGAAAGGACAGCAGAGGGAGGTGGGGGTATTGGGCACGTTGAAGGGGGACGTATGTTCTACACTTTAGGAGCTGGGGAAGTCATCATGAAGAAAAGAAAAGATAAATAGACTAATTTTAACCAGCTGCTCTTGGTGGGTTGTAGTAGATAGTCACTGAGATCAGTTGTAATTCCGTTTGGCGTGGTCCATGGAGATGGAGAGTTAGAACAGTGACTTCTCACATTATGTCGTTTGTAGTGATTTTAATTAATTTTTAATGGGCTAAGATGTTAATTATAGCATCTCTTTTACTGTAGCTTTCATACTTATTCCATGCATTTACTGCCTTTTCATTTTGAGCCTTTGTAGAATTTTAATAATAATAAACTAAATGTCTTTAGCATAGAGTTTTGCTGAATAAAATATTCTGGCTCTCCTCAGTCTGTTGAAAAGCTACGTGAAGGAATTAACTTTTTCACAAAAGGAAGCAAAACTTGGGGATTCCTTCATTTTGAAACAAAAGTAAATTCATCCAGAGAAGTTCATGTGTGACTCAACATAAAGAGATGACTTTTTTAAAAAATGTAGAAATAAGATACTTAATACTTAAAATCTGAGTATTGACCCATATATCTTGAATGCTAAAGTAAGAAAGCTTTTTTGGTCATTAGATTGAACCTCCTGATTTTGTAGGTGATAAAAATAGGGACTCAAGATGTAGTGAGTGACTTGTACACCAGCACCAATTATTTAATACCAGAGCCAGAACTCGGACTCCAACGTGAGACAATACCCTCTTCAAATGTGCCACATTATTAGAAGGCTGGCATCTTCTAGTAACAGGCACAAAATGAATTTTTTATTTGGGAAAATTATCTTGGGAAGTTTAATTTGTGAGTGAAAATTTAAAAATGAAAAAGCAGCCTATATCTACTACACTGGGCAAAAGCATAAGACCCTGTCAGGGTGTTGTTCTGAGGGGGCATAAGTCTATTGAGGGAGGTCAGTAATTTTTCCCCTCAAATGCAAATTTGTATGTGAGCACTCTTGTTGAATCCTAATGATTTATCTCAAAGCTCGTTCTCAGCTTAGATGACTGCCCACTTTTATGTTTTACCTGCTCACCATCAATCAGCGTCTTCACAGAAAAATCTTAATTTGCTGTTGTTGCAGGGGAGACAGAGAGCATGGGGCTCTGTATTAGTTTCCCTGGTTGCCATAAAAAATTTTCTATGAACTGGGTGGCTTAAGACAGCAGCAATTTATTCTCTTATAGTTCTGTAGACCAGAAGTCCTAAAATCAAAGTGTTGGCAGGTCTATGCTCCCTCCAAAGGCTCTCAGATAGATTCTATTCTTTTCTTCTTTCAACTTCTGGCGAGTGTTAGCATTGGTCCAGTCTGTCTCTGTTTTTACACAGCCTTCTCCTATGTGTCTCTACGATCTCTCCTCCTCTGTATGATATTAAGACAGTTGTCAGTGTAGTGAGCCTCCTTCCCCAATCGGGATGATCTCAAGATCTTTAATTACATTTGCAAAGACCTTTCCCCCCCAGAATAAGGTCACATTCACAGGATCTGGGGATTACACTGCAGACATATCTTTTGGGGGGGACACCATTCAACCCATTATAGGTACCTTTCCACAAACAGCACAGTCAGCTGTGCAAGCTTGCTCTTCCACAGTTAGGGTGACCAGCTGTCTCAGTTTTCTTTGCACAAAAGACTTCCTAGGAATGGGATTTTCAACCCTAAAACAGAGGAAGAAGCATCCTGAGTAAACTGGGCAGTCGGTGACTCTGTAACAGAATAAATAACCTGTGTGACCATCATCTCCGTTCTGGAGGCTTGGAAGTCATCGCTACAAGATATCAATGCAGGAGAAAGCATTTAATACCTCTGAGAAAAGGCGGATTGGCCCTGAGGTGCCCCTTCTCCTCCTTTTGACCTCTGCTTTGACAGTTGTGATGAGTGAGTCAGTGGCTTCTGCTGGAAGGAGAGACCTTATGAGAGTGGTTCTGTCTGTCAGTCACTCTCCAGGCTAAATTTCTGCTCGTCTCATTACCTGTGGCAACCCCGGGTTTCTCCTCCGCTGTTGGTGTTTCTAACAGCAGCTGTGCTAGAAGCAGCTGGCTGGTTACATTCTAGCCACCTGGCCAGTGTGACTAGAATGTAGTGTTTCTTGTGGACTGAGCAATGATTTACATTGTGCTAAAATGCTTTTCCTTTTTTCTCTCTACCCCCTCCCTCATAACCACCCTCTCAGCCTCCACAGCAGGAGAGTCAAGGGAAGTATTGGGTAAAAGCTGGGTCTTTGATCTAGGAGGCACTGTCCCTTTCTCAGTCTGCTTGGACCAGAGGTCACTGGGTGAAGAGCAACAGAGCTGACCTCCGCCGGGGCCCACATGCCTCCCTCTTTGAAGAGTTCATCACAGCCAAGGACAATGAAAGAGGTCTGGTGTTGGCTCTGTGTGGAGTTGTCTGTGTGCTGTAGCCCTCCACCTTGTTCTAATGATCTCAGTCTTGAGAGACAAGATAATCCTGCCTTCAAACCAGCTTTATGAGATTCTGGCACAGCACATATCCTCCTCTGACCCAAAGCTTCATGGAGATGGAGGCTGTATCTTGTTGCATTTTTTAACCCCATTTTATTCTCCATGCTGAACAAGATAAGACTACTTGTGGGAAAACAGCTGCTTTGGATCAAGTTAGAGGCAGTAAATTAAAATACAAAAGTAACATGAATGAAATGGTGGGATCAGGACATGATCTTGATAATGAAATGACAACACTTTCTGCTTTTGTCACAGACTGATTTCATTTACACCAATTTTACACTTTTACATGATTAAAAATTTTACTCACTTAATTAAATGATTTACCAAAAAAATCTTTTTATCACGGTCACATGTAGTTGTGATGGTTTAAAAATTTATATGCCTTAATTTTTGTTGAAAGCAAGCTTTTAAAAAATTAGATATTTCCCCAAAATTAAAAATTGAACTGCCATTTGACCCAGTGATCCCACTTCTAGGAATATATTCTAAGAAACCTGAAAAACCAAGCAAGAAGAATATATGCACCCCTATGTTCATAGCAGCACTATTTACAATAGATAAGATTTGGAAACAGCCCAAGTGTCCATCACTAGATGAATGTATAAAAAACTGTGGTACATATACACAATGGAATACTATGCAGCTATAAGAAAGAAAGACCTCTTACCCTTTGAGATGACATGGAGGGAACTGGGGAGTATTATGCTGAGCGAAACAAGCCAAGCAGAGAAAGACAAATATCACATGATCTCACTTATTTGTGGAATATAATGAACAAAATAAGCTGATGAACAAAATAGACTCAGAGACATGGAAGTAGGGAACAGACTGACAAATCTCTGAGGGAGGGGCAGAGGGAGAGCCGGAAGAGAAAAACCAAAGAACTTATATGCATACATGCATAACCAGGGGACACAGACAACAATACGGTGAAGGGGAGTGTGTGGGAGTGGGTAGGAGGGTTTCAATGGGGGATAAAGAAGAAACATCTTATTTAACTAACTAACTAACTAAATTTATAGATAGATATTCCTGAGAACCAACTTCTTTTTATTCATTCATCTATTCCATCTTAATTTTTTATAGTGTTTTGGAGTATAAAGCTTTGTATACTTTTCTTTGTAGTTGCTTTCTGTATTACACAATATGCACATGTAATTTGTTATAGTTTATTGGTATTAGCTTATGTTTTACTAGTTCAAGTGAAGTATAGAAAGCTTACTCCCATATAGATTTCTTTAGTCATTCTTTTTTTTTTTTTTTTTTTATCCTCACCCGAGGATATTTTTCCATTTAAAAAAATTTTTTTTTGTACAGATAGAGCGGGAGGGAGAGAGAGGAAGGGAGAGAGAGAGAGAGAAACATCGATGTGAAGGGACACATCGAGTGGCTGCCACCCGCACGACCAACCAGGGCCGGGGACAAACTGCAACCGAAGTACGTGCCCCTAGCGGGAACCGAACCCGGGTCTCTCCGGACCGCAGGCCGACACTCTAACCGCTGAGCCAAACCGGCCAGGGCTCTTTAGTCATTCTTTAAGGGTAGGTTTGCTAGCAATACATTTTCTTAGTTTTTCTTCGTCTGAAAATGTCTTTATTTATCCTTTGATATTGAAGAATATTTCACTAGACATAGAATTTGTGGTTGATAGTTCTTTTGTTTCAGTGCTTGAGAAACATTGTTCTATATCCTCTCTCCTCTGTGGTTTCAGATGATAAATCCCCTGTCATTTTCTCTAGATGCTTTCAAGATTTTCCCTTTGTCTCTAGTTTTTAGAGGTTTGATATTGATATGCTTTGGTGTGAATTTTGGGTTGTTTATTCTAGTTGGAGTTCAGCCTTTGAATGTGTAAATTTATGTCTTTCTCCAAATTTGGGAAGTTATCAGTCACTATTTCTTCGAATGTTTTTTCAGGCCACACTCTCCTCTCCTCTCCAGTGACATAACTGTTAGCTCCTTTTTCACCGCCCTACAGGTCCCCAAGTCCGTTCATTTCCACTCACTACATTTTCCCCATATTATTTAGAATTGGTAAGTTATATTGATCTATCCACACATTTATTGAATTCATCCTCTGTCATCTGTATTCTACTATAGTACCTATCCACTGAGGTTTTTTAAATTTCTGTTATAATTTCTATTTCTTTGCAGACATTTTCTATGTTTTTATTTGTTTCAAGGTAATTTATAATTGCTTTTTGAAGCATTTTAAGGACGACTCCTTTAAAATCCTTGTCAGATAATTCCAACATCTGATTTATCTTAATATGGGCATTTGTAGATTGTTTTGTGTTATTCAAGTTGTGATTTTTCTGGTTCTTGGTATAACTACATTTTTTTAAATCATGGAATATTGGATATTATAACACCCTGTATCCTATTTAATTTCATTTATCTAATAAATAGTCTTTGTGGAGGTGTGGCTTGAGGGCTGAGTGAGTGTCTATGCTGAGGTTTAGGCTGGGCCCCTGACATCATCCCAGCAGAGTGGAGCACTTCCTTACATCACCTTGTTGTAGACAGGTGAGGTGGCACTTCAGCTTCCCCTCGTCTCATTAACAGTTTCCGGGAGAAAGTGGGGCACAGCTTTTTTGTTTCCGAGTCAAGGTGTAGGCTCAGCTCCCTGGAGCCCTGTTGACACCACAGGGGTGGATGCAGAGGTGGAGGAAGAAGGAAGCAGAATTCTAAGTAGTCCTGCCTCCTGACACCTCTTACCACCCCGCTGGTGCTGGTTAGGAGTGGAGGCTCACTGAACCCCACTGATGGAGGAGAAAGTGGGGAGTCGGTGTTTGGACTAGCCCTGCTTTGTCCTATCTTATTCTGACTCATTGATGCCAGGTGGGAATAGAAGATTTGCTTACTACTCAGTCCCAATTACAGTACCTGGAGGGGGAATCAGAATGTCCCCTTTATTCCTGTAGTTAAGTAGAAATTATAGTACACCCATTATGTCTCCCAGCATTAAAGAAGAGGCATAAGAACAGTAGAGAATCAAGACAAAGTTGGATCTCTTTCTTTGCAAATCTTGCAGTCTGATGAATAAGACAAATTAAAGAAATACATTTCTAAGTAACTATTGAAATCAGGTAAATTGTCAAGAGGACTTAAAAGGGAAAGGCAGAGAAGTCTTCACAGAGGACATGATATTTTAATGAAACCTTGAGTGAGTAGGAGTTGACTTAACGAAGGGTTTTCCAGGAAGAAGGAAAAAAATAGTTGATGCAAAAATCATGAACTAGGAAGGTCTTGGCACCAGGGCAGCACTGTCAAATGGAACTATGATATAAGCAACATGTATAATTTTAAATTTTCTAGTAGTCATAATAAAAAAGTAAAAGGGAACAAATAAATTTTATTTTAATGATACATTTTAACCTCAAATATTCCCAAATATTACCATTTTAACATGTAATAAGCATACAAATTAATAAAATATTTTATATTCTTGTTTTCATACCAAGTCTTTGAAATCTGATGTGTCTTTTACACTTCCATTTCAGTTTGGACTAGCCGTGTTTCAAGAGTTCATCAGCAACTTGTAGCTAGTGGCTAGTGTATTGGACAACACAGTTCTAGAGTATGATAGGTCTTACCTGAGTGATGGAGATAGAAAGTTGGACATGGGAGACACTGGACATGGACTAGACAATTGCAGTATGCCAGATGGCAGATGATCAGGCAGTGAGGATGAAAACAAAAGACTGGTTTAGAGGGATATTTCAAAGAGGGAATTGCCTGAATCCACAAGATTCAGCCTGATATATTGTGGCAATGGCTTAGCGTTTTGGTGTGAGTTCTCTTCAGTGCTGGGAACACTGGAGCAAGAGCAAGTTGGGTGACGGGGACATTTGTTTTAGACAAATCGATACTGAGGTGCCAGCAGGATACCTTGTTAACTAAGAGCTTTGGCAGAAAGAGATAACTAGTGTCCATTCAGGGATCAGCACAGACATGGAAGAGAAAAGGCCCCCATACTGGCCCACTTCCTCACATATCCTTGGTTTAGTACCAGTTACCCAGGACTCATCGACTTGTATTTTCAAAAGCGTGACGAGGCACTGTCCCATCTCAGGGCTTTTACATTTTCAGTTTCCTCTGCCAGGAATGCTCTGCATAGCATGCTCCCTCACCTTTAAGTCTGGGCTCCAATGGCACCTTCTTAGTGAGGCTGCCCCTGACCACGCTATTAAAAATAGCAATATTGCCCTGGCCGGTTTGGCTCAGCCGTTAGAGTGTTGACCTGCGGGCCAGAAAGTCCTGGGTTCGGTTCCCGCTAAGGGCACGTAACTTGGTTGCAGTTTGTCCCCAACCCAGTTGGGGTCATGTGGGTGGCAACCAATCAATGTGTCTCTCCCACATAGATGTTTCTCTCTCTCTCTTCCCCCCTCTCTCCCTCCAGCTCTATCTGAAGATAAATGCAAAAAAAAAGCAATATTCTACTCTATTCTTCTCTGAAAGTATTTATTACTTGCTTATTCTCTACTGTATTTTGTTGACTCCTAAATGCTATCATCGATGGTTCATGTAATTATTTTTGTGGTCCACCATAAAGAAAAAAATCACCAACAAAATGTAGCTCATCATCAATTTTTAAATGTATACTAATTTGTATATATTAAAATGTGAAAAAAATTATATAGTATTAAAATCAATGAAACATGATACCCGATTTAGTAATTGAATTTGCTTTAATGCCTGTTTTGGCAAGCATTATGCAAACTCCATGACAGCAAGAATTTTGGTGTGTTTGTTCACTGTCTAGTACAGGGCCTGGCCCCTAACAGGTACTCAATGCATAGTTACTGAATGAATGTATAAGACATGTCTCCCTCCAAAAGTAACTATGGTGATAAGGCACAGACATTTAAAAATAGCATTGCATAATGAAGTTCTGGTCAGTGCCCAAGTCTGTGCTCTGTGAGCACCTCAAAGGAAAGAAACAGAACCTTCTCGCTAAAGCTCTTATTTTAATTACAACATTGTGTAGCTAAACCTGATATGTGTTAATAAATAGCAACAAGACCCACCTCCATTCTTCCCATCACAGGACCAGAGGATATTTAAAAATGAAAAGGAGAGAGGATTTGGGAGTAGATTAAGGGTTTATTTTCCCTCCGCTGTGCAGCACACACATTTGCACTCATGTGCCCACACTCGACCTCTCGTCTCCCTCTTCCACCCTGGACTCTGTAAGAGCTCCACGACCAGGGCAGCTAATCATTTCTAGCATGCGACAACATTCGATTCAGATTCCCTTATCAGCGTTACCTTTTCTTCTCTCCTGTTTGCCCCACCTCTGCCTTTAAGGATACCCGGAATGGACCTCGGAGATCAGTGACACGTCCACCACTTCTTCAAACACTTCATATAGAAAATCTTTCAGAGATGTGATTGTGGGACCCTAGACCTGGAAAATAACTGTCATCAGGAGCTTACAACTGTTAAAGGAATTCATTCTGATGACATTGCTTGGCCTTAAACTTATTGTTAGACACATAAATAAATATATATAATTAAATATATATAACATACATATATATGTAAATATATATACATAACATATATACTTATGTGTGTATATATATAATTAATTTTTTTTTATCCTCACCCAAGGACATTTTTTGATATTTTGTTCAGATAGAGTGGGAGGGA
The DNA here is from genome assembly GCF_014108415.1 of Molossus molossus. NCBI lineage: Eukaryota > Metazoa > Chordata > Mammalia > Chiroptera > Molossidae > Molossus > Molossus molossus. Next base: position 79,706,337 of record NW_023425402.1, on the reverse strand, counting down.
GGGAAGGAGGAAGAGAGAGAGAGAGAGAGAGAGAGAGAGAGAGAGAGAGAGAGAGAGAAACATCGACGTGAAAAGGACACATCAAGTGGCGGCTACCCACACAAGCCAACCAGGGCCCGGGACAAACTGCAACCGAGGTACGTGCCCTTAGTGGGAACCGAACCCGGGTCTCTCCAGACCGCAGGTCAATGCTCTAACCGCTGAGCCAAACCAGCCAGGGCTATATATAATTAAATACACTCACCCATATTATATATATATATATATATATATATATATATATATACACACACACATATATATATACACATACACATATATGTGTGTGTGTATATATGTGTATGTGTGTGTATATATATACACACACATACATATGTGTAGTGAGCTTTTATGTTTTAAATATATTTAAAATAAATTTATGAAACTATTTTTTTCCATTTGGTAGTTATCAATCAGTTTATTTAAATAATTTGAAGACTCCAATTTAGTTTACACATGCTATCTCTCAATAACATCAGATTCTTTTTAAAAATATTTTTATTTACTTTTATTTAATTAATTTATTTTTGTTACAGATGTTTCTCCTTTTCCCCCCATTGATTCCCCCCTCCCCACCCCAGCTTTGCTGTCCATGTCCATTGTTCATGCATACATGCATATAAGTTCTGTGGTTTATCTCTCCCCCACCACCCCCTCTTCTGGGGATTTTCAATCTGTACCCCACTTCCATGTCTCTGGGACTACCCCATTCCTCAGACTGTTATGTTCATTATATTCCACAAATAAGTGAGATCATTTGATACTTGTCTTTCTCTGTTTGGCTTGTTTTGCTTAGGATGATACTTTCCAGGTCCCTCCATATTGTCTCAAAGGTTAAGAGATCTTTCTTATAGCTGCATAGTACTCCATTGTGTATATGTACGACTGGTTTTTAATCCATTCGTCTACTGATGGACATTTACATCAGATTCTTAAAAGTTGTTTTTTGCCTTGAAAAATGTGTGGATGCCTTATAGTAATTTTTAATATATTGCAAAAATTCAAGGCATTTTTATTATATGCAATGTATATTCAGTAATATGAAATTAAGTTATATCTAGGATGTATTTCTGTACTTCCCAGTATCATTATCTTATCAGTGTTCAGGGTAACAGATCCACTAACCCATGCCTTTTAATTGACACTTAAAAAGAAACCTTTAAGCTGCTGAAAAAGTTGCCTTTTGAAATCAAAATTACTTTCAGATTTTTATAGTAACCTAAGTAAAAACAATATTTTTAAACATGCAAAATTATTGCAGTAGGAGGACAGTCTCAAATTTCTACCTTTATATTGACCTTTAAAGACTATTTTTATGATTCATTTGAAAAAGTATCACCTTGAAAGTTAAACTATTTTTGGTGGTGAACACACAATACAATATATAGATAATGTATTATAGAATTATACACCTAAAATCTATATAATTTTATTAACCTATATCACCAAAATAAATTCATTAAAAAAGTATGTCTTTAAAAAAGTCAAGCTATTTTCTAAAGCTTTATGTAAATCTATGTTAGCTGGTTCACTGTTATCCATAGTCCTTAATCATTGAAGCAAGTGTTAGGAAGTTTCCTCACATATACATGTGAATTTTTTCTGTACCAAACCAGCTTTCTAAATAAAGTGAGAAAATAAACAACCCTTAATGCATAAGCAATTCTCAGAGAATTCTTTAAAATTAAATCTTTTATTTTTTATAAACTTATAGGATAAGAGACACATATTTAATATTGTGTGATTTTCTGCTTAAATGGTATATCTCCTCTAATTTATTTTCTTGACCATAGCAAGGTGAAAGCCAGACAGACAGATGGAAGAAATCTGGAGCAGTTTGAAATACAAATAATTTGGGGTCATTCAAACAAGTATAGGATTTTGGAAAAATTTTTAAATTTAAAGCTTTCTATGTTTATTGTAATGACCTATATTTTGAAATTTATTTTGATTTTATTTTTAAAACTTCTTTATTAAGGTATGATTGACATAAAATTATTTTCATTTTAAAACTATCTCCAACTTTAAATGTTTTTAGATGTAGTTTCAACTGCTGCTAAATATTTTCTAGTCATATTTTAAAAATTGTATAGGATAAAAAAAAAAAAAAAAGGATCCAAATCCTAAAATTAAGAGGCGTATAACATTCTGTAAATGTTGTATGTCAAAAATAAATTTATGAGAGAAAAAAATAAAACAAGGACACTGTGAGTAAAATAAAATGTGAATCTTGCAGACAATTAAAATATATGTTCCTATTGAGCAAAGACTTATAGATACACCTTTTTGAAAGTTTTAAGTTATCATAAATTATTTTGTTTTGATGCTAGAATTAAGTAACATTATTTATTATACAATATCTATTTCTTTTGTAAATGTATTTTCTGAAATTTGGCACTTTAGAAATAAATCACCAGGAAATATTTTATTTATATATAGACATATTTAGTTAGTGAAGTATGTTTTTTAAAAGACATGGGATTATATTATTTAAGAAGGAAAACCATTTTCAAATTTAAATGTCAAATATTGATGCTGTAAAGCCTGAATATAATTACTAATACTTAAGTTAGTGAAAGCAAGTATAGAACATATATGCATGTATGCGTGGCCAATGGACATAGACAACAATGCTTGCAGGGTCGGGGTGGAGGGCGCGATAGGGAGGAGGTTGTCTGGGGGGAAAAGGGGATTCATCTGTAACAAAAATTAATTAATTAATTTAAAAAATAAAATAAAATAAAGAATCTCCCTCCAAAGGAATACACCATAAAGTTACTATTACTTTCACCAAAAAATGTAAAAAGACACACTGATCACTTCATTACTGAATATCTAATTGCAGTCCTTAGTACATATCATGCAACAAATTATAATGGGTACATATGCTTTATGTTTTCAATTTTTAACTACATTTCTTTGCGCATCATAATTTTTATAATATTTCTACTGATTGATTAGAAAGGGTCTAAAAATTTTATAAATGCAAATATTTCAAGCTTTTGAGGATATAAACAGAAACAAATTGCAATTTAAAATTAATTACCTTTTATTTAAAATTATTTTATGATCTACAATCATAAATCTAGTTAACTGTGTATGTATGGTTCTAACTTATTTTTTGAGTGTATTGTAGCACATTTTAAAAAATCAATTATCAAACATAATTATATCTCAGAGATGTACTTAAATTTTAAAATACTCTTCAAATAATATTTACTATTTTATTAGTGGCATTTTTGTTGCTTTAATGTTTTTTCTTTCTGTGAACCAATGAGCTCTTTCTAGTTAAAATAGCACTAATCCAATTTTTAAAATTAATAACTTTATGGAGATGTAATTCACATACCATGTAATTCATTCATTTAAAGTGTACAATTTAATGGGCTTTAGTATATTCACAGAGTTGGGCAACCATCACCACAATCAATTCAAAACATTTTTATCACTCTAAAAAGGAACATTGTACCCATTAGCCCTCACTCCCCACTCCCCCAAATTTTCCCAGCTCTAGACAATCATTAATTTACTATCTGTATCTATGATTTTGTGACTGGCTTCTTTGACTTGGCATAATATTTTCAAGATTGATCCATGCCGTAGCATTTATAAGTCCTTTTCACTGCCAGAAAATTCTTGTATAGATATATCACATTTTGTTTAACCATTCATTAGTTGATGGACATTTGGGTTATTTCTACTTTTTGGCTATTATTAATGCTTCTATTATGAACATTTATGTACAAGTTTTTTTGTGTAGCCATATTTCTTTTGGGTATATTCCTAAAGAATGGAATTGCTGGCTCATAAGGTAACTTTAATGATAAATCTAACAGTAATTCTTAAAATTTTCAGAATCTGCCTGTCTCTGTTTTCCAAACTGGCTTCTCCATTTTACATTCCTACCAGTGGTAAATGAAGGTTCAAAAATTTCCTCTATATCCTCACCAACATTTATTATTGCCTGTCTTTTTCATTATAGTCATCCTAGTGGGTATGAGTATCTCATTGTGGTTTTGATTTGCATTTCCCTGAGGGCCACTAATCCAAGCTTAGTCTAAACCAGAAAATCATCCTTTTCAACAGCCAAACATACATTTTCTGGAATTTCAAGTATTTTTTTCCAGAAAAACATATGCATTAAATGTGTTCACACATATGCTATCTATTCTACTTAATTCTTAAAGTGTGAAAATTGGGTTGGTAAACTAGGAGATTGTCATACCAATTTGCTATTTCTCTTTCTTTGTGAACATGTTAATCTTTCTTCTCTAGTGAACTACACAATCCTAGCACACAACATTGTTGAACTCTTAATAATAGGACTAACTACTACTATTTTTTCTGTGTCAAGTTCTTCGTATACATTGATTTCATTCATTCTTACCACAAAACTGGAGTAGGTATCATCATTTTCATTCGGAGCTGATAGAGTGATCTAATTTGGCCCAGGCCACTCATCTAGTAAGAGTTGTAGTAGATGTTCAAGGCAGGGTCTGCTGGACTCCAAAGCCTGTGTTCATCATCACTGCCCCCCTTTGACTCTTAAATATTGTTGTTCAATAGCCCAAATTCAGCCACATCTTTCTTCTGTCAGTTTTTGGCCATCTTAGGCACAGGGTAAGATTCTAGGTACAGTCTGGAAAAGCTGTACTGGTTACAGGTTAAGGGCATTGCAGCTAATTCAAGTCTTGGACACATTGCCAAACTCTCTGGTTCTCAGTTTCCTTATCCATAAAATGGGGCAGTAGTAGTACCTTAGCTGGTAGGGCTGTGTGGGACAGGGCTGATACAGCTGAGCACTTGGAGCAGTGCCTGGCTCAGGGTAAGTGCTCCAGACATTTCAGCGGATCTAACATCTTGAAAAAATGCCTCAGGTGGCAATCCCAACCCTGGTCTCCCAGGCACCAAGCAGTGGTGAAGCAGCAGTCGCTACTCTTCTGGTATGTTTTTTTCAGAGCTATTATGTTCATGGCTATACTCACATCACTGCTAATTTGGAAGAAGGGGTAGGGGCAGAGTTTCGGAGTCAATTCGCTTCCTCAGCCCTCGCAGCAGCTTGTGGGCTGTGGCGGATTCGCAGGCAGCAGGACGCTCATACCTATTCAAATACAGAGAGAAAACATATGTACTTCAATTTCTTTCTTGAAATTCTATGTCCTCTTTTTTTGTCTTATTATATTTGAATATAACATCTTAAAAAATAATGTGGGTTTTAAGATAAATGTCCTAAGCATCGTGACAACCCAAATATATTTCTCCTGCTGAAAATACTAAAGTGTAACAGTCTCGTCAAGTTTTAAACTTATCAGAGAGTAACTGAGAGTAGCCTTTGTGTTCTGTGTGACAGTCACTTTCCCCAATCATACAGAATTATAAGAATATCCTGTTTATTGCAGAAAGGTAATGTAACCTCGGAGTAGGTTGTAGATTTATAATATGCTTTAAAAAATGCTTGCAATAAAACAACAACAACAACAACAAAAACTTGCCAGGCAATCATATGGCTGATTGGACAAGACAACCTACCAGGAGAGATGTGTGAGGGGAACGACCAGAACTTATACTAAAATAAAAACAAATAAGAATGAATTTTAGTGCTATTGATGACAGTAAAATAGACACTTAAAATATTGCTAGTGGAGCCCTGGCTGGTTTGGCTCAGCGGTTAGAGCATTAGCCTGCGATCCGGAGAGACCAGGGTTCGGTTCCCTCTAAGGGCATGTACCTCTGTAGCAGTTTGTCCCCGGCCCTGGTTGGGTAGTGTGGGTGGCAACCACTCATGTCCCTTTCACTTCGATGTTTCTCTCTCTCTCTTCCTCTCTCTCCCTCCCACTCTATCTAAACAAAAAATGGAAAAATGTCCTTGGATGGGGATAAAAATAAAAAATTGCTAGTGGAAAATAAATTGGAAGACCTGTGGGAAAACTTTTACAAATACATTTAATATATTTTTATTTATATATAAAGATATAGCATATATAATTATTTGTATATTGTATTTTAATATATTATCTATGGAAAATAAATTGGTAAATGTATGAGAAAATTATATATAATCAAGATATCAATATTTATATATTGATATCAGTGTATTAAGAACCACTGTTTTTTTTCCAGTTTTATTGAGATATAACTGACATATCACATTGTATAAGATGTACAACATAATGATTTTATATATATATGTGTGTGTGTGTGTGTATGTGTGTGTGTATATATATACACACATAGTGAAATGACTACCATGATAAGTTTAGTTAACATCTGAGAACCAAACACTTTGATCATAATTTCATTTCTAGGGAGTTATTTCAAGGAAATGATCAGATAAAGATGAACACATTAAAATGATCACAATAATGTTTATAATTGCTAAATGATAAGAGCAATTTAAATAAATGTCCAGAAATGGAAAATCTACTTGAATTAATATTATATAGCAATTATAATTTGTTAATAAGGCATTTCAGTGACATGCAAAAATGCTCATGATAGACTTTTAATTGAAAACAGAAGAATATAATTTTTCTATGCAGTGTCATCTCAACCATGTAAAAATATGTATAGAAAGAAGGCTGGTTACATCTGGACGTGGGAATCTGAGTTCCTACATCCAGATTCCCACATTTAGACCAATAGGCTTTAAAAAAATACTGAGCAATGCTGAGCTTAATTTTATGAGAAAGAAATAAATCACAAATAACTAAGTTAATGTAAAGAATTTGTTTATAACTGTATCCCAGGGTAGGTCTTTGGGGAATAAATTTATTCTTCTGCAACCCTTAAATATGACATGTTTAATGGCAAGCCTGAGGCACATTACATTCTGAGGTACTTCTGAATCAAGAATGGTTTTGCTCAGTATGGTTTTAATACTAGGTGAGCATATTCTCTTCTAATTTTTCTGAAGCTGGTAGTCTATATACGGGATATACACAGCTCTGCCTACGTAGAAGATTCAAGTAACAGAACACTGCATCCTCCCATCTTTATGGATCAGCTGGGGCTTACAATCTTGTGGCTACAAGTTTTATTCACATAAAAATTACACTTTTGTTAATAATTACTTAATTAGGGTCTTAGCCCCAAACAGTCTCCCACATAGGAATATCTACATCTGAATGATGAGAATAAAGTAGTTTACAAGTTTCTGTAGGCAATGTCAAATACCAACTCATGTCAATTGAAAGGAGAATTTATACCATTAATACACAGCGCAATGAGGAAGGAGACAGACCACCAATGTGTTTCTCATAGGCCTCTGGTCTTCCCCATGAGCCTCTCCTGTGGTCAAGCTTTGCAGTGCTACCAATAGAAGACTGGCATCTGTCCAAGAAGTGAAAGGCCCCTTTTCATTCCCTGAGTTGCCATATGTTTTGAATTGATGCTTTAAAGGTTTTGTACATGTGACTTTGGACCAGTTTCTGAAGACCTAACCCCCTCACCCCGACAATGGCCATTCTGAGTATTTTAACAATTTTGTTTGTGATATGAGATACATACAATGGAACCTGGGTTCTTGAACTTAATTCATTTGGGAAGTCTGTTCGAGAAGTGATTTGTTCGAAAACCGAATCATTTTTTCACACTAGAAATCATGTAAATTGAATTAATTTGTTTCAGACTCAAGTGATTCCCTGTTTTAACCTTTCTTATATACTGTTTAATCTATAAACAAGTACTTCTTTTCTTAAATTTATCAAAATACCTCTTACTAGCCTTAAACAAATCACTTTTAGCACTGGTCCAGGGGTGTCTTTCAGATCAGTATGCAGCATCTTTGCTTTTCCCATATCACTGCCTCCTAAGTGCAGTCACCAGCTAACTGCTTTTCGTTTATCCAAATCAACAACAATTTTCCTACCTCTCAATTGCCTGTGATCATTGTTTTTTTCACACCCTTAGCAACATTAGCACTCTGATGGCCTCTGTTTTAAAATTGTGCTAATCATCCATTCACCATTAACAAAAGCAAAACAAAAAACAAAAAAAACCACCCACAAAATATTTGCAGCACAATTTTCTGAGATGTTAACAACTCGAGGTTTAGTGGTAAAATGACTCGAACTCTCTCTTTTGTTTGTGGCCCGAGAGACACTTTTTGTCACGCTGATGTAGTAGCATGAAAGGGTTGTTGGGTCAAAAACCAAAGTTGGTTCAAACACAGACATTTTTTCCATGAACAACTTTGTCAAGCACTGAATTATTCAAGATGGGAGCCATTTGAGGTTTGACTGTATTTTGGCCTAGGATCAAATATGAGCTCTGAGAATTGAAGACAAATGTTTAATTTGGCCACCAAAAATGGTCTCCTTCAAAGTGTGTCCAAGACAGCAGCTTAATTTTGTGTGGCACCTGTTTGGATCCCATGTGTAGGACTCCCAAGCTTTCTAGATCCAGGTATTTCAAGTAATCCTTTTTCTAAGTAGTGACCTGACATGAGATGTCAGAGTATTTCAAGTGACTCTCAATTGTCCTGTACCTTGCCTAGTTTTTGCACCTTTAACACTTGAATACAACAGTTGTCTTTATAACTAACTTCTGGAAGAGGAGAATCTTTCAGATTAGTTTGTCAGATGACAAGCGTCTTGTTGAATGATGAATAATGAATTAGCTTTAGAGGAAAGGAATAAGCTTAGAGAAAAACGATCAAGGCCTTTTTTTAAGTTGGAAGAATGTAGTTCCCAGAATCAGAGTGAACCCAGTAAGTGGCTCTATGCTTAGTAGATTGTTGAATCAGTAATGAATAAGTGTACATTACATGAGAAAAAATAAAATAAAATAGTGCCTAGATGGGCAATTTACATGGTACAAATTGACAACTGGAAAAAAAATCAAGACTGTAGAAGTAAGTGTCTGGAGTGGGACTAGATTTAAATGCAGCAATTGTGAGATTTGAAGCAGGTCATAAAGGACCTACACCAAGTCTACTTTTTGGAGTATCTGTTTGTTGGAACAAAAGTATCTGTTTGCTGAGACAAAAGAATGCAAAAATATTCTCTATAGGTTGAAGAAAGTCCCTCTGCCCTGGCCGTTTTGCTCAGTGGTTAGAGTACTGGCCCTCAGACCAATGGGTATAGGAGGTTCAATTTCCAGTCAAGGACATGTACCTGGATTGAAGAAGGTTCAATCCCAGCCCCAGATGGGTTCATGCAGGAGGCAACCAATTGATATGTCTTTCTCGCATAGATGTCTCTCTCTCTCCCTCCCTCCCTCCCTTCCAGTCTATCTAAAAATCAATGGAAAAAATGTCATCCAGTGAAGATTAACAAAAAATAAAAGTATTCACGCTTACACAGTAAAATTCCTGCCTGTACACAACTTGTTTTCATGGAATCTTTAAAAACTCATCCTACCATTTGTCAAATTGAGCTTTTCTTCTTCCAGAAATAAAAATAATCCCTCTCTCAATTTAGTTTCCATTATTTAATTTTTTTCATGAATTTATTAATTTATTTACTCTATAAATATTTATTGAGAATCTACTCTGTCTCAGACACTGTGATCAGTGCTGGGAATGCAAAACAAACAGAATCCCTGATTCCAAGAGACTTTGTGTCTTAGTAAGTAGACAATTAAAATACAATGTCCCTAAAGCATCTCTATTGTGATTATTTATTTAGATGTGTGCTTCCATTTATTTAGAAGACCTAATTCAAGCTACATAAGCACAGAGACTAAATCTCATATATACTTGATTCCCTAGCATCTGGAACACATCCTATGCATTTAAGTAAATGTATTGAATTTAATTTAATTGAGTTAAATATGGCACACAATGGATCTAGAAGTTGTGCTTATTTTTTGCTAATATTATTATAGAACTTTTGTATTTTGGAAAAATATTGCATACATCGAGTTCAAATTGATCCAAATCTGATTCCAAAATGTCATATTTAAAAAGTATATATTTCAAAGGGAATTAGTGTTATATAATGAGAAAAGTTTGGAGTTTGTACTTAGCAGAAATGAGTTTTAGTTCTTTGTAAGTGATATCTTATCTTAGACCAGGCTTTTTTCATCGCTAAAAGGAGAATATAGAAAAACACTAACTCGGAAATTTTAAAATGAGATTAATATATGTGAGAGCAATTTTGTCAACTATAAAGAGAGATGAAATGTTAATGGTGAACCAAAGAGTCAGTTAATCAGACAGAAAAAGCTATTGGGTATTGTGGTAGGCAATTACTACTTTTTTTCTGTTCAGCATCTGCTCTTTGCCAATTCCATATGACTTTGTTGTACCTCTGCCCCCACCCAGCTGGGAACATATGACTGAGACTAGGTCAGACAAATTCTGTCTCCTGGGATTTGGGACCTTGTGCAGACTTGTGGGTATGGAAGGCCATTTGGAGCAGCAGTGTCTGAGGTAGTCCAGTAGCTCCTGCACATGAGTCTCACTACCCCGGTTTCTGCCCCTTCCCCAAGCCTGGATGTTTAGTCTTCCCTTCTTTCTGTGAAATGTTCAGTAGTTTTCCAGCAAACTCTTTTCTTTTGCTTAAGTTAGTCACACCTTTTGTTTCTCATTGCTACAAATATTAATTGATAAAGACTTGCAGTTGGATTTTAATGGATGTTAAGCAATATCTATGGTCTTTGTATATTCCCTGCAAACACACTCCCTAAGATATGAGATATGCTTTCTGACTTTGAGAAGCTCAGTCTCCTCTCTACCCCATGCTTCCCACCCCATCCCTGTTGGGGCTGGAAACTGTCTCAGTCACTGCCACTCGTCAGTACTTCTCTGTGGAAGCAGGTGACAGCTGCAGATTGCGGGTTCCCAGGAGCATCACAGGGGCAGTTTGTAGGACAGTCTTCTGGACCATTCCTTGGAATGTACCATTCTCCTCTCCTGCTCCAGCTACTCTAGTGGTAAATTCTTTCCTTGCCGATGCCCAAAAGGCAGCTGTTCTGGCTGTGCCTTCTCAAAACCACTTAGCTTCTGAGGTCACCTCCTGCAACACGTCAATTCGTGTGAAATGTCATAGTGATTCAAGGTAGATTGCCCTTCAATGTCAAGTGAGTGCTGCAGAAAACAAGCATTGGGAATGCCACTGTGGGGGAGACTTCTTGGAAGATTTGGGACTCCCCTGGCTTGGCGGATGTGTTGAACTTGTCTAGTCAGAGAGGAATGAAGTGAGGGTGTAGGAAATGGAAAGGCAAAGATGCTGAAGTGATAATGAGTAAGGCTTTTTAATAGCACCAAGAATAGGCAACCCCAGCTCAGCTGGTGAGGCTCAGTGGTTGACTGTTGACCCATCCACCAAGAGGTCACCAGTTCGATTCCCGGTCAGGACATGTGCCCAGGTTGTGGGCCTGATCCCCAGTGGGGGGCATGGAGGAGACAGCCAATCGATGTTCTCTCTCATTGATGTTTCTATATCTCTCTCCTTCTTCCTTCCTCTCTCTCTAAAATCAATGAAGAAAAAATAAATAAATAAATAAATAAATAAATAAATAAATAAATAAATAAATAAAAGAAAGGCAATCATGAAATGTAAGGGAGGATCCCTGTGGACCCACAGAGCTTCCCAGCTGGAACTCACCTGAGTGAAGCACAAAGGTGTGGTTTGGGTGGGAACAGCCTTTGGGACGACCTGGAGGGGCCTAGGGCTGAGTGAGCAGCCACACCAGCTGTGATCAGCTCTGACTATACACCCCAGAATGCCAGGCAGGTATCATTTTCTTTTTTTTTTTTTTTTTTTTTATGAATTTTTTATTTATTTTTTTGTTACAGATATTTTACCTTTTTACCCCATTGGCACCCCCCACCCCACCCCCTCCACCCTGTCCCCGGCTTAGTTGTCCATGTCCATTGGTCATGCATACATGCATATAAGTTCTGTGGTTTATCTCTTCCCACCCCCCCACCCCCCATCCCCTCTTCTGAGGGATGTCAGTCTGTGCCCTACTTCCATGTGTCTGGGTCTACTGTATTCCTCAGACTGTTATGTTCATTATATTTCGTATATAAGTGAGATCATGTGGTATTTGTCTTTTTCTGCTTGGCTTCTTTCACTTAGGATAATACTTTCCAGGTCCCTCCATGTCGTCTCAAAGGATAAGAGATCTTTCTTTCTTACCGCTGCATAGTACTCCATTGTGTATATGTACCACAGCTTTTTGATCCATTCGTCTACTGGTGGACACTTGGGCTGTTTCCAGATCTTAGCTATTGTAAATAGTGCTGCTATGAACATGGGGGTACATATATTCTTCCTGATTGGTGTTTCAGGCTTCTTAGGGTATATTCCCAGCAGTGGGATCACTGGGTCAAATGGAAGTTCAATTTTTAATTTTTTGAGGTAGCACCATATTGTTTTCCATAGCGGCTGCACCAGTCTGCATTCCCACCAGCAGTGTATTAGAGTTCCCTTTTCTCCACACCCTCGCCAACACTTGTTGTTTGATGATTTGTTGATGGCGGCCATTCTGACAGGTGTGAGGTGATACCTCATTGTTGTTTTAATTTGCATCTCTCGGATGATTAGTGATGTTGAGCATTTCTTCATATGTCTCTTGGCCATTTGTATGTCCTGTTTGGAGAGGTGTCTATTCAGCTCCTCTGCCCATTTTTTAATTGGGTTCTTTGTCTTCCTTTTGTGGAGTTGTGTGAGCTCTCTGTATATATTGGAAATTAACCCCTTATCTGATACATCATTGGCAATGATGTTCTCCCATACAGTGGGTTGCCTTTCCATTTTGATGATCGTTTCTTTTGCTGTGCAGAAGCTTTTTAGTTTGATGTAGTCCCATGTCTTCATTTTCTCCTTTATTTCTGTTGCCTTAGGTGATGTATCAGTGAAAATTCTGCTCCGTATGATGTCCGAAATTTTGTTGCCTACATTTTCTTCTAGAATTTTTATGGATTCACGGGTCACATTTAAGTCTTTTATCCATTTTGAGTTTATTTTTGTGTATGGTGTAAGTTGATGGTCGAGTTTCATTTTTTTGCATGTAGCTGTCCAATTTTCCCAACACCATTTATTAAAGAGGCTGTCTTTACTCCACTGTATGCTCTTGCCACCTTTGTCAAATATTAATTGAGCGTATTGCCTTGGGTCCATTTCTGGGTTTTCAGTTCTGTTCCACTGGTCTATATGCCTGTTCTTGTGCCAGTACCAGGCTGTTTTGGTTACAGTCGCTTTGTAGTATAACCTGATATCTGGTAATGTGATCCCTCCAACTTTGTTCTTCTTTTTCAAGATTGCTGTGGCTATTCGGGGTCTTTTTTGGTTCCATATGAACTTTTGAAGTATTTGTTCTAGTTCTATGAAATATGTCGTTGGTATTTTGATGGGGATTGCATTGAATCTATAGATTGCTTTGGGTAGTATGGACATTTTAATTATGTTAATTCTTCCAATCCATGAACAGGGTATGTTCTTCCACTTTTTTATATCTTCCTCTATTTCTTTTTTCAATGACCTGTAGTTTTCTGCAAATAGGTCCTTTACTTCTTTGGTTAAGTTTATTCCTAGGTATCGTAATTTTTTTGGAGCGATGGTAAATGGGATTGTTTTTTCAGTTTCTCTTTCTGTGAGTTCATCATTGATGTACAAGAATGCCGTCGATTTCTTGACGTTAATTTTGTATCCTGCTACTTTGCCAAATTCATTTATTAAGTCTAATAGATTTTTGATGGAGTCTTTAGGGTTTTCTATGTACAATATCATGTCATCTGCAAATAATGACAGTTTCACTTCCTCCTTTCCAATTTGGATCCCTTTTATTTTTTCTTCATGTCTGATTGCTGTGGCTAAGACTTCCAGTACAATGTTAAACAAGAGTGGCGAAAGTGGACATCCCTGTCTTGTTCCTGTTCTTAATGGAAATGTTTTTAGTTTCTGTCCATTGAGTATAATGTTGGCTGTAGGTCTTTCATATATGGCCTTTATTATGTCGAGATATGATCCCTCTATTCCTACATTGCTGAGCGTTTTTATCAGAAATGGATGCTGGATTTTGTCGAATGCTTTTTCAGCATCTATTGATATGATCATGTGGTTTTTATTCTTCATTTTGTTTATGTGGTGTATCACGTTTATTGATTTGCGAATATTGTACCAGCCTTGCATCCCTGGAATGAATCCCACTTGGTCATGGTGAATAATTTTTTTGATGTATTTCTGGATCCGATTTGCTAGTATTTTGTTCAGGATTTTGGCATCTATGTTCATCAGGGATATTGGCCTGTAGTTTTCTTTCTTCGTAGTGTCTTTTTCTGGTTTTGGAATTAGAATTATGCTGGCCTCATAGAACGTGTTTGGAAGTCTTCCTTCTTGAATTTTTTGAAATAGTTTGAGGAGAATGGGTGTTAGTTCTTTTTTGAATGTTCGGTAAAACTCCCCCGTGAAACCATCTGGGCCTGGGCTTTTGTTTGCTGGGAGAGTCTTGATTACCTCTTCAATTTCCTTAGTTGTTATTGGTCTGTTCAAGTTTTCTATCTCTTCAGGGAATAGTTTTGGGAGACTGTGTGTTTCTAGAAATTTGTCCATTTCGCTGAGATTGTCGAATTTGTTGCCATATAGTTGTTCATAGTAGTTGTTAACGATCTTTTGTATTTCCGTGGTGTTGGTTGTTACTTCTCCTCTTTCATTTCTGATTTTGTGTATTTGGGTTCTCTCTCTTTGTTTCTTGGTGAGTCTAGCTAAGGGTCCATCAATCTTGTTTATCTTTTCGAAAAACCAGCTCTTTGTTTCATTGATCCTTTGAATTGTTTTTTTGGTCTCTATGTCATTTATTTCTGCTCTGATCTTTACTATTTCCTTCCTTCTACTTGCTCTGGGGTTTTCTTTTTGTTTGCTTTCTAATTCTTTAAGTTGTGAGGTTAGACAGTCAATTAGAAATTTTTCTTGTTTTTTGAGGTAGGCCTGTAGTGCTATGAACTTCCCTCTCAGAACTGCTTTCGCTGCATCCCATAGATTTTGTGTTGTTGTGTGTTCATTTTCATTGGTTTCCAGGAAGTTTTTGATTTCTTCCTTGATCTCCTCGGTGACCCATTCATTGTTTAATAACATGCTATTTAGCCTCCATGTGTTGAAATGTCTTTGCATGTTCTTGTTGCAGTTGATTTCTAGTTTCATGCCATTGTGATCTGAGAAGATGCTTGATATGATTTCAATCTTCTTGAACTTGTAGAGATTTAGTTTGTGTCCTATCATGTGGTCTATCTTTGAGAATGTCCCATGTGCACTTGAGAAGAATGTGTATTCTGTAGTTTTGGGGTTTAATTCTCTGTAGATATCTATTAAATCCATTTGGTCTAGTGCTTCATTTAGA
This sequence comes from Molossus molossus, assembly GCF_014108415.1. Classification (NCBI taxonomy): domain Eukaryota; kingdom Metazoa; phylum Chordata; class Mammalia; order Chiroptera; family Molossidae; genus Molossus; species Molossus molossus. The sequence continues at coordinate 79,691,013 of NW_023425402.1, read as the reverse complement.
GTCTCTGTTTCCTTGCTAATTTTTTGCCTAGAGGATCTATCCAGTGCTGTCAACGGGGTGTTGAAGTCCCCAGCTATGATTGTATTGTTGTCGATTTCTCCTTGGAAGTCCTCCAGAAGATTTTTAATATATTTTGGTGCTCCTATATTGGGTGCATATATGTTTATCAAGGTTATATCTTCCTGTTGGATAGATCCTTTCAATATTATGTAGTGGCCGTCTTTGTCTCTAGTTATGGTCTTCATTTTGAAATCTATTTTATCAGATATGAGAATTGCTACCCCAGCTTTTTTTTGCTTTCCATTTGCTTGGAAAATTTTTTTCCATCCCTTCACTTTCAACCTATGTGAGTCTTTTGTTGAGAGATGGGTCTCTTGTAAACAACATATAGATGAGTCATGCTTTCTTATCCAATCAGCTACTGTGTGTCTCTTTATGGGAGCATTCAGTCCATTTACGTTTAAGGTGATTATTGATATGTACTTATTTATTGCCATTTTTGTTTAGTGTGGTTCTATTTTTGTTCCCATTTCTACTGCTAATTACAGCAGTCCTTTTAACATTTCTTGTAGTGCTGGTTTGGTGCTAATGTATTCCCTTAGCTTTTTTTTGTCTGGGAAGCTCTTTATTTGATCTTCTATTTTGAATGATAGCCTTGCTGGGTAGAGTAGTCTTGGATTCAGATTCTTGTTTTTCATGACTTTGATTACTTCATGCCATTCCCTTCTGGCCTGTAGTGTTTCTTGTGAGAAGTCAGCTGAGAGCCTTATGGGGTTCCCTTTGTAGGTAACCTGTTGCTTATCTCTTGCTGCTTTTAGGATTCTCTCTTTGTCTTTAATTTGTGGCATTTTAATTACTATGTGTCTTGGTGTGGGCCTGTTTGGGTTCTTCTTACTTGGGACTCTCTGTGCTTCTTGAACTTGAATGCCTTCTTCCTTCACCAAATTAGGGAAGTTTTCTCTCACTATTTTTTTGAATATATTCTCTATCCCTTGCTCCTTTTCTTCTTCTTCGGGGACTCCTATGATGCGAATATTATTACGTTTCCAGTTGTCCCATAGTTCTCTTAAGCTGTCTTCCTGTTTTTTAATAGTTTTTTCCTTTTGTTTTTCTGATTGGTTGATTTTTTCTACCCTGTCTTCTAATTCACTGATCCGGTCCTCAGCTTCCCCTACTCTGCTTTTTAAACCTTCCAATGTGTTTTTCATTTCGGATATGTCATTTTTTATCTCTTCTTGTTGGTTTTTAATTTCCATTTGGCTTATTTTCAGTGTCTCTATGTCCTTACTCATGTTGTTCAGCTTCCTCAAGATCATGGCTCTGAATTCTAGCTCTGTTAACATGCCTAATTGCTCCACATTGATCTCATCTTCGGTGGAGGTGGTTTGCTCTTTCATTTGGCTTCTGTTTCTGTGTTTCACCATTTTAGCTATCACTCTGGGCTTTGGAGCCTGTCAAGTTCTCCCTGTGGGTGTTGGTGTTCTGCTGTTTGTGGCTCCCTCTCCTGTGTTTAGATGAGCGAGGGAGGACCCGCGTTGAACACCACTGTCAAGTCTTACTTTCCTGGTTAAAGCTGCCAGCCCAGGAAACGTACTGTTATCCTCTAGCTTTTTGCCTGGAAGCTAGCAGTCTAGGTTAATTGATGAGTTTTGGGTTGTCAGTTGATTGAAAAACTCCCTCTGGTGCTCAGCCAAGGGGCTTTCACGAGGGTGGGGCAGATGCTGGTCCTTAGTGAGCCTCAATTAACACTTCAATGGCCCACAGGGTGGGGTTGGATCTCCGAGGGAGGGGCTGCTGCCTCTCTTCAAGCCCTGGGAAGAAGCAATGTGGCCACCGTCCTGAGTGGCTGCACTCAGCCAAAGCTCCGAGAGCCCTCCAAACCCCGAGTGTCCCGACACAGTTCCAGTCCAGTCTGCCCTCCCTCTGCCGGAGCCCAAGGTGAGTGGCTGTGGCTGTTTCAGCCTCTGTCCCGGCTGCGCTGTGGGGCCACCTGGGAGTGTAACCCGCGGGCGCCGCTTATAGCTAAGGCCGCTGCCGAGCTGCCGACCTTGGGCTCCCAGCCCCGTCTCGCGCCTTCGCAAGCCTACCGGGATGGAGTCAGTGTCCCTCGTTGTATGGTCCTCGCAAGCTGCTTTTCTGTTGGTTTTTCCCGTCGATTTGTCTGTGTTATAGTTGTAATTCCAGTTTGGTTCTGGGAGACGGTCTGTGTAGCTCCGTTCACTCCGCCGCCATTTTTCGGTCCTCAGGCAGGTATCATTTTCCAGACGTGGACGAAGGACAGGAGTGACGAGGCTGGGAAGCACTGTGACAAGACCAGTGGAAGAGGAGACGGGAAAGGCAGCATTAGCCCCACTGCACAGGAAATCGAATGACATGGTAAATAATTCGGCATTTCCTGGCGGTCAGGGAAACACTACTGAAGGATTTTGATTGACATAAAATTAGAATTGTCATAGGGCCATGAAGCCTTAGACCTGAGAACAACCCAGCTAAAAACCATTTAATGCACTGATTGTCAGTCTTAGAGGGAGTAGGAAGTGTTAAGGCCTAGGACTTAACAGTGTCACTTAGATACTTTTCCAGAAAATGTCCACTCCTCTCCCTTTGCAGTCTCTGGTACATCTGATGGGGACACTGGTGGAGGGAGGGCATCTGTATGTCTAGAGCAGCCATTTTCAACCTCTGTCATCTCGTGGCACACATAAACTAATTACTAAAATTCTGCAGCACACCAAAAAATATATGTTTTGGTGATCTGACAAAAAATAGGTATAATTTTGATTGATTTACAAAATAATAATAATAATAATAATAATAACTTATCTTTTTGCTCCAAAGTGAATGTTTTTAAAAAATCAGGTGCTTATACTTGTATATTAGGAGTTCTGTTACTAAGAATTAACCAATCAAAAGCAACCTTATATGATGTGACCAGTATGCAATTCTATTATATGACCCATATATTTATGATTCGAGACGGCATTCACACCAAACAGCTGTTGTTGGTTGGGCTGTTGTCATTTTTTTATGTGACATTCCGAGGGAAAAGTAGCTAAATTGTTAACTACTGCATGCTTTAAACATCCTTGTGTTACATCAGTGCGCCTCTTGCTGCACATGGGCTAAAAATCATTGCTCTAAGCTTTTGGACTCCTGTTCTTCCAAAGGCAATGGTGATATTTCCACCTCATGTACTGGTTCAGTTAACCAGCTAAGGAAACTCTTCTGCAGAGGTTCTCAGCCTTGGTGCCTATTAGAAACATCTGGGACCATTTAAAAATCTCTCATGCCCAGGCTACACCCCAGGAAAAGTAAATCACAATCTTTGGTAGTGGACCCCAGCACTATCAGTATATTTAAAGGTCATTTCAGGGTGCTGCCCAGGTTTAGAACCACTCTGTTGGGCTTAGGTGAGAGTACCCATATCAGTACATTCAGTCATCCAACTGTTACTTGAGCCAATTTACTTCCACTGGTGTTTCCCAGGATCCTGCTGGGAAAGCAACCTTTAAACTCAACCTTTTCTAGAACTCAGCCAAAGTTAAAGAACTAGTCAGTGGTACAGCCAATGCTAGAAGCAGGTCTTTCAACGCCACAGGCTGCTTTTCTACCACCCCAATAGAACTTGAGGCTGATAAACCTGGACGCACCATAGGAAATAGACTGGGAGGTGTGTTTGTGAGTGTGTGTGTGTGTGTGTGTGGCGATGGTAGGGAGATTCTGGAAACTAAGGAAGCAATCCAAAGCTTGTTATAAGAACTTAGAAATGGTCCTGGCTGGTTTGGCTCAGCAGTTAGAGCATTGGCCCGCGGACCAGAGAGACCTGGGTTCAGTTCCCACTAAGGGCACGTACCTCGGCTGCAATTTGTCCCCAGCCCCGGTTGGGGTCATGTGAGTGGCAACCAGTCAATGTTTCTCTCTCTCTCTTTCTCCCTCTTGCTCTACCTGAAGATAAATGCAAAAAAAAAAAGTCCTCAGGTGACGATTGAAAAAAAAGGAGCCTAGAAATGAAACTATAAAAGAGACAACAAGGGTGGAAGCAGCAGCAGTAGGGAGGAATGCGTCGCAAAGACCTTGAAAGGAACTGCTCTCTTTCTTGAGTGAGGGGAAAGGTATCACAGGTGAATGAAGCCTGAAGGGGGAGTCTACTTCGGCATATGTGAAAGGGAGAATTTACATGCTTTTTCTAACAAAGCGCAAAGGGGAGGCCCGGGGTTCTAAAAAGACAGAGAAACTGCAGTCGGCCCGGATAGCTCCTTCAGCCCGGCTTGCGGACTCCGGCAGTGGCTGTGTGCTGCTCTGTGTCTGGCTCTCCCACTCGGCACCACCTGTGGCGACAGCACAGTCTAGAAGGACACCTGGCCTGGGTCAGGTGAAGCCAACGGCACAGAGGTGACTGGCTGCCACAGGCCGGCCGGTGCTGCCGACTTGAGTACCCCAGGGTGGTACCAGATCCCCTGGGCTAGAGTCGCAGTCCTGTGCCGGTGCCGGGGCGGCCTTGGGCATCCCCAGAATCTCCTGGAGCCTCTGAGGCTTCAACTCCGCATTGGGGGTAATAAACGACAGCCACCTTTTTACTGTGATTTTAAACGTTTTATCAAGTAAACTAACTTGCCACAGGCTTATGATAGTGATTTAAGGTGAAGTAAGGAAATACTGGCATTTCCTTTTCCAGCCCAGGAAGCAGAAAGGTTTACACTTTTTTTTTTTATCCTCACTGAGGACATTTTTTCATTTTTTGTTCAGGTAGAGTGGGAGGGAGAGAGAGGAACAGAGAGAGAGAGAAACATCGACGTGAAAGGGACACATCGAGTGGCTGCCACCCGCACGACCTACCAGGGCCGGGGACAAACTGCAACCGAGGTATGTGCCCTTAGCGGGAACCGAACCCGAGTCTCTCTGGACCGCAGGCCGACGCTCTAACCGCTGAGCCAAACCGGCCAGGGCGAAAGGTTTAAACTATTATATGAAGAGCACAAATCAATGAAAAGAGGGATCCGTGAAGCTAAATTATGAGAGACGGGCTTTGGGAGGAGACAGCAATCACTAATGTAATTGTAGGTGACATCTTTGGTCCAATATATTTGCCCTCCTGATATACTTAAAGAATTAGTAAATGTTATCTTTCCCCAGAGCGTACATGGATAACTATTTTTATATACAAATAGGATATTTCATCAGATCAAACATTCATGCTTACTTTAGGATCCTCTTGAATTCTCAAAACGCAGGGAAGTTATAGATTTGTTACTTGGGAAGATTTTTGACAGTGAGGCTTATCAGTTTATAGTGAATATTCTCAAGGGACATGCTGGAAACTGATGTTTGTGCTATTTAGAAGCTAGATTAACTTTTATGCTAAAAATTTGAATGCAAAGGCAATTCCTTCCTTGAATAGAAAGAATATTAATGCATTCAATGTTTTCACTTTCCACAGCTTTTCCATTTGTTTTTAATCTTCCCATGATAACACAAAGTAGTACAGAATAAGCCAAGATTTGAATTTCAGATGATCTCAGTACCTTCCTATGTTTTCTAGTACCTACAGTCAATAGCTAGTCTGTTATTTTCAAGTTCTTCAGTATTGAATAAAGCAATTGTTAGTCAAAAATGAGAAGTTTAGTGACACGTTAACCCGCATTTACTGCAGTTGTCAGATAACATTTCTGTTCAAAATCCATGATTCAAAGAACTACTGGTAACTAGCTTCCAAGGCAACCACTGTATTAAACAACTGTGTGTATTGTTTCATTCATTTGCTCAGCAACCTGGAAGTAAGTGAAACATTCCCATTGCATAGATGAGGAAACAGAAGGCTCAAAGAAGTTAATAGCTTGCCAAGGCCACCAGGTGAACAGGTGGTGGATGGACTGCACCCAAACCTGTCTGATTCCGAAGCCACACATCACACTGCCACCTGAGTGAGCAGCAGCAGCGTCACTGACAGACACTGGGTGTGGACAGGTGAGCTCTCGCTGAAGTGCCGGTGGACGAAGTGTGACTCTGGGAAAAGTTGATAGGAAAAAAACCAGGATCAACCTTATAAAAACTGGCTGGGTTATATGGAAAAGGATGACAGGAGAGGACCCTTTGCCCCTAAATAGATTTTTTTTTGGACCAGTTGTCAACCTGGGTACTTGAAAATTCTGGCATAAAAACATTCCCTTTGTTTAAATCACTGTAGGAGTACTTTCAAAAGGTATCACACACCTAGCTCTGCTCTCTATTAACATCTTTATGTTAATTAGTATTCACAAAGCTTGTTCTCCATAGGAGAATCCATTGGGATGGGACAGAAAAGAATGCAACATAGAAAGTGAGTTTTAATACGCTGGACAGTGGAAAGAAAGCTTTGGAGAAGAGACCCCAAGAGAATGACAGGATGAGGTACATGGTTGGGGTTCACAGTGAGAGTCCTCTGCTGTTCCAGGAGTTAGTGTGAGGGCTTCGGGAATGGAGGGGCAAGGCTGGGAAGGGGCCCCCAAGCGTCTGTGTGTCTTCTGTTTTATAATTTTCAGCTAAGGGTGGTTCTAAATCAGGTTTGGGGCACATGTGATGTGATGGGAAAATCAGTTTGGGAGCAGGGTACTAATTAATCTTAGTAATTGTCCAAGTTAACTTAGAAAGGGGTTGAAGCTCTGGGGGCTGTGACTGTCCCTACGAGTGGCACCTGGAAGACAGCAGGCCTGGAGGCTGGTAACAGAAATCCAGCTGCCTGGAAGATTAGAAGACATTTGCCAGCTTGTCGCACAGGTGGGATCCACCCCCTGGGGTGCAATAGGAAACCAGTGAGGCTCAGGACAAGACCACCCTGGAAAGGAAAGCATGTGCAGAAGGGAAAGAAGACTCAGAAACTCCGTTTCATGCCTCCCTTCAAAAGAAAAACGACCCCTGCTGCTGTGCAAGGAGGAAGGGTGTTTCTGTGAACACGGAGAGCTGGGAAGAGCCCCGGCAGCTGCGGGAGGCCTTCTGGCGTGTTCTGCTTGACCTCCCACTTGACTCGGGCACCTCGCCTGTGATGGACACCATGAGCCACTCCCAGGCCTCCACTTGTGAGTGTTGAAGTGTTAGTCCCATAATCCAGCCTACAAGTGGCCGGTAAGATGGAGTGCATACGGCACAGCACAAATTCCAGGCCCATCAGTAAGTCCTCTGGGGTCCGGGCTGGCCCGGCCTCAAGGTGCAGACTGGGATTAAGATTCCAGATAAGTAGAATGAGTGTCTGGGGAGAGGCCCATTCAGCCCTTTGAGGCCGGCTGCTGCAACTTGTGATCTTTATTTAACCCACATGGAGGCAGGGATTCTTTTCTATTTCAGCTCAGTTTAGTAGACAGCTTGTCTCTCTTATGGCCTGAAATATAAATCCAGTGCACACCACCGTGAGGTATTTCCTTCCCCATGCAACGCCAAAGGCTGGTTCTTGAGTGTCCTCTGAGAGGGCAAACTCGAAATACCATAAATGTTCAGTTACAAAAATATTAAGCTATGTTATCTGCTCCTCTTCTGGGCCATGTAATGAAACTGCCTGCCTGCCTCTGGGCCAGGGCCCTAACTTACTTTCCTGTGTGACCTCTTTGCCAGTCATGGAAGTATTGAGGATCTCGTCACTGGACACTTTGAAAATGAGAAAATTATCTCAGTGACTGATTGTTTACTGATTTCTTTCCCTCTGTGTATATAAATGTAATTTGGGTAAAATAGATAAGCCAGGGAAAATGAAATACCCTGGGAAGGAGATGTGATAACCAATGACGAAATAAATCTTGGTTCATGAGACTCTGTCTTCATTAGTGCAGGGAAGGAACACTGACAAGAGTCTGAGATGTCGTCCCAGAAGATACAGATTTGCAGAGACCAAGAACTGCAGGCTCTGGAAGTAAAGTGGCCCTCTGTCTTTTACATGCTGAAGTAGTTCCCTGTCGTAAAGTAACTTTCTCCCACTGAGGCAAACGCGGGAAAATTCCCAGATGAGCTTATGTGTACTGCTCGCTCTAGAGCCAGAGGTGGGAAAACTCATCTCAGATGTATTCGCCAGTACTGTTCTTTCTCAGATTTCCCACATAAATCTTATTCTATGTAAAACTATGGAAACTGATGAAAATAATCGACTCACCACGTATTGTCATCACAGACGTCCAAGGAATACCTTTGAAAGAACCTGAGAAGGAGCAAGTAAAGGGTCTGAGTTGGAAATTGGTTAGACTGGACCATTAGCTGTGTCACTAATGTCCAGTCATCTGCACTGCAGTTATGTGATTTGCGTTTCTCTCATTGGTCATCTGGACAAGAATGTACCTGCTCATTTCTGGATTTTCAATGTTTCCAACACTTCTTTCCTCTGTGAAAACACTGCATCAGAGTAGCATCTTAGTCAACTGTTATTTAATTAAAAAAACAAAGTGAAGAAATAATCCCAGTTAATTTTCTATACACTAAAATATATTTTTTTTGCCTCCCACTGTTCTTTTTTACTTCGTAAATTATTATTATAGATTAGTTGAAACATGTACAAGTAGAAAGATTACTATAATGAACCATCATTAACCCATCACTCCAGACATTTTTTAGTCTTCAATAGTCTTGTTTCCTATAAATCTCTACCAACTCACCTCTCATAACATTTTGAAGTACAAAGTGGAAAATTATTTCATTTCATGCTTGAATATTTCAGTATGTTCTAGTGTTTATTTGATGCCCAAGTAAAGAGTAATAATTTAATTCCAGAACTAAAAGAATCTTTAAATAATACCCTCCTTTAAGAAAGACATTTCTCAGTTGTTGTTTTTTGTTGTTCTTTTATTTATTTATTTTTTAAGAATGCCCCTCTATTTTTAATAGAATGTCTCCTCGAATATGACTTTTAGTAATCTAATTTTTGGCGGGGTAGGGTCCCTGAAAAGGATTTTACAAACTTAAATTTGTTCCTGGTCCTAAGTAGTGTGGCCTATTGTTTTCTTAAATTGTAAATGGAGACTGGTCTATATTTAAATTGTGTCCCGAGATCAGCGGCTTTGCAGCATGGGGGTGGCATAGGGCACACTTAAATCCTTTAATGAAAAACACAACTTTATTTGAAATAAGGGAATTTTATATATTTTATTACGTTCGTGCTTTATAGCTTTTTACTGCTCTAACAGAAATCTGGAAGTTTATATGTTCCTGGCAACCACGTTGCCCTTTAAAACTTGAAATAAACAAAATCTTTTTGATGAGTGACCCTTAGTGTCATAACTGGTGGGAAAAGTGGAATGAAAAGAGCTGGCAAAAACCATGAAAGTTTTATGGAACAAGGACTACCAAAATAGAACCACAAGCCTCTGCTAGGTGACAGTCAGCAAAATACATGTGTTTTTCAATATATCTATGAAAACCAAGCTGGAATTCTATGTCAAATCTTTGCTCAGTTCATTTAGCTGGAATTGCATTAAAAAAAAAAAATAAAATCCTGGTTACAAAACTAAGCCAAGGCATCACTTAGTCCTTCAGTGGAATATGGACCACATGGTTCCTCCCATTTATATTTGGAAATTGATGCATAAGCCAGGCATCAGCATTTCAATGGTAAATGAAAAGGCATCACGTTCCTCTTTCCACAGGCCAGGTACTTTTTCAGTTCCTTCTCCCTGTGCTTGGAAAACAACCCAAGATCTGAGCTCCTGTGAGAACCTGTCCGATTTAAGCTCTGCCAGGAAAGCATGAAGTAGTTTACCTTACACTACAGTGCAAGCTGGGTGAATAGTGGGCTGATCCAAAGGGGATAACAGGTCAGAGCACTGAATAGAACCGCAAGGAAATCCATTCCTAAATAGGTTTCACTCAGCATCTGTGTCCTGTGCCTGGTTTCAGATCGCTGTTTAGGTTCCCTTTTCAATAAAGCTCAGTTGATTTGCAGTTCATTTAAAAGCAGTATGAACATGTCAAAAAACCAGAAAGCAAATGGGACAGTCATAGCTTCCTTTCACAAAGATGGTTATCAGCACTATCAGACATCTCCAGTCCGCACTCCTGGGAACAGGCCTTCGTTTAGATAGTGTCTGAGGATTAATTGGCAAGAAGCTGTCTCCTGATATTGAGTTTCTTCCTTCCCCAGCTGACAAGTAAACACCACTCCCACCAGTTTACTGTGCTGTTCTGCGGCTTGAGAGCAGCTCAGAAGCAGCCTGGCAGACCTGCCTTCCTGCACGTTGTCCTGCACCTACCGGCCATTCCCAGAGACTAGCGTGTGGTTAGAAAGAAAAACAATGGCTCTCAGTGCCGCAGTATAGAATGGCCATGGGAGGAAACGACAGAGACACAGGAAACAGGGAGAGAGGTTTTCTTACACAAACAAGCCCAGGGAGGAATGGACTAGGAAAACAAAGGTAAACTGGAGAAAGCAGCCACTGTTCCCCTGGGAGAATGTGGTCAGGACAGTGGCCTCTGACGGCCAGGGAGCCAGGGACCTCGGCGCCTTGCGGCACTTTGGTGACAAGACTTTGGGGGCTCCTGAAGTCTGAGGCAGCGGAGAGGCCAAGAAGGAAACCTAAGAACATACCAACCCCTGGGTTTAGAGACTCTGTGAGGTGCTCCGTGCCTGTGGGAGCCAGCAGCCAGTTGCCTGGCTTCTTTCTGCCTCCCCGCCTGCCTCCCCATGTAGCACATCAGGGAAGAGCCACAATCAGTGCAAGGCCCCTGCCCTGGAGTCAGGACTGACCTCTGGAGCTGCCTGCTCCGTTGTTCTCTTCTTGCCCAAAGCTGAAATTCTTTGCTTTTTACACAGATGCGTTGCCCTTGCTCAGTCCTTCCCAGTTTAGGAGCTGGTTTCTCTGGGATAGAGCTGCACTGCTCCTGGGCCTGCATTCCCATAATTCCTGGTGGATATCCTCTCTTGCCGTTACTCGTTGACCGTGTCTGCCCTTACTGGGTGCTCAGGAAACGCACGAGACCTGAAGTTCATTGCACTTCCTGCCTGTACTCCTGCTCCCAGGTAGAACCTCCCTTTCCTTGGGATTCCCCTGTTGGCCATTCCCTGGTGACCCGTCCTGGCCACTTGCAGCATTTATTTGCTCTTTCTTCGAGAACTTTCTTCCGGAAAGGAGCCAGGGAGTGTTCTGATACAGCAATAAGAAACCTGTGTTTTTGTGGGGGTGGGGGTGGAGTAGCATGTTAGGAGTATGACCCAGCATGGAGAATGGAGAATCCTCACATTTCTTATATTCCTTTGTGGTGTTCTTTGGAGGTGTTCTCCCTTTCCCTCCCATACCCCCAGTGCAAATGATTCAGCCAGGGGCAGCTCCAAGGGTGGCTTGTGGGGTGGTGATGGCTAGAGCTGCCCTATGACCCCCACCACCTCTCCCTATTCCACCATGAAAAAAGACAACATGTTTTTATTTATTTATTTTTATTTTATTTTATTTTTATTTTTTTATCCTCATCGGAGGACATTTTTTTCCTTTTTTTTTTTTTTTTTTGTTCAGGTAGAGTGGGAGGGAGAGAGAGGAACAGAGAGAGAGAAAGAGAAACATCGATGTGAAAGGGACACATCGAGTGGCCGCCACCCGCACAACCGACCAGGGCCGGGGACAAACTGCAACCGAGGTACACGCCCTTAGGGGGAACCGAACCCGGGTCTCTCAGGACTGCAGGCCGACGCTCTAACCGGTGAGCCAAACCGGCCAGGGCTATTTATTTATTTTTTATCCTCACCCGAGGACATTTTTCCAGTTTTTTGTTCAGATAGAATGGGAGGGAAAGAGAGGAAGAGAGAGAGAGAGAGAGAGAGAGAGAGAGAGAGAAACATCAACATGAAAGGGACACATCGAGTGGCTGCCACCCGCACGACCCATCCAGGGCTGGGGACAAATTGCAATGAGATACATGCCCTTAGTGAGAACCGAACCCGGGTCTCTCTGCTCCACAGGCCGACGCTCCAACCACTGAGCCAAACCAGCCAGGGCCGTTTTTTATATGCACTATTTTTGTGTGAATATTGCTGTTTTCTAAATATGGTAATTAATCGAAGCATCTATGCCAATCGAGGCTGGAGATTCCTACAATGTAGATGGAGACTTGAAAAGGTTTTCTCAGAGTAAAAAGAAGCTGTAGCTGAGCCTGAAGGAGGTGATTCAGAACAAATTTACTCCCTTAGAGAGGGCTTCACTTTTGCAGTCATCTCCTCTTGAGCTATGAAGTCGTATTTAGTATGTAGTTTGGCATTTCCTATTTTATATTTTGTGATTTCCCCTCAAATTTTCCCAACTACTCAGTGACACAACCTACTCATATATGTGTGGTAATGTTATGGAGAAAGGAAAAGACGGGACAGCCAATGGATTTGAGGCCTGTCTCATAATCGCCCATCCTCCTCATGGGCCCTGGAGAAGGAAGCAGAATTTTACGGGGTCCTCAGAAAATAGCAGCCAAGTCAGTCGTGACCTGTGGCTCGAGGTGGAGCAGGAAGGAGCCCTCAGTTCAAGGAGCAGTAGTCAACTAGATGACCTGAAAGAGGGTGTAAGACTAAGGAAAGTAATCCTGAAGTGGAGGGGAAAACACCATTGGAGTCACAAAGTCTTTTTGTGATTAACTTTAATGTGTGTCCCTCTCATTAAATTACAAACTCTATGTGGGCAGGGACTATGTCCAGAGTTGTATTTAACAAATATTTGTTGAGCAGGTGAATCGATACATTTATTGCACTATAAATTTTTAAAAATGATTTCCAATTTATTCATTCAATCATTAAAAACCACTAAAACAGCCCTGGCTGGTTTGCTCAGTGGTTAGAGCATCAACCTGTGGACCAAAGGGTCACGGGTTTGATTCCAGTCAAGGGCACGTACCTCAGTTGTGGTTCAATCCCTGGCCCTGGTTGGGGTCGTGTGGGAGGCAACCATTTGGTGTGTCTCTCTCATATCAATGTTTCTCTCTCTCTTCCTCCCTCCCTATCTATCTGAAAATCAATGGAAAAATATCCTTGGGTGAGGATTAAAAACAACAACAACACATCAACTCTTGTATCTGAGCTGAGCACTGGACAGATACTAAGAATAATGTAGAGCAATCAAGTAGAGAAGCTTCCTAATTAAAATATGCTTTCCTGACAGAGTTCCCAAAAACTATAGAGCCTACCTGTAGAACTCATCCTTGCAAGAAGTTATTTTCATCCATCATGCTGAAAACTAATCCCTACATATGCTGTTCATTTTTACTGGACTTACTGATGATTTCTCTGCTTCTCCCAATTGGAATGATCTCTTCCCCTCATTTTTCCAAAGGATACTTAAGATTCATAGAAGCTTTATCTCATTTATCTCTTAAAGTCTAGGTCATGTGCAACAGTGAAAGTTTGGTTGAATTTAAGTGGATTTCTAAAGTTAGGACCCATCTCCAGATCTGAAGGCAATGACTGTAGATTTGACAATAAGCTGATGAACACAGCACTATTTTCTAAATGTTCTGGAAGTTAATAAAGCTGATTAGTCTTAGTCTTGGGGTGTGACTTAAAGGGTGAAGTATTGAAATTAGAAAACCTAAGAACAGCCTTTACATTTTTTTCATTTTATAAATAAGGATAAAAGAGAACTTAGCTTCTATTTTTGTTTTTTTATCTTTATTGTTGAAAGTATTACAGATGTCCCTCCTTTTTGCCTCTATTGACCCCTCCCCCGCCTTCACTGCATTGTTGTTTGTGTTCATTGGTTGTGCATATATGTGTACATGTTCTTTGGTTTATCTCTTCCTGCCTCCCCCCCTCCTTCCCTCTGAGCTTTGTCATTCTGTTCCCTACTTCCATGTCTCTGGATCTATTTTGTTCATCATCTTATTTTGTTCATTATATTAATGAGTGAGATCATGTGATATATGTCTTTCTCTGGCTGGCTTATTTCACTTAGCATAATACTCTCTAGGTCCCTCCATGTCATCTCAAAGGGTAAGAGATCTTTCTTTCGTACAGCTGCATAGCATTGCATGGTATAAATATACCAGCTTTTTTTATCCACTCATCTACTGATGGACACTTGGCTGTTTCCATATCTTATCTATTGTAAATAGCACTGCTATGAACATAGAGGTACATATATTCTTTGTGATTGTTGTTTCAGGCTTCTTAGGATATATTCCTAGAAGTGAGATAACTGATTCTAACGGCAGTTTCATTTTTAAATTTTTGAGGAAACACCATATGGTTTTCTATAGTGGCTGCACCAGTCTGCATTCCCACCAGCAGTGTGCTAGAGTCCCCTTTTCTCCACATCCTCACCAGCACTTGTTTAATGATTTGTTGATCAGCCTTTCTGGCAGGTGTGAGGTGATGCCTCATAGTCATTTTAATTGGCATCTCTCTGATGATTAAAGGTGCTGAGCATTTTTTCATATGTCTCTTGGCCATTGGTATGTCCTCTTTGGAGAAATGTCTATTCAGGTCTTCTGCTCTTTTTAATTGGATTATTTGCCTTTCTTTTGTTGAGTTGTATGAGTACTTTATATATTTTGGAAATTAACTCCTTATCCAATGTACAATCGACAAATATGTTCTCCCACACAGTGGGTTCCCTTTTTATTCTGATGCTGGTTTCTTTTGCTATGCAGAAGCTTTTTGGTTTGATATAGTCCCATTTGTTATTTTTTCCCACTGTTTCTCTTGCCCTAGGTGAAACTAATTCTGCAGACATCACATGTAGCAGAGTTACTTTCCATTTTTAGCTCTGCTACTCCATATTTGGTGTCTTAGGCAATTCCACTCAACATCTTAGCTTTCAGTTATCTGCCCTATAAGATTTTAAAGAGATTAAAGATATAAAAATACTCCGCATGGTTAAAAGTACCACAAAAATGGGATGCCTTTGGAAAGCTAGGTGGATACTGATTCAGTTTTTTAGTGCCTGGGAAGTGGTTTCAGATCAATTAAATCTTGACTATTCCTTTAAATGAGATAATATATGTAAAGCTCTCAATGTAATAGGCCCGGAGTCAATGCTCAATAATGTTTATTATGATCTTCTCTTTTCTATCCTGGAAAATATAATTACTTCAGAGCACTACATTGACCAATTGCACTTGAAAATAAACCTATCTTGGTTTGTAGTGAAAACAATTTGTTCATGGAATATCTTCATCTTGGTTAACACAACAAGCTCAAAAACAGTATTTTCAGGTTGAAGGAGTAAAATCCATGCATTAAGATTTGGAATTAATTACAGAGAACACATTTTATCCCTCAGTTATCTTTCTTCATCTACATTGTTTACCTAAAGGATCTTAGGTTAAAACTTTGTTTTAAAGGATTAGGTTTAAATGATAACTATGAATCCAATTGTTTTTGTATAACTGCTGCACATATTTAGATCAATTTTCCTACAAGTCTAGAATTTGGGGGAAGCAGATATAATAATGATTCTCTCTACTTATCCATAACATTTAAATAACTAGAATGCAAAGATGAGGTGATTTTTACCAAACAGTTGGAGCTTCTAACAAATTCATTGTCTAAAAATATAGCAACAACAACAAAACACCTCACTTCAGGAAGAAGTTTGCATTGATTTTTTTTTTTTTTTTTTTACTTTGAGCTATATTACCTCAATCAATTTTTTATCTAATAGCAGAAGCTGCCGAATGTTCATTCTCCAGGTGGGAACATGCAAAGGCCACACGAATGTACTATTTTAAAAGTGATTCTAAAGAAAAATTATAAATAAATATCTCAGACCACTATTACACATTCTACAACCTCCCCCCCAACTTATGATCTTTCTCTTCTTGTTATATAGATTGATGTTTTCTTCAGGGATGTATAATTTCTCACAGCATTTCTAATTTAATATTTCACTTCAGGTAAGTTTTACTTAAAGTAGATCCAAACTGGAATGGAATGCCTTGTGAGAGAGTAAATTCCATCACTGGATAGTTGAATCAGATTCTTGATGGCTGTATGCTGAGGATGCTAAAGAGAGCATCCTTTGGGGGTTGGCCTGTATGGTGAATAGAATCCTTTCCTATTCCTGAGAGTTTACTCTAAAGATCTAAGTGAACATAATCACATTTATCTTTTTGACTTTATTGTCTTTCCATTTGCATGAGATATTTGGCATTTTACCTAATTTTATGCTGCTTGTTCTTTTCCTATTTATGCAGCTGCATACTTGATTTTAAAACCACTTAAGAATTGTTGGTAATACCTTAAACAATTGTCACCAAGCGCTCCTCTCAAAACTATTCGTCTGTGGAAGAGCCTCCCCAAGGGGAGAAGGGTAAGTCTGGAGTGATGACAGACTATGGACCCTAGAAACCCAGTCTAGGGACCATGACACAGGGAGACAGTTATATCTACATTTTTTTTAAAGCAGAAAAACTTGTACCCCAAACTATGGAACCATAACATTTAGAACTAGCAGATACCTTAGAGGTTATCTTGTTTACTGATTCTCCACCCTGACTGTACATGGTAGAATTATCTTGGTTGCTTTCAAAAACAGTACCAGTACTGGGGCTCGACCCTAGACCATTAATTTCCTTGAATTGACCTCATGGAAAGGACCTTGTTTTTCTGAAAAAGAAAGTAAGTCCTGCGGGTTTCATGGTCGCACCGGTCCCAGAGCAAGTGGTGACAGGAGGCCACTATCTTGAGATGAAATTGACCAAGAGGTGGGTTCCAAAGGGTCAGAAATGTGATTGGAATGGGTTAAATGTGCAGAAAGGCGTTCTTGTCTTCCACCCTCTCCAGTAATTCCAACCCCTAAGCTACACTGTGGTGAACTGGGTCACAGAAGAGGTTCCCAGGTGGCCCAGCCAACCTCAAGAGGAGATATTTGTGGCCCTCTGACCTGAGGGCAGCGTTTTCCATTACAGAAGTGAAATGAGGCTATAAGGCTGGAAAGAGGACATTGTCATTGGTGGGTGGCTGACTTTTACAACCCAGAGCAAAAACTCAAAGCTTTCAGTCTTCCTCATCCCCTCCCCACCACATTTCTTTTCACAAAGCAACAAATTCTGGCTGGTTATCACTTATGCTCCACCCCATTCTTCTAAGTCAGCTTTTGTGCAGGAAAATAGAGGACTGTTTTCATTGCCTTATCAGCGTCCCAGGAAAGGGGAAAGGAGCGTCTGGACTGCTATCTACGCCTTGCTTGGGACAATGCGATGCTGAAGGCAGGCTCCATGGGCCAGGGGCTGCCACTTCAGACCCCCAGAGTATCTGCAAGGGCCAGGGAAGGAGGAGATGAAGGAGGGGCTCTGCTTAGCCTTCTAAAAACATAACAACCCCTGGGGTGGGCTGCTGCAAACAGGAAGGGTGTGGGCAGGATCTGAGTGCAGCTGCCATTCTGCTCATGCCGCCCATTCCCACAGCCTTTGATCAGCAGGCAAATAGCATTTTGTGCCCTGAGATAAATGCCTGGTCAGAGGGTGTGTGTGGCTGTGGAGGGGGATAAGGATTAAAGATGAAGGTGTTTTATAGACTGCCTTAAGGATGCATGTTTCAAAGCTGGGATCAGGGAGGTGATAGGTATAAGGGAATGAGAAGGTTTCCTATGGATGGATGGATTCATTCATCAGACTGTTTCTTGCATGCAGTAAGTTCAAGGCACTATGGTAGACAAGGTAGGGGGTGCAATGATGATTAATACACAAGCTGTTTCTAGTCTAACATGGTGAATCACAAGCATGGGGAAGTTATTTGGGGTGTCAGAAATTACAAAGTGAGGTGGGAAAAGGTAGGGTACTCTTTTAGACTATTTCCTTCTACCCCACCATAGACTCAGATACACACCTACGCCACCCCTGCCCCTCCCCACCTTAGGATGTGTGCCATGTACCAGAGAATCGCTGTGAACTAAGAATGCTTTGGACATGTGAACTGGGTGAGGGCAGATTAATAAAAACAAGGGAAACTGCTGTTTGGTCTAATTGCAAAACTGAGGGTCATACACAGACAAACAAATAATCAAACAGTAACAGAAACAACCCAAACCTTCTAACAGTAAAGAGTGATATTGCAATCAGAGAGCTGAAGATCGAAGCAGTGAGAGTACAGAGGAATGTTCCTTCCAGCCAGGATGGTGGTCCTGATGGTGATGGTGGGCGTATGAAGTGTCACAGAGGCATGATTCCTAGAGGAGTTCTTGAAGGGTGGGTGAGGTGAAATTTAAATGTGTGATGATGGGCAAAGGATGCCGGGAAATCTGGGAAGCGTAGAAAGAACATTTGGGGGAAAATAAAATATTGTAAACAGAGGAGAGTGGTGGGGTGCGCACGCCTAATAGAAACAGCTCGCTTTGGCTGGAAATGTGTGTGCTTACCCCAAGAGACAGAAGGCTGGAAAGTAAAGTGGAGCCATTCTCTAGAGGGCTTTCAGTGTAGACTAAGGACTTTAAACCTGTAATTAAGCCACAGCTAGTGGGGGTTTTATCCTTTTAGCCATCTCTTACTAACCCTAACTTTCCCAGAGCCTGAAGGACATCCCCTGATTCTGTAGTTTAATGCCCTTCCTCTGGGCCACATGCAAAGTTTGAGGGCGATAGCATAAAAGTTCAATAAATAGTCTAAACCCTTTCTGACGCTCTAGGTGAAGGCCTCTTACCTAATTCACTTATTAATTCATGAAACAAATATCTCATAAAGGTGTCCTATTTGCCAGGCATTGTTCATGGCATTACAGCATTGAACAGAAAATGCAAATTCTTGTCCCTAAAGACATTCTAACCAGGGAGAAGTAGGCAGCAAACCAATGTAGCAAGTCAGGGTTATGAGCAAGAGTGAAACATTGGAGAGAGAGATGGTGTCGGTGGGTAGGTTTACGTAGGACGGTGAGGGAAGACCTTTCTGAGAATTAAGTGACGTTGGAGCAGCGACATGACTGAAGTGAGGAAAAAACATTTCAGGCAGAGGGAATTTGGTCATTTCCATAGTCAATTGAAAGGGGAGGGACATTGCCAAGTGCATTTATGGTGGATACATACACCTTCTCTTTGGAGATAAGGGAAAGCCAGTGCTGTATGCTTGACCTGGAAACAATCTCAAGTTGCCTTTGGGGCTTTGCCCCTTGGGCCAGTTCTGGGTGTTGCTTAGGATCGCCTTCTTAGGTGGGAGGTAAACAAAGTTTACCAAAATATCTCCGTAGATAATGGATTAGGAAAATGTGGTTTAGAATTTTTCTATGAGACTGAAGCTGGTTTTGGAAAGAAACTATAAAATTTTAAAAGGGTGTTGAATTGCTAGGGACGGGGAAGGCCTCCCTCTAAGTCACTTCCTTGTTAATCCAAAAGAGTTTTCTCCTTTGAGGTGAAAGGGAGGATAACATCTAACAACTCACCAATAAATAATCAGCTAATGTCAGAGTTTTCTTTGGCAGGTGAAATCTCTGTTAAAACACTGCAAAATTTGGTATATTTCTCCATGCCCTGCAACTGCCTGCTGCTTCCCCAAACTTATGTAAATATAGTTGGAAAGGCTCAAAAAGCATGTGTGATTAAAAAAATGTGCATGGAAAAATTGGTAAGCAAAGTGAGTTCAGCAAGAACATTGAGCCATAGAAATACTCGTTCCTGGAGGGCTAAAACAAGAAAAACTATCTTAATTTTTAAAGAAACATTTAGACATAAGTCAAGAGCCACTGTCAATATTAATTAAAGTTGAGAGTAATTCCCCTTACAACTACTATCAGCCTTCTAAAAATATTGTTAGTTCATTTTAATAGAATAATAAGGGAAATATAATTTTAAAGGATATTAAAACTTTCCCCTACTCTTTCCTTCTTTTTTGGTAATGTCATTTTGTTAAGTGCAATCATACCTGGAAGACTTTTCTAAGGAGATGAAAACCGTTTTGAATGCACTTTCTTGGATTGCTGGGGGGCTCTTCTGTTTCGGCCCCTGTGGAATCTTCACCATGGATATGTTGGGACCTCTAAAATAATCAGCAAATGTGTTAAGTATAAAAGGACTATTTGGCTACATGCTCATCAAACAGGGACTTTTAAAGTAGGGAAGAAAACCTACTTCCAAGGGACTTTATTTTGTTTTGTTTTGGGTCTGTAGACTTAAACATGCACACATACATACATATGTATATATTTGCACACATAACTGGATCTCTAGAAAATCTAGTAGCTCTACTGATGACCACTAACCTTTTTCCTTTTTCTCCAAATCTCTTGGAAAATGGCCTGGCGCTGATTTAATGCTCTCTTTGTTCCTTTACCGAGCAATGTACCCTTGACCACGAAACTCCAGCCTGTGTGTGGGTCCAGGTTCTGTCCTAGACTTGAGGACCATGAGCCTGAAGCTTGGAGCTCTGGAGTGACCCTGTGTCCCTTTGGCCTGGGCCCAGCTGCAGGTGGGTGGGGCTACTGAGTGCTGAGGGAGGGAGTCCCCTTTTTACCTGCTCTAAGTGTGGTGCTTTGGAAACAGCTGTTTTTGAATAGCCTGCCTGATCTAATTGGTAAAACCAAGAGATGGAGCACAGAACCGACTTCTCTGTTTTGGGATTCTTACTTTTATTTTTTAATGTCTAGGGCAGCTCCAGGCTGAAGCAGATACCTCAGGCATGGATAAAATCATTTTGATCCAAACTTGCAACAGTTGGCAGAGGTCCCCTTGGGTGCAGTTCATCTTTCTACAGTAACTTCATAGGTCTGAGAAACTGCACATGCAGCCTAGCCTCCTTGAGCTTCCACCATGGCTCTATACAATGGGGAGCAATTTCTTCCTCCTACTGGTAGAGTGGGCCTTTACCGAGACGCTTGTGAGGCACCCACCATCATCCTTAACACACAGCTTGTGCCGATGCACATTTGTTCCCTGTTCCTTATCTGCAAACAGGGCGTGAGCATTGGCTCGGGTGCCCAGGCCACGCGGTAATATGCTGCTGCTCTGAGATCCTCCTGACAGAGTAATACGACGTTAATCATTTCAGTTGTGAAATCACATGAAATTTCACTTTCCAAAGTCAGCATTAATTCGTTCAACACGAATGTCTGCTTGACTCTCCTAAACTCTGTAGGTGTCAGTGAAGTCCCGTCTCCCTCTGAAAGCACCTAACAGGCACGGATGCCTGGAGTCACTCAGGCAAGGGGAAGGAGGATGGGAGCGGTACTGAGTGAGGGCATTTTTAATAAGGACACAAGATGATTTCGATGCAGGTGGCTCAAGAAACATACGTAAAAAAACAACAACACTGCTCTTAAATACATTCATTGTAAAAGTCTAATTGTATGCGTAATGATGGCAGTTAAATACAAAAACTTAAGTGGTTTTATATCACCGTCTTGTAACCTTCGCTCCTGTTTACCAAGAAAATCACCCTTTCTCCTATACCTTTTCCATCATCACATCCAAAGAAAACAAGCCCTCAGATAATTAAATTCACTTAGCTCTCAAAAAATCTAGACCTCGATGGATGTGTCTTCTAAGCTGTCAGGTTTGTGTTGAGGTCTCAGCACTGCAAATAAATATGTGCAGGCTCACTGATTTAGAGACATGAATGTATTCCTGAGCTCAGTTGCATATCAGTGTCTTCAGATGTGTTCGGTTTGAATTGCTTCTTCAGATGTGTTCAGTTTGAATAGGAATACCATCCAGTGTGTGCCATGGTCACTGTATAATAATTGTTCTATTCTTTTGCTTGAGTTTTGCTGTAATGACGACTTACGAGTTGGAGCTGTGTTTATATAGCACTGTAACAAATTGAAAAGTAAAGAAGTTCAACTAACTAGATGATCATATACTTTCATGTCATACCGATGATTTTATTATTTTCTAAATTCACCAGAATGAGTATTTTGGTGGGTAACAAGTACAGATTTGAATGAGTATTCCTTCCATCTGGTGTATATTATTTTTGTTATGGCCTAACTTCATCAAGATTTATTTTAGAAGAAGAAACCACTTTGTGTACTTGCACAGGCTGGGTATTTACTTTTACCAAGACTTAAAACTGCACACAGAGATCGAGGCACCCGGGTCTGCAGCATCCAGGCTTACTCACTGTATAATTGCCCCTTCTACCAGGGGTGGAATTGCTGAGGTAGTGGGGTTGGTGTTCACTGTTTTCATTTGTCATAGTGTCCGGAAAAAGTGTAAGCAACATATTCCTGTAAGGTAGAGCCAATTGCTGGCTTCTGTTCTTGAGAGAATCTTTTTTTTTTTTTTTTCCCCAATTTGAAGAGGCCTGTGTGAGCTGCAGATGGCTAAGTGATTCCGTTATGCATGGCGTCTCACACATCTTAACCAATTAGAAAGGGCTGCAGACAGTTACATGGAATTAATCCTATCCAGAAGGTCTAAGGACAGCCTCAACTGCTCAAACTCTAGTCTCTTGGTTTACAATGTCACAAGAGCCCCTTGATGGGATTAAAGCTGTGTATCTCTGGGCAGTCTATTATTGCTTGTGAGGAGTGTGTGTGTGTGTGTGTGTGTGTGTGTGTGTGTGTGTCTACAACTGTGTCAGTATTTGTCAGGGGTTAACATTAAGCTCTCACATTTTATTCAATCTTCCAAGCCATGAGGCCTTTTGAAAATGGCCAGTTCTTTTACATTTATAAAAACCATGCCATTTAGTTGACTTCTCTTGACTTTTTCAAGTGTTTGTTTTGAAGTTTCATTTTATACAGGAAATAGACATAATCACCAATAAATTTAACTTTAATAACTTAGACCCTGGGAGCCTTTCCTGGTTGGCAAAAAATTCCCTACATGCTGCAAATCCTCCCTATGGGATATCCTATTTCTTATCTGGAGTTGAAAGTCAGGATTAATCCAGATAATTAAGAAAATCTTCTAAAAGATACCCTGCATCCTCTTTAAAATTAAACTCTGCTTGGAAGTTTCCTTTCATTTCTTACTAAAAACACTGTGTCAATAATATAAGTAAAAGTAGATCACGGGAATTCTGGTGTTTTTCATAGGTGGCTTTGGTATATTTAGAATTCCCCCAATTTACTATACCTCACACACAACAATGGCACTAAAATTTTGAATCAACTGATTAATAATAATCAATATCCATTTGACAATGTATTCAATATACCAAAAAAGTTGCAGGAGTGCATTAAGTTTTTAATTCTTTCGATTAAATTATCCACATCATGTATTCTGTACATATGTGCTTGAGTGAACACACACACACACAGCCCTCCCCCCCACACAGAGTTAATCTGCTTTGCTGATTCCGAAAGCCAGAAACCTCTCTGCAGATAGCATTACTGAAGATTTCTCACCCTTCCCTTTTGCTTTCTAAGGCGTGGAACAATGTGGCTCCTTCCCAGACAGTCAGACGTGCTATAAAAAGTAACATCAACCATGGGAATTATAAAGGGAGAAGGGATGTGCCATAAACAGGGATAAACATCTTCCTCTATGCAAAGCTGCCAGATCCCTTTGAGCAGAGAACTGCTCCTTGTCCCCACTGTGGCCCCTCTTTCCTGTCCAGGGACCAATGAAGCGGGGCTTTCCCTCTAAGTGACCCATCGTGAGAGGCTTAGATAAGGCACAGAGTTGCCTTCAATAGACTCCAAACCCCCATCTCTGGGACAAAGTGGGAAAGCTATACTTTTGTTACCGCTCTATCAAGGAGAAAAAACCCAAGGAAAACATCCACTGGACAAAGCCTACTTTATGTGCTGGGAAACCCTGATCCTTGACTATTGTCTCCAGTCTTATTTATGCAACAGAGATGATTTTTCAGAGGTTTAGCAAAATTATCAGCAGGGCAATTTCAATACTGTATGTTTATTTGGTTAGTACCCTCTCCATTTTCTAGGGGAAGAAAACATTCAAGCAACTTTCTTTAAACAAAAGTTACAGAGGGAAGAATACAGTGTTCATTTCTGAATAGGAAAGGCCTCTCACTGCAAATTGCTCTAATACATGAGAAGTGTACTTTAGGTCAAGCCTCAAGGAACTTATATACATGGAATATGTAATATTTATATTTATATGCCATATTTATATTTTTATTACACAGTACATGTAACATACATAATTATTTCAATTCTTTTATATTTGAGTAAACACAAGTACTAGTAATGATGACTTTTTCTAATTAACTCCAACATCCAAGTCCATTTTAAATTCGATATAGCTTTCAACTTGTGAGAGAGAGAAAATGGGGAGGTAAGTGGAGAATGCCCGGGTTTGGGGCCCAGTGGCCCAGGTTCTGAATCTCAATTCCACACTAACAAACCCTGATGAGTATTATTTGGTTTTAGTTTTTAAGCTATCATATTGGGTTAAGAACACCTCCCTTACAGACCTACAGTTACACACGTAAGGACCTCCACGGCAGAGTAGTCATGAAAATAAGCTTTCAGGGGTTTGGTACCAAGGGTAGATAACTCCAGAATGGCTTTGTTTCCTAGCCTACCTCCCTTTCAAAAGCTGAGGGCTTCTTGAGAAGGCTTTGATCTATTATGCCAGTGAATTTTCAAACTAGAATTTATTATTCAGTCAACAAATATTTATTAGTGATTCTATGCCAGGCACTGTGCCAGACACCAGAGGAATTCTGCAGAGTTTTCCAGGGAGCCACAAACATTTGATTTGAATTTTATTCTGTACATACACTTGAACTGTTTGAAAAAGGACTAGAAATGACATGCATGTTCAATGTGCTGTATACTAAATTTTAACTCTTTTGATACCATTGATGCCTTAACATGTGTCCTCAGGTTAACTCATTTTTGTACAACCTCAGAATATAGCTTCTTCTGCCTTATCTGAAATTATTTTTACTTCTCCCAAATATGCTATTGATTACGAGTGCTTAAATGTTCCTTTAAAAACTCAGACCTACTCAAGTGTACTCATGTGAAACTGTACAAGTATACTACAGTGTTACATGAATGTTGGGCCTGATATATGCTAAGTCAGGCCTGGGGATCTGCTCAGAACATGCTCTGTTCCCAGTACAACTGCAGAGTAGTACAAAAATAAATGACACGCTACTTTGTTCAATGCAGTTTGGGACATTTACTGTCATTTTTTTTTTTTTTAATCCTCACCCAAGGACATTTTTTCATTTTTTTGTTCAGATAGAGCGGGAAGGAGAGAGAGAGAGAGAGAGAAACATTGATGTGAAAGGGACACATCGAGTGGCTGCCACTCGCACAAACCAACCAGGGCCAGGGACAAACTGCAACCAAGGTACATGCCCTTAGCGGGAACCAAACCTGGGTCTCTCTGGACCGCAGGCCAACGCTCTAACCACTGAGTCAAACCAGTCAGGGTTACTGTCAATTTTGGATGCTTCTCTTCCAACTTTTATATTTATAAGGAAGAATGAACCACTATTATATACTGTTGATTATCCAGTTTTGAAATAAAATGTTCCTACTCACTTTTTTTGAAGTGTATATTGAAATTACAGGGGTTGCTGTGCAAAAATTTTACCATTTGTAAGGATTAAGATTTTGAATTAGGAGTTTTCTCAATACTGTGCAACCAAAACAAAATACTCTACAACCTCAAAATAAAATGAAATGCTAAGGCTGATGTTAGATTATTTTCTAAGTCCAAATACCAGCTGTGGTCCATGATTCATTTTATAATAAGTCAATATTATAAAGTAATTATATAAAAGAAGATCACTAAAAAAATAATGTTTTGTCTGTTTATTTGCTTAGGGCATAAAATGCTAGTAAACATGTATGGAAAACAAAGCTTCATGTATGTATGACTTTCTCCAAAAGGAAGGTCACAGGAAAGAGAGCAGCCAAAGTGCTACAACTACTCTGTTTAAGACAATCCTATGTTCCTTGTTTCTGGACAAAATGGAACCTTAAACCCCAAACATGTAGTTTATATAGTAATACAGACACAAATGTCCTATGGCCCAACTAGATGTTGAGTAGAATTATGAGATCTTGAGACTATTGTTTTTTTACTCATTTTATCCACAAAGTCCATTTTGTAAAATCATTAGCAAATTTAATTCTCTGTTCTCCCCCTTGGTTCAAAACCATGTGTATATCTGGATAAAGGTCATGTAAACTCTTCTGCTTTTGTGGGGCTCATTTCTCCTTTGACCAAAATGTCAATCCACCCTTAACTCCTTAAAACTCACAAGAAAAACACTTGGGAGTTCAAAAGCTAAAGCACCAGCTTCATAAATATCCCGGTGGGAATGTTTCTTTGCTGTGATCAACATTCAGAGTAAGTACATCCTTAGTGTCCATTATTGTTCTATTAACACTAAGGAGTAAATATCACTTCCTGTTCCCAGATCTTGCAAACTGAAAGGAAGAAGAAATAGGGGGCAACTTCTCAGCTCCTGAACTCGATGGCTTTCCTTAGATGATGAAGATCAGATGGAGGCGAAAGTTCATCACAAAGAGTGTTTGTGCATTTGAGGATGGGGTAGAGGTGCTAGAAAGCTTTTATCAATGCAGTGCCCTGCATGAGGAATAATGTTTAATTCTTACTCCACCTGCAGTCTTGATAATTAAAATATTGATCTTCACATTAACAATGATTTACAGTTACTTTTTGTTCTGTTGCACTCATATATTAGACAATTAAATACATGCAAATTCCCATTTAGAAACCAGAGCTATATTTTATTTTGCCATATTCTCTAGGACATTTCGTGATAAAATTGTTCTCCCAGCAACTCACCATCATCTGGTTCCCTCTTCCCTTTGATCTTCCTGGTCCACTGAGGTTACAAATCTCTCCTATAATCTGTTTGCAAATGACCATTTATTTACTTTTCATTTCTCAAATTCCACCTTCCTCTACTGTTCCCTTTTCCAGTTGAGTTGTCTCACATTTTTTATTTGTTTTTCTGAAAGGGACATCATTTTCTGTTTCTAATATTACTCCCTTCTGTAATTTTCTTCCCATGTTTATAGGTGTTAATGGGACTCTTTTGCATAGAGCTCAAATGCCTTGATCTAAATTCAGTCACTTTTCATTTTGGAAGTACTTCCCCATCCCCCAAATCAGGTTAAGATGCCCACCATACTTATCTCTCTTGGAATGGAGATAGCCCCTGTGGGTCACCACCCAACCAGACTGAACATGAACTAGTGACTGAGCAGAAGGAAGATCCTTGATCACCAGATCTCTCTCATCCCCTACACAAGACACTTTAAACAAAAGACACTCTCAGCTAATCATCTGAAAATCCTGCCAATGTAAAAACAAGCAAAACTTCAAAAACGTGTTAAAACAGGTGAAAAGGGATGTATCCTTATGCTTAACTGAGTATACATTTGAAATCACTGTTTTCCTTTCGCAAAATAAATGATTGGAGGCAAGAGTAGCCTAGAGGTTAGATTTGGTCTGAGTTCTTGAGATATAAACTTGATTGGGACTTATTCTGTGTTCTTGAGCAAGTCACCCCTTGTATCTATTTCCCTAACTATCAAATGAAATAATGCCTCCCTCCCGAGGGTCCTGAGGCTGGCTGTCAGTGAAGTGCTTTAGAATCCGCTGCTGAAAGGCGCTCAGTGAGTTCAAAGCACCAGTATTAAGCAAGGTTTATCATTTTTATAAGCCAGTAAATCCTTCCCATGGATGTAAAGTGATTCTTTCTAGTTTTATTCTCAACATAGACTAAAAAAAAAGGCTTTGGATTCTTCCAAACGATTAACTTAACACTGTGCTCCAGCTGTTTACATGCACAAAACTTCCCATCCTCTTTTGATTTGCAGCCTGCCCTGAGACCAAGACAAAAGAATGCCCTATTCACAAGTATGACTCATGTGAAAATTGAAACTTCATGCTCCATTTTATTAAGGGCCTTGCTTTCTTTCTGTGGGTTAGAATAATTGGGAATAAAGATAAACACTGTAAAATAAACATGAATGCTGAGTTAGTCCAATAAAATAAATTTGAACCAACCGTTCACCAGCAAACCTAGTGGACAAGTGAGGAAACTACAACAGTTTGAAAAACTAGCGATGTACCTGATCCATTTCAGGAGGCACTTTATTAAAGTACGTAATTTTAATTAATAGAAACTATGTCCACTTGAAAAATACATGATGATTATTGTAATCGAAGTTTTATTCATGAGGGTAGTAAGCCCAGAAGAAAAGATGGTTCCTGGCCAGCAGCTTGTATGAAGAACAGCAGAAAGGGTGGAGAAGGCCCAACAGACTCAGTGGTATCACAGGTTAGAGAGAGAAAGCAAGAAGGGTGACATTCAGTGTATGTCAAGTTTGTGCCAGACATTATGCTAAGCACCTTACATGACCTATATCATTCAGTCCTGATAATAATTTAGCAAGATAAACATTATTATTGCTACCATTTTATTGAAGCTGGGAGCTTATGTCATTTCTCCAGAGTAATAGAACTACTAAATGGCAGAACAAGAATTCCTACCTGGTTTCAGATGACTCCCAGTCTAACCTTTGATATCACACCCTGGCACCCTTTTTGGAAAACAACTCTGTTGATACTGAAAACTATTGTTAAGTTTCCTATTACAACTTGTTAATAAGTGCACCAAAATGATGCTATTGGTTTTCATCATGGCCTAGTGTGTCTCTTTCACTTCTGTGTGGCCATGTTCCCTTTCCCTAAATCATATTTGGACTGAAAACCTGCTCTTTGAATAATTAGATTGAATTCTGTTTTAAATATGATGTTGATAGTGAAATATATGCACATATCAAGTATAATGCTTGATGTCTCCCTTGTTCCCTGATGATAAGGGTGGACAAGCATTGAGATAAAACTTTGAAATTTTAGAGAAATTTTGGTATAAGGTATGAGAAGAGAGAACACCCTTTTGAACATTATTTCAGAAAATTTGTTGTCAGTGGTATATTAGAAAAGGAAAAGTCTAGTTCTGGGAAAAATCTATGATGAGAAATTAATGTCTGGATTGCACTGAAGAAAGCAACTTTTCCTTCAGCCATTACTATTCTTCAATGCCTGCCTCCTTAATGTCTCTGGAAAGGAACTTTCTGAAGGTCAGAGTTTCATGTATGAAAAACTTACCCAATACATAAAATATATTCTCTCAATCAAATATAATACTATACCAAATGGGAGCATGATAAAATTCAAGATCGGAAAAGCAATGCATTTGGTCATTCTTCATTTTCTGTCTCCTTCTCTTGACTAATGTAGAGCCAAGAATATTAAATTCTCAGGTAACTTGTAAAGGTTTTAAAACTCATGGCCTTGTTTTGTAAGCTCACTGAATAGGAAGAAGTCTGCAGTTGTTTAGATCCTTAATTATCTCTTTTTACTGACAAAATCCAAGCAAGTTACTACCTTCAAATCCCTAGGAATGAACAGTTGGTCTTTTGACTTTCCCTGCCAGAATAAGTGACTTTAAATCTTTGCCAGCACAGGTTAAGAGATCAACTCTTCTCTCAGAGCCCACAGAAGTCAAACTCCTCTGACTTGGAGAAAGTGTTTGATTTTTCCCTGTCTTTTCATTTATTCTCTTCTACTTTCCCCAAAGCATCTTTACTCTAGATAACATATACAAGCTTATAATGAGGCAGATTCACTGTGTGCTGGCCCAGTCCACCTGCCCCTCCCCTGCCCTAGCCCCACACAAAAGCAAGTCTGATCATAGGGAATTGACCCAGCTTTCCTGGGGAGACTCAGGGATGGCGACTCTCAGGGTTATTTTAGGACAAGGGGTCCTTAACCTCTTCTTCCTACCACTTCTGAAGTGATGTTGTGACCCCCAGCCTTGGGGAAGGGCTAAGCTTGATTGTCCAGAAATTTCCAAAGTGGGATAGTATCGGAATTCTCTCTAGGGGCTAAAGCAAGCATCAACACTACCACTGTTTAGGACTGCCAGCACACGGTGATAATAAAAAACACACTGACTTGTAGCTGGGTTTTGTCACTGTTTTAACTTCTCCAAAGACAGTGCCTTCACTTGCTGCCTGTACTTGGGAAAGCTACCACCCTCAGAAAGCCACTGTGTTTCTCTCTTCTCTGCCCAGAAGTATGCCCTGCTCTTACCCTTTCAGACAAACTGAGGGAGACGGAGCTACCACCTTAGAGTATAAGCACTGAAAGGGTAGGAGACAAAAAGAAGAAAGATAAAAAGAAGTAACCATGTTTCTTATCATGCTGAGAGATGACTGTACAAAATGGAATTTACTGGAATGAATGGAAAAATAAATTCCAGGTTACCATTACAAGTATCAGTTGGCACTTTATTATCTTTGAGAAATCTCTTTCTCAGTAGAAGAAGCTTAATCACAGAATATTAAAACCAGGACATTAATTAATATCTATTTCTGATTTTTATTTTACTCTTTAATATTTCAAGTCTCATATCAGGCACTGTCTCCTCTTGGTAACCAAAACTATCTAAGGTACTATCTTGGGTCATGTTCCCTAGAAACAAAGCCTGAGACAAGAATTTTGGTGCACATGATTTTTTGAGGGTATCATCTTAAGAAAAAGTGAATGAGGGAAGCGGGATAAGGCATGGAAAGAGGTAAACAGGAACATAATCTTGGTTGGAGCTATCTTCAGCCTGATCCCATGGACAGCTCTGGAGCGTGAATTGTACCATAGGCTTTTATACTCTATGACAATGTTGCTCCAGTTATGGGAAGGGGTTGCATTACCTCTCAGGAGAGGTAATTCTCATTTGGTCAAGGGCAGTTTTCCAGGTAAGAGAGCAGCTGTGAGCCATTAGCAAACAAGTCACAGTAGCTGTAGGTTGAGTGTACTGGCTTGGAAAAAAAAAGGGATTTTGGCAGGATACCAACAATATCTATGGCACTCTATTCCTATACCACTCAGTTGTTTTTCACATGAAATTTATTCCATCTAAGAACAGATTTTTTCACTATCTGGTTAGCTAGCAAGGTGGTATTTAGAAGCCAACTGATATCAGTGGCTAAGTCATTGTCATCACGTCACTTCATGCCTGGTTAGTTAATCGGTGCCAATGAAGAGCATGATCTTTTCACACCTTTGGTCCTTGAGGATGGTACCAATCTCTGCCTTTCCATATGGGATGTCATCATTTTTGATGTATTATCTTGGAAATTTCAGGGATATTTGCTTGGTTTTTCTTATATAACAGCTCTTTCCTTACTAGTCAATATGATGCTTTTTCCAAATGTTAATCAAGTAGACATATTCTGATTATAAATTTAGCTAGTCAGAAAATAGCCACAGGGTGGGTTTATGAACCCTGTGGAGCCACATTGAGATGAACTTGGGCTAGAACTGCTGGCCCGTGTATAGTCCTTCTCTCACGAAGAACCCGTGATGATACTTTGGGTCCTTAGGTATCATAGTCAACTCAGATCTCTGATTCAACAGCCCTCTTTTCCTAGTGTGTGTTTACATGAGTAAATGGTCCTTGATCCCTTTGTAGAAAGACCAGGGGAATCACTGCTATATAAACTTTCCATGGGTCGCAAGATCCTTCCTCATAGGAGCTCTTGGCCACCACTTCAAGTAATAGGTTATGAGTCTGAGAACTAGTTCAAGTCTGCAAACTGAACAAAGGATCATGATTTTCTATTGAGGTGACTAGCCTTAGTCTTCTGCTAATTTGTTCATCACATATTCTCACTGGTTATAGATATTACGCAAGACTCAGTGCTTGCCATGAATCTAATCCTAGAAACACCATGTTTTATTAACTAGCTCCATAAACCCCTAGTGAACAGAGCCCATTCATCAACCTACTGTACATTTTGGTAATCATGCCCACCTTGCTTCTGATGGTCAAGTGCTGTCACCAGGCCTCTGCTATTCTGAGATCCTATCATCCCCATTGCTATCAGGGAACATACAGTTCTATAATAGAACTCCTGTTATCAGTCCTAATCTACAGAGGACAGCCACCATTGAGCTTCTCAACAATGCTGGTGCCTCACTCACCCAGGAGAGAAAGTTGATATTTTGTCAAAGGAAATTCTTTAGAGAAGGGGGCAGCTGTGTGCTTGCAGCAGCCAAACATTTATAGCAGCAGTGAATTGGGTATGCCAAGCTGAAGATGGGAATCTTGACAAGGCAGCAAAAGCATCCACAACAGGGTCTTTCCTTTCTGCCCTCATCCCCCCTACATGGCTTTTTCTCAGTCCTTATCTCTAGTGACATTATCTGTTTACATGTCCCACAAGGGCAAAGATCTTTCCAGAGTAGGTAGAGGTCATCTCTATTTATCTTTATATTCCCCAAACCTAGGACAGTACCTTTCAGTTAGTAAGTGTTCAATAAATACTTGTTGACTAAAACTCTCACCAGTAATAATAAAGCAATAAAATAATTAATGAAGTTAAAATATAATGCATGTATATATCACTTCATTTTTTGGGGGACTGAAAGACATTAAAGTATTTACAAAACAATAATTCTCAAGACAAAAAAAATGAAGCAAAATACACACAAAACTAAGGTGCAAATTATTTCTGTTGCAAAATATATTCTCCCCCATATATATAAATCCTACATTCCAGTAAGTACAAATACAATCCTAGGTCTTTGTCAGTCAATGTACTTTATGTGATATTTGTGATATAAGTTCATTAATAGCTCTCATATCTCTTAATTTTCTCAGAGTCTCTCAAAGATATTAACATTCTGAAAGTAAAATCAGAAACTCCCTAAGTTTTAGGGTACCATCAGGATTTAGGGTACCATCTTTGGGCAAGTCCCCCTCAGAATCTATAAACATTCTTTTGAAACACAGATGAAGTAGGAGAGAATGGCTGAGTGGAAGAGGAAAGGGTTGTGAGTAAACTTGAGAACAAAGTAGGTTCTAATGTGCATGTGTGATGCTAGCAAAAGGCTTTGGGAGACTCAGGACTTCAGAAAGGGAATTACTGTATGTGTTCAAGACTTTCTTCATGGTGTTACTGAGTTTAGTCTCTATACTGAGGTATTTTCCCAATAGAATCTACATGTTTTTTTTCTGAGCCCTGCACTGATAATGACTTTGACCAACTTTGCTTTTTTTCTTTGCTATAAAAATCTTGCAATCCATATAATTCATACCAAATTATTGCTACTTTATGATTAAAAATCAACCATGATTCTCATAGAAAATTTGAGAAGTAGAGAAAAACATAAAGGAAAAATTAATCTAAGCCTGCTATCTAAAGAAAATGACTGTTAACAATTACATTTACTCCCAAACGTTTCTCTCTGCGTGTGTATGTGAGTGTGTGTGTGCGCGTGCACGTATATAGATACATAGATATTCTATTTTTTTAAATTTTTTCTTTATTAATTTTAGAGAGAGAGGAAGAGAGAGGGAGAGAGATAGAAACATCAATGAGAGAGAACATCGACTGGTTGCCTCCTACATGTCCCTTACTGGGGAGTTGGCCCACAACCTGGGCATGTGCCCTGACCAGGAATCGAACTGGTGACCTCTTGGTGCATGGGTTGATGCTCAACCACTGAGCCACACCAGCTGGGCTAGATATCCTATTTTTACATAACACAATTTTGTGTGAATTTTATCATGCCATTAAAAATAATATTTGTAAGACCCTTTTCAGTGGCTACATGATATATTGCTGTGTGATTGTACTATTATTACTTTATTTAAACATTTCTTTATTTTTGGACATTTAGATGTTTTATTACTACTATAAATAACAATACCATAAATACACTCTTTTTATTCACCTTTCTAGTCCCTTAATTCATCCAGTATTCATTCATTTAACAGATACTTACTTAGCTTCTATCATAAGCCAGAGGCACTGTGCAATCAACTAAGCATGTAGCAAAAGACAAGCCAGCTCACTCTCTGTCCTCCCTGCCATCATGGCAGTTATGATCTCCCAGGAAAAAACATCCTGAAATTCCTGTCACTGTGAGTGCAATGCCTATCACAAAGGAGTGCAGCAGGTCTTGTGTCTTAGTCATTTCAGCTTGTCGTAACAAAAAACCATAGACTGGGTTGCTTGAACAGCCGAAATTTATTTTCATTCTGGAGGCTGGTAGTCTGAGGTCAGGGTTCCAGCATGTTTGGGTACTGGTGAGGGTTCTCTTTCTGGCTTGCAGGTGAACACCTTCTTATTGAATGTTCACCTAACCTTTCCTCAGTACGTGTGCTTGGAACAAAGTGTCTCTCTCCCTCTAATTCTCTAATATTAGGACCCCTCACCATTATGACTTAATTAAACCTTAATTATCTCCTAAAAGCCTTATCTTTAAATACAGTCACACTGGAGGTTAGGGATTCAATATATGAATGGGGGGTGGGGGATTCAGCCCACACCATCTTGAGAGAATTTAAAGAGAGATGGTAGGTATTTTCTTCAAATGTTTAAAAATTTTAGAGTTTTATTAGTTTTATTTTTAATTTGGATGTACTCTTTCAGAGTGGCCAGATTTAGCAAATAAAGATACAGAATGTCCAGTTACAATTCAATTTCTGATAAATAGCAAATCTATTTTTAGTATAAGTATACCCCATACAATATTTGGTGTCCTGCAATTTCTCTGGCCATCATTCTTTTCATGGTGGTTGTTGTTGTTGTTGTTGTTTTTATCCTCACCTGAGGACATTTTTTGCATTTATCTTCAGATAGAGCGGGAGGGAGAAGGGAGGAAGAGAGAGAGAAGCATCAGTGTGAGAGAGACACATCAAATGGTTGCCACCCACACGACACCAACTGGGGCCAGGGACAAACTGCAACCAAGGTAGGTACTTGTCCTTAGCGGGAACTGAACCCGCGATTTTCTGGTCCATGGGCCGACGCTCTAACCACTGAGCAAACCAGTCAGGGCTCTTTTCATGTTTTAACATGACCAATGCTACTTAAAAAAAAAAAAAAAAAAAAACCATGTAAGATTACATCCTATATATTTGTTATTCTACAGGACACCTAGCTTTGATATTTGTTTGTTAAATTAACCTGTGAACAGTGAGATTAAGTATTTTTAAAATGTCCTTTATCTTAACATTTCTGTGGGTAGACAATTTAAAAAGTGCTATTTCTCCTTAGGCTTTTTTTGGCAAAAATTTTAAACATCTGTGATTATTTGACTAAAAAATTTTATTATTTGTACTACATCACTTCCTCAAACATATATATTTTTCTTCACTTTACAAAAATTTTAAACGAATGGAGGCTTGTTTTATAAAAAGCATTCTCAATCTCTTAACAAGTCTTCATGGAACATTTATTATAAAGTGAACACTGAACTTTTCTTGAAAAAGCTATACTCCCGGAAAACTACTTTTTAAAAAATACTCAGGACAATGTGGCAATGGTGTAGGGCTTTTAATGACATGTTGGTTGCACCTCTTCACATTAATTCTTTGTCCCAAGGCTGCCATTCACTGTTAGGCAAGCTAACTCTTATCTCAAGAGTAGAGTTTCAGCTGCTAGAATACTTTGTGTCTCTCAACCACTTTCTCTGCCTTAAAGGCTTTATAACTGTTCCTTGAAAAACACTCAAGCCAAGAAGGTGGCACAATGAGCGTTTGCCTCAATACTGTCACAGAAACGCTACCCGAGATAATTTTACACTCAGCCATAGACACATTATACGATTTTTTTTCAAGGGATTACCAATTGGAAATGAGAGCTGAAATGTATCCTATACAGTATGATTGTACGTACAAAGTGCTAACGTCTAAAGAAACACAATGTCACCCTATCTAAGGAATCTAGCTGCCCAGCGAAATATTCAACAAATATTTATTACATGGAAGTATCTGATTTAAATGTCAATGTTCTCTAAATTAAATTACTGGTCTCCAAAGTCCTTTTCAGATTTCTTAAGATTGCTTTTCTTTCTCTTCTCACCTCTAAGTTCATAAACACAGTGCATAGTCTTGCTTATCATCTCTAAAGGAGTAAGCTCTACTTGAATGACCCAAGCTCCTGGCTAGTCAATGCTGAATCGTAAGCTGTCAGGGATGGGGAACATAAGAACATAAAATTATGTTTTCCTCTTTTAGTGAGGTTTTGATTTAATTCACATAATGAGAAGCTGTGAGTTAAAAATATTCTTGGGAAAGGTTGAGAGGAATACCTTAGTTTTCCAAAGGAGGCATGTTTTTTAGAAGTCTGAGATATAAATATTTTAATTCAGAGTTTCCAGTGACAGCTGCTTTGTCATGCCCTCTTTTGACTAATAGTCACTTTGAACTCTCCAGTCCCTTTAGGATCTACGCTTCTTGGGAGTAAGAAGTTTAAATTATTTTGCTCACTTCTTTATTTCTAGTGCCTGGAGCAGTGTCTGACACATGGGATGTTTCCTAAAACATTTATTGAGTTTATGAATAAAAGAAATACAACCAAAAAAAAAAAAAAGTGTGCTTGATTTCACCTCCCAAGTATATAATCGTGAACAAATGCTTGGTGAAGCAAAAGGGATAGTCATAATTAGCACTAATTTCTTTCCTACTGTCAAGGTGGGTGTTCATCGGGCATACCAACTCTTTCTAATTGATGTTTTGAAAATTCCCCTTGCCAAACATTAGTGACTTTTGTCCTGCCATGTTTACATACCTTGCTTAGACCAAGCACAGGCACTTTTTGAAGTTAATTAAAGATTCACTTATGTTAAACATTTCCGGATGATAGCAAGAGACCAACTTGGTAGACAATAGAAATAATCTCTAGTACTTCCCTCTGTGACTTTTCTCAGACAGGTCTTGAAGGGTCTGGCCCTAATTGGATTGATAGAAGCAAGATGGGGTGATGGGGAGAAGCTGAGCTTCTGCCTACAGCTAGAGAAGGCAAGTGAACTCAGAGACAAAGTCACTTCACCCTTCGCATATCTGAGTGCACATTCTCGAGGACAAATATAAGACTCTCTAACGGGCTTCCCCCTGCCACCCAGCCTTTCATGAATTTGTTGTTGTGTGTTTGAAGGCTCATTTCGCAACAATTTAAGAGATAATCTTATCAGATTGCTTCCCAACCTTTTCACCTAAAAACATCCTTTTATTTATTTTTTCCCATGATCGATTACATTTTGATATTATTTATATAAGAATTGAATTTATAAACTAATAATTTTCTACTTAAATTTCATTTTAGAAACTGTGTTTTAGTTTCTCATCAGAATATGGTCAGCTGCTACCGCAAGGTGTCAAATTAGTTCAGCCAAGAGCAAAGAGACTCAGCATTAACCCTGAGGAAGTTCATCGTGGGTAAAATATGTGACTTTCCTTAGGCTCTTTGAAATATTCAGAGTCATTTCCAAGGACCTCTGGGGCCTCAGGTTGAGAATCACATTAGGGTGCACATTGGGACCAACTAGGGAGCTTAAAAATACTGGTGCTCAGGATTCATTCCAGACCAATTAATTTAAAATTTCTAGGCCCTAGAGTGACTTTTTAAAAATAATGAATTCATGTCATTAAAAATGTTTAACAACCTCGCCAACACTTGTTGTTTGATGATTTGTTGATGGCGGCCATTCTGGCAGGTGTGAGGTGATACCTCATTGTTGTTTTAATTGCATCTCTCTGATGATTAGTGATGTTGAACATTTCTTTATATGTCTCTTAGCCATTTGTATGTCCTGTTTGGAGAGGTGTCTATTTAGTTCCTCTGCTCATTTTTTAATTGGGTTCTTTGTTTTCCTTTTGTTGAGTTGTATGAGCACTCTATATATATTGGAAATTAACCCCTTATCTGATATATCATTGGTAATTATGATTTCCCATAGAGTGGGTTGCCTTTCCATTTTGGTGGTTATTTCTTTTGCTGTGCAGAAGCTTTTGAGTTTGATGTAGTCCCATGTGTTCACACTGCTAGTGGGAATGCAGACTGGTACAACCACTATGGAAAACAATATGATGTTACCTCAAAAAATTAAAAATTGAACTGCCATTTGACCCAGTGATCCCACTTCTAGGAATATACCCTAAGAAGCCTGAAACACCAATCAGAAAGAATATATGTACCCCCATGTTCATAGCAGCACTATTTACAATAGCTAAGATCTGGAAACAGCCCAAATGTCCATCAGTAGACAAATGGATAAAAAAGTAGTGGTACATGTACACAATGGAGTACTATGCAGCTATAAGAAAGACAGATCTCTTATCCTTTGAGATGACATGGAGGGACCTGGAGAGTATTATCCTAAGTGAAACAAACCAAGCAGAAAAAGACAAATATCGCCTTGGCCGGTTTGGCTCAGCAGTTAGAGCGTTGGCCTGTGGTCCGTAGAGACCCGGATTCGGTTCCCGCTAAGGGCACATACCTCGGCTGCAGTTTGTCCCCGGCCCTGGTTGGTCATGCGGGTGGCAGCCACTTGATGTGTCCCTTTCACGTCGATGTTTCTCTCTCTCTCTTCCTCTCTCTCCCTCCCACTCTATCTGAACAAAAAATGAAAAAAATGTCCTTGGGTAAGGATAAAAAAAAAAAAATGAAAAAGACAAATATCACATGATTTCACTTATTTGTGGAATATAATGAACATAACAGTCTGAGGAATGGGGTAGTCTCAGAGACGTGGAAGTGGGGTACAGACTGACGATCCCCAGAAGAGGGGGTGGGGGAGAGATAAACCACAGAACTTATATGCATGTATGCATGAACAATGGACATGGACAACAAAGCTGGGGAGAGGGCGGGGAGGGTGGGGGAGGGGGTGTGAGTGAGGGAAAAAGGAGAAACATCTGTAACAAAAATAAATTAATTAATTAAATTTAAAAAATGTTCAACAATACAGAAGAGTGATTTTAATGCATAACTGGGTTTTAAATCACAGCACAGTATAGTGTATCTAAAGCAAATGTTAAAGACAAAAGAAAAAGGATAAAAGAAGAGCCTGCCACAGAGGATGCATCTGTGACTGGCTTTTGGAACTGTGGGTCTGGCCTCTCTCGTGCTAATGGCAACTTCAGAAAGTGAGGGCACCTCTCAATAATAGAACAGGCCACTGCCAAATCCGACAGGAAACAGGAGAGTGAGCTGCTGCTCAAGATGTCTCAGGATTAAATTCCCTGCTTTCAATTAAATACGTGCGGGCACCATTTATTTCTCAATTGGCCTTCCTCAGACCAAACAATCCCGCATTTTCAATGGCTTTCTTTCCTTCCCACACAGCTTTGGTGTCATCCCTTCTCTCATGCCTGACTTTTACTAACATTTCAGTGACAACTAAGGTTACACAGCTGCCTAACAGTAAGGGGCAGTGATCCCTGCAAGATTTTTACTCTTCCTGTGGTTCCCTGGGCCCCAGCCCTGGCCACTGTGTTCTTCACTGACCATTCAAAATGCCCCCCCCCCAAAGGGACATGTTTATTAACTTTTTTTTTTTTTTTTTTATCCTCACTCGAGGATATTTTTCCATTTTTTGTACAGATAGAATGGGAGGGAGAGAGAGGAAGGGAGAGAGAGTGAGAAACATCGATGTAAAGGGACACATCGAGTGGCTGCCACCCGCACGACCAACCAGGGCCGGGGACAAACTGCAACCGAAGTACGTGCCCTTAGCGGGAACCGAACCCGGGTCTCTCCGGACCGCAGGCCGACGCTCTAACCGCTGAGCCAAACTGGCCAGGGTGGGACATGTTTATTAAAGATGTCCAATATTGCCCTTTAGGCTTTGCAGATGAACAGAAGCATTCCAAGTGATTAAGGAGATTATTGCTACTGGAAAAATTGCCTGTAAAGGATAAGATTGATAAGATACCAACAGTAAAACATTACAATGTGAAGGTTCTCTGATTCAATATGTTTGCAACTGTCTTGTAATGAAAAGAGGAGACGTCCATAGGTTCACTTTGATAAAGTTGGTACTTTATTGATTTTAGAAAACAAATGCATTTTTAAAATTTTTATTTACCATGTCTTTCTGAAAGCCAGGTCTTGTAAAGGACCTCAAAAAAGTAATCAGACTTGGCCCTCTGGCTAAATTAGGGAATATTGAAACAGTTCAGTGACTACCCTCAGAGGCAGTTTAGCTGAGAGGACAGAACAAAGGCTTCTGAGAATTCCAGACCTGGGATTGAACCTATGTTCTATTCTTTGCTGTCTGTGTGATTTTAGGCAAATTACTTACCTTCATAAGACTCAGGTTCTGTAAAATGAGACTGATAATATCCCTGTTTTAGGATTAAATGAGCAATGTCTGCAAAGCATTAGTACTGAATCTATTGTTTAGGGGCAATTCATACATATTGCTATTATTATACCAAAAAGTAGATGACATGTCCTTTCTCAAAGAGTTTAAAATCTTTTGGTGCAAGGATAATTAATGCAAAAAACAAAAGTCAGAACATAATAAAGCTCTCAACTAATAAGGAAGGTAAAGAAAGGGATTCTGGATTAGTGTCAAGACTTGCAGTCTAGTTCTGAGACTGCCATCAATGACTCTGTGACCTTGGATGAGTTACTCAACTTCTCTGGGTCTCTTATTTTTTTATTTATAACATCCAGGTATTAAAATAGATCAAATGTTTTCAACTTCTGAAAGCACATAAGCAATGAAATTTCTCAAAAGTTTTAATATTTTATAGCTCAGTAAAATTGGAGTTTGTACCATGATAAAACTGCTCAAATTAAACTGTCAACACTCTTTGCTTTTACAAAAATTTACTTTCACATGATAACATTACTTATGAGATGAGAATTATGATCAACCATAACATTGCAGGAATTCACACACACACAAAAATAATAAAATAGATTCCTAGTTATCAAAAGGGTGGAAACTAATGTAGGATTTCATATTTTCCAATATGCTCTCTTATTTGATTAATTTAATCACGTGTAAAAACACATTTCTAAAAATCAGTGAAATGGGTTTTCAGTGTCATGAACTTTTTGCTCTTATTTCTTTTTCCCCAGATTTTCCTAACAAAAATCTCTGTGCTGAAAGCATTGATACTGTTGCAATTAGCTACTTATTAATAATAGGAAGGGAGCAAATGGGAAAGCCAGACATGATAGGCGTGTCGTGTAGGCAGCTTCACCTGAAGCTGCAACTTTCACTCCCCAGGGAACCAGTGGTCCATTCTCTACAAAACACTGGGGGAAGGGGTCCAACAAAGGGAAGACAGATGAATACCCAGTGAAGTTGGGGTGACAAAGAGAAGGCACTTGCCTGTTAGTCAAACCTGGGGACAGAGAGGTTGGCCAGGATGGGCAGGACCACTGCAAGAGCATGGAATTTGAGAATATATAATCTAAACAAAGGAGTTCTCTCTCTTGTGCCTTTGGGTCACTCTTGGCTTCCTGCTTTCGCCCATGTTTCCTCCATAGCCATGGGGACCTCGGACCTCACATGCAATGGACTGATGGACTGTAGCAATAAAACACAAATTAAATTAGCCTGATGCTGTATTGGACTGTATAGACATGGAAGGGATATTGTGGGTACTAGCTCTCATTTCAGCCCTGCTAAAGGCAAAATGGGACTTCTTTTTTGGTGGGACTGAGGGAAATGAAATCTTGGAAACTCAGGGGTTTGATTCCACAGAAATAAATCTTTCTACAATATTACATGCTACCGTGTGAGTCTCAGTAAATTCTTTTTCTTGGGATGTCACGAGAAATCCACCCCCACTAGCAACCAGGGGAGACGAGGACCTCTCTCCTCCATTAACAGTATCACATTCTCGTTTCTAGTGCTTTGCTTTTGCCCCTCTCTCTTCCCAAGTCTAAATCCTCACATCCCAGCCAGCTTGAAACCCAAATCCCTGGCCTGAGGAACCATCCCTCCATATCATACATCTCTCAAAACATATAGGACTTCAGTTTACCACCAGCTTGTTCTTCATTGTATAGCTCATTTTCTACTTTGTATTTATCCCCTCCCCCCTTTTTTTTGTTGTTTAAAGGTCAAATTTATTAGGAGATTAAGAGATGTATTATACATGGACTATAAATACTGCACAGCTGACTTTATTCACAGTCAACCACAGAGATACAGTCTGTGCCAATCTATTTTGTGGATACTCTTGTTCTTTTGTTTCAAGGAAAGTTTGTGCCATAAGACTTGAACTTAGGTTTTGAACTTTTCTTTCTTCAACGTCATAGCTCTAACCATTTTTTTTTCTGTGAAGGCAACTGCGTCTTCATTAGTACTAAAGGCAGAAACATGTTGGACGAGGGATCAGCTGTTTTGACCCAGCCCATCAAGGGATTTTCCTAGCCTCCCTGATATCAAATTCCATCTTCCACTTCATGTTGTTCACTCCAGACTGCACGTTATTGCGAGCAGGAACAAACATCCTGACTCTTCTAGTTTTGGTATGCTCTTCTGGAATGCCAGTAAAAATAGTGACATCCAACTTTTCATCAGTTGATATGATTTGTGTGTCTCGAGTTTGGTCCTCTGCCAACATCCACCTGGAGGTGCTCAACAACCTGGCCAGAACCAGGGAGGAAACAGCAGCCACAGCTGCCCTTTCCCCCGCAGTGCTCATCTCAGGGCCTTTGATATTGAGACCACTGTCATCTTGATGCAGGTGGACCTACGATTTCTTTATTTCCCAACCAAAATGTGAACTCAAGGGCTGAAATTGTTTGGATACATTTCCTAGGCCTTATTTTTCATATAACCCACAAATTCTAATTGCATAAGTGGGTTGTCATACACACACACACACACATCTTCAAATCATTTACTTTTGAGAATATCTTGGCTCTCTAAGAGAAAGAATTAAAAAATATATATATTTGATTCATATGGGTGCAAACATTTAAAAAGAAACTGAAGTTTGGTTAGAATGGTAAACTAAATTATAATATGTATATTTATATTATGCATTTTAGATCATGGGACCAAGCCTAAATATGACAGTCTGTATAATGGCTTTTGCATATTTACTTACAGAGATGGAAAAAAATGACCATTAGGACAAGTCCAACTTGTCCAAGCACATGGGGTTTAAATTCACATTATCTTATTACCATATATTCTCAGGTACATAGAATAGACTACATATATAATGTGTTTTGTGTGAAATGGGTTTTCTATAGCCCTGTTGACCTAATATGCCACTTGTTCAGAGTAAGATTTTATCAGAATTCACAATTGCTCCACTGTTAACAAGAAGGCGTAATTTTTCTGTGCATGGGAAGAGAGTTTGGGTAACTGCCTTGAAAGAAGGCATTGTCATTTTTTCATCACTTGATCCACAATTTATTTTCCCATTTTATATTTCTTTTAATGATGGATACTTTCTTATTTTTACATATTTAAGTTTCTTATTCTGGTTTTCACTTAATTTTTAAAAATTAGTGTTCAATGACCAACTATTAAACATACATATTTTACAAGCGATTAAACATCTTTCTAATGTAGTTCCCATCATCACTGTCATTTTCTCAGAACCCTCTTATTAGCATAATTCCTCATAATAAAAAACATAACGATGAATTATCTCATTATTGGACAAAAAGCACGACAACTAAAATTTGTGTATTATACTAAGTTGTGAAGATTAGAAAAAAATAAAATGAACTTAAAATGAAAAAAAAAAACAATCAAATTCTTTAAATTTAAAATTTGAAATTTTTAATGGTGGTTTCTTCTGGGGCTGAGGATTCAGCTCACATGGTTGGCTAGAGCAGGCGCAAGGAGGTAACCCCAGTTATGGTTAGAAGAGGCAGCACTGAGGAATTAACCACATAGTTGAGGGATTGGTTACACACAGGGGATTAAGCCAATAACTAAATATATGGAGGATAATG
This sequence comes from Molossus molossus, assembly GCF_014108415.1. Lineage (NCBI taxonomy): Eukaryota > Metazoa > Chordata > Mammalia > Chiroptera > Molossidae > Molossus > Molossus molossus. The sequence continues at coordinate 79,647,464 of NW_023425402.1, read as the reverse complement.
GGAGCCAACTTCTCACTGATAGAGATTAATGATACAAATATGAAGATTGACAAGGTCAGAATAAACACTGGGTTGCAATTTGTTATATTGATGGAAATGCATAGTTGTTTCCTTTGATACAGATCAAAGATAGATAGAAATAGATATAGATGTAGATATAAATAAGATTCCGATTGTATTAATTTGTTTGGGCTGCCATTCAGTCCATACCACAGACTGAGTGTCTTAAACAACAGAAATTGATTTTCTCACAGTTCTGGCGTTTGGAAGTCTGAATCAGGGGCCGTATGGTTGGACCTGGTGAGAGCTCTCTTTCTGGCTTGCAGACAGCTGTCTTCTCAATATGTCCTCACATGGCCTTTCCCTGGCGTGTGCATATGGAGCAAGGGAATGCTCTCTGTTGTCTCTACTTATACAGACACTAATCAAACTGGATCAGAGTCCCAGCCTTATTAACCCTATAACTCTTCATAGCCCCTGTCTCCAAGTATAGTCTCCAAATACAGCCACATAAGTTAGAGTTTTAACATATGAATTTGGGGGAACATTCACATTCAGTCCATAACACCAATACATATCAATGAACATATCTAGCACCCAGATTTTGGTTCACTAAAAGGAACCAGGACTCCTCAGAGAAATGGCTGATTCCAGGGCTTGGGCAAAGAAAATTCAAGATGAGTCTAGAATATTTTATTGAGCTGGATGGTAAGAAGGTGTTCAAATGAGGACGCATAATCCACCTTGAATGCTCTCCCACTTGCCAAATCTTGGGCAATTTAGGCATCAGATGAATAATGGATTATAACTAATTAAAATAGAAAAGTATCTATTAATATTTCTGAGGATAAATAGATGATAGACAAGTAAAAGGAGCAGAGAGAAAGCTCTACCTTAAAGTAAAAAGAATAATGGAATTAGAAAATTACCACTTTGTAAGTGCAATTATAATAACCAATTCAGGCAAAAAAAAGAAAAAAAAGTCATTGATGAAAGCTGGCTTGCAATAGTTTGATGAGAATCAGAATATTTGCATTGTCAATATATATCCCATCAAAATACTTGTTAATACTTACTAATAAGTAGAACAAAAATGGCAGTCATCATCGTAACCAGGTGGTAAAAGTTAACAGCACCCACAATGGGACAAATTGACACCCAGGGCTTATTCATAGGGTACTGCCAGAACACAGAGTCACTGCTGTGGTATTCCCATCATAGAGCATACTCTGAATCTAATCATGAGGAAAAAAATCAAACAAACCCAGGTTGAACTGCACTCCACGAAGTAACAGTTCTGTACTCTGAAATAATATGAAGGACATAAAATATAAAGAATGATTCCAAGTTGAAGGAACTAATAGGACATGGCAACTAAACACAAATAATCCTTGACTGGCTCCTCAACTTATAAAGGACATTATTGGAACAACCAGTGAAATTTGAATGGAACCTAGGAATTTGATGGTTATAATTTATCAGTATTGATTTTCTAATGCTGATACTGTTCTGTGCCTGTGTAAGATATTGTCCTTATTTTTAGAAAACACACTAAAGTTTTGAGGGCTAATGAAACATTATGCCTTCTTCTTACTTCTGAATGGTTCAGAAAAAAGTATGTATATTATATGGAGCAACTAATGTAATATTAGGTATATGTACATCTTTTACATACATATGTATGTTTACATATGTATGAGAGAATATAGTAAAATGTGAACAATTTGCTAACCTGTGTGAAGATTATATGGGAGTTCTTCATACCATTTTTTCAACTTTTTTGTATGTTTAAAATTATTTCTAAACAAAAGGTTAAAAATTAATGAATTTCAGTACAACCAATATAGAAAATTAGCTTATATCAATTACTGAGAATTAACAACTGCAAAAGAAATTATCCTGAGAGAACATCTTAAGGTTTAATATATTGGAAACATTTTATATAATAAAAATTCTTTTGTTGAAATTAAATCAAGAGATCTAAGAGTGTAAGCATAAAGAAAACCTCCTTTATTGCAACTTCATTGCTGAAGTTCTAGATGGTTATTTCTTTCTCATTCTAAAATAAAATATACTGAGTTGTGGACTTATTAGAGAAAAACATTCCTGGACTGCTTGAAAATTAAATGTAATTATTTTTTTAATTTTCCTGAGTAATCTGGGGAAAATGTTGCTCAAGTTGCATCACTATGGAATTACTTGGCCCAACCCTATGTATGTATTAGATCTTACCCCTTGGTAATGACTATAAACAAACCTTCAATACATTTTCAACCAAAGCATGATCTAATCTATAGACAACTGGGAGAGCATAGTGTGAGGACAGGTGTGCTCCCTTTCTTCAGGGTAAGAAGGACGTGGGTGCTTCTCAAAGGCCCACATCTTTTTAAACCCTATCAACAGTGACAGGTGACCTGGTGCATTTAGATCCAAGTGTATTCTATACTAGTGGTTCTCAAAGTATGGTCCCAACCAGCAGCATCAGCATCACCTGGGAATGCAGATGTTCAGGCCCTGCCAGACCTATTGAATTAGAAATGTGAGGTGCGGGGCCCAGAAGTCTGAGTTTATTAAATTCCTCAGGAGATTCTGAAGCACGCTTTAAACATTATGAACCTCTGATAACTTACTCATTTAGCAAGTTTCAAAGCACACTGTCTGTTAAGAAATACTCAGACACCTATTCTCCTCAGAAAAGGAACTAATTCCCAATTTCCTCACAGCTAAAAGCCTTCAGAAAAAAAATCACCATAATTTAAATGGCTCAAGCTCTCAGAGAACTGGTTTATATGAGCATAAATAAAAATTTAAAAACAATGAGAGCAGCACCAAAAGCTCTTTTTATTCCCTTGTGATTAATTGCATCAAGGACTTGCCACTTGGCTATTATAATTTTATATCCACCTCTATATTAAGGTTCTTAGTTTGCAGCATTTGCTTTAGGGGACCAAATGCCTGTCATTTTATGGCACCATGAAGTGATTAGTAAAGGCTCTTATATAATGTACTGGGTCACTATGTGAACACATCCTTTGCATTAAATGAAAATGGCTCAATACAATACCTGCAGACCAGCAATTACAACATTTTTCTGAGGGCGAGCAGAGGAGTCTGGTTAAGTTTAATGAAAGCAAGATGGGAAGTTCAGTCAACCTTCTAAGAGGTGGGAGGGATGTGGAATGAAAGGAAGCAGAAGAGGGAGGGCTGCTTCTGAACTCCCCATCGTCCCGAGAGCAGAGGTACATGCTCAGTAGGTGTGCGTTGCCTGCCTGCCAGCCAGATCCCTGAGTGGCTCAGGTGTCTTCCACAAGTTCCACAAAGGTACAAGAGCACTCAGTCACATTTTGTTTGAATGTTTCTAATACAGATAGTGTGTTCGTCCATTTGGGCTACTACAACAAAAATACCATAGACTGAGTAGCTTAAATAACAAACATTTATTTCTCACGTTTCTGGAGGCTGGGAAGTCCAAGATGAAGGCACCCAGCAGGTGTTTAATGAGAACCCCCTTGCTCTTTGTAGAACCCCTCATCTCACTGTATCCTCACATGGCAGAAAGAGGGCTCAGAGAGCTCTCTTGGGTATTTTGTAAGAGAATGAAATCTCATTCATGAGGGCTCTACCTTCATGATCTAATCAACTCCCAAAGGCTCTACCTTTAAATACCATCACACTGAGGATGAGGTTTTATCATATGGATTTTGGGGAGACACAACATTCATTATATAGCCCTCAAAAAAATTCTGTGGGCCAGTGGTCCTGGAACTCTCTGAACAATCCAAATCCATCAGCCTTTCTCCAGTGCCACCTACTTGCTCTCTGGGCTCCACTTTACCATTCTCTGAGCACTTAAACATTTTTTATTTTCTAAGGTTGGCAACCCTAATATATTCCTTCTAATGGAGGATGTCATGAGCCCACCATCAACACTTTGAAGAGAAAACAAGCTTCAGTGAGTACTCTGCTATATTAGCTTGGGTGAAGTGCAATTTCCTGCCTACACCACAGCTGGGAGAAGTGAGTACAGTTCAGTTTAATTACATTCATCCTCTTTGTTCCCACCTGTCAGAATTATTTGCTTTTCCTGGAACATTCAGCAATATGTTATGCTCTTTTTATCTTTGATTCTTTGAGCATAGTGTTCTATCAACAACAACATTAGAGCTAACATTTATGGAATATCTACTATGTACCTCATGCTTTCATAAGAATATTATATTGGGGATTCCAAAATGGCGGTGGAGTGAATGAAAGCTACACAGACCATTTCCCAGGACTAAACTGGAATTACAACTAAAATAAAGACAAATCGTTGGGAAAAAGCGACAGAAAAGCAGCTTTCAAGGACCATATAACCACGGACGCTGAATCGATCCTGGTAGGATTGTGGAGGTGCGAGAGGAGGGCTGGGAGCCCACAGACAGCAACAGTTTTAGCTATGAGCAGCCCCCAAGGGGATAAAATCCCAAGCCCAGTCCAGAGTGCAGAGGGCCAGGAAAGAGCACTAGAATAGCCACAGCTACTCATCTTGGGCTCCAGCAGAAGGAGGGCAGACTGGACTGGAACTGTGTGGAGACACTCAGGATCTGGAGGGCACTCAGAGTTTTCCTGTTTCAGCCATGCAATGATGGTGGCCATCTTACTCCTTCCCAGGGTTCTGGAGAGAGGCAGTGGCCCCTCCCTTGGAGATTCAACCCCACCCAGGTGGGCCATTGAAATGCAAATTGAGGCTCATTAACAACCAACCTCTGCCCCACCCTTGGGAAATCCCCTTACTCTGAACACCTGAGAGAGTTTTTCATTCAGCTGAGAAACCAAGACTCTTCAAGTAACACGACTAATAGCCTCCAGGCAAAAAGCTAGAGGATAACTTAACCTTTCCTGGACTTAACAATTTACGTAGGAAAGTAATACTTGACAGTGATGTTTAACCTGAGTCCTCCCATGCTCATATAAAACCAGTAGAGGAAGCCGCAAACAGCAGAACACCAACACCCACAGGGAAAATTTGGCGGGCTCCAAAACCCATTGAGATAGTCAAAATGGTGAAACACAGAAACAATTCCCAAATGAAAGAACAAGAGACCTCTACTGAAGATGAGATAAATGAAATGCAGTTAAGCAAGTTATCAGAGGTAGAATTCAGAGCCATAATCTTGAGAAAGCTCAATAGCATGAGTAAGAAAATCAACATCATGAATAAAGACATAAAAAAATTAAAAATCAACCAATTGGAAACAAAAAAAAACAAGAAAAATTGAAGAATGACATAGCAGAAATAAAGAACACATTGGAAGGACTAAACAGCGGAGTAGAGGAAACTGAGGACTGGATCAGTGAATTAAAAGACAGGGTAGAAAAAATCAACCAAAGAGAAAACCAGAAGGAAAAAAAAAAAACAATTAAAAAACAAGAAGACAGCTTAAGAGAACTGTGGGACAACTTGAAATGTAATAATATTCACATCATAGCAGTCCCCAAAGAAGAAGAAAATGAGCACGAGTTACAGAATATATTTGAGGAAATAATGACAGACAACTTCCCTAATTTGGTGAAGGAAGAAGGCATTCAAGTTCAAGAAGCACAGAGAGCCCCAAGTAAGAAGAACCCAAACAGGACCACATCAAGACACATAGTAATTAAAATGCCAAAAAATAAAGACAAAGAGAGAATTCTAAAAGCAGCAAGAGATAAGCAACAGGTTACCTACAAAGGAACCTCCATAGGGCTCTCAGCTGACTTCTCAACAGAGACACTACAGGCCAGAGGGAGTGGCATGAAGTAATCAAGGTCATGAAAAACAAGAATCTGAATCCAAGACTACTCTACCCAGCAAGGCTATCATTCAAAATAGAAGGTCAAATAAAGAACTTCCCAACAGAAAAAAAAGGCTAAGGGTATACATTAGCACCAAACCAGCACTGCAAGAAATTTTAAAAGGACTGCTTTAATTAATAGAAGAAATAGGAAGAAAAATATAACCACACTAAGTAAAAATGGCAATAAATAACTACATATCAATAATCACCCTAAATGTAAATGGATTGACTGCTTGGATAAAAACAAACAAACACCGATTAGTGATTGGATAGGAAAGCATGACTCATATATATGTTGTTTACAAGAGATCCACCTCACAACAAAAGACTCATATAGGTTGAAAGTGAAGGAATGGAAAAAATCTTCCAAGCAAACGGAAAGGAAAAAAAGCTGGGGTAGCAATACTCGTATCTGATAAAATAGATTTCAAAATGAAGGCCATAACTAGAGACAAGGTCACTACATAATATTGAAAGGATCTATTCAACAGAAAGATAGAACCTTGGTAAACATATAGGCACCCAATATAGCAGCACAAGAATATATTAAACATCTTCTGGAGGACTTCAAAGGAGAAATTGACAGCAATACAATCATAGCAGGGGGACTTCATCACCCCACTGAACTCACTGGATAGATCCTCTAGACAAAAAATTAGCAAGGAAATTGAAACTCTAAATGAAGCACTAAAACAAATAGATTTAAATAGATATCTACAAAGAATTACACCCCAAAACTACAGAATTCACATTCTTCTCAAGTGCACATGGGACATTCTCAAAGATAGACCACATGTTAGGACACAAACTAAGTCTCTACAAGTTCAAGAAGATTGAAATCATATCAAGCATCTCAGATCACAATGTCATGAAACTAGAAATCAATTGCAACAAGAACATGCAAAGACATTTGAACACATGGAGGCTAAATAGCATGTTATTAAACAAAGAATGTGTTACCAAGGAGATCAAGGAAGAGATTAAAAACTTCCTGGAAAGCAATGAAAATGAACACACAACAACACAAAATCTATGGGATGCAGGGAAAACAGTTCTGAGAGGAAGTTCATAGCACTAAATGCCTACCTCAAGAAACAAGAAAAGTGTCTAATAGACTATCTAACCTCACAACTTAAAGAACTAGAAAGCAAAAAAAAAAAAAAAGAAAGAAAGAAAACCCCAGAGCAAGTAGAAGGAAGGAAATAGTAAAGATCACAGCAGAAATAAAGGACATGGACACCAAAAAAACAATTCAAAGGATCAATGAAACAAAGAGCTGGTTTTTTGAAAAGATAAACAAGATTGATGGACCCTTAGCTAGATTCACCAAGAAACAAAGAGAGAGAACCCAAATACACAAAATCAGAAATGAAAGAGGATAAATAACAACTGACACCACAGAAATACAAAGGATCGTTAACAAATACTGTGAACAGTTATATGGCAACTAATTTGACAACCTAAGCAAAATAGACAAATTTCTTGAAACACATAGTCTCACAAAACTGGACTGGAAAGAGATAGAAAACTTGAATAGACCAATAACAACTAAGGAAATTGAAGATGTAATCAAGACTCTCCCAGATAACAAAAGCCCAGACCTGGATGGCTTCACGGGGGAATTTTACTGAACATTCATAGAAGAACTAACACCCATTCTCCTCAAACTATTTCAAAAAATTCAAAAAGAAGGAAGACTTTCAAACTTGTTTTATAAGGCTAGCATAATTCTAATTTCAAAACCAGAAAATACTAGCAAATTGGATCCAGCAATGCATCAAAAAAATTATTCACCATGACCAAGTGGGATTCATCCCAGGGATGCATGACTGGTACAATATTTGCAAATCTATAAATGTGATACACCACATAAACAAAATGAAAGATAAAAACCACATGATCATATCAATAGAAAAAGCATTTCACAAAATCCAGCACCCATTTCTGATAAAAATGCTCAGCAATGTGAGAATAGAGGAATCATATCTCAACATAATAAACGCCATATATGAAAGACCTACAGCCAACATCATACTCAATGGACAAACTAAAAGCATTTTCATTAAGAACAGGAACAAGACAGGGAGGTCCACTTTCGCCACTCTTATTTAACATAATACTGGAAGTTTCAGTCACAACAATCAGACATGAAGAAAAAATAAAAGGGATCCAAATTGGAAAGGAGGAAGTAAAACTGTCATTATTTGCAGATGACATGATATTATACATAGAAAACCCTAAAGACTCCATCAAAAATCTACTAAGCCTTAATACATGTATTTGTCAAAGTAGCAGAATACTAAATTAACATCAAGAAATCGATGGCATTCGTATATACCAATGATGAACTCACAGAAAGAGAAACTAAAAAAACTATTTACCATCATGGCAAAAAAATTAAGATACCTAGGAATAAACTTAACCAAAGAAATAAAGGACCTATTTGCAGAAAACTACAGGACATTGAAAAAAAGAAATAGAGAAAGATAAAAAAGTGGAAGTACATACCTTGTTCATGCATTTGAAGAATTACAATCATTAAAAGGTCTATGTTACCCAAAGCAATTTATAGATTCAATGCAATCCCCATCAAAATACCAATGACATACTTCTCAGAGCTAGAACAAATCCTTCAAAAGTTCATATGGAACCAGAAAGGACCCCGGAGAGCCACAACAATCTTGAAAAAGAAGTACAAAGTAGGTGAGATCACAATACCACATGTCAGTTTATACTACAAAGCTACTGTAATCAAAACAGCCTGGCACAAGAACAAGCATATAGACCAGTGGAACAGAACAGAGAACCCAGAAATTGACCGAAGACATTATGCTCAGTTAATATTTGACAAAGGTGGCAAGAGCATACAACGGAATAAAGACAGCCTCTTTAATAAATGGTGTTGGAAAAATTGGACAACTATATGCAAAAAATTGAAACTAGACCATCAACTTACACCATACACAAGAATAAACTCAAAATGGATAAAAGACTTAAATGTGACTAGTGAATCCATAAAAATCCTAGAAGAAACTGTAGGCAACAAAATTTTGGACATCATACGGAGCAGAATTTTCACTGATACATCACCTAAGGCAACAGAAACAAAGAAAAAATGAACACATGGGACTACATCAAACTAAAAAGCTTCTGCACAGCAAAAAAAACCCCAAAACATCAAAATGGAAAGGGAACCCTCTGTATGGGAGAGCATAATTGCCAATAACACATCAGATAAGTGGTTAATTTCCAAAATATATAGAGTGCTTATACAACTCAACAAAAGGAAGACAAAGAACCCAATTAAAAAATTAGCAGAGGAACTAAATAGACATACAAATGGCTAAGAGACATATGAAGAAATGCTCAACATCACTAATCATCAGAGAGATGCAAATTAAAACAACAATGAGGTATCACCTCACACCTGTCAGAATGGCCACCATCAACAAATCATCAAACAAGTGTTGGCGAGGGTGTGGAGAAAAGGGGACTCTAGTACACTGCTGGTGGGAATGCAGACTGGTGCAGCCACCATGGAAAACACTATGGTGTTACCTCAAAAAATTAAAAATTGAACTGCCATTTGACCCAGTGATCCCACTTCTAGGAATATGCCCTAAGAAGCCTGAAACACCAATCAGAAAGAATATATGTACCCCCATGTTTGTAGCAGCACTATTTACAATAGCTAAGATCTGGAAACAGCCCAAGTGTCCATCAGTAGACAAATGGATTAAAAAGCAGTGGTACATATACACAATGGAGTACTATGCAGCTGTAAGAAAGAAAGATCTCTTATCTTTTGAGATGACATGGAGGGACCTGGAGAGTATTATCCTAAGCAAAACAAGCCAAGCAGAGAAAGATAAATATCACATGATCTCACTTATTTGTGGAATATAATGAACATAACAGTCTGAGGAACAGGGTAGACCAAGAGACGTGGAAGTAGGGTACAGGCTCAGAAGAGGGGGTGGGAGGGAGGAAAGTGATAAATCACAGAACTTATATGCACGTAGGCATAACCAATGGACATGGACAACAAAGCTGGGGACTGGGTGGGGTGGGGATGGCGAGGAGGGTGTCAATGGGGGAAAAAAGGAGAAACATCTGTAACAAAAATAAATTAATAAAAAAGAATATTATATCTATGTGTTCGTTTAAACCTCGCAAAATTTTTTGGGGTATTTACTATTGATATCTTTATTTCTAGATTAATACTGAAACTCAGGGGATTGTCTAACTTGACCAAGGGCTGATAGCTAGTTAGCATTAGAATAAAAATCAGTCCTGGTTATTGTAATGGGGTTGTTTCCCCCACCCAGCCCTTTCCCTGGCTAACTCTTAATCATCTTTTAATTCAGGGTCATCTGTTGCAAGAAGCTTTCTGACTCCGATCTAGAACCTCCTCTCTTGTTCTCCCATAACACTCTCTACCCCATCGCACTGCAGGCTTTCCTTTCACACGTCTTATTGAACGCTTGCTTCTGGCTTAGGCCTGTTTTGAGAATGGTACTTATGAAGACAAGAGGGGACACCTGAGCTTCTATATAGCAATTGTGTACCAAGTAATTTTTTAGCCGTATTGATGAAGTGTGCTCAAACTGCTTGAATTCCATCTGATTACCTTAGAACATGAGGTGTTTGAAATAAAAGTAGGAAATGATTGAAAGAAGGGCAGGGGTGTTTATACGTGTTTGGGGTGTTTGAGAGTACAGAGGATATGAAGATACTATACCTCTGTTATTTGAAATTAAGCTGCTTGGCCAGGTATAAACACTGCATTTCTAAGTATCTCTTATTGCCTATGAAACTTTGAGAAGATTGTTTTAAATTCCCTGAGCATCAATTTTCTTTATTTAAGAACATTTTTTTATTCTAAAGCTCTATGATTTGGCTTCAAAATATATATTAATAACACCAAATCAAATTATGAAATGATAATTTTGGATATCAAAGCAGGCAAATCAGGATAACTATTTGCACATAGAGTTTCAAATTCATTTTAATTTCTTAAAAAATGCATGGCCTAGAAGGATAAAGAACATGTGTTTGCAAATGACTGCTTTTTGGTGCCTTTGCATTTGCAGTTCATGCAAAAATCAAGTACCTTTATAGGTCTATTTGACAATAACCCCAAAGGGCTGAGTATGCATACTTCAGAGCTCTACGATTTTTATCAGCCATGTGATCCTAGTTGACAATAGCAGATTTAGCAAACGTGGTGTTTCATAAAGGTGTGGGCAGCATTCTAGGTTCTGTTCTCCCATAGACTAACTGACCCCTTTCTTTTTGAGTTTTATGTACAGTTTCTCTATTAACATTGAGCCAATATTCTGGGAAAGTCTGTAAAACAAAAAGTCCTGGACGTGACTTGGACAGATTGCTGACTGTCTTTCACAGGCTGGATTTTATGAACTCTTCCATGTATGACAGTGTTTTGTTTTGGTTTTAATGTATTCGATGGTGGAGGGATACTGAACCAAACCATTGTGGCCAGGCTCACAAAGATTTAATAGAGTCCTAGGCAGGCCACAGAGAAGGATTCATTGGGAGCCAAGAGCGAGATTCCAGTGGTGTATATTCAAAATCAGACACTGTCATTAAAAATTGAGTGGATTGAGATGAAAATGCTTGCATTTATTAGCAGGTCATCTGGTCAGATGAAAAACTATCTAAAATAGACCATTGCTACAATGAAGTATAAGAGGAAGGAAAAATTATCTGAGATGCATGACTCAATATCAGACATCACCACACCTCAGCAAGCCTCCAGCGCCCCAGTTCCTGCAAATTTGCTAATCTATAGTGGTTTTGAAATCTCTTCTTTCAGAAGCTAATAATCCATTCGGTCAAAAATGTAACTGCGTGTTTGTTGCTGTATGAATGATGGACAGAATTATTCATTTTCTGCCTGGATATTTTTAGGACATATAAACTTAGTTGTAGTCACAGTCAAAACATTTTTTATTTCTCAACTGCCCACTGTTTTAGAAGATAGGGCTTAGTGTTTTCCTGGGGTATGTGATGTAGCATAAACTTTGAACTTTTAAGAAGCCTGAAATGTATCTGGAGAGAACACATACAGATAAATAACTACTGTCTTTAATATTCTCTGAATGTTTGCTGTTTGCCAGCCCTATAGTAAGAACTCCACATGTGCTGTTTTATTTAACCCTTAAAATAACCCCATAGCTAGATTTTGTCATTACCCTCCTTAGCAGCTGAGGAAATTGAGGCTCACAGACATTAGGCACCTTCCCAACATCCCAGCTAATAAGCAGCCCAGCTGGAGTTTGAATGGAGGCAATCTGGCCCCACATCCTTACAACCTCCTGATCACTGCAGACGGTGTGAACACTCCCCACCAAGTAATATGGAAACAAATGCAAATGTAGTGCAGACTGAACTGATGAACTTTTGTGAAGAAGAAATAGAATTTGTTAATAGTAATGATTTGGAGATGAAGTTTGAATGTTTTTTATTGATCAGAATAGACATGGAATACTACCAAGGAACATGGTGAGGAGACTAAAACATGGTAATGTGTATATGGTATGCCAGTTTCTACCACTAACCTCATTCCCATTAAATCTGGCTGTCCTTTCTCCCTAACCACACTCCATCCCTCTACTTTTGCCCTAGACTATGCTAAGAATTACTGCCTGAAAACCTGCAATAAATGGGAAAGGGGTCTTTGTATAGATTTGAATTCCATCCTTTTCAGCGGAGGAAGTGTCATTATGTAGATAAAGGGGTTTATTTTCTGAATAACCAGCTTCCAGACTTGACCATGGCCACTTCCTTCTCTGTGGCCCACTTTCCTGCACCTTAGACCCTGCGATTCAGGTGATGGCGTGAGGCCACTGCCTTCGCCACCCGCACCGGGTTATCTTACCCTTTTGAAATCTGTTGTGTTTCCATTTGTGTTCCCTCTATGTAGGCCAGGCTGCTGGGGCCCTTCTATGGGCTCTTTCTCTGATCCCTGGGGTCTGTAACGAATCTCTGTCTGTCCTTCATACTCTCTTTGCTCTGCCCAGACCTATCTCCTCCGCTTTCACTGCATCTTGTTCTACCAAACAGGCCCAGCTCTTTCATCTAAACCCTTCCCAGGCTCCATCCAGCAGCCTCTCCACTGGCAAAGTCCTCTCCTCCCTTTCACTGCTTCTTAGATTCCTCCCCATTTGCACTGATAATCGCTCTTTTTTGGTGCAATGCCCCGACAATGAAAAGCTCAGAGATGTTAAACTTAGTGATTATTTGTGTGCTTGCTGGTATATTTATTATTTCCTGCACTTTCTGCTTGTGTGGTGGGGTGTGTGGTTATGTTTCTTGCATTGTTAGGTGCCCATATTTTAGATTTTAAACTTCTAGGGAGAAGGAACCCTGTCTACCTCCTGTTAAAATTTTTTTGAGCAGCAGTCTGTGTATTTGGGCAACTGAATCCTATTTGGCTATTAGAAGAAATGGAATACAATTTAAAGAAAAACAAGATAATACTAATTCTGGACTGCTTTTATGGAATTCATTTATTTTTCTTTCTGGGTTTTGGCTAGTACATGTGAATTTTATGGTAGAGCAATACAAATTTTAAATAATTAAATAGAATATTTTGAAGTGGTGAAAATTCCAGATTACATTCATTTAAAAACGAAAACAGTTGTATCACTTTCAAGAATATATAGTGATATGAATCATTTACAAAGTATTAACAATATTTGTCCAAGGAGATCTATAATATTAGCATAAGAGGCAGGAGGCCATACATTATACTAAGCACAGAAAGACCTACATTTGAATCCTAATTTTGCCATGTAAAGACTATGTTCCCGGACAGGTCCTTCACCTCTCAGACTGTGCGTGTTTTCTCCCAAATCAGTACTGAGTATCCAGTGAGAAGCCTTAAACAAAGCACTTAACATGTATGTGTTGAGAAAACGATTCGCATTCCCAAATTTTTAGCTAATATTAATATTTTTACTTGAGTTTTGAAAGAATGCTTCAAAAACACTTGATCTCTTTCTTCCTATAATCTTGATTACATTTATAATTTACTCAGCAAACTCTTTGTGGTTCTTCAGTTGTGTCTGAATGACCGATGCATTCTCTTCAAGAGACTGAAATTCATGTGAGGTAGGCGGAATGAGAATAAGAGAACTTTTCCTCGGCTCCTCCTCAGCACTGCAGCGCCTGGGATCTGTCCTATGAGAGAGAACGGTAGAGGCAGGAAGCAGATTCGATGGCTCATCATGGTTTGCAGTGACATGCAGAATCAAGGCCTGCCTGCCCGGAGTCCCTCTTTCCTCTTCCATTCCCAGTCAGCCACAGACTGTCTCAGAGTTCTTGTCAAAGCACGAATGATGACACTATGCAGTCACCTCCTTGGCTTGGGATTCATCCTCAGGCCCACAGCGCAGAAACACAAGCGAGCAGTTTATCAGAGAAGAGGCAATGGCCAAGCTGCAGGGTCTTTTGCCAGAAGTGTTTTGTGTTTTTTTTTTCTCCTCTTTTGTATTGGTTTTGCTTTTTTATTGAGCGCTGTGAAAACAGTCTGTAAGATGCCTGAGGATTTTACAGACCTTTGCACCTTGGTAAAGGGTAGTGAATCTTGTTTCAAAGGGTTTGGGATGTAATAGTTGGGAGAACAAGTTGGTTTCGGAGCTAACCAATAAGAGAGAAATGATACCTGATGACTGCATTAGTTTCTCATTTCTCCAGAGTAGCAACTTTCTTACAGTGATCTGAATCCCACTGTGGGTGGGAGGTGGGGCCCACAGAGAGCAGAGCCCAGCACCGTGTGCGTTTGCAGGCTGTGCTTGTTTGTGGAAACGTCATTCATTCAGGGACACTGGAAGCTCTCGTGCATCTAAATAGCTTTGCTTGTTTGTTTACCTGTTCTCTGGAGCAATTACTGAAAGTTTATTACTATTTTTAGCAAAGTTTCTGACTGGTATGCCAGTTTCTTTTAAATCTTTCAATGATCTTTAAAAAAAAGATCATTTTAAATCTTTCAATGATCTTTAAAAAAAGTGAAGTTTCCACCCCGAGTCCCTCTTTGTCTGAAATGCTGTGCTATACATTTATCTGGTATTTTCCAAATCAGTTATTCTAGCACAAAGGCCTCTTAATGACTTTTCTATACCTCAAATGTATATGTGATACTGAGAACTTGAACTTCCCTTTATTTTTATTTTTATTAATAATATAAACCTTTTTGAAATATAAATTCTTATAATGAATTTAAGCAATGAAGTAGATGAGTTATATTGAATAGCTTCAGAATCAAAAAACATTCTGATGGACTGAACTTTCAAAATATTTGTTTGTCTTTTTTGTTTATTTTACTTAGGGTATAGACAAACATGTGAAAAAAATCTTTATTCCTGTTTGCCTCAGGACCATTAGGCAAATGCAAATCTGCAAACGTCCACATGAGTCCATCAATTTGCTGAGGAGAACTACCTGAATTAACCTGCAGTGTACTAGACCAAAAGAAACACCCCTTGAAATTGTTTTTTTAGGATCTGTGTAATCATTCCTAAAAGCCTAAAGGCCTTGTACATGTTCAGGTATCCTGTGAAATTTCTTGTCCCTTCCCCTGAGTCATTTCTCAAATAAAGCAAATCTAATCATGTTACTCCCTTCTCTTTTTTTAAATTAAAATTGTTATTGTTGACACTATTGCAGATGTCCCCTATTCTGCCCCTCTTTGCCTCCCTCCCTCCAGGACCCCACACTATTGTCTGTGTTCATGGGCTATGCATTTATGTTCTTTTAAAATATATATATGTTTTTATTGATTTTTTTAGAGAGAGAGGAAAGGAAAGAGAGATAGAAACATCAATGTGAGAGAGAAACGTCGATTGGCTCCCTCTCACACCCCCCCCCACTGGGGATGTGCCCTGACCGGGGAACAAACCAGGACCTCTCAGTCCACTGAACCACACCAGATGGGATATATATATATATATATATATATATATATATATACACTCTTTATCTAATCCTTTCACCTTCCTTTATCCAGTTCCCCCTCCATTGTGACATTTTCAGTCTGTTCCATGTATCCATGCCTCTGGTTCTATTTTGTTCATTAGATTCCACATAGCAGTGAGAGCATATGGCATTTGTCTTTCTCTGACTGGCTAGGCAAAATAAGCCATTCCCTTCTCAATAGTCCCCGTTTGCACATAGGATAAATCCAAACTCCCTTCAAACCAGGCCCTTTGAGGGCCAGCCTCATGTTTCTCCCTTCTTCCTAGTGCCCCTGTGCCCATTCCCGTGGACCAGTTTGTAGGCATACGGACGTGCTCACTGCTTCACGCCTCGGCCAAGGCACTCTCTCTGAGAGAAATGCTCCCTCCTGCTTCCTCTTCCCTCAGCCTGCCTGGGGTACGGCTACTCTTCTGTACAACTGGGTTCAAGCATCACTGCCTGTCTTCGCCCAGGCAGAACTGTCCTTGTCCTTCTGTCACCATCGTCATTTTACATCCTTCTGATCACACGTCCGCTTGTTCAGTTGCATCCTATCTCCCCAGCTGGACGAGCTCTTTGGAAGGAAGTTTTGACCATGAGATTCGTATTGTCTCCGAGTGCTGGCCACTCAGAAAGTTCTCAGAAAGCACGTGTTGACAGATTGATTAGGTGAGCAAAGATAAAATTAGATTTTAAATGACATTCTCTCACAATAATAGCTGATGATTCTCTGACAATAAATATTATCAATACATGTTGCGCAGGCTGTCCCCTTCCCTTCCATGTGTGATGCTGCTGCGGGTTTCAGGAAATCGCGAATAGTCCAGAGTCGATGGTCAGAAGTTTATCATTTTCCTTGGAGCTCGTCTGGCTTTCTGTGGGTTGCCACCCTAGTTGTTGATCCACCAGTAATAATAAGAATTTTTTTAAAAGCAACTAGGAAATGTTGCTGCTGAGTGTTAAAAAGAAACCTCAAGCCTACTTGTCCTTGAGACTTAGGGATCTCCATGTTCAGAGACAATGGAACTACTGCAGCTGGACCTCCTGGAGCCCATTCAGTCAGCAGGGGAGTAGTTCCTTTGGGAATCAAAGGATGCCCAAGGCTTGAGTCTGGATGGTAGAAAGCAGCACAGCTCGTGTGTGTGTGTGTGTGTGTGTGTGTGTGTGGTGCGTGCGCACACACTGTATTTATATATTAAGAAAGGGAATTCTTTTATATGGCAGAGAACAAGGGAAAATAATTCTAGATTTCATGCATTTTTACTCTTACTATGTCCAAAACTGAACTCATGGTACCTTTTAGTTTCAAAACTCCTGCCACTCTCTCTGTCTTGGTGAATAGCAACTTCATTCTTTCAGTTCCTCAGGCCAGAATTTTGGGGGTCATCGTTAGTCTCCTCTTCAGGATTCAGCCCCTTCCCACCCCCCTCACAGTTTCACCATATCTCTCCTGGATCATTCCAGCTGTTTCTACCAGCAGCTTCCATAACTGCCCGGCTTCGGTGTATTTTCAACATAGTTGTCACAGCAATCCTGTGAAAACATGTCAGTTCCCCTTGCTCCTCTATTAAAACCCTGCAATGGCTCAGCATCTAAGCCAAAATCCTTCCTGTGGGCCAGAAGCCTCGAATTCTCTGCCCCCGTGGGACCTCATCTCGCCCCATCTTCCTGGCGCCCTCTGCTACAGCCACCCTGGCCTTACCCTGCGTGTTCCTGGACCCCAGGCACGCTGTTCCCTCAAACCCTCTGCATCTGCTCTTCCCGCTGCTTCACATTTTCTTCCCTGCTTGGATAGATTTCTCACTTCCTTCATAACTTTCCTCCAAAGCTACCTTCTCAGTTCGTCCTTTTCTATTTAAATTTTACTCTCCGTTGGCACTTCATAACCCTCTCTCTTCCTCAGTACTCACTACCCAATACACAGGTTTTCCTGCTCTGTTTGCGGCTGTATCCCCAGCACGTAGAATAACGTTTGGCACATAAGAGAGGCTCAATAAATATTTGTTGAATTAAGTTTGATATTTTAAATCATTGTTTTCAGGGCCAAAACAAGTATACTTTCTCCCTCTCTTTCTTTTTAATCCTCACTTGAGGATAGAGTTTTTTCCATTTATCTTCAGACAGAGTGGGAGGGGGAGAGACAGAGAGAGAGAGAGACGTCGACATGAGAGAGACACATTGATTGGTTGCCTGCCTCATGACCAACCGGGGCTGGGGACCAAACTGCACTCGAGGTACGTGCTCTTGACCAGAGTTGAACTCAGGACTCTTTGGTCCTCAGGCCGATGCTGTAATCACTGAACCAAACTGGCCAGGGCAGAAGTATTCTTTCTCTTTTGGCTGAGATTCAGAAGACTGTGTTTAGCAAGAGACTTTGAAAGTTTGTTATGACTGTGGGTGGGGAAAAAGGGGGAGAAAAAAAAGGGAGAAAAGATTGTATTTTTTTATTACAATTTGTAATCTTAGGCGGTTTTTCTTAGCTGATATATACTTGCTTTGCTCTCCTAGAAAGCCCTTCAGTCAGATCCTTTGATGGATCATAAGGCAAAAAGAAAATTCAATGCAACAGTGTCAGCCTCAAGGACCATACATTCCATGATACAGGTTACACGGGGATTTTTTTTTTAGATTACCTTGAAGTGAAATATCAACTCTATATTTTAAATCTGTATTTTTTAAAAAGCAAAATATTTGAGCATTAGTAAATGTAGTCACAAAGTGATAGGGACACGGAATAGAAACTCTAAGGGGGGGTTTTCTACTGAGGTGAAGAGGACATGCAGGGAGGAGTGAGTAGACCCCTGCAGTTGAAGTGGTGGGAACACGGAGGGGCACTGGGCTCCCCGCTTAGCCTGGGGGCATCACTGCTCCCCACACTGTCAGGGGTGTTTACCGAGGGTGTCTGGGAATCTGAAGCCTAAGAAAATAGGCTGCTCTCTCTCTGGACAAATCTCCAAGCAGCAAACAAGGTTTAGAGCCCCCAAGGCATCCTGACTTGACAGGGAGACTGTGTGTCTATCCACATTGCAGGTTTCCTGCTGAGGGGGTGTCCAGACCCAGTGTCCCATCTCTCCTCACTGATCATGCCACTGTCGCTTAGCGATGTTAAGGCAACACCTTTGGACTTTAGATTTCGGGCCACATGTTTTCTGCGCTCCTGCAGCGCTCACAGATTTGTAGAACTGGGCACTCTAACTTGATAATACTGTGCTAAGAGATGCTGTTTTCGCCTCTTTATAACTGATCTCTGAGTACCACTTGGAACTAGCTGCAGGAGAAATTTTCACAGTGGGTTCATTTGCTGGTCTGAGAGTTCAAGAGCTGTGCCCCCTGTAAAAAGATCCATTAGTTTTTCAATATTTAATGTACATGTGTGTTTGCACATGTGTGTGCCTGAAATTACAAATATGTATGAAAATCCATTGTCAGATTTGGATGAATTAATTAAGGGAAGACTGACATATTACATTTATATTTTTAAATCTTGAATGTCTTTAAAGGTAAATGAGCAATACTTTAAAATATGTTAAATTTTTCCCAGGATCTCACCCCTTGATCTGAACAAACATCCACTGTTTCCCTTCACACATATGCCTCTCATTTGCTCATAGACCCTTCAGTCTCCCGGGGAGAAGAGCAGATTTTAATCTCTTCTAAGGAAAAGTTAGATAATTTTTATGTGGGCAAGAGTCGATTTTGGAAGCTATGAGATTCTTCTTCAAGTATGTGATGGGCTGTAGGTGGCCAAGGAATAAACATCCTAAGTTGCCCCAAAAAGGAGTCAGGGCATCAGGTGGAAATTAGGAGTGAGCAAGAAGATTTTAGTACTGATGTTGAAGAAGGTTGTCCAAATGTGGGACAGCTTTACTAGAAAGCAGTGAGTTCCCTGCTTCTGGAAGCACATTGGTTGATAGATTCCTAAATACTGAAGAGAGGGATACTTTTTAGGTGCATATACATCCAGTTCTAAAATTTCATGATTGAAATAAGATGAGGTCTTACTTTTTATGATTATTGACATCCTGAAATTTTTATGTTTACTATTTTGAACCCAAATGAAGAACTTTGCCTTTTGTTGTTGTTGTTGTTGTCCTCTGTTAAGCTTCATCTGGCTGTCTGAATGGCTCTCTGGCAATGAGTTCTCCTGACTGGAGACACTGCCTCAAAAGTTCCACCCACACCCACTTGCCAGCGTTGCTGTGAGGGGAATTCTTAGCCTGGTGGAAGGCAAGCAGGATAAAGGAAATGAGTTGGTGTTGTGCCAGGTACTTGATACAATCATTTCGTTTAACTAACCCTTAAGTTGTGTAACATCACCTTCGTTTTACATTTAGCGAGGTGATACAGTAAAACTTCCACAAGGCCGCACATCTACTAAATAGTGAGACAGAGACTCATGCCCACCCCTACATGGCCTCCTCTTCCAACTCGTCCACCGTGGTGCGAGGTGACTCCACAGGGAGCCACTACATTGATTAGTCAAATCAGTCAGATAATCAGTTCCTTCAGTGATTTCACTGATTTATTCATTCATTCAACATCTTCAGTTCACTTTGCAAAACTGGATAGTTGTGTTTGGGGTGTTGGAGAAACATCCAAAGAAATCGCTTAGGTTCAGTTGTCAATGAGATGAAATATTTATGGGACCATACCAGAGAGTCTGACTTGGCTTTAAATAAGAATGTACAGAAACTAACATGTGGCTGTGTGATGAGGGGACAATGCTAAAAGGAGGGGGGACAGATGAGAAGAGGCTAGCCCAGCAGCAGAAAGCCAACAGAGTGGTTTCTTAAGTTCTTAAAATCAGAAATTGCTCAAGTTGTAAAAGATCTTAGAAACCTTTTTTATTATGCCCTGACTCAATACTGATGAGTGAATTGTGTCCTAGAGAATTGAACTGAGCTGCCCACAGGCACAGCCTGATTAATGACAGTGCCGGATGGGCCACCTGTCTGATGACTCCTCATCTAGAATCCTCTCCACCTCAAACAACCTGCTCTAACAAATAGGTGATCCCCAAGGAGAGAAAATGAAGGCCCGAGAGAAAGACTCTACATTAAAATAAGGGCAAAGTTGTTTAAGTTAGTGACATCTATGACCTTTCAAAGTTCTTGAGGGTATGTCCAATCTTTAATTTATGGCTTTAGGTCAGGTTGCTCTCAGTGTTTCAACGTAAAGAAAAACTCTCTTACTTGTGAAGCAGCAAACATCACCAACACAAATATTATGTCTGTCTTGGCAAAAAGATTGCTAAGTGAATATTTGCAAGCTTTGGTTCTGCTTTTGTTTGGGATTCTGTCCTAGGCACATTCTCAGCTGAGAAATAGATGATCAGGAGTTACCAATGTTCTTCCTGTCCCACAGACAAGCATGCTTCTAAGCCGAACATTTTATCTCCCAAAAAGACCCCCTCATTTGGTTCTCCAGGGGAAGAACACAAGCCAGCATTTGCTTTTCCTTCTACAGCATTTTCAGCCATTGTCCACTCTACACTGCTCTGTAAAAGTTGAAGACAGGGAGCAACTATAAGATTACACATATTTCTTTCTAACTGACTAGGAATCTGTTTCCATTGTTCTCCACCCTCCTTTCTTCTCTGAAGCTCTAGTCCCAGACACTACTCTCAGTTTTAAATGGATGTTGTACTAAATATTTAAACACACACACACACAGAGAGCTCTGTAATGACTGCTCTAAGAGTTGCCAGATTGTTATATGTGGGGACAAACATGCAGAACAACTTACTTGTAACATTTCTTTCCATAAAATGAAAACTGCTTTTCAATGGCTTACATTCTCAGTCTATATACTCCTTGGCCCACAGGGCCTGGCTACTGCTTCCCCAAAGAACGCTGACTCACATTTCCATGGGGCAAATCCAGGTTGACTTGGTGGGCTGCCTTTCAGCCACCTAATTGCTGCTTTGGGTAGATGAGGTCCCAGTTTTGGACCACAGTTTCTGAGCTCTCAGGAAAATTTGGCTAAGTTGAAAACTGTCTGATAAAATGCTTCCTCATACTAATTCTAGCTCCTTCAGATGAACCCTAAACCTCACTAACCAAAATGAATTGAATTCACACGCTAAAAAACCCCAACATGGTTCAAATATGATTTTGGAGTATAATCATATTAAGTTTAGACTCTCATCAGAGTTCTGGCCAGAAAGGAGACTGCTGGCTTAGCCAAAGTCATGGTATTTAGGGGCTCAAGGATCTGAGAATGAGAAGCTCATTTGGATGTTGTAAAGTAAATGCATTCCATTTTGGACCCCTCTCTTGTAATGGCTCTGACTCCTGTGCAGAAGGAACATGAAACTAACATACTCCTCTCAGCTGTATAAATATCATTTGGCAAAAGATGCGAGCTGGCGTGCCAACAATCAGAATATAGCCTTTCATCTCCATCATAGCCTCAGCTAGGCTGCCTGCCTATATTCAACCTTCTTTCTGGGCTCATTTGCTTCATTTTAACCAATAAAATCTTGCAATACAGCCACATTAAAGATCAAGAGGGAGCTGACAAGAGGCCTCCAGGAGTGCTCCCGGGGGAGCATCAGTGACGCGAAGATCAGCGATGGCTCTTCGGCCTGCTGTAGGCTTTGGAGCATGTTCTACGATTTTTGACCAGAATTAAAGAACTGTATTTGAGGTGGTACCCACTGAAGTCCAGACTCAGACCTATTTTTCTACCTTCCCTGCTTTGACTGGTTCCCATAGGGGCCAGATTTCTGTTCATTCCCGAACTGAGGACTGTGCTCCTGGAGTCTCGTCTAAGCATAAATGAGTCACATTATATTTCTTCTATTCAGCATCCAGAGCAGAGGTTAGACTTTCTTGGGTCATGATTCTCTTTTATCTCAGTCATTTTTTTTTTTTTTTAATGATATGAGGAAAAATCCATTTATTAAGTAGAAAGGTCCAAACAACTTAATAGTAGTATGTTGTTCAGTGTCCAAAATGGGCATGTCACTGTGTTAAAATACCTGTGAGTTGGCTGTGGCACCCGGGGGCCCTGTGTACCACAGTGGAATGCTGTACTATACACAAGGGGAGTTTGACATATTTACCTCCTGTCTTAAAGGAGCTAAACAATCTAGTACAAAAAATAATAAAGGTTCAGTAATACATGTGATATACCAAAGTGTCCCAAAGCTGGGACACTATAGTAAGAAAGATGTTTCAGATGGTCAGGATGTTTAATTTTAGAAAACGGAACCCACTCAACCTATTTTGAGCAGAAGGGGTTTATTCATGAGTATCAGGTTGCTTGCAGAATTTCTAGAAAGTCTGAGGAAGCAGCATTGGGTGTTACACAAACAAGAGAATTGTCTAATCATACTGCAAAGCTGTTTAGTGAACATCTCACTGTTGTAGCTTTTGCCCTCTTCCAGTCACTCACGAACCCGACCACAGGCACAGTGCACAGCTGCCTCCGAAGGATGACGCACCCACTTGGACTAGCATTTACCTCACAACGGCCACCTCTGCCTGCCAAGTCTCACGGGAGCCCAGACATTTACTTGGGGAATCTAGATCATAGGTAGAAACCCTAGCTAAGAAGGAATCTGAGATTGGTGTTTATTTATTTATTTTAGTTTTTCAGTTTCTGAATACAAAAAGGAAGTCCAAAAAAGGCCTGGGGTGAGTGCCACGTGATCTAATCTGCCATATCTGCCATGGATCCAGTGGTGGCTAAGAAGAGTAAGAAGTCAGATTTGGTTGTGGGAATCACTCCATCCCTCACGGACAAATGATTTGAACTGGGCCTCAGGTGAATGGTAATATCTAACAGGCAGAAATGTGGTGGTCAGTGGTAAAAATAAGACAAGCAAGGGCGCAGAGGCAGGAATGTGTACAATAAGTTGCGATGGTCATTTGGAGACTACTTGACCATGTAAAGAAGAATAATTCCAAAGGTTAGGAACTCAGGTAGTATCAATGTGGTGAAAGTCTTATACTGGATGGAGGAGTCTCTACTTACATGGTAAAGGTTCGCCAAAGGTTTTTATTAAAAACTAAATGGAGCCCTGGCCAGTTTGGCTCAGCGGTTAGAGTGTCGGCCTGCAGTCCGGAGAGACCCGGGTTCGGTTCCCGCTAAGGGCACGTACTTCGGTTGCAGTTTGTCCCCAGCCCTGGTGGGTCGTGCGGGTGGCAGCCACTCGATGTGTCCCTTCACGTCGATGTTTTTTTCTCTCTCTCTCCCTCCCACTCTATCTGTACAAAAAATGGAAAAATATCCTTGGGTGAGGATTAAAAAAAACTAAATGGAATTTTCGAAATAGAAACGGAAAAATGCTTGGGCATCTTCTCTTCTCCATCCACTCTCTCCCCAGATGACCTCCTCTAACTCCTACAGCTTTAAAGATATTCACTGCTAAAGACCCCACATTCCTGTATCCAAGCTAGACCCTTCTTCTGAACTCTGGACTTATCTGTCCAACTGTCTACTTCCTGCGATATGGACATAGATAGGCATCTCACACTAAACATATCCAAAATGGACCTCCTCATAGTCTTTCGATCTCAGTACCTTGCAGATTTGAACTTCCAGTTCTCAGGCTAAAAATCATGGTGTTATCTCTGACTCCTCCTTTTCTCACTCTGCATATTGACTGTCAGCAAATCCTGTGAATTCTTCAAAAAACATCAACAACCTGATGCCTTCTCATCAACTCCTCTATTGCCACCCCATTCTAAGCCACTGTTACCTCTTGCGCAGGTTACTACAATAGTTCCTAACTACCCTTACAGCTTCCAAACATTCTCCACACAGTGACCGGAAGGTTTTTACAAACTCTTCTTCTTCTAAATTATGTCAGATTATGTCACTCTCCTGCTAAAATCCTCCAGTGACTTCTCATCTCATCAGAGTAAAAACCAAAGTCCTCAGAACGTTCTATTTGGCCCCAGCTGCTTCTCTGGCTTTCTCTCCTACCCCTCTCCCTCTTGCTCACTGTGCTCCCTTTGCAGCCATCCTCAGTGTTCCTCACACATCTCGAGCACACCCCTGCTGCAGATATTTGTACTTGTTCTTCCGTCTTCTTGAAACACTCTTCCAGCTGATAGTTTTGTGGTTCTCCCACGTACTTTTTTTCAGTGATTTGCTCAACTACCACATGACCAGAGAAGACTTCCTAATTGATCTGCATAAAACAACACTGGGCACTCTATTTTCCTCATTTGTATGTATCAACATTTACCATATAATATGGAAATATTTTTTAAGTGTTCAATATTTTTTAAATGTTCAATAGAAAATATTTATTAAATGAATATAATCAAATTCGTAATGAGGGCATACCATAAAATAAATAAATATCCAGGAGAGTGGCAGATGATTTTTCACTTCCATATCTCTGGGTCCCCCATTCTATCACACAGTTCATGAAAAATTTGCTAATGAAATCATGACAAGTGGTTATAGCACATGAAGCAATGTATTCCCCAGCACTAGATATAGAGTAGCATGGACTGGAGACTAACCAGGTGGTCAGTGACAGCTCCATACACTTGGATAACCCCTGACAATTTATATGGCTCTTTCACAGTCATCTTCTAACCATATCCTCATAACATGGCTATGAATCAGTTGGTTGTATTATTCCCATTTTTAAAATGAAGAAAATGAGCTGTAGCAAGGAAAAGCTACCTCACTTGATCATACAGCAAGAAGATGGCAAGTGAGGACTCCAAGTGCATCTGAGAAACTCCCAGTTTCTTGGCCTTTGCCCACCAGGCACATGGAACCTAGTTAAAATGCTTTGCAAAGAATGGAAACTGTTCCCCATACCCTCTCTGTTTTTCTTAGTTGAGGAGCTGCACCTGGGTAGTCAGTAACTTTTAGGTTGGTGCAGCTCCTGAAGTCAGGAGACACTGTTCTTGGATTTGTAGTGTGTACTGGGCAAGGACCCACCTTCTCACCAGTGCCCAATGTGTACAATTGCTCAGAGTCTGGGTCAACAGTGAGTTGGAAGACAACTTTGTTCAGACTGATTGAAGGATACGTTCTGCTGGTGGAAAGGAATCTGGCGGTGAAGGAACATAGATGAGAACTCTGAGGACGTTTCTCTATCAGTGGGTACAACACTGCTATCCTATGTTTAAATGATCTGTGTGCATTTCTTTAGAAAGAGCAGCGTTTGGCAAAGCCAGAGATGGCTTCCTCTGTGCAGCTGTGATTTACGTTAGATAAAAGGGAGGCTCTTCTGAGGAGTGTTAAGAAAGACCTCCTGAATACTTTCTCAGAGTATCCGTGGCCATCCAGCCCCCGAGCGAGAGCAAGGAGAGGAGAGGGTCTCCTGCAGTGCAGCCCTGCAGACACAGCCTGGATATAGCACACTATTATTATTGTGCTGGGAACTCGAGATGGAAGTCTAAAGGCTGGGAAGGAAGTGGACCTGGAAAAGTGAAGATGGCCCTTGTTTGCGATTGCCTGTCACAGGACAACTGAGAGGGCAGACAGATTTCATTGGGAAAATGGGGGACTGAGAGAGGACAGTGGTATGGGAAGTGTAATTAGGGAGGGTTTAATTGTTCCCGTAAAAAACAAACAAACAGGGAGCTTCTGACATAACAAAATATTACTCGGTGGCATAGAAATATTGGTGAAATAAATTATCAATAAAAGGTTGGGAATGAGGACTGCCCTATTTCCTCTGGACCTCGTGTACATAAAATGAAGGGCGGGATTCAGGCAATTATCTGCCCAAGAAATTTTCTACTTTATCTCAATCACTGCGCTTCTCAGGTGGAAGGTGTCTGAGCCTAGGTTGTCACTCTGACGGAAAGTCTCTGCTCTGCATGGGCAAATAGAACCAGAGCGTGTTTGCACTTCCTATAAAAGGACTTCTGATCCAAAATCTTCATCTGAATGATTTTTTTCAAAATAAAGATGCTCACACCTTATCCTTGGAGATTCTGATTTATTAGATTTGGGTGAGACTGTAGAAATCTAAGTTTGAAACAGCTTGCAGGATTAATTTTGATTTCCAGGTAACTCAGGGAAGCGCAAAACCACACTGTCCTAGTGTGTGGTGCGCAGTGTGCAGTTTAAAGAAATCCCAGCTCTCATTTGCTGTCTTACTATTTCCCTAGCAGTGTTGAACACCAAGGGATCCCAGGAATTTGCAAGGCCCAGTTACCTGGATTTCTGTCGGAGTGGGGGAATTTGGCATGGAATGGTCCCTGCAGACTCCAGCCTCCGACACCTGTGCCTTCAGTGAAACATGCCTCTGGTCTAGTGAGAGGACATGTCACTGCCTCATGTTTTTCTTAACCTTAAAATAATGTTACCCGCATTTCCATGCTTTTCCCCTCTTTCAAGTCGGCTCATTCTGTCCCCATTAAAGACGAGGACGGTGAGATCCTCGGTGGAAACAAACAAACAACCAAACAAAAGGCTGCGTGAATGTGCCCCTTGAGGAAAGTGCAGATCACGAACAAGTGGAGACTTTGAGTAGGATTTTAGTTTTACTCAAAAACACCAACTCAGCAAAGAGCACAATATTCAACCTTTTCATGGGAGGACTTAGTATTCTTTTCAAAGCTGCAGATCCAAACCCACACACAGTGGAAACCTTTCCTCTCACAGGGGCATCAAAGAGGGGATCGTGCACACAGCCTTTCTCAAATAAAGTCTTTTCATTACAGCCTCAGATGTGCTCGCTGGGGACCAATGACTTAAAACCACGAAGAGAGGGTGAGGGGCCGTCCTCCATGTCCACGAAAAGCAGTTATGGAAGGCCGCTTCCCCCTTTTCTTTCTCTTCTTCCCTATTTCACAGTAATGCTGATATTCCAATAAAACGAGGCTTCGTGCCATAGACCAGACAAAACTGTTCTTCCCCTAAGGCCAGCTGCTTTCCAAGTGGGTGGTGGGATAACTAGGAACATTTGTACTTGGGCACAGTCTCTCCGAAATCCATGAACACCAAGTCTTCTGCCGTTTCTTTTTATGGGGATCTTTTTCTCTATGTAATTTAATTTAGTTTCTTTTGGGAGAAGGCTAGTGGTCAGTTAAAAGTCACGATCACGCCCTGGCCGGTTTGGCTCAGCAGTTGGAGCGTCGGCCTGCGGACCAGAGAGTCCTGGGTTTGGTTCTCGCTAGGGGCATGCCCTAAAAAAGAAAAGTCACAATCACTACATTGACACAACCAAAATGAAACAGTAATAGCCCTGGCTGGTATGGCTCGGTTGAGCGTCGTCCCATGCACTGAGAGGTTACTGGTTCGATTCCCTGTCAGGGCGTGCAGGAGGCAGCTGATGCATGTTTCTCTCTCCCTCTCCCTTTCACTCTCTCAAAAACCAATTAAAAAATACATATTTTTAAAAAGTGAAACAGAAATAGAAACTCTACCAGAGTTTGACCTTATCTTGTATACTAGGAAATGCAAAGGGAAATGTAGTGACATATAAAATTTATATATAGTTTGTTGTTATTTTTAAATATATATTTTTTAATTGATTTTAGAGAGAGAGGGGAAGGGAGAGGGAGAGAGAGATAGAAACATCGATAAGACAGAACCTTGATTGGCCGCCTCCTGCATGCCCTCCACTGGGGATTGAGCCCACAACCTGGGCATGTGCCCTGACCAGGACTTGAACCTGCAAACTCTTAATACATGGGTCAGTGCTCAAGCACATTGGCCAGGCTATTTTGTTGTTTTACTTTGCCATGACTGGTAGCACGCTGTGCTAGGCAGACTTCTAAAATGCCTGCCAATGGCCCCTGCCTCCTAGCATTCAGGCCCTTGGGAAATCCTCTCCTCTAGTGTGTCAGCCAGACCAGATGACTTGCTTCTAATGACTAGAACATGGCAAAAGCAATGCAATGTCATTTCCATAATTAGGTTACAAAGACTGTGACTTCCATCTTTCTAGCACTCTCTCGTGGGCACATTCTGTTGTCATGTTATGAGGTACTTGCTCTATGGAGAGGGGCTACTGGGCGAAGAATGGAGGGAGGCCTCTGGCCAGCAGCTGAGAGCAATGCAGGCATCCAGCCAACAACCTCTGAGGAACTGAATCCCGCCATCAACCATGGGAGTGAACATGGCTGCAAATCCTTCTTAGTTGAACTTGAGGTGACTGTAGCTTGTGAGAGACCCAGACAGAGCCAGAGGACCCAAGTAAGCCAGCCTGGATTCTTGACCTATAGAAACGGTGAGATAATAAATGTGTCATAAGCTTTTGTTTTGAGATCATTTGTTACAGAGCAATAGATAACATACATATGTATGGTTTTTGTAAATATTGTCATACAGAAAAGTATGCAAATCATAAGGGCACCGTTCAATGAATTTTTATAAAGGAAACACACACATCTAATTAGCATTGAGATAAAAAAGTAGAACATAGCCGGTATCCCAGAAGTCTCTCTGCACCCCTCAGATCATTAACCCTCTTCTTCAGTAATCATTATTTTAATTTCTATCATTATAGGTTAATTTGCCTGTTCTTTGGATTTATGTATTTGGAATCAAGTACACTCTTTTCTATCTGCCTTTTTTCCTCTAATTATTCTGTTTTTGATAGTCATCTTCAGTGTTTCAGGCAGTAACATTTCATTTATATCTATTGCCGTATACACCACAATGCTTTAATCCAATTTACTGTTGATGGACAGTTGGTTTT
Organism: Molossus molossus; assembly: GCF_014108415.1. NCBI lineage: Eukaryota > Metazoa > Chordata > Mammalia > Chiroptera > Molossidae > Molossus > Molossus molossus. Next base: position 79,618,037 of record NW_023425402.1, on the reverse strand, counting down.
CGCTTTTTTTTTTTTTTTTTTTACTATTTATTATAAATAATGCTACTACAAACATTTTAATACATATCTTTAATACATATATTTTGCATTTCTGTTAGGAATAAAATTTGTGGATCAATGAATATGTATTTGTTCTGCATTAGTAGATACTACTTAACTGTTTTCCCACATGAATATATTAATAGCAATTCTATCAGCAGTAAATAAGCATTCCGCTCACCTCTCATCCTCATCCACACATAGTATTATCAGGTTTATTTAATTTTATTTATGTATTTATTTATCTTTTTTTTTTATCCTCACCCGACGACATTTTTCCATTTTTTTTGTTCAGATAGAGTGGGAGGGAGAGAGAGGAAGAGAGAGAGAGAGAGAGAAACATCGATGTGAAAGGGACACATCGAGTGACTGCCACCCACACGACCAGCCAGGGTCGGGGACAAACTGCAACCGAGGTATGTGCCCTTTGCAGGAACCGAACCCGGGTCTCTCTGGACCGCAGCTCGACGCTCTAACCGCTGAGCCAAACTGACCAGGGCTATTTATCCTCTTTAATTAAAAAAATATTTAATGTTGACATTATTGCAGGACTCTCCCCTCCCCCCTTTACTCCCCTCTCCTCTCCCCTGCCTTCCCCTTCCTTGGTCTTTACCAAATTATTGTCCGTGTCCATGGGGTATGCATATATCTTCTTTAGCCATTTCCTTAACCTTCTTAGTCCAGTTACCCCCCTGCCCCTTTGGCACCAGCCAGTCTGTTCCATGTATTTTATGCTTCTGGTTCCATCTTCTTTGTCAGTTTATTTTATTAATCAGATTTCATATGTTAGTGAAATCATATGGTATTTGTCTTTCTCTGACAGGCTTATTTCACTTAATATTACACTCTCCAAGTCCATCCATGCTGTCAAAAATAGTAAGACTTAGTTCTTTTTTATAGCTGCATAATATTCCTTTGTGTAAATGTCCTACAGCTTTTTTATCTACTCATCTGCTGATGGGCACTTGGGCTATTTCCAGATCTTAACTGTTATTATAAATAGCATTGTTATAAACATAGGGGTGCATATATTCTTTCTGATTGGTGTTTTGGGATTCTTCAGATACATTTCCAGAAGTGGGATTGCTGGGTCAAAAGGCATTTCCATTTTTAATTTTTTGAGGAAACTTCATACTGTTTTCCACAGTGGCTGAATCAGTCTGCATTCCTACTAGCAGTGTACAAGGGTTCCCTTTTCTCCACATCCTCACCAATACTTGTTGTTTGATGATTTTCTGATGGCAGCCATTCCAGCAGGGGTGAGGTGATACCTCATAGTAATTTTAATTTGCATCTCTCTGATGATTAGTGATGTTTAGAATTTTTTTCATATGTCTCTTCATCATTTGTATGTCCTCTTTGGAAAAGTGCCTGTTCAGGTTCTTCCCCATTTTTTAATTGGATTGTTTGTCTTCCTGGTGTTGAGTTGTAGAAGTTCTATATATATTTTGGAAATTAACCCCTTCATTGGTGAATATGTTCTCCCATTTAATAGGTTCTTTTTTTCATTTTGTTGATGGTTTCTTTTGCTGTGCAGAAGCATTATTTTAAATCTCAGCCAGTTTAGTGGATATACAGGGGAATCTCATTGCAGCTTTGTCTGTATTTTTCTAAAAATTAACAATATTAAATATGACCTGGCCAGTGTGGCTCAGTGGATGGAGTATCATCCCATAGACTGAGAGGTTCCAGTTCGATTCCTGGTCAGGACACATGCCCAGGTTGTGTGCTCCATCCCCAGTAGGGGGAGTGCAGGAGGCAGCTGATCCATGGATGTTTCTATTTCTCTCTCCCTTCCTCTCCCTCTAAAAAAGTAAATAAATAAATAAATACATAAATAAACATTTAAATATAATATTAAATATGTTTTCATATATAAAATATCAAGATACATTTTTGTCCTTCTTAGCAAAATTTTTTATCTTGTTTAGTATTATATGAAAACACATTAAAAATACAAATATTTAATTTATTTAGCACCACGTCTTGAAAGGTGATTATTTCTACTTCATAGCAGTGGCATTGTATGAGATTCCTAAGGTTGCCCTAATGAGTACCATAACTGTGTGGCTTGCAACAACAGAAATTCGTTGTCTCACAGTTCTGGAGACCAGAAGTCCAAAATCAAATCGTCCGCTGAGTCGTGTTCCCTCTGAAACTACAGCAGAGAACCCTTTCTTGACTCCTTTCTGATGCTGGTGGTTTGCTGGCAGTGTTCGACCTCCCTTCACCTGCAGCTGCAGCGCGTCATCGGTCTCCCTCATCACGTGGTCTCTCCCACCGTGTCTACGTCTGTGCACAAATGTCCCTCTTCCTATGGTACCAGCAATCCTAGGTTAAGGCCCCACCTTCTTCCTGGATGACCTCATCTTAACCAATTACCTCCCCATTCCCAAATCAGGTCATACTCTGAGCAACCAGGAGTTGGGACTTCAACATATATTTTGGGGAAACAAAATTTAACTCATAACAGGCATTTTGTCATAAATCAGGTGATTATATATGTGCGGGTCTGTTTTTGGATTTACTACTCTATTTCTTGGCTTTTTTATTGTTGTTGTTGTTGGACTATTTGTCTATTCTTATGTCGTAACTATACTGTCTGAATTACTGTAACTTTAAAATAAATCATCATACCCTATTAGTATAAGTTCTACAATTTTTAAATAATTAGTTGATCATCATTCCATCTTGAATTTCCTTTATGAGATCATTTTCTTTTGACCTGAAGAAGTCCCATTACTATATTTTTGGTGTGAGTAGGCTGGTAACACATACTCTGTTTTTGTTGGTCAGAAAACAACTTGATTTTTCCTTCATTTTTTATGAATATGCTTTCCAAATATAGAATTCCAGATTGGTCCTTCATTCTAAAGATATAATTACTTCATCTTGCCTTCCATAAGTTCTGTTGTAAAGTCAAATAGAATTTTTTTGTGTGTTGCTTTTTCAGAGGTAATGTGTTTATTTTCACTGGCTGTTTACTGGAGTTTCTCCTGGTCTTTGATATTCCACAGTTTTACTCTGTTACCCAGGCATGAACTGATTGTGTTTACCTTCCTTGAAATTCCTGGTGCATCTTGAAGTAGTTTGATGCCTTTTAGCTGTTTTCGATAAATATATAATATTTAAGTGATGAATATTTAAAGATGCAATGTTTGATGAATGTTCAAATATGTGTCTGCCTTATCTTCTTTCTCTTCAAATTGGGAAGTCCAAATATACATATGCTTGACCTCTTTTCCAGTCTCAATCTGCCTTTTTTTTTCCTGCCACCACGTGTCAGGCTGCATACTATATGTTTTATATTATCTCATTTGAGTCTTCACCAAAACCCTATGAGGAAGGTACTATTAGTAGCTATACTTTCAGAAGAGGATAACAGAGTCTCAGAAAGAGATGAAAATACCCAATATCACACGGTAAGGAGCTGATGATACTCCAGGTGGTCTGGCTTAGAGTGAGTTTTCATAGCCATGAAATCACCTTGCTTGTAGGGAAGTACATGGTTATGAAAATAATGGTCACTAATATATCTACAGGGTTTACTATATGCCTGATACTGTTCTAATCACTTTACATAGACTAACTTATCAAATTCTCACAATGACCTTGAAGTGCTATTATTATTGCCATTCTACAGATGAAAACACTGAGGCTCAAAGAAGGTTGAACTTGCTTCAAGCTCTACAGCTGCCAAGTGCAAGTCAGAATTTCATCTAAGGAATTCTTTCCCCAGGGCCCAGGCCCTTAACCTACTCCCAACAAAACCAGGGTAGAAATAGCACTTGGCATGGAGAAACAGCACAGAAAGGGAGAGAATGGCATCCCACATCTGATCACTGAAAAAGTTGAGTACTTAGAAACAGAGTGCAGAGAGAACAGGGCTTTGGAAGGGCAGAGTCAGTAAAAAATTATTAGTTTGATATAGGACAAGGAAGCAAAGAAAAAAATATGAAGGACGTATACATTAAATAAATCATGAATAAGTACATGCGGGAAAGAGCATTCTTTGGAATGTGGTTTGCACAGTCCTAATATAGGGGACACAGCTGTCAGCGGCACAATAAGAAGAACCAGAGGCTGTTTAATGCTGAGTCCTGGCAAATCTTCAAGGTCAGGAGGTTCTGACCACCATGGTGGTAGTGAGGATTTGGCTGATAATTGCTAGGTTTGAAAGATAAGTATCAAGGAGGCAAAGCTGTGGTCAGGACGGTCCACAGGGGTCCGAGTGAAGCAGTGGGAATCTGAAAACTGGAACTGAGTAAGTGGGGGTAAACTGTGTTAACTTTGAGCTGTAATTACCAAACCACTTCCCAGGCTTTCTCAAAACACAGAGATATATATTTAATAAGTGTGTTGGGGAGTTTACAAAAGGCATTTTGTTTGTAATAAGTGACATTAGGCAAAGTTTTCCTGTCAGCAAATGGGACGGCCATTTCTATTCCTGTGTTGCTGCATGTAAATAAATTGTTCCTTTTATGTAACCCAGTTTGAGATTCCAGTAAACGCTGGGGATAAAGAGCTTGTTTTTCAGTTTTCTTGAGACAAACCACATGAAGAACCCAGGCACCAGAGTGGCATCTGGGCCCCTCCCCCCTCCTGGCAATGCAGAACTGAAAAGGACTTGCAGTAAAAGGATTAATAAAGGAACACATCTCTGCCAATTAGCTTTCCTCGGGAAGGCAGAGTAGAAAGTACCCTACTTCTCTTTGGTAAAGAACTCCAACATGTAGCATTCTTTCTTGTTAGAAATGCCCAAATCGAAATCTTTCTCTTAAAATGAAACTGTTTCCATGTTCTCAGAGGAAACAAAAAGTATGAAACTAGATTGCAAGTCCAAATGAGGTTCCTCCTTAAATCTCATCCATATACTCTTTCTTCACAGCCTACACCATGGTTACAGACATATCCTTATATGTGTATTTATTTATTTACTGTCTCTCTCTGCTCCTCCTTTAAGGTCTGCTGCCTCAAGGGCAAGGAGCATGTCTGTTCTATTTACCATTGTATACCCAGAGCCCAGTTCTGTGCCTACTCCATTGTGGCTGTCAACAGATATTTGTTCAATAAATAAATTGGAGAAAGGGTAAGGTCTCTAATTTTGGATCCATCCTAGTTCTTTGTTTAATGCAATTGGGCATGAATTTAATGTCTGTTGTAGTCAGTAAGTCATCCTATTCTTGCATCAACTAACTTCATTGCATCTCCAGGGATTACTCCAGAGTCTCTCATCTGGGGTAGCGAGGCCCCTCACTAGCCTCCAGTTTTTCTCTTATCAGTCAATATCACACAATTTATAATAACCTTTAAAAATACCACAGTCAAGGCTAGAATGAATCATGTGGTACTGGATTAGAGTTGGAGACATGATTGTGAACTCATGGTTAGCGTAATATAAATACTGATGCATCTAATAGAAATAATTGTAGATATGTGTGTATACATGGTTAGCCTACATACATGTATTCCCCAGATCTGTCTTCCAAGAAGTGCTAGAAGTAGATATCCCAGTATTAATGAGCAAAACCCTCACCCAAATCTTGGTTTCTCATTTTTATCTTGTTATATTCAGACTGCTGCTAAAATCTTTTAATGACCTATTCTAATCTTATTATCCAGTGAATTACAAATTTTTTTGTCTCCTTGTCATTTGTAGAAACTATGAGGCTATCCTCTGTATTTCCATCTTAGACGTAACTATGTTAAGAAAAACAGGATCCAGCTAACACCCGCAATACATGGTGTCAGAAACACTCTCCGCCAGGACACCAAATGATCAGTCAGGATTCTTTATACCCATTACTTTGACCAGTTGATGCCATCAAAATGACCTGGTGACCAAGCCACATGTCTTTTTCTCTCTCATTGGATAGGCTCTAAGAAAGAACTTGTTATATGAATTTTTTAGAGCTCAATTATACTACATCTTCCACATTACAATGAAATAAGTCTAGTAATAACCCATTAACAAAAGAAATAGAAGTGTATTTGTTGTAGTTATAAGATGTGATTCTGTCATTTCCTGGCTTAAAACATTGAATAAAGTTCAATCTAGTCCCATGGTTCAGTGACTATTCATTGATCACCTAGCATGTATGTAAATGTCAACTTGACACTTCCACTTTTGTGTTTAATAGGCATCTCAATATTTATAATCTCTGTCTTAGTTAGGTTAATTTTAGCTTTATATTCATTAGGTTAATTTGAGGAGGAAGAGAAAGAGGAAGAAGAGAAGAAGAAAAAACCTCAAAACATCAGCAGCTTAATGCAATAGAATTTTATAGCTGGTTTATATAGCTGTTTAATGCATGTGCCCCTGGGTTGTTGGGGGAGTTTTCTTCCATGTGGTGATCCAGGAAACCAAGATCATTACTGCTTGCAGCTCGCTGTTCCCTGGGGTGTCAATGTGCTCTGCATTCAGCGAAGGCAATGGAAAGACAGCCTGGAGAAGGCACATGTGCTCCTTAAAAGCCTTGGCCAATAAGAGATACATCTCATTTCTACTAACATTGTGTTGGGAGACTGGCCACACAGCTACACTGAGGTACAAATGAGACCAAGAAAGGTGGACTTTGGCCCTGGCACGTTTAGCTCAGCAGTTAGAGTGTCAGCTCAAGGGTACATACCTGGGTTGCAGATCAAATACCCAGCCCTAGTTGGAGTCATGGGGGATGCAGCCAATCAGTGTGTCTCTCTCACATCAATGTTTCTCTCTCTCTCTCCCTCCCTCTCTTCCACTTGATCTAAAAATCAATGGAAAATATTCTCAGGTTAGGATTAACCAAGAAAAAAGAAAAGTGGACTTTGGCTTGACAACTGCTTTTAAAAACTAATATTAAAATTATTAATATCTAATAATTTTAAATAATTTAATACTTGCCAAGTATCATGCTAAGCACTTTACTTACCTCCTTTCATTTAACCTTCCTAATTACTTGTGATGAAGGCATTACAATCATCCTTCAGTTTGCACAGGAGGAAACCAAGCCTCTGGAAAGTTGAGCACCTTACACAAACCACACAACTAATAAAAAATGGAGCTAAGACCTGAATACAGGCAGATCGACCTCAGGGCGTGTTGTCTTATGCTCTTCCCAGGGGCACTTAGCGTGCTGCCCTCTGAAAATCCGTGAAGGAGCAGGGAGTGGTTAGCTCAGGGACAAGCTGACTTGAAGGAGACAGTAACTGTCACCAAATACTGGAAGGTCTCTCTGGTGAAAGAAGGTTGAAAGTTGGGCCCAAAGACAAATGTGTAAAAACCATAACAGAGCACATTTCATCCAAATGTAAAGGATGATTTTTTAACAAAAAGAACAACTTAAGCTAAGAAAGACTGTCTTGTCTTGGTAGATAGTCTTATCACCATTTTAAGGTGTTCAGTAGAGAGAGAATATGGAGAGAATGATTTGGACCTCGCTTTTTTTTTTAAACCATGGGTATTTTTCAGTTATTAGATTGTAAAATTAATTTACTGGGATGTTAACAGCATTAGTTTTTAAATGAAATAAAAAAGTAGAAGAGAAAGTATTTGAAGTGCAATATTTTTAAAACTTTTTTTTTTTTAATCCTCACCCAAGGATATTTTTCCATTTTTTGTACAGATAGAGTGGGAGGGAGAGAGAGGAAGGGAGAGAGAGAGAGAGAAACATCGACGTGAAGGGACACATCGAGTGGCTGCCACCCGCACGACCAACCAGGGCCGGGGACAAACTGCAACCGAAGTACACGCCCTTAGCGGGAACCGAACCTGGGTCTCTCCGGACCGCAGGCCGACGCTCTAACCGCTGAGCCAAATTGGCCAGGGCTATTTTTAAAACTTTTGATATGTGCTATGTATATGTATGTGCTCATTGGGTTGCTATAATGTATTTCTTGAGTCATTAAGAAGTTGCTGGCTTAAATCATTGGTTTCCAAACCTTGTCTGGTTTTTGAAGCAGTGCTAGTCCTTGATAAAACTGTCTCTGGTATTTAGTGAATAGAGAAAAATATAACCAACATAATGTTTTTCATTAAAGTATTCAATTTAAATAATCATTCTTTAGTCTGAGATTATGTCTTTGTAAATCTATCAGCGTTAAGGTGCTCCTATTTTTAAATGACAGGAGGTGGAGAATGCTTCCGAACATGCCACAACAATGTTGCCCATCCCACGTGGCCTTGTGCAATTTGACTGTGCCACTCTATTATCGAAAGGTGAAGTCTGTCCACTCCCCCCCCCCCCCCGGAATTTGGGCTCACCCTATGACCAGTATTCAGTAACAGAACAGAGCCAAGTGATGTTTAACTTTCAAGGTTGGGATTTAAGACGTTTGAAGCTTTCACTCTCATTTTGTAGAATATTTCCTCTTGAAACCCAGTGACCAGCTGGTGAGGAAACTCAAGTAGCCATGTGGAGGGATGCATGTGGAGGAGAAGCAATGGCCCAGGCTGACAGCCCCAGCTAATTGCCAAGCTGACCTGTGAGTAAGGTTCCCTTTGATCTTTCAACCATCCTAGCTGACACCTTGTAAGGCATGCATTCTCGGCCAACATAGACATTTGTGAGAAATAAAAAACTGCTGTTGTTGTGAGGCATTAAGTTTTGGTGTAGTTTGTCATGTTGCAATACATAATGAAACCAGATGGTAACAACAGAGCCTAGCCTATTGCCTGATTGTTTGTCTTAATGTACACTCTTGGAAAAATAAAATGAATAACCTGATAAATGGTCCATGCTTTTCAAAAATACTTTTCAGTTCTACGAGATTGGGCTCATGGGAACTGTTGGACTACTGACCTTCCTTTCAGTTTGAACATGCAGAGATGTCCCCTCCTTTGTGTATCCAAATACTTTTATTGCCCTTGCCATATGAAATAAATAGTACTTCCCATTGTCTTCTCATAAAACTAGGACCTTGTAACTGTTTTAGTGTTTCCACATCACTTTATGAGAATCTGCACTTTCACTTGGTAAAAACTACGAAGGATAGGGAGCTCTGTCTTACCATTCTTGTTGCTCAGCATCTTTATTAGTGCTGGACATGTAGTGGTTCTTGATAACCCAGTGAAACTGAATTTAGCTCCTTTTTAAAAATTAATTTTTTTTCAAAACATCTTTTGTTGCTCTCAATTACCAGCATGCAAGGGGTGAATATCCTGTCACATACATAGATGCTTATTTAATGGAAACATAATGAGAAGACAGTAAGAGTGTTGAAGAAGAGGAAATCACCATACTCATGAAAGGAGTGAAATAGTCATAGCTGAGCTGTTAAATATGTCCTCCAAATATCAACTTACTGCAGTCCCAGAAACAAATGGGCATAATTCTATGTCAATACTTAAGAACTTCTGAAAGACACCGAAGCAAATGTTAATTAGCAAGAGACAGTTCTTTCAACCTAAGCTTCCTGTTGGCACAGAAATATCCACCAATGGAAGTTTGCCCTCTTCATGGATATTCCTGTTGATGTAGATGCTCATGTCCTATTTTTTACATGGAACCTAAAACAAAATAATTTTTTTCTGATATTCTTAGACACTAAATATAATTGAACCAGTAGTAATTGAGCCATCTTCTGATGGTTCCATAGAATCATCTACTGATTATACCAATTAGTTGTATGATTTAATTATTTGATTGAAACACCTATATTCAAGTTCCTGACTACATGGTTAAGCAAAATATTTGCTATCTTTATTCACTTCTGTGACTTCCTACTAATATAAGGTTACTAACATCTACTTGTCAGACTGCTGGTAGTTGAATTGGTGGGGGCTGGTGTGGGTGGGTGTGTTAAATGTCATTTTATGTCCACAGATATTTCTGTTCAGAAATTGTATCTGTGATAATAACCCTGACTTTACCACTGAGTATCCCAGAAATGTATTATCTTCAGCTGCATGGATTTACTTGGTGTTTAAATAACTGAGCTGCCCAAATTGCTGAATGTGTGTAAAGCTGTGTTGAATCTACTTTTTTCCTTACTTGAAAACGACTAAGGTTTGCCATTGTTTTAAAATAAAGATCTTTTGAAATAATTAAGTTCTGCTAGTAAATTGTAAACTGTTAAGACTCTTTCGTCCTTTATTAAATGGAAAAGATTCACTGGTTTGATCTAAAGTTTTAAGATACCAAGAGGAAAATTATTATGGACCAGAGAACACTTTAATTCTGTGGTTTGGTTCCATATTACCAGGAGATCTGGGAGCATCATTGCAAAGTTCCTCCCCAAAGAATTCATTCATAAAGAAACCAAAAGAAGCGGAAGTGGGAGGTCATTGGGCAATTCTTACTTTTGTAATAGACCCTAGGTTAGGTTTGACTTTCTTGGATCTGATGATTCTCCATCATAAGAGGAAACATCTTTAACAAATTAGGAGCCTTGTGGTGGTTAAGCATAGAAATTCCCTGTCCCATTTGATGAATTAAACAAAGCATTTTCTTAAAAGAAAAAAGAAAACATTTTCATTTTAGATGTTTAATTTTTCAATTTTTTAACCACATTTTATTTGATCTTGGGACCACTGATGTGCTGAAATCAAGCATCTTTTCTGCAGTCTGGTCTCATGAGTTTGGAGGTGGGAATTTGAGAATACATTTTTAAAGATATTTTATGTGTGCATAAATTCTGATATAGCACATGATAATCATCTTTGCATAATCAGGTAAATACCATTATCTTTTATTAATATTATTTTGGTTGGAAGACACTACATATCTTGTACATTGAAATTAGTATTATATTGAATCAAGGAGAGTGGAGAAATAATTCCAGAAAAAAGTGAAAATGAAGCTAAAGTGATATCTGTTGTGGAGTGGTCCCCAAGGAGTTTCCATAGAGAAATAATATATAAAATGCAAACAGGGGAAAGGCAAGTGTCCTATGGTTTCATACCCAGTAGGCCTTGCGTAAGATTCTCCTGTAATTTAAAGAAAAGGCAGAGACCACAACTATTTTTTTTTTTATTTTTTTTATTTTTGTTACAGATGTTTCTGCTTTTTTACCCCCTTGGAACCCTCCTCCCCATCCCCCCAGCCCCGTTCCCGGCTTTGATGTCCATGTCTATTGGTTATGTGTACATGCATATAAGTTCTGTGGTTTATCTCTTCCCTCCCCCCACCACCCCCTCTTCTGAGGGTTGTCAGTCTGTACCCTACTTCCATGTTTCTGGGTCTACCCTATTCCTCAGACTGTTATGTTCATTATATTCCATATATAAGTGAGATCATGTGGTATTTGTCTTTTTCTGCTTGGCTTGTTTCACTTAGGATAATAGTTTCCAGGTCCCTCCATGTTATCTCAAAGGATAAGAGATCTTTTTTTTCTTACAGCTGCATAGTACTCCATTGTGTCTATGTACCACTGCTTTTTTATCCACTCGTCTACTGATGGACACTTGGGCTGTTTCCAGATCTTAGCTATTGTAAATAGTGCTGCTATGAACATGGGGGTACATATATTCCTTCTGATTGGTGTTTCAGGCTTCTTAGGATATATTCCTAGAAGCGGGATCACTGGGTCAAATGGAAGTTCAATTTTTAATTTTTTGAGGTAACACCATATTGTTTTCATAGTGTCTGCACCAGTCTGCATTCCCACCAGCAGTGTACTAGAGTCCCCTTTTCTCCACACCCTCGCCAACACTTGTTGTTTGATTCTGAAAGGTATGAGGTGATACCTCATTGTTGTTTTAATTTGCATCTCTCTGATGATTAGTGATGTTGAGCATTTCTTCAAATGTCTCTTGGCCATTTGTATGTCCTGTTAGGAGAGGTATCTATTCAGCTCCTCTGCCCATTTTTTAATTGGGTTCTTTGTCTTCCTTTTGTTGAGTTGTATGAGTACTGTTTATATTTTGGAAATTAACCCCTTATCTGATGTATCATTGGCAACGATGTTCTCCCATGCAGTGGGTTGGCTTTTCATTGTAATGATTGTTTCTTTTGCTGTGAAGAAGCTTTTTAGTTTGATGTAGTCCCATGTGTTCATTTTTTCCTTTGTTTCTGTTGCCTTAGGTGATGTATCAGTGAAAATTCTGCCGCGTACAATGTCCGAAATTTTGATGCCTACATTTTCTTCTAGAACTTCTATGGATTCACGGGTCACATTTAAGTCTGTTATCCATTTTGAGTTTATTTTTGTGTATGGTCTAAGTTGATGGTCTAGTTTTATTTTTTTTGCATGTAGCTGTCCAATTTTCCCAACACCATTTATTGAAGAGGCTGTCATTACTCTACTGTATGCTCTTGCCACCTTTGTAAAATATTAATTGAGCATATTGCTTTGGGTCTATTTCTGGGTTCTCTGTTCTGCTCCACTGTCTATATGCCTGCTCTTGTGCCAATACCAGGCTGTTTTGATTACAGTAGCTTTGTAGTATAAACTGATATCTGGTATTGTGATCCCACCTACTTTGTCCTTCTTTTTCAAAATTGCCGTGGCTATTCGGGGACTTTTTTGGTTCCATATGAACTTTTGAAGTATTTATTCTAGTTCTATGAAATATGTCGTTGGTATTTTGATGGGGATTGCATTGAATCTATAGATTGCTTTGGGTAGCATGGAAATTTTAATGATGTTAATTCTTCCAATCCATGAACAAGGTATGTGCTTCCACTTTTTTATATCTTCCTCTATTTCTTTTTTTAATGTCCTGTAGTTTTCTGCAAATAGGTCCTTTACTTCTTTGGCTACGTTTATTCCTAGGTATCTTTATTTTTTTGCAGCGATGGTAAATGGAATTGTTTTTTCAGTTTCTCTTTCTGTGAGTTCATCATTGGTGTATAAAAATGCCGTCGATTTCTTGACGTTAATTTTGTATCCTGCTACTTTGCCAAATGCACTTATTAAGTCTAGTAGATTTTCGATGGCGTCTTCAGGGTTTTCTATGTATAATATCATGTCATCTGCAAATAATGACAATTTCACTTCCTCCTTTCCAATTTGGATCCATTTTTATTTTTCTTCATGTCTGATTGCTGTGGCTAAGACTTCTAGTACTATGTTAAATAAGAGTGGCGAAAGTGGACATCCCTGTCTTGTTCCTGTTCTTAAGGGAAATGTTTTTAGTTTCTGCTCATTGAGTATGATGTTGGGTGTAGGTCTTTCATATATGGCCTTTATTATGTCTAGATATGATCCCTCTATTCCCCTGTTCCCACATTGCTGAGCGTTTTTATCAGAAATGGATGCTGGATTTTGTCGAATGCTTTTTCAGCATCTATTGATATAATCATGTGGTTTTTATTCTTCATTTTGTTTATGTGGTATATCACATTTATTGATTTGTGAATATTGTACCAGCCTTGCATCTCTGGAATGATTCCCACTTGGTCATGGTGGATAATTTTTTTGATGTATTGCTGGATCCAATTTGCTAGTATTTTGTTCAGGATTTGGCGTCTATGTTCATCAGGGATATTGGCCTGTAGTTTTCTTTCATTGTAGTGTCTTTTTCTGGTTTTGGAATTAGAATTATGCTGCCCTCATAGAATGAGTTTGGAAATCTTCCTTCTTCTTAAATTTTTTGAAATAGTTTGAGGAGAATGGGTGTTAGTTTTTCTTTGAATGTTCGGTAAAACTCCCCCGTGAAGCCATCTGGGCCTGGGCTTTTGTTTGCTGGGAGAGTCTTGATTACCTCTTCAATTCCCTTAGTTGTTATTGGTGTGTTGAAGTTTTCTATCTCTTCCCAGTTCAGTTTTGGGAGACTGTGTGTTTCTAGAAATTTGTCCATTTTGCTTAGATTGTCAAATTTGTTGTCATACAGTTGTTCATAGTAGCTGTTAATGATCTTTTGTATTTCTGTGGTGTCGGTTGTTACTTCTCCTCTTTCATTTCTGATTTTGTATATTTGGGTTCTCTCTGTTTCTTGGTGAGTCTAGCAAAGGGTCTATCAATCTTGTTTATCTATTCAAAAAACCAGCTCTTTGTTTCATTGATCCTTTGAATTGTTTTTTTGGTCTCTTTGTCATTTATTTCTGCTCTGATCTTTACTATTTCCTTCCTTCTACTTGCTCTGGAGTTTTCTTTTTGTTTGCTTTCTAATTCTTTAAGTTGTGAGGTAAGACAGTCAATTAGAAATTTTTCTTGTTTCTTGAGGTAGGCCTGTAGTGCTATGAACTTCCCTCTCAGAACTGCTTTCGCTGCATCCCATAGATTTTGTGTTGTTGTGTGTTCATTTTCATTGGTTTCCAAGAAGTTTTTAATTTCTTCCTTGATCTCCTTGGTAACACATTCATTGTTTAATATCATTTTATTTAGCCTCCATGTGTTCAAATGTCTTTACATGTTTTTGTTGCAATTAATTTCTAGTTTCATGCCATTGTGATCTGAGAAGATGCTTGATATGATTTCAATCTTCTTGAATTTGTAGAGATTTAGTTTGTGTCCTATCATGTGGTCTATCTTTGAGAATGTCCCATGTGTACTTGAGAAGAATGTGAATTCTGTAGTTTTGGGGTGTAATTCTCTGTAGATATCTATTAAATCCATTTGGTCTAGTGCTTCATTTAGAGTCTCTGTTTCCTTGCTAATTTTTTGTCTAGAGGATCTATCCAGTGGTGTCAATGGGGTGTTGAAGTCCCCTGCTTGGAAAATTTTTTTCCATCCCTTCACTTTCAACCTATATGAGTCTTTTGTTGTGAGTTGGGTGTCTTGCAAACAACATATAGATGAGTCATGCTTTCTTTTCCAATCAGCTACTCTGTGTCTTTTTATCAGAGCGTTCAATCCATTTACATTTAAGGTGATTATTGACATGTACTTATTTATTGCCATTTTTGTTTAGTGTAGTTCTATTTTTCTTCCTATTTCTTCTACTAATTATAGCAGTCCTTTTAACATTTCTTGCAGTGCTGGTTTGGTGCTCATGTATTGGTCTGGGAAGCTCTTTATTTGACCTTCTATTTTGAATGATAGCCTTGCTGGGTAGAGTAGTCTTGGATTCAGATCCTTGTTTTTTATGATCTTGATTACTTCATGCCATTCCCTTCTGGCCTGTAGTGTTTCTTGTGAGAAGTCAGCTGAGAGCCCTATGGAGGTTCCTTTGTAGGTAACCTGTTGCTTATCTCTTGTTGCTTTTAGGATTCTCTCTTTGTCTTAAATTTTTGGCATTTTAATTACTATGTGTGTTGGTGTGGGCCTGTTTGGATTCTTCTTACTTGGGGCTCTCTGTGCTTTTTGAACTTGAATGCCTTCTTCCTTCACCAAATTAGGGAAGTTTTCTGTCACTATATCTTTGAATATATTCTCTAACTCTTGCTCATTTGCTTCTTCTTTGGGGACTGCTATGATGTGAATATTATTACATTTCCAGTTGTCCCACAGTTCTCTTAAGCAGTTTTCCTGTTTTTTAATTGTTTTTTCCTTTTGGTTTTCTGATTGGTTGATTTTTTCTACCCTATCTTCTAATTCACTGATCTGGTCCTCAGCGTCCTCTAATCTGCTCTTTAGACCTTCCAATGTGTTCTTTATTTCTGATATGTCATTTTTTATCTCTTCTTGGTGGTTTTTAATTTCCAATTGGTTTATTTTCAGCATCTCTATGTGCTTACTCATGCTGTTGAGCTTCCTCAAGATCATAGCTCTGAATTCTAGCTCTGTTAACTTGCCTAACTGCTCCACATTGATCTCATCTTCGGTGGAGGTCTCATGTTCTTTCATTTGGCTCCTGTTTCTGTGTTTCACCATTTTCGCTATCACTGTGGGCTTTGGAGCCTGTCACGTTTTTCCCGTGCATGTTGGTGTTCTGCTGTTTGTGTCTCCCTCTCCTGGGTTTAGATGAGCGAGGGAGGGCCCATGTTAAACACCACTGTCAAGTCTTACTTTCCTGGTTAGAGTTGCTCACCCAGGAATGGTACTGTTATCCTCTAGCTTTTTGCCTGGAGGCTAGCAGTCTAGGTTACTTGAAGAGTTTTGGGTTGACAGTTGATTGAAAAACTCTCTCAGGCGCTCAGCATAAGGGGATTTCCCGAGGGTGGGACACATACTGGTTGTTATTAAGCCTCAATTTGCATTTCAATGGCCCACAAGGTGGGGTTGAATCTCTGAGGGAGGGGCTGCTGCCTCTCCCCAGAGCCCTGGGAAGGAGCAAGATGGCCACTGTCCTCTGTGGCCGCAACTCAGCAAATCCTCTGAGCGCCCTCCAAATCCCGAGTGTCCCCACACAGTTTCAGTCCATTCTTTCCTCCCTCTGCCGGAGCCCAAGGTGAGTGGCTGTGGCTTTTTTTAGCCTCTGTCCTGGCTCTGTGCTGTGGAGCCACTTGGGACTTTAACTCCAGGGTGCTGCTCCCTGCTAAGGCTGCTGCTGTCTGTGGGCTCCCAGACTCCCTCTCATGCCCTCACAATCCTACCAGGATCAAGTCAGGGTCCCTGATTATATGGCCCTCTCAAGCTTCTTTTCTGTTGCTTTTTCCCGTCGATGTGTCTGTGTTATAGTTGTAATTCCAGTTTGGTTCTGGGAGACGATCTGTGTAGCTTCCGTTCACTGTGCCGCCATTTTGGAATCAAGACCACAACTATTAAAAGATAAATTCTTGATTGGGGATTAGTAATAAGGTAACTGAGCAAGGTCTAATCAATCATTGTTTCATAAGCACTAAGCATGAACTAGCAAGTACTTCAAGAACTGAAAACTCTCAAAGTCCTTGGAGTTATCCTGGCTCTTCCTCCCATGTTGTGCAGGCTCCTCCCTAGAATGTCCACCACCTTACCTTTGTTTCTCTTTGGCCCTGCTCCTTCCCACTAGCATACCCCCTCAACACACAATAGCTACACAAATGCTAAAATTATCCAGTACCACATTTACAGGGAACTTGAATTTCTAGAAGTTGGTTTTCTAGAAGTGCCAGTGCCTTCTAAAGTTTTGCCTGGATTGCTGATTTCTATCAGCACAGGTCCTCCCTCACAATGCCAGTTCCTTCATTTTTCAGCACTCATGTTCTAAAAGGTTCACAGAGCCCTCAGAGACCCAGAAATCACAGAATTCAGTCCAGCCTCCATTCTCAAAAAATGCCAATCACAGGAGGTTTCTAATGTTCTAGTTCAGCCCTGTACATCTTTAGGAAACTATCTCAGGCTCTACCCACCCCTTTCCACCTAGAGCTCTCCAAGGAAGGACCCAACCTATCATCCTCAAAGCATCATTGTATGAACTAAGAACTCTCTCTAGAAAGTAATTAAAAGTCCTAGGCTCCCCAGAATCATGTAGTGATTGTGCTTTCCATTCTTACCTATCAGATTTTCACCATCCCAGGCTTCATTCTTATACCCATATCCTGTAGGCCCCTCCAGCCATATGCAGCCCAGAGGAAGAGAATATAGGGATTTTGAGACTAAGAGTGGGCCGTGACAACAAGTTGGGTCAAGAACATGAATATGGAATATAAGAAAGAGGGTAAAAGCTAAATGAATAAAGGCAAAGATAGCTGACTTTGGTTTTAAATGACTACAAGAATAGACCAGTACAGAACAGTACTTCTTGCTGGATTAAGACAAGACATGAAGTTTACTGAGAAGGGATTTGGGCTCCAGACAAGAGAAGTATAGGAGACAGATAGGATATAATTATGATATGATTTTAAAATTGCAGGGTCAGCTGAGGATAATTTCCCACAATGTTCTCAAGCCATGAGAGGTAGCTCTGTAAGTAAGAAGGATGCAGTAATTAAATATCCATGGTCAAGGGTAATTCTGCTTTGCTTTCAAAGCTCAGGAGACAGCAGAGTTTAAATAATTGAGTGACTTAGAAGATAGAGCTATGGCTCCCAATAGCTGGCCCTGAACATGTGCTAGGCTTGTTGTAGGGGGTTACCTGGGTGACTTTTAAAAATAAGAATAACTGGATTCCATATCCAGAGATTCCCATTTGGGCAGTCTGGACTGGGAACAAGGAATCTGCATTTCTAAAAGGATTCCTGGTTGATTGAAATGTGCAGCCAGAATTAGCACCCACTGGGCTAGAAGCCACAAATTCTGAGCTCAGTGACTAATGTCTCCTGCTGAATTGTTGACTCAGTCTCAAAATGTCCACAGAATGAAAGAATATGGAGCAAAGGACATGATGCGTAGGTGTGTGACTGTGTGGATGCTTATCATTGAAACAAGATGGACTGTCTAAAAAGAATACAGTTAAAGGAAAAATAAGCCTCAATAAGCAAGCCTAGGATTTAGCTGGTAAGTTGAAGGAAAAATGTGAAACTGCATCAGAAAAGAAAAAAGACCCTCAGAAACAGCTGCCAACAAAATTTCAAAGACATTAGTAAAAGGTAGAAAGGCCCTAGAGTTTGTGCAGTTGAGTCATCTATCACTCGCTTCATCACCCTTCCAGTTCCTCAGCCCACGTGTCTACAGCTATGTCTTCCCCACCTCACCACTCACCCTGCTCTCACCTCCTTCTTCACTGACACTGCATTTCCTATTATCAAAACCCATTCAGCGTTTTCACTGGAAGGTAGTATAATATGTAAAAAGACTATGTGTTTTGGAGCTAGCCTTTCCTGGGTTCAAATCCTGACTCTGTTCCCTTCTTAATCAGATTGAGCTGCTATAACAAGATACCGTAGAATGGGTGGCTTAGACAATAGAAATTTATTTCTCACAGTATGAAGGTTGGAAAGTCCAAATCAGGGTGCCAAAAGGGTGGATTTCTGTTGAAAGCCCTCTTAGTGGTTTGTAGATGGCCATCTTCTTGTTGTATCCTCACATGGCACCGGGGGGGTGGGGGGGCAAGCTCTCTCATGTCCCTTCTAATTCAGGCATCAATTTCTTCCTGAGGGCTGCACCTTCATGAACTAAACTCCCAAATACCCCATCTCCACATGTCATCACATCCCAAAGTGATTTTTACATAAGAATTTTTAGAGTTTCAATGTATGAATTTGGGAAGAATACAAGCATGCAGTCCATTACTAGTTACCCTGCCCTGAGGCCCAGGTTCCTCATCTGTTAAGAGGTTTAAAATGAACCATGGTGGACATTTCATCAATCATCACTGCTGTTCTTCTCATGTACCGTCCTGTGGTATTAGACACTATACTTCTTTCTTGAAACAGTCTTTCTTTTGATCTACACTATCTTCTTTTTATTCTTTTTCCTGGAGTGGTCCTTCACAATGTCTTTTTCTTTTTATCTCCTTTCACTGAATTGTGTGTTTTCAATTTCTACTTGGGAGACTCTCCCATTTGCCCCTCTCTTCCAAGCAGAGCTAGGTGTCCATCCTGTGAACTCCTCATTAGGCTCCCGTGTATGAACTCCACAATGCCCTCTGCACACTGATTATAGCACAATGTTATCTTCTCCCTTTCTCGCCAGATGGTGAGCTTCTGAAGGAAAGGGACTAGTGACCTGAGAGTAAAGTTGGTGCTCAGTAAATATATTTTGGAGGGAGAGATGAAAGATTGAAAAAATGAAGGTCCCTGTTTCCAAAGTGTGTTTAGGGGACATTGTCTAGTCAATTCTAGTTACCTATCCTCTGGCCAGGAATCAGTTTGAAGACAGGCCAGTTTGGACCCAAGGTGAGACATACTTGAACCTTCTGGGAAAGAGAACCAAGTTTTTCTATTCTTCTGAGTGTGAACAAGGAAGATGTGGCCCCATTCACTGCTGACAGCTGACTTATGATCTCAAGGAAAGTCAGGCTCAATGCTGTGGATACCAGAATGGGGATGTCAGAGGAGCCCAGGTCTTATATGGTATTGTTGAGTCACTGAATCTACCAGTCCTGAAGCCTGAACTCCCTCTGGACTTTATGTTATATGTGAAATATATATAATATGAAATAATTTTGTTCAGCACTGGTTTCCAAGATGCAGAAGCATTGCATATTGTATTTCTCCTTCACAGGACACATTATCATTTAGTATTTCTAAGAGGTCCTGCAGGCATGATACTGGTTTTTGTCTTTAATCCCTTGAACACATAACTATTGACATCATTTTGAGAAATACTAGAATAAATATGTTATTCTTTTCCTTGAAATACCTTTATACTTGTTTTTACCTTTTAAAGTTTTGATCAAGTTCAAGTTCTTGCTTAAACCCAAATGGGAATAGGCCACCTGAATTGTAAATGGCACCTGTCTCTTCAGAACAACTATTTAAGTTATAATGTGTTCTACTCACTCAGATTCTCTAGTTCTGTACCATTGTTTCATCATGTGTCTATGCTTTGGCTCAAAACAATAATGCAGCTATATGAGGATGTAAACTGTGTCCTTTTCTGCTCTGCAGACTTCTGAGGCCCAAAACACTAACTTAAGGGTCAACGACACAGCCTGCTGCTATTATTTCCATCACTTATCCAGGTAAAATCGTGTTAGGTCCTGGTATATTCCCATAACCTATGTGCCTGGCACATCACATGAACTTGGTATTTACTGACCTTGGCAGATACTTTTAAGTCCTTAGAGGCCAGCAGTGAGTAGGAAGACAGGCCTCCATTCAGGTCACCTTGTTCTAGCAGTGAGAGGCACTCAAAGGGAGCAGGCAGCATTCTAATACAGGCACATTCCCGGGAAGCATCACCCGGCCTTGAACCAATTTGGCAGTTATAGGAGCAGAAGAGAAGATGCATTCAGAAGTGTTTTAAAATGTTTGTCCAGAGACTTGGTAAAGTGTCATGATGAGCGGGAAACAACTCCGTGACTGGGCCTAAGGAAGGGCAGGGCAATCACAGGTTGTTCTGTTTAATTCAGGTTTTAGTTGAGATAATGATACAGTTATAAGTCTTGCCTATCCTTCAAAGCATAAGTCAAATTCCACCTCCCTCCCCGGCTACCTCAGCCATCGGTGACATCGCCCTTCCAGCCCAGTTTCATGAACCACCAAGCTTCTGTTCTACAGCACGGTGCTTTCTAATGGGTCCACGTTATTATCTACATCTCATTATTATGACATGAAGATCTTTCCATCACAAAGAGTTTTTATGTGCTTTTTATTTGTAAGTTTGAAAGAACACTGCTTCCTACAGCAGATCCTAAGCACCCCGTATATATTTTGTCTCAGCAACCTCCGCAGCTTCCTGATCTCTCTTCAGCCTGATCTCAAGTTCAGCACTGAGTTATCTCAGGGAGGAGAAGAGGGAAAGGGGGCCTAGAATAAGCTCAGGTGATTCTTACAATTTATTCAATAGCCTAAAATGTCCTTGGCATCTGCAATGTGTTTTTGTAAACTATCTGGAGCTTTTCAGCATAAAAGCTAACCCTTCCTTCCCATTTCTCCATTAAAACAACAAGCAACTGATGAGGAAATTTGCACAAAATCATGTACACAGAGTGGTCACCTCCTTTGGTGGTGTCCCGCAAGTATGTACAACCAAATGAATCAGCCAAGAGGAAGGGCCATAATCCATCCCTGTTGCAACCACCCAGAAGCAGAGTCGGCAAGCTCCGAAGAGCTGCATGGAGGCCCCTTGTGCTGGAGGTCGGCTTGCTGAGAATTAAAGGGGAGAGATGAATGAGCAACTTGGAGACTTCCAGGTGGCCTTTTAGGAGTTGGAGGATTAACCAGCAACAGTGCGATGGAAATAAGCAAGTCCAGAAAGAAACGATCTCAGCAGCTTCAGACAGTGGCTGCAGCCCTGTGGAAGCATGCATCCTCCATCTCTTCACCTGAGGAATTTTTGAAATGCATTTCAAAGGGAGACTAAACATGTCTTTTAATTCTCTTGGCTGAATACAACAAAGGCATATATTGTGATTTTTCTCTTAATTATTGGATAAAGGAGGGATGCGGTTCCATTATGTCTGTCACGGCCCCTTCTGTTTGGCATTGTGGTAATTTGCTGGGATCTTTGTCTCTATGTGAGGGACACCCCATCCCACCCTGGTTCCCACCAGAGTCAGCAGTCTGTTTCCTCTCTGTCTTCCTTCTGAACTACCACCGCATGCCTTCCACCTCCCCAAATGTGCTGTCTTGCATTATTCAACTAAAAAGATGCTTTACCAGCACCAGCGCCCTCAGATGTGGTTCACTCAAATAGCATCCTACCAGCAACTAAACAGTAACTGGCATCCATCAGCCTCTGAGGAGCGAGTGAGCTCTGAGAGACGAGACCGCTTCAGGCTTAAACAAACAACAATAAGAACATGTGCAGATTCCAAAAGAACACACACCAAATCTAATAAAGACTTGGTGCCACAAAAGGCTGTGTGAGTGGACGAGGCTGGAGTTCTTTTGTTTTCCTCCTGGATTGTCTTGTATAGGTTTGTCTCTGGAAGCCATGGTCCCAAATCTGTGCTTCCTGTGGGAGTGAATTAATTCACCTTTGAGTGTGCTGCCTTTCAGCAGTTTGGAGCTGGGACTGAACTGCTGGAGTAGAGCCCAAGTTGTGAGCTCCAGCCCACGGAATTGTTAGGTTTGGTGTCTCCCAGCCCCTTCCACACCCCCCCACCCCTGGGGCCTGGGCTGTGTCACAGGGACATTGGGTTAAGGGCGTTGGTGAAGTCTCCGGGTTGTGATGCCTAGAGAAGAACCTTAAAATTCATGCTCACTGGTAGTAGCTAAAGAACTTGACTAAAACTAAGTAGTACTCGTCCTGGCTGAGTCTAGAGAGGAGGGAATATCTGTGGGCATCTGGAAGGCTTCACAGGGTAAGAACTATTTTAACTGAGTCCACAGAAAAGCAAGATAGTGCTGCTGCCCTGTGGACACAGAAACAGAGCCTGAGCCCAAAGGCTGGGGCATGACATTCCGAGGCATAAGCAGGTTTTCTAGGGGTAGTCATACTTGTTGTTTTTAAATAAAAGGGAAACGGCAAATTTCAGACGGTGCAATAAAGAAAAGTGTTCTCTTTCAGACAGCACTGGGAGGGGAGGGACAGTTTAGCTCTTTAGGAGCAAGGAGGAGAGTCTGGCTTAAAGCTCTTACTGATGTCACATTTTCTTACTTTTGGGATTCTGAACTCTCAGATTCTCACGTCTGTCTTTTGAAATGCACAGTTACCATAGTGGGGGGTGGGGGGCGCTCAGGTTCAAAGCTGTAAGGCAGGTCTCCTGGCCGGGCTGCCCTTTGACTCTTGGGGGCAGTGAAGAAGGCGGAGAATGAGCAGCTCCTTTTTCTTTTCTCTTCGGGAATGAGCCTGCAGCAACCTACGCAGCTCCTTCCCACAGTTGATCTGAGCGCTGCCCACGGCTGCCCCTTGCCCCTGGTTTCCCACACTGTGCAAGCCCAGCACATCGGGCTGTTCACTTGATCGTGTGCCCGAGGTCTCCAGAGGGAAGGGCACGGCAGAGGGAAAGAAACAGCAGCCCTAAGAACTGCACACCAGCCAGCTACTTGTGTCCAAATGAGGTTGAATCCTGACAGCAGGTATACTGAGCTGAGGTGTAGTGTGGGAAAGGGGGTGGTTCTTGACATTTTCAGAACAAGGAAAGGAGGTAAAGAAGAGTGAAGACTCCATGTGGCCTTCGGCAGAGGTCCATTTTTCATCCTGCTTTTCTGTGTAAATCTGGTTTCCTGTCCTTGACCCTAAATTACTTGATCCTGTCGGGAGGCAGCTGCTCCTATAAAGCCTTGTGCTGCTTAGCAGATGCCTGGGGTGGGGGTGGGAGTGTGGGGCCGGGAGGTGGCCGCCCTGACTCCAAGTTAGGCTGTCTCGGGGTGAGCGGCGGCAGCAAGAGGTCCTGTGAAAATCGTCTGGGCCGCCTCTGCTGGCTGTCCTCCAGTAAGAACTGCTCATAAGCCTGTTCTCAGGCCGGCTCGTTCCAGAGGGTCTAACCGGGAACACAAAATGCTAGGCTATTTTTTTTTTCCCACCAACCTCAAAGAGATCCTTTTATGGACAGACCCATGCCTGCCTCTTTTTCAAAATTCCTGTTGAGAAGCTGACCTCCCTTGACCTGGGCGAAGCAACAGGTGACCCCCTAGGAGAGTGGGTAGTTGTCAAAGCAGCTCTTGTCTCTGGGGTCTCAGGGGAACTGAAGACAAATAAAGCTTTCATCTGGAGGGACACAGGCGCTGCCTCGGGACATGCCTTTGAGTGTGATGGTGTGGCAGGCCGCACGGAGAAGTCATAGCTGGTCCTTCAGCTGTAGAAATTCCCTGGGCTTTGTGTGATCTCGTTGGCAAGCAGGAGAGCAGAATGTGTAACTACCTTTTGGAAAAAGTTCTTTGTTTTTTTTCCAAATATACTCAGAAGCATTTGATTTAAACACTTACCGGCAATGCAGTCTCCTCTGTATATAGTTGTAGGGAAGAGATTCTGAATTGGGTCTGGACTTTCAACATCACTAACTGTGTGAGAGATGATGCAGCAGGGTAAAAGGATTTTTCTTAAAGACTCCGGTGTCTGGAATTTTTCAAATCTTCAGGAAATCATTAACTTGATGTTGTTCATTTATTAAGCTATAACTAAGCATCATAATATGAAATGAAATGAAATTCAAAACTGGTTTCAGTTACCATTCAAATGTCAGTAACCTGAGGTGCAGATCTTGTTTTAGGAAAGCACTAGTGGTCTGGATCTATATAACTGAAAACCAAAAGGCTTGATTATTTGGGGTACAAATGCATTTGAGTTCGTTTTAATGGCTTTCTTTAGCCAAATATTTAGATCTCCATTTTTATTTTATGTTTGGAATGATAGAAAGGATGGAAGCTACCAAAAATGCTTCGTTCTTTTTCTACATTAGGAGACAAAATAGATGAATCACTTTGTTGTATTTTAATTCTATTTTCAAACACTCATTCATTTCATTTTTTATTTTATTATGGCTACATTCATTTTATATAAATATATTTTTAAAAAATTAATTTAACATGTATTTAGCACTCATATGGTGTCTTGCACTAAATTAACCATTCAAAGTTGGTATTATAAGGTGGGAAGGAGACACAATGGTTGTCACAAGTGATCTACCATATCTAAGGAGAAAATAGAAATGGTTTCACACACAGAGTTCTCATAGACTGTAGAATTTAGTCATGTATTGTTCACTTGATCCAAGAATCTGACATAACAAGTATAACTTTGGGACTTTGTGTTAACCCAGAGCCAATCAGAAGTGGAGTCAAGCTTCAAGCCCAAGTCATTTGATTCCTTCTCTTGTGCTCTTCTGGGCATTGGTAGGGAACCCAGGAAAAACCAATGACAGTTCAAAATCTCACTAAGTTCTCACAGTGCTTGCTTGCATGTGAAGAACTGAGCCTTGGTCTTGGGTGGCTGGTAGGCCCTAAGTCATTTAATAATGCCCCATATCTCTGTGTTTGCATTTGTGAAGTGGAGATACTTACAACCAACTTATTCTGCAACTATGTCTCAGGGATAACATAATAATAATACATTAGCTATTTACGGAGATATTATTTTTTACTGTTTACAAAATTCTTTAACATATAAAAGAACTTTGAAAGGAAAGACTGGACAATTGCAAGTGATTACTATGCTTCTTTTCTTAGAGCTTTAGTTTTCTCAATAGCAAAACAGATGGCTCATAGCTATCTCAAATATTTAACAGAAGTTTGTAAAGCCTTTCAATATCACTTAGTCTTTTCTGAGCTAAAGAGATGTTCATTTAAAAAATGTATTGAGCAACTATAATTGCATTGTATACTGCAGGAGAGATGAACAAAACTGGATCCTTTATCTCAAAAAGCTTACAGTCTAGATAGGGAAACAGACTTTAAAAATAAAATAAGATCTATTGTGCCCTGGCCGGTTTGGATCAGCGGTTAGAGCGTCGGCCTGTGGTCCGGAGAGACCCAGGTTCGGTTCCCGCTAAGGGCATGGACTTCGGTTGCAGTTTGTCCCCGGCCCTGGTTGGTCGTGCGGGTGACAGCCACTCGATGTGTCCCTTTCACGTCGATGTTTCTCTCTCTCTCTCTCTCTTCCTCTCTCTCCCTCCCGCTCTATCTGTACAAAAAATGGAAAAATGTCCTCGGGTAAGGATTAAAAAAATAATAATAATAAGATCTATTATAACAAGTGCTAGAAAAGTTGAGACAGAGCTTCAGGCTTAGGGAAGCCAGAGGAAGCTATTCCAGATAAGCAATGAAGACAGACAAGGAGTAGAGATGGAAAGAAAAGGCTGGAGATGCAAAAGATATATTTCTTAGGTAGGTGACACTCTCCGTTTAAAGGCAGGGATTATTTGGTACTTTTTTCCTGTTTTTTCCCAGACACCAATAACTATATCAGAAAATAAAAGGAGGAGAAAAATCAGCTTTGGTATTCAGTTTTAGACGTGCTGGGATTAAGACACCTTTAGGCCACAGAGGTGGATTTCTTGCTGGCGGTTGGATAGATATTCCTCAAAAGTTAAGACTTTAGAGATCATCTTTTCATAGGCAATAGACAGAATTAAGGAATGAATGAGATCACACAACTGAGTCATCAGAGTCAAAAGGAAAGAGGGTCAATGACAGTACCTAAGGAACACAAGTGTTTAAGCAGAGTATTAAGGAAGATTCCACAGTGTAGATTAAGAATGTGAGTATAGGGGGGAAAATTTAAGAGAGCTATTGCTGACACTAAGGTAGGAAAGAGTGGCAGGAATAAAGTCAAGAATGTCCAATGCTGCAAAGAAGTCACATAAATTGTAGACTGAAAAAATGTCACTTGAATATGACAATTATAAGGATGTTTATAAGCAACCTTGGGAAGAACTATTTGGGTGGAACTGTCGGTAGAGAAATAGTATTGCCGTGACTTGAGGGATAAGTTGGAGGTGAAGAGGTAGAAACAAAAGTATAGGTCTAATTTCAAGGAGTTTGACTAGGAGAGGGATGAGAGAATTGGCCCAATATAATCCAAGGGTCCTTATAAAATGGAAGCAGAAAACTCAGACTGAAGAGTAGATGTAATAATGGAAAAAAAGTTTACACAAATGCAAGGAAGGAGCCACAAACCAAGGGATCAAGGTAGCCTTTACAAGTTGAAAAAGGCAAGGAAATGGATTCTCCTCTCAGAACCTCAGAAGGAACCAATCTTGCCAACACCTTGATTTTATCATAGTGAAACTGATTTTGGACCTTTATCTCCATAACTCTAAGCAAATTAATGTGTTGTTTTAGAGTTCTAAGTTTGTATAATTTCTTACAGCAGCAATAGAAAACTAATATAGGCAGTAATCATTGAATAAGAAAAAAATGTAGGAATTAGCTCTAGAAAATAGAAGAAACACCTTCTACAGAGAAAGGAGGAATTAAGTAAAGATAGGTTGAGATATAAATATATGTATAGGTACATTGTATATATGTACATATGTGTGTTTTACATAGAGCAAGGCAGGGTTGGAGGAAGGAAAAATGGGTTTTTTGAAGGAAGTGGGTAATGTAATATGGCCGATTTTCTCAATGAAATAGTAAGTAAGATTATTTTTTGAAAGAAAGAAGAAGTATGGCAGAAATTAAGATGTAAGTAATGAGGAATTGGAATACTCACTATGGGAAATTAGAGAGAGTGAAGATGGGAAGATTTCCAAATAGCATTTGAGATAGCAGATGAATTTGAAACAAATTATAATGCTCTCATCTTTTACCACTGAGTTTTTTTCAGCAGTTCTCAATAGTTGCAGAAAAGGCAAATTGTCAGATTGAGGCAAGATTTAAGGTAATGTATATGGAGGGTGGTGAATAGTTTAGAGATTGGGGGTTCTGGTGAAAGTAGCCGAAGTGATTAAAATGGAGGTAGCCTAGTTAGAAATTGATCAGTAGACCAACAGAGAAAGAGAATAATCATGG
The DNA here is from genome assembly GCF_014108415.1 of Molossus molossus. Lineage (NCBI taxonomy): Eukaryota > Metazoa > Chordata > Mammalia > Chiroptera > Molossidae > Molossus > Molossus molossus. The sequence goes on along the minus strand of NW_023425402.1, from coordinate 79,590,336 downwards.
GAACTGAAGTTCCAATAAAGTACATGAGCATCTGGTATACCAGCAGTATGAGCATGAAGAAGGTAGATATATAGGAAGTTGTGAAATTATGCAGAAAAACCCAGAATAAAGAGTAATGAGATATCCTGGAAGACATTGCTGGGGTTTACTCAACATCCATATACTTCTCCTTTGATCCTTTTTTTTTTCCTTTTAACAGAGACACGATTTTGCTCAGGTGCTTTTGTTGTTGTTCAGGTAGTCAGCAAGGTTGAACCCTTCCTCAGCCTTAGGGATCAAATTACAATTATCTAAATCAATGGTTCTCAAACTTTAGTGTGTATCAAAATCACCTGGAGGGTTTATTAAAACATGGATTGTTGGATTCCATTTTTGGAATTTCTCATTCACTAGGTTTTGGTTGAGGCTTGAGAATTTGCATTTCTAACAAGTTTCCAGGTGATGCTAAAGCTGCTAGTCTGGGAGTGGTACTTTTCAAATTGTCTAAGCTAATCATGGTGGTGTCATTCCTCTTAGCAGTTTGGGTATGGGCACCTGACTCAACCCTGACCAAGATAACTAAGGGGAAGTCTCCTATGGGGCTTCACAGACTAATATACAGACCCACATGGGAGGGAAGAGATCCTCTTCTCCAGAGCACATTTTTACTCCTGAGATCCCTAGAATGGCTGTAGCAACTGTGAAGCCATAACAGGAGACTTTGCCAAACTCTGAGGATGGCCAGGATCCTTGATGCCATCTATGAGTGTTAAATATACCTGGCAACCATACTTTGAGTTTGTGTGGGTTGAGATAATAAACCCCTTAGTGCTTAAGCTCCTTTTAGTGGGATTGTCTTTCATGGAGGTGAATATATCTCATTAATGGAAATATCATTTATCTACCCGAGGAGCAAAAATTTTAAAAAATATAATATCCCTTGGCTGATAAAGTTGTAAAAAGAAAAAAAAAAGGTATTTTAATTTGTCACCAGTCAGAATGTAGAAAACAATTTTTTAAATATGTAATTTGGAAATAATTATTTAAATTAAAATGTATACATATTTTAACCTGGAAATCTTACTCTTGAAATATATCTTATAGAAATAAGAGTACCAATGAAAAAACATATGTAATTAAAGGTATTTATTATAATTTTTGATCAAGCATAAAATAAAAAGAAGCAATAATTTGTATATACTTCAAGAGAGAAATACTGAATCAATTGTAATACATTCACTCTATGGAATATTTTGCAGCTATTTAAAAGAATGAGTTAAATTCATATTTATTGACCTAGAGGAGATCTCTATAATTTGTTGTTAATTTGGAGAAAATATATATGTAATATAATCCCAATTTTATAAAAACAATAAATCTCTCAAACCTTTATATATTTGTTCATATAGGTATGAAAAAAGAATGTGGAAAGATGAATAGTAAGCTGTTAATGCTGATTCCTACAGAGAAAGTATAGTAGACAGAGATTATAAGGGAAAAAATAGACTAGGCAAAAAATTTTTTTAATCTTCTGATAAAGTAATAATATGAAGACCTCTATTATTGCAAAAATGTAAAAAATAATAAACATATGGACAAAGAGTAGACAATATAAAATTAAAGCATTCATTAACTAATGTATTATGGGACCATTTTTGTCTTGGATAGCAATTATGTTCATTGTTTTGCATTAAGGTAATGTTAAAAATGTGGGATTTTGAAATGTAGAAGTTCAGTTGACAAGGCTAAAAGTATAACAGTTCCTCAGCTAAACTTCTGGAGTTGCTTATGATTGCTGTTTTAATTTTCTTACTTCCCCTGCCACTTAGCTTCTGAAGCACTTCGTCACTTTTACCAAGAACCTCTCTCACCCAAAGCAATGCCTTTCTCGTTGATGAAACCAGTTTACATGTTTCAGTTCTTGTTTGACCCTTGGCAGCATTTAGGGTTCCTTATCAATCTCTGTTTCTCCAAACCTTCTTTGTTTGGCTTCAGATACTCCACATTTCTTTAATTCCTTTTACCTTTTTTTTTTTTTAATCTTCACCTGAGGATATTTTTTTCATTGATTTCCAGATAAAGTAGGAGGGGGAGAAAGAGAAACATCTATGTCAGAGAGACACATCAATTGGTTGCCTCCTGCATGACCCCAACCACAGCCAGGAATCCAACTGCAACCAAGGTACATGCCCTTAGACGCGAATAGGACCTGCAACTCTCTGGTCCTTGGGTTGATACTCTAACTGCTAAGCTAAGCCAGCCAGGGCCCTCTTAGCTTTTTGATACTATATTTCCATCTCCTTTGTAGGTTCATCTTCAGCAACTAGACCTGTAAGTTTCAGTTCTCCCCTCTTTTCACATGATATCTTTTCCCTAGGCAATTTTGCCTATTCCTAAACCCTCATTTAACATCTTCAGATGATGGTTCCACATTTGTGTTTCCATCTCAGCTCTTTTTGAATTTCAGACAAGTAGACCTTGTGCAATTTCCTCTGGGAATGTTTCCCAGAATCCTCAGTTAGCTCAGGGCTCCTTACAATGTGCTATATATCACCTTGTATTTTTCTACCTACTTTGTTGTGATTTTATTATCTGTATTTTCCCCTGGAAAGTACTTCGTGAGGGTAGGATCCCCAGAACTATGTGTGTCTTATTCATCACTTTTTCCATGGTACCTAACAAAGTGCCTGGTTTATAATTACTTTTTAGTATGAATCGATAAGTTTACTAATTTTAATTTAAGCCATTATAAGAGTTATCTTGCCCAGCCAGTGTGGCTCAGTGGTTGAGCGTCGACCCATGCACCAAGAGGTCGCCAATTTGATTCCCAGTCATGGCATAAGCCCAGGTTGTGGGCCAAATCCCCAGTGGGGGGCATGCAGAAGGCGGCCAATTGATGTTCTCTCTCATGGATGTTTCTATCTTTCTCTCCCTCTTCCTTCCTCTCTCTCCAAAAACCAATAAAGGAAAAAAAAATTTTTTTTAAGTTATCTTTTTTAAAAATACATTTTTATTGATTTTAGAGAGAAAGCAGAGAGAGAGATAGAAACGTTGATGAGTGAGAAATGTCAGTCAGCTGCCTTCTGCACACCCTCCACAGGGATCGAGTCCACAACATTGAACCAGTGACCTCCTGGTGCATGGGATGATGCTCAATCCATTGGGCCACACTGGGCAGGACAAGAGTTATCTTATTTGTTGTGAAGGGCATCCAAAGTTGTGTGCCTTTTATCTTTTACATTAGTAGTCCTTTAATGACTGCTACTCTTGTGAAGTACAATAAAAACAAATTACTAGGAAAATAAAGCTAGCAGTAACAAAAAAGACATACAAATATACAAGCCCTAAGTTTTCATTTTAGATTCAACAGACTTGATATTACTCTGTGGGATAATTATAAACATTTTTAAATGATTACCTTAAATTTCTATAATTTTCCTGTGAATCATCACAAGTAGTTCACAAACCAGCACTAGACAGCAGACCACACTTGTGTTATTGTCATAATTAGCTAGTTATTAATATTAATAATGGGAGGAGAGCAAAGGGGAAGCCAGGCACTATAAGCATGGTCATCTGGGCAGCTTCATCAGGAAACTACAGCTTCACACTCCCCAGGAAACCACTTGTCCATTCCCTGAAGATCACTGGGAGAAGGGATTGAACAAAGGGGGAAAAGGGTGCATGTGCAGTGAAGTCTGGGTGACACAGGGGAGGTGTTTGCCTGTCAGTCTAGCCTGGGGAACAATGGGCTGGCTAGGGGATGGACACCATTAGAGCATGAGAAATCTTGGAAAGTTAATTCATTAGTTTGAAGAAGCTCCTGGTTAAAATCTTCAGACAAAGAGTTCCCTCTCTCCTGTTTGCTCTGTTTGCACTTACTCTCTCTGGCTCTGTACCCAGCACTCATCCGTGTGCTCGCCTGTTCTCTCTCTATAGCTATGTGGCCTTAAGCAGCCACATGGCCCATGTTCATGTAGACCCCACACACAGGATGCTGGACTGGACTGGACTGGACTTTAATATGGGCAGTGACCTTAACTCTGGCCCTGTTAAAGACAAGGTTGGCCTTCTTCCATGGCCAACAGACAGAGATGGGACCTTGGAAGGGAACCTCCTTAACTTTATATCATCAATAAAGCTTTCCACAAAACCCCATCCTCCCATGGGGACCTCAGGAAATTATCTTCCTCATGGCACCCCAATAACTCTATTTCCACCAATAACACCTGGTGTAGCGCTGGATGGGATGACAGAGCTCATCACACCTCTTGATTTTTTTTTCGTTTTGCTTCTTTTTCTGATCATTTTACTTGTGGAAGAATATTAGATAAAAGTCCATTCTGTTTTCACAAAGCAAGTAAGGAGCTGATTGTCTACTGTCACACTGGTCAGTGAATTGAACATCCCTCATGGTTCAACCCTGAAGTAGTTGTAGAGAATGCAGATGTCATGGATGGTACTCTGAGGCGGTGTGGGGAGCATCAGTGTGCACGTGTACAATCCTTTGCTTGTACGTGCTGAAGCCTTTTGCTGGGGACTGTTACAGGGTTCTGGACAGAATGACCACAGAGTCAGTGCCCACTATAGTACAGCCTTATCTTTGACACTGAGTGCGTTAAAACCGAAGACTCTGAAAATACCTGCATCCTTCCATTGATTATCAATACTGTCAACAGAACTCCTTAAATATTACAATTTATACAGCCTTCAGAAAAGTCTTGCACTGTCTTTATTAAACTTAGGAGAACTGCAACTTCTCACGGAATTGCCAGCTGCTTGTTTGTTTTTATCTAGGACCAAATATTCATGGACTCTTAAGAGTTCAGTGCAACAGTATCTACTGTTTTCCCACATACTTTTTAACATTAAAACCATGGAGAAGTTTCAACCTCTTCCCCTTCTCAACTTTGGAGTATTTCTCTGTTTAACATTTGAAGAACTAAAAAAAGCCCAGCCACAAACTGGAGACTCAGTTTATCTCAGGAAGAAATTACTGGACAGAAAGCTTGCTTTTAAATGTCCTGTTAGGGTTGCCAGATTTAACAAATATAAATACAGGACATCGAGTTAAATTTGAATTTCAGATAAACAACAAAAATGTTTTTGGTATGGACGTGGGACATGTCCCTCGCATGGGGCAAGCTTACAGTAAAAATGTATTCTCTGTTTATCTGAAATTCAAATTTAACTGAGTGTCCTGTATTTTATCTGGCAACCCTGTCTTGTGTAAATTATTTTATTTAGATGGGTCCTTTTTCCTATGTTACCACGATGGGGTATTTTTGGTTTTATTTTGGTTCTTTGTTTGTTTTTACACTCCTGCACTATTAAAACACAGTTTTTGAAAGGCTCTCTGTCAATCCTCAGCTCCTTATCAATGACATCATTAGCATCACCATAGCTCTAAATTATGTTAAAACAGGATTAGGACTACTGACAAATTGTAAAGACAAGAGGCTCCCAAGGAAGTTAGGATCAAATTATGATCAAGAAAGGAAAGGAAGGAAATGCCAAACTTAGCTTGTAGATAATGCCCAGCACAGTGAATGCTCTGTAATGGAGTCAGACACAGAATACCCCTGGGAGGCGGATGGGCACTCAACCTCGCGTTTCACAGATGGAGAAACCTGAACACAAAGAGAGTTAGTGACTTCTTGAGGGGGGCAGGAAGCAGCTGTGCAAAGGAATGAGAGAAGAGAAGAGAAAGAAAATCTTCCGAAACCCAGTCTTACCTGGCAGGGTGGGGAGAAGGCAAACCTCACTGAAATGTGGATATTTTACTAAAATTCTTTTCTTCTGGACAAGTGGGAAAGTTTTATGTCTACCATCCCACCCTTTATATGCACAAAACATGGAACCAACACATTCTAAACCTTGAAAGGGACATTAGCAAACTTTTTTCCCAGTCTCTTCATTGTATTGATGGAGGAACTGAGGCCAAGAGGTAAAGTGACTTTACCGCTCCGTATGATTTACAGGACTCCACCTGGGTCAGGCCTAAGGACTCTACATTTCAATGTTTTCATACAGCTGCTATTGAATTAATAATTGATCCATAAGTTATAGAAACAACTCATGGTGAGTTTTCTCAACCAAGGAAAGTCACTCCAATTGTTATCGGTAGAAGGAGAGTTCTTGTGATGTCTCCAGGAGAAGAATTTCCTGAGACTCACACAGGAGGATGAGTAATATTTATTCAGAGGATGAGTAATATTTATTCTGGTGGAAATAAACCCCTGGATTTCCAGTGTCCCCTTTCCCTCCGTCCAGCCATGGAAAAAGTCCAACCATGTCTTCAGCAGGGCCAGCATAAAGGCCACTGCCCATAGTTCTGCTCCACATTAAAGTGCAGTTCAGTCCAGCACCCTCATGTGGAGTCCCCTCGGCCTCAGGCCCTGCAGCTGCTAAGACTACATGACTCTGGAGAGAGAAGACAAGAACACATGGGTGAGTGCAGGTCATGGAGCAAGAGAGAGGGAACTTTTTGTCTGGGGATTTTAACCAGGAGCTTCTTCAAATTAACCAATTAACTTTCAAAGATTTTTTATGCTTTTGATGGGGTCCACCCCGTAGCCAATCCAGTGTTCTCCAGGCTAGACTGACAGGCAAGCACCTCCCCTTAACCATTTATACATTGCTGCTCATGTGTCTACCTCCTCCTTTGTTCTATCCTTCCCGACATGCATAATCTGGTACCAGAGAGGGCGAAGGGAAGGGTGTAATAATGTCTGACTTCCTTTGTTCTCTTCCCTTCATTAATATAATAACTAGCTAATTACAGTGATAACAATGATTGGGAAATCAAAGGGTCTTAAAATGTCCCATTCTTTTCAGTGAGTTTAGGAGCTCCCCTCCAAGAATGGAGTCTGACCTTCTTGTTAAAGGATACATTTTACAAGATATGATATATACAAATATAAAACAAACTCATTTCTGGACATATAAATTGGTACAGCCACTAAGGAAAACAATATGGAGGTTCTCCCCCGAATTAAAAATATAACTGCCATATGACCCAGCAATTTCACTTCCAGTTATATATTTAAAGGAAGCAAAAACTCCAACTCAAAATATATTTGCACCCTCGTGTTTATTGCAGTATTACATATAGTAGCCAAGACATGGGAACAACCGAAATGCCCATCAAGGATGAATAGATGAAGAAGATGTGCTACATATATACTATGGAATATTATTGAACCTTAAAAAGGAAGCCAATCTTGCCATTTGCAGCCACATGGATGGACTTGAGGGCATTATGCTAAGTGAAATAAATCCAGAGGCAGAGGCTGGGGGTGGGTGGTGGTAGAGAAAATGTGTGAAGGTGGTCAAAAGATACAAACTCCCAGTTATACAATTTAAATAAATAAAACACAGTTCAAAGCATTCAGTTGACTCATTAATTAATGAGGGTTAGCCAGTAAGATATTACAAATGGTTTAAATGATGATTTGACATACATACATAATTTTATGTACCCGAAAGCTATGGCCTAAATTGTGTCCTCACCCAACCCCAATCCAAATTTACCTGTTAAAGCCCTAACCCCTCATACAACTTTATTTGGAGATTGAATCATTAAGGAAGTGATTAAGGTTAAATAACTACATAAGGGTGGAGTCTTGATCCCGAAAAACTGGAATCCTTATAAAAGAGCAAAAGACACTAGGCCCTCTTTGTCTCTATCAATGCGAGGACATAGAAAGAAGGTAGCCATCTGCAAGCCAGGACCTGACCATGCTGGCTGGCACTCTGATCTCAGATATTTATCCTCAAGAACTGTGAGGAAACAAATTTCTGTTGTTTAAGCCATCCAGTCTATGCTATTTTGTTATAGTAGCCTGAGCTGACTAAGACACTGAGAACATCCATTTGCATTGCCTTAAATAGGAATCATCTGTACAGCAATGGACAGAAACATTCGCAGTACTACTATTTTGTTGGCTTCTCTACAAAGTTTCAGAAGCCTAGTCAAAAACAAAGGCACGCAGCCCTACAGAACTAGATAATCCCCATAGGCTACAGCACTCCATGAAAAGGATCTCCGGTAATCTCTTTTAACCTTATTTAAATGTCTTCTATAGTTTCCCTCCACACTTATAAAGATACATCTATAGGAAAATATTTTACCCTAGCCACCTTGAGCCCGCCTTCACTTCACAGGAGGTTACTTCATCCGTACAGCACACCTCTCGCAGGCTTCCATGAACACAGAACTCTACCTCCTTCTCGTTTCCCTTCAACTTTTACTTTCCCCACTCTCCATCCTTTTCTGTGATTAAAAGTGTTAATTACATTTCTTTGTAATTTTTACACGTAAATGAATATAAAGCCTCTTTCCACTGGAAGATTAGAACACTTCTAAAATCAGTTTTTAATTTATTTAGGAGAGAGAAGAGGGAGATTCTTTTCTAAATGTGTCATACTTCTCTCAGTGTGAAGAGGAGTCTCAGTAGACAATTTTGTCCTTCATATTTAAGTACCTAAAAGATAAAATTTTATTTCAACTACTCAAAAATGATAAAAATCTATTTTGTTTCTAGATGATTCATAATAAAAAGTTTGTAACTACTGGTAAAAATGCAAATATTCTTATTTTCATTATATTCACCTGAGAGAATCATAGATTTAAAGTTTGGAAGGAATTTATAGACGGTAGAACATTTCCCTATCAATTTTTAGATCAAGGCAAAAGGATCTCAAGGTCACATTATCAAAGTAAGCATTTAGGGTCCTCATTTAAGGTGGTTTAAACACAGTTATTAACTATAGTTTGCCCACTTCTTACTTGGTCTGTTAAGAAATAAAATATTTGGTCTAAGTCTCTTATTTGACTTATTAGGTTTCTACATGCTCTTGGGTATAATAAAGGAACCCCAAATAACAATTTTTCCAAAAGCTCTTCTAGACCTCTATAGTCTCTGAATTGAAATTACTCCTTCATTAACCAGATTTATAGTTCTAAGAGGACTGGGATCCATGATGATCTGCAGAAGAGAGCAGCAAACACCTTTATCTTTGATTATGAAAAGCCAAGAGGCAGAGGTTATAGAGGAGGAGGCTGCATCACAGATGAAGGGCTCTGAGTCCTAACCCAGGAGACAGTTGTTTTGTCTCTGCTCCAAAAGAGAGTTGTCCTGAGAAACAGGTGCCTGCTCAGGTCAAATAACCAATATATATCAGTGATGTGTATCTTTGTACACGTCAGCTGTCTAAAAAACTAAAGTAGTATAGACAAAGAACAAATTTCTTTTAAGCCTGTAGTTTATAGTTCACAAGGAGCTTGTGAAGACCTTGTTAAAAGTGCCAACCACTGTGATAGTTCTTCTAGGTCTAGCATGGGGCCCAATATTCCACACTTTTAATAGCTTGTCCAGTGATTCTGATACCAGTGTTGTGGGTCTTTCTTTCAGAAACAGTGCTTTAGAATGTGGGCAGCTCTGGCCCCAGCTAAATTATGGAATAAAAAGTGCTATGCCACTTGGCATCATCCTATCTTGGATTCCAACACTCCTGGCACCCCCATTCTATGAGTGTAGTTGGCTAAGAATAGAGGCAGACAAATCTGGATTTATGGCCTGGATCAACCTGCACTAGCTTGTGATCTAGCATAAACTAATTGACACTCAGTCGTTCATTTACTCATTCAGCAAATATGTACGACGTTCCTGGGCATAAAATCTTAAACAAAGCCTCACACAGTTTAGCTTAAGTGGAGGAGGCAAACAAACATAGAGACAAAGAAACAGGTAAATGAATTTCAGAGATTGATGAGCAAGACTTAAAAAATGAAACAGGATAATGAGATGGAGAATGACCCAGGGGTCAGGAAGGAACAGCCTACTTTATTGGGTGGACAGGTGAGGTCTCTTAGGAGTGGGTGGACAATTGAGCAGAGACCCAAATGATGTGAAGGATCCAGCCACACAAAGGGTGGGGGAAGGGCAGCAGAACTGCATGTCCCCAAATAAACTTTTACTGCCAAGGGACAGGAAGAAGACTGTAAGACTGAAGCAATGCTAGCAAAAGGGAGAGTGGAAAGAGAAAATCAGGTCGGAGGAAAGGATGAGCCATATTACCCAGGGTCTTGGAACCATGATAAAGTGCTTAGATTCTTTTCCAATTAGAATGGAGTGCCATTGGAACATTTTGAGCATGCCACAGTCTCTCATTGTAAACTGGTTAGGGTAACTGTTTCATAGGGATGAATCATGGAGTGCTTGGTTCTTAGTAAGGGCTGAATACAAAGCAGCTATTACTATTCTTTTCTGGATGAGGACAGTGCTGCTACCTCATCATTATTTGCTCATCAGCACAGTATTACCCCCACATGACATCTTACCTGTCCTGTAACTCATCATGTCACAGTCAACTAACAAGTCTGAGAAAGCTACTTCTGTAGTTATGTGCGGTCTGTGAAGCTCCTGGAGAATGTGTGGGTGGTAAAGATGGCTTTCCAGAGGCAGTATAATGTCCCTCTTCTCTCAGAGTGGAAGGGACTACAAGGACCATCAGTTTCCAATTGAAAAAAAAAACAACTAAGGGTCTAATTGTCCAAAGCTAAAAATGTGAGTTGAGTATCTTGGGTAGGACGACAGCTCATATGCACCCTGACCCCCAAGAGATCTCCTTAACCCCACATATGAGTCAGGCAACAGCACCCTGATGTCCCTAATCTTCCAATCTGAACCAAACTAATAATGTCATGGTTTTCATCTCATGTTGTTATTTTAAATAAGAATTAAATATGACTGGTCCAGAAAAATCACTTGTGGTTCAAATAGTCTATCATTGGCCAACAAATATTTTTTGAGGGCCCATTACCAGCCAGGCTCTAAATGTATTTTGTATAGTGGTTCCAAACTTTTTTTTTAAAGCCATAACAGCTTTCTTCAAACATAACCCATCAAGGTGATCCAACATGAAGCACCCTTGGTGAAAGCAGGGGTGGGGTTCAGCCTGAGATGGACCTCTCACATGGGCCATTGCTTTCCAAGGGGATTCCTGAGGGCTTGGAGAAATTTGAGCACATTTGAAAACTAGTGCCCTGGGTGAAAAGATTCAGTAGTCCTTAGACACTGATAGAACATAAATAAAAAATGCTCAGGGATAATGGCTCAAATGTTCATTCTTCCTTTCAAAATTTTTATAGTTTTTTGTTTGTTTGTTTTGGTACGTGGCCCTAGCAGGAACCGAACCTGGGACTCTCTGGTCCACAGGCTCCAACCGTTGAGCCAAACTGGCCAGGGCAAAATTTTTATAGTTTTAACAGTTAACTCTTTAGTCAAAGTTCCTACAATAACTGTCCTGTACCTTCCATCTCCAAGAAGCCCAAATCCCTCTTCAATCACTCATCACTACTACATCCCATCAACAGCATGTAGGACATAAAGGACAAAAAGTCCCACCAGGTGCTAGACGCAAGACTCCTTCATAAAAGTGTGCTCGAGGTGGTCAACCAGCTCCTAATATACCCTCCACCCCCTGCAGTTGGATTGATTGAAGTATGTTAAAAAAAATTACCTGAGACATACTAAAATTTTAAGAGTTTGAGCAAAAATCTATCTGAGTTGAGTAGCACCAAACTAGAAGTTGCTAGAAGTGCCCCACTGACAGGGGCTAGGGAAAAGCTTTACAGAGAAGAGGCGGGAGCAAAACAAGGACATTATTTGATGGGCTATAGCTTAAGAGTTTACTTTACTTGGAAAAGCCTAGTCGGTTGGCTCTTTGTGACTGGTTGTCCTTAGTGTTCAATTTTCTAACCTTGAGGTATTTACAAGCTTAGGTTTTGGTTTGCTTACTTAGGCTGCTAAGACATTAGAACCACCTCAGTCTGAAGGCCTTCTTGTTTATTAATTTAACAAGTAGGAACATGGGGAGGTGCAGAGTGCTGCAATTTCATAAACATTTTTTTGTTGTTCCCACTTACCAACATTGTGACCTGAGGCAGGTGTCTTAATTTCTCAAAGTTAGCTGTTTGCTCTTCTATAAAAGAGGATTATAGACAATGCCTGTCTTATCCAAGAATGGTATGTATTGGTACTCAACAAATGCAAATTTCCCCTTTTCACTTGAGTAGCATAGTATTTCCTATCTGGAGCCTTCAGGGATGGGGGAAGAGACAGAGGAGGGCTGTGCCAATAATTGTGAAAATTACTAATTAATTTAAAGTGAATACCAATGCAAGGTAGCATATATATATATATAAATTCGTCCCCAGTCATGTAAAAGGCCACAAAATAGGTTGATATCAAGGGGTCCTTCAACTTCCAAAGAGTGGAAACAGCTTTGGGCTTTATAAGACTGAAACAAAAGTGCAGCCACGATGCCTTGGCACTCACTTTAAATCCTGTTGACTTTGCAGTCCCTTTCCTGGGATGCTTCTCCCCATCCCTCATTATTGGTTATCAGTGGGTAGATAAGGACAATAGCTTTGCTTTTCTTCACTTCGCCTGTGGTGTTTCCTGGCTTCCTGCCCTCTCCCCTTCCCTGTCCAACCCCCTCAAGGGTATCCCCTGAGAGGGACAGCACGTCTCCAGAGTGTGGCAGCAGGCTGGCCACCAAGTCCCAGGCTCTGCCTGTGGAGCTGCTGGCCCTGACCCGTGGGAGACAGCCCCTGTGGCTGCATCTGATTGTTAATGAGCTTTCTGGTGGCCAGGCCTCTCATCAGCACCCTTTGTTTTTACAGGCCGCCCTTGTAGACTTGACGCTGGTTTCCCTTGCCTCCCAGGCACGCCGAAGTCTTTCCTCTCTGGGCCTGGCTGTCTCCTTTTCTTTTGAGACTGTGTGGGAGCTAAATTTAAACTTGATTAACAACATTTAGTCCAAGGAGGTCAGGATACTATTTTCATGTTAAAAGCTGCTCTTTCTGGTACCCTTTTGTTTTGTTTTAAGACACAATAGGAGTACTCACAATGGGAGCCCCTCTGGTTTTGTTGCTATGGCGTGTTGGACAAAACCAGCATAAACTGTTGGGCTGTTTGATTCTGATCAGAGATGGAGAAGGGAACTAATACCCTTCTTGTGAGAATGTAGTTTACTGTTGACAGTTATAGTTGAAAAAAGCTCACAAATAATATTAGTGACAATATTTTGACTCTACTTCTGAGTAACCTCTTGTTAATATTTGGAGTCCAGCTTGAAGTCCGTTTGTTCTAGAAAACTCCTTGACTCCCTAAACATATCAGTTCCATTATTAGGGATCTCCTTCTGCACCCAGGAATGTCTCTTTATTAGCATTTTCGAAGGCCTGATTAAACCATTATTCATCATCTGCCTTCTCTAGCTCCATGAGAGAAGGCACAGATTCTCTGGTCCCCCACCAAGGGGACTAAACATATAAACAATGTCCAGACCACATATGACAACAGAATTCTGGCCCTCAACCTCTGTAGCAACCAGTTCAGAAAGTAAAACTATAGCCTCCTGGTCCACATGGTAAGCAAAATTGTCAAGGCTTGGTCGATGACTGCCAGCTTCTCTCCTCCTCCAACTCTGGACCAATCAGAGAAGGCAAAATATGTTCCCCAGATCTATCACTTGCCCCACTCCTCATTAGCCCACCTCCAGCTTACTCATGCCAAAAGCCTTAGAGCTTACCTGAAGCCTTTTCTTTTTTTTTTTCACTCTAATGCTTTCCCACTCCCTTGCATGCTTTGAAGTCTCTACTAAATACAAATGATGGTGGCTGACTCATTTGCTCTTAACAAATAGGCTCTGATTGATCTCATTTAGATTCTTTGTTTATTTCCACAGCATATTATCCTTTATACTCAAGATAGTGTCTAGCACATAGCAGGCACTCAGGGAAGATTAAGTGAATGAATGAATGAATGAATGAATGAATGAATACACGTCAATCAATTGCTGGATTAGAGTCCATTGTTCCTGAACAGGAAATTCAGGAGCCAAGAGAAACTGGGTTATTAACTGAGATTTTTAGAATCTGACTTGTGACCTTGGAAAAGTCACTTAAAGTGTCCAGGTACCATTTTTCTGAAGCTGTCAACCAGCAAATTTGAACTAGATGATCCCATGTTTCAAATATCTCTCATTAAACCTCTCTCTACAACAATGAGCTCAGACATCCACCTGAAGTTCCCCACATTGTGCTTAAAGAGGAAATGTACTGAGTGATTTCTTTGATAATCAACTTCCAGAAGGAAAGAATGAGTAACTTTTAAGAAAATGAGTTTGTAGAAGTCGACTAGAATGGGAATCATTGGAAAGGACTTCATGGCAAACAACAAACAACTTTGTGTCAAAAAAAAATGTAAAAGAAGATGATTCAATATCAACAGAGTTTTGAGAGAAGAATAAAGAAAGTATATCCCAGGGAAAATTCTAGTTTGATTAGCATTCTCCAAAGTTTGTTCTAGAATACAGCATCATATTTTTTTGTATAAAAGAAATTTCAGAATGATTGCTTTAATTGCAACACTGTAAGATGTTAACATTAACTTTTTGAGGTGTCTATTTTATTTTCTTATCATAAATGTATGGGAAATGAGTGAGGTAAAGAAATATAAAGAATGGTGAGATTTTAAGAAATTTAACTTCTTCCCAGAGCAGGCTCACACACTCCAGATACATAGATGTGAGCAAAAGTAGGTTTACAGTTGTGAGTACATGAAACACAGACTTTATTCTTGTATTATTTGTTGATTAATTACTGTATTTTTTCATACTAACAACTGTAAACTTACTTTTGCTCACCCCTATAGATTGAAACATTATAATGTCAACTAATCTTGTGTACTCATTCCCCCAATGTCTCACATTCTACCCATAAGATCCCTTCTCAGCTGGCACACTGTTCCCACAACCACTTGAAATCAGGATTTTGAGATCCCAGTGATGGCCACCTCTACCCTCTGACCTGGATCGAATAATGTCACTTGATAAATTTCCACAAAACATTTTTTTTTCTTATTTTTATTATTATCCTCATCTGAGGACATTGTTTGATATTTTGTTCAGATAGAGTGGGAGGGAGAGAGAGAGAAACATCCACATGAAAGGGACACATGGAGTGGTTGTCACCCACACGACCCAACCAGGGCCGGGGACAAACTGCAACCAAGGTACGTACATGCCCTTAGCGGGAACCGAACCCGGGTCTCTCTGGACTGCAGGCCAACACTCTAACCGCTGAGCAAAACCGGTCAGGGCCACAAAATTTTTTTTTAAAGAAAGCAACCACTTTCCAGAAGGGCATTCATTAAGTGTTTCAGGATACAACTTTAAAATCTAGTGAAGACCTAATTATCATGGTCCTCTTGCCATTTTTTTTCTGTGGGACAAGGCCAGAATGCAGTGCTTGCAATCAACAATAATCTCTTCCAGAATGCTATCTTTGGCCAGAATGCCCACCATCATGAAAAAGTGTAATGGTTTATAAAAAAAGGACACAAGGGAGAATTATTATTATTATTATTATTATTTTTGGCAGCCAACAACACAACTCCGGCTTCCTCTCTACCTCCTAGAGGTAGAACAGGGCAGTCAGGCAGAGGACTCAATGAAATACAAACAATAGCCTGAGAAGACAGGAATTACACTCCAGTATCTTTTTGCCTGTGGGAGAATTCTCTGTGTCTTTGCTACATGTAAACACTTGCATTTTTTAAATAAAGGAACCTGGGACTCAGAAAGTGTGGGTGAATGTGATTGCAATGGGGGTGAGGAAGGAGAGGAGATATTAATAGATGTGGGCACAGTAGGAGGGCCAATCAGAACATCACTTTGATCAGAGAGGATGGTCATGTGGTCCTCCCACCATCATGATGCTCACACCATCACTCTATAAACTTTAATTTTGTTATGCATAGTTCTACATAGTCTTATGTATCTATCTATTCATATATATGTCTCAGAGTTGGTTTAGATATTTCTGCTGGTATTTTGATGTCAACCTTCATATCTAAAGTATTGTCTCTCTCCCCTGGATTACTCTATGATTTGTGGTTTTTAATAAATGTCACTGATTAAGTCATACATTCTCACAGTATTCCCTATGAAGATAATGACAATGCTATGGATATAAATAGCTATCAGTATGACTGTACAAAAAGAGCCTGATTCACATGGTTATGATGTCTTATTTACATGTCAGGGGATGTATGTTTTGGGGACAAAGCTACCAGTTTTGATCCCATTTATTCAAAAATAAAAATGGAGACTCAAAATAGTAAGACAGTCATTGGCTTCTTTGTACTTTTGTTTTTAACTCTATTTTATTAATTAGGACATCAGTGATCTATGATTGCATAGCAAACAACCCACACCTTTGGGGTTTAAAATAACCACTCTTTAGTTTATAATTCTGTGAGTTGGCAATTTGGGCTGGATTCACCTAGTGGTTCTTCTGGTCCTGACTGGGCTCATTTGTGTATTTGAGGAAAACTGCTTTGCTGTCTGGGGAAGGGGGTGACAGAGCAAAATCTCAGAGTAGTATAACATTACCTTCATTACATTTTATTGGTCAATGCAAATGATGTAGTAGCCCAAATCCAAGGTGTGGAGAAACAGATACTTCTTGATGAGAGGAGCTGTAAAATCACATTGCATATAGGGATGGGAATAATTGTGAATAATTGATCATTTGTTTTCAAATTAAAATCAAAATTTTAATCATTCATATTTATGATAAAAGTTTCAAACAGTTCAGAAGGGCACCCTCTAATATCCCAGCTTCACAAAGCACCTTCTTTCATATCATTCCAGTCGTATTATATGTATATTAAAATCTTTTTTCTCTTCTCACAAATTAAATATTATTATACATAATGCTTTGAATTTGCTTTTTACTCAACAGTTTATTTGGAGTGGTTTTTTTCCTAATATTGCATATATAACTCATATTTTTGTTGTTGTTGTTTTTTATTTTATCCTCACCCGAGGACACTTTCCATCTTTGTTCAGATAGAGTGGGAGAGAGAGAGAGGAAGTGAGAGAGGGAGAGAGAAACATCGACGTGAAAGGGACACATTGAGGGGCTGCCTCCCACACAACCCCAAACAGGGACGGGGACAAACTACAACCGAGGTACGTGTTCTTATGGGGAACCAAACCTGGGTCTCTGTGGACTGCGGGCTGACGCTCTAATCACTGAGCCAAACCGGCCAGGGCTAATTCGTGTTTTTTTAATGGCAGCATACTATTCTATTATATAAATGTTTTATAATAACCAGATTCTATTGTCAATAGATATTTTTCTATTTTTTGTTTGTCTTACAAACTATTATGGATTGAATTGTAGCCCTCCCAAGTTCATATGTTGAGTTCTAACCTCCACTAACTCAGACTGTGACTGTATCTGAAGATAAGGCCCTCAAAGAGGTAAATAAGTTAAAAAGGGAGCATTTGGGTGGGCCCAAATCTAAACTGACTGGTGCCCTTGTAAGAAAATGAGATTTGGACATTTGGACAGGGGTTGGCACAGAGGAAATACCGTGTGCAGACACAGCTAGAACGTGGATGTCTGCAAGCCAGCAAGAGAGGCCGCAGAAGAAACCGAACCTGCCGCCATCTTGATCTTGGCCTTCTATCCTCCAGAGCAGTGAGAAAAGAAATTTCTTTTGTTTAAGCCACCCTGTGAGTGACATTATGTTATGGCAGCACTAGCAACTACTAAGCAAACAATGTCACATTGAATACTTTTTACATATAGCTTTCCTTATGTGTGATTATTCATGGAGCTTCAATTCTCCAGTATAGGAATTGTAGGTTAAAGGGTCGATGCATATTTTATTTTGACAAATACTGTCAATTTACCTTCTGTAAGATTGCACTAATATATATTTTCACCAATTGTGTATCAAAAGGATATACAACTGATAATAATCCTATTTTTATACCATTGCTAATAACAATCTTCATCTCTGACATTCTGATGATAGAAAATGGTGTCTTATTGTCATTTGAACTTGTGTCTCTTTAATTACAAGACAAGTTATGTTTATTTTTGTATGTTTCTTGTTCATCCGTATCTTTTTCTATGAACTGCCTTTTTATGTCCTTGGTTAATTTTTTGAAGTGTTGCCTTTTTGCTATTGATTTATAGACGTTCTCTGTAGACTAAGAACATTGGCCTCCTATGTCATTTGCATCTTAAATATTTGTCTAGTCTCTCCTGTGCTTTATCAAATTCAGATTTCTTATTTATGTTTTTTATACTCTAACAAACCTTTTATGTTTTTATGTAGTCAGACTTTTCTCATTTTGGAATCTCGGTTTCATGTCATCTTTAGAAAATCTTTCTCTATTTCATATTTATTTCTTAAAATCTAGTGCTTTTATGGTTTTAATTTCTTGCAGTTAACTCTACATTATTTGAAAAGCCACAGGCTTTACAAGCATACATTAAATCACTGCTTCTCATCACAAATGGATTGTAACAAAAGCAAATAATAGGAAGTCAAAAATTTGGAAGCAAGTACTGGCTCTTCTTTTGCCTCTAATCTTTAATCTATTGTCATGGACTAAATTGTCTGTCCCCTCCCCAAAAAAACTTTTATATGTCGAAGCCCTAATCCTCAATGTAACTATATTTGGACATACGGTCTTTAAGGAGATAATCAAGGTTAAATGAGGTCATAAGGTGGGAGCCCTAACCTGATAGGACTGGTATGCCTATAAGAAGAAGAGACACTAGAGCGATGTCTCCTTCTGTGTGCACTCTAAGCGAAGTCCATGTGAGGACACAGTGAGAAGGCAGCCAGCCATCTGCAAGGCTGAAGATAGGTCTCACCAGGAACCGACCCTGCCGGCACCTTGCTCTTGGAGTTCTAGTCTCCAGGACTTTGAGATAATAAATGTTTGTTGTTTAAGCCACCCAGTCTGTGGTATTTTGTTATAGTAACCCAAGCAGACTAACACATGTGAATCAAGATAATGTCTTTCAGATGGATTTGATGGGGTTCAATTTAGATTTGAAATGAAAGAAGTTTATAAATAAAAATAATATAATAGCTAACTATGAGTAATATTTAATGATAATTGGAATTAGTGATTTTATATACTTGAATTTAGTGATTGGATTAAAAGTTACCCAGGGCAGTTAACTGTAGGGGCAGGCTTGTTGGAGGAGTTTTGATAGGATTTATTAGCTGGTGGAGAATACCTCTTTACATTGCCATTGTTACTGACTCTACACATGAAGCACAGAGCCTGCCTAGTTTCAGAACCACGAGTTAAGGAGCATTTATGCTTTGTCCTACGATAGGTCTCTGAAGCACAATAGTTCATGTCAACATGGGGCAAATGACACAAGTGATCATACTCCAAATTACGGAAATAATCATTGAAAGCTAAATGGCTTTGCTTCCAATGCAACACTTCAAAGATCAGTAAGTGACATAAATCAAAGTTGAAAAACTCATAAGGGTAGATGGAAGAGAATTTGCCAAGATTTTTTTGAAAAATTAAACCAGTTCAGTTGATAAATGTTTTTCGATTGTATATCACTAAACCATATACGTAAACATTCACTGTTGTATTATTTTCTAGGTGCCTGCCAGCTTTCCCACAATCTCCTTGTCATTATGAAATAGGGTTTCTAGGCCTTGTCACACGGTTTGAAAGACGGGCTCCCGGATCTGTCTTGGAATATAAAAACTCATCTCATGATGCTGGGTATTTTCTTATAGTTCAAATAAGATATGGTTGGCTCCTTGCCAAAACTTAAGGAGAAAACAGAAGTTCTGTGATAATAAAACTAAAATTGGGTTCCATTTTTTTTCTTTCTGTTTGGGTTGCCCCTGGAGAACGGTTTGATCACTGCAGTAGCTACACTTCCAGAAGCGGCCTTTGGACACCTGCATGGAGGTGCTGGCCTTGGGCAGTGCAAGGCAGTGAGCAGCCTCGCTCAGGGACACCCCCTCCCCACCTTTCACCCCGCCTGCAGCCCAGATATTCTAGGGTTAATGTGGCCCCATGGAAGAGGGACTTCTGCCCATGACAGAAGGACACGGTTTCACTGTCTCTTTTTCTATTTCAGCCGTTCCCCTGGCCCTACTTGTGCTGTCAGTACTATAAACTTCTCAGCGTCTCCCTTCCTCTTGAGAGGAACAAACGACAATTCCAAGATGACATATTTGTCCAGAATGATTTTCTCCACATAGTTCAAAGACATATATTTTGAAATTCTTGTTTGTATAGCTCCTGGAAAGATAGATGACAAATATTAAGTTTGCTAGTAGAAAACGCTCCAGAAAAGACTATCCAGAGATTTTTATGAGAGAAAAGTTACAGCGCTAACCTGAGATACTTGGATGTTTTTCTTCATATTATAACATTACAAAAGTCCTGTTAAAATATAGTCTCTGTGTTCTTGTACTTACAAATCACCCAGAATACCTCTTATAAATTAAAAAGTGAGATAGTAAATATAAAGAACGGAGGTATTATAGGGTCTTCAATATTGTACTTCCAGAATTTCTAATAGGATGTGGCAAAGAATGGATTTTATAGTGTGCCTTCCCCCCACCCTCCAAAATTTCTAAAATATACCAACTAATGAAAACACCCCACTTATTTATAAAGAATGACTAAAAATAAAAGTTGAGATGTACATGTTGAAGACACTGTGTCTTGATGATCATTAAAGGGAAGGGTTGCAGTCTGGTTGACATATAAGATCCTTGGGATTTTGAAGCCCAGCTGGTGAAGCCCTGACCACACTGCTGGGTGTTTCCATGAGTCATATTAGAGAGCTTA
This sequence comes from Molossus molossus, assembly GCF_014108415.1. Lineage (NCBI taxonomy): Eukaryota > Metazoa > Chordata > Mammalia > Chiroptera > Molossidae > Molossus > Molossus molossus. The sequence continues at coordinate 79,569,636 of NW_023425402.1, read as the reverse complement.
GAGCAGCGCAGTCATCAAAGACACTGTCCCTTCTGGTTAACTCTGCTTATAAATATATCACAGCTAGTCCTTCCTGGGGCTACAGAAAAATTTGACTTGCTGTCTGGGTTATTTTAATGAAATGCTGACTTTCAGTTCAAGATTCTTGGAACTATCCCAATTGCTAATATAAAGAATTAGGAAAGAGACCTTCTAAATATATACCATCAGCTCCTAAATATACATCAGTATCTGAGAAAAGCTCCCATTGACTCTCTGGGATGAATTTGTTTATGTCTGTATCTATGTAAAAGCCAACACATGGTCTTAGAAGGAATTATCCAGACTCTGGGATCAAAGTGTACCTTTCTTATATGTAAACTAGTTCCAGCAAGCCAAACAATCATAATAGGCTTTGCTGTCTTTTAAGCAGCCCATACGAAGATTTTAGACCAATCTTGAATTCCAAGAAAGACGATGCTAGAAATGGGACTAGAAGGAAACACTTTTGCAATGAATACATAGAGACTTGTGTGATTCTAGGCAAATAGCTCTATCTTTTCTAGGTTTTAGTGTCTAAAACTCCTTGTAGCTTTATCAGTCTCTGTTTTGTAATTGCCCCCAAATTAAAAATTTTAATTCCAAAATTATCACTGAGTACATAGGATGAGGCAGATATGTCCTGGAGCTGTAAGGAGTCACAAAAACAAAACACAAACAAACAAAAAAACAACTGAAGAATTAGATATGGTTCCTGCTATCCAGGATTATGTACCAAATAGGATGTACACAAGAGAAACAATACAATACAGATGCAGGTTGACAACACAAATTATAGTAGGAAGAGTAATTATAGAGAGAATAATGTGGCCAGACAAATAATCATGACAATGTAATTCTCAAAGGATAGGTTAGATTTGAATTAAAAGGTTAAATGCAGTGTGTGTCTCCTCACTTAATTTCTTTTCTGTGAGACCTTCCCATTGATGTGACTGAAATAATGAAACTATAGTGTAAGTTTTTTAAAAAAACATATCAATCTTTCTGGGAATAGTGATAAAAAAAAAGATTTATTTCCCTGAAATTCCAGCAGCTTTAGCAAGACTTATGTCTGGTTACTTTTATGTTTTTATAATTACTTGATAAGTATTTTATCAAGTTAAAGAATGTGAAATATCACATGTACCTGAGAATTTATGTGTGTTGACTACGTGTACTGTGCACATGTTGAAGTGGGATTTACTGTTCATATGTCTTGAGCTGGGTGAGAGAAACCTTAATCACTCGTTCTACAGCTCACATGATTGGGTTTAAGACTGATGTTTGGGACTGATACTGTATCCAAGCTTGCTCTCCAGTAAGGAGATGCAGCTGATGGAATACCCAGCCTGGAATGGGAGCAAAGAGTGCCTGGATCTCCTTGTGGACAAGTTGACAGCTGAAGACCACGTCTGCCAAACTGGTGTCTGGCACAGGAATGCCTCTAGTCTATGACACACCACAGTCTATACCGTAAAGATTGAAACAATGAAAGGGAAAAAGTTTTGCTTATTGAAATACTTATAGTTAGGGTGAAAAATATGATTTCATTGTTTATAAAAATAATACATTCTGAGAATGAAGTATCAGAGAAAACTTTCATTTTATCACTCCTCACTAAATTTTTCCTCATATTTCAGAGAATAATATAGAGGAACATGGAAACTAATAGCATGTGTTCAATTGGATGGCTTGTAATTGGAGAAAAGACCGTCTTAAGGAGAAAAAGAGTTACCTCATGGAAGGAAAACTTCATAATCATTGCATTTAGTTGTATTCGTAGTATTTAATTGACCTGTTGGAAGCAGGAAAGCATCCATACTTTCATTCATGACTGACCAGTGGAATGCACAAAGTATTTTAACTGTTTGAAATTTATTCCAAGGATTCCCCAAAAACACATTTAGCACATATTATTTAAAATAACAAGAGGATGGAAACAACTAACTGTCCTGTAACACAGGAGAATGGTTAAAAAAACTGTGGCAAATCCATATGATGAAATATTATATGGCCCATAAAATGACATTTTTGACGGTTTTCATCAGTATTGGTAACTAATTATGATATAGTTTCAAGAAATTGTAAACCCAGTATGATCATGAATATATAGAACCCATATGCAGATATGTAAGTATTATATGTATAAAAGGGAATGAAAGGATATATGTCAAAATGTTTTATATACATTTTTATAAATGAACAAAATATGAGCTTTTTAAATCTACCAATTCAAAAGGCTTGAAAGGAGCAAATATATAAATCTATAAAATTGCTAAGACATATACACGGACAAAGTCAACATTGTCTTTTCCTCTTTGAACTGTGAACATTTTCTATCCAGAAAAAAATCAAGACTGTTTTAAATTATAGGTATTGTAGATGGCCTCTGGTCATTTTGGATAAGCATGTTACTCTGCATAACCACAAGCACAAGTAATTTACAATCACATGTTAATTAAAGATGATTCAAAAGCTTTTACTATAAATGAAACACTTTAAGAGGCTTTTTATCCTGAGTTCATTTTTCTTTTCGAACACATCTGGCTCCCACGGAAACGATATAAAAATATTGTTAAGATTACATTTTTGTTTTGTAGACAACTAAATGTAAATTTAGATATGCCCCTAATTAGTAAATACTCTGAAAAATTATTTGGTGTAATTCTTTTTTTGTTGCTGTTAATTCTCACCGGAGGATTTTTAGAGAGAGTGGAAGGGAGAGGGAGGAAGAGAGAGAAACATTGATGTGAGGGAGACACATTGACTGGTTGCCTCCGGCATGACCAGACACAGGCTGGGGATTGAACTTGCAACCCAGGTACATCCCCTTGACCTGGAATCAAACCTGCAACACTTCGGTCCACGAGCCAATGCTCCAACCATTGACCCAAGCCGGCCAGCGCTATTTGGTGTTAATTCTTTAGTCCTAATCTATATGTTGCTAGTTCTAAATAAAGCAAATTTTATTAAATCGTCATAAAACCAAAAGCCTACAAAAATAGAAAAGACTGCAATAAGATGTTATAAAAATGGGTTATCTAAATTAACTTGAACTATTATACACAAGTGAACTTTGATATTTCTCTGAACCAAAAGCATCACTTATTTAGTACCTTATTTTAAAATTTTGTCTCTATTAAATTTGCATTGACCAGAAAAATCTAGGCATCTAAGTTTTCAGTTTTTGTTAGGATCTCAAAATATCATTTTTTAAATGAAAATTGGGCTGTACCTTTGCCCTTAATTTCTTTATCAGAAAAATAATTTGGCATGTTCTTCTACTTGTTAGTGAGCAATCACCCCAAAATAAAAACATGCTCCCCCACTGCAGCCAGCAAAGCTTCTGTTCTAAGACAAATATTTATTTCCTCGTTTTGATGATTGTCTTTTGTAGCCTGTCTCCACTGAAAGAAAGCTTTCAATTCCCTCTCAGTCACAAAATAACTCTACTTCTTTCTCATCATTATGGTTACCAGTTTATTTATCAGTTGTGGCAAATGGTAACCCTTTACACCACACTTAGCTAAATATTGTTTGCTTTAGGAACAAAGCACAGAGGACAAATATTTCAATGTGGTTTCCCATTTGAGGAGGGAGTGGGATAACACTTGAACTCCAGCTGATTCTCGTCCTCTCAGCCCCGTTATGCAGCGGCTGAAGCTTCAAAGAGCCCTCAAGGCTCCGAGGAGACGCTGGGACTGGGACATGCACAGAGGAGGCAGGAATTAGATTGGATGCAATTAACCTGAGAAGTCATAGCGTCCAGGGCCCCTGGCAAGGAGAAAGTTGGAAGAACTACAGCAGTGCTCTGAGTTAATTATTATATAAACAGCTCACAGGGGAATAGGGACTCTTCTTTTAAGGACCCTCTGCAAGGAACTTTTCTTGGTCAGGATTTATGCTGATTCCAGTAAACTAAATGTGGAATGAATGGGAATGCAAGCAGAATCAAAATGAAAAGTAACCACCTCTATCTAAGGCTACCCAATATGAATCCAAAAAAATCCCCTTCAAACCTAAAATATTAGTGGGGGTCGAATGGTAAAAGAGAGAACACATTCTATTTTATTTAATTAAAAAATGGACTGGTTTTGACCCATGGAATTGATTTCATGCCACCACGAATCCTTAGTTGGAAAACCACTAGTTTTGTGGGAGTCCATTTAGGAGCAAGAAAAATTTAGATCTGGTGCACTGAGCCTGTGAGTCCCCCGGATGTGTACATTTTTAAGGCAGAGTGGCCTGAGAAAGAGGAAGTATGGGATTGGTTGCAGGTCCACCAAGAAGAAAAACCTACATTGTTTTCACCACTGTTGCTTTTCCTGGGGTCAGAAGCTGATGTGTAACAGTGTGGGCCATTTTAATGGTCTTGCCCATTTTTTTTTCTATAGATCTATCAGTCATGTTTCAACAGGACTGTTGGTTCAGGTTTTTATTTTTACCAGTGGAAGTGACAAAAAAGCATGGTGTAAATGGGTAAAAAAGATTTTGGGGTATTGGATAAAAGCACAGGCTAGGAAGTCAGGTGGGCTTTGAATCAAATCTGGGCCTGCCATTTACTGGGTGGTTATCACTGATACTGTTTCCTCATCAGAGTTTCTTGTGACACTGTGGTAGTTCAACCATTATCTCCTCTGTTGTCACATAGGGGCCAAAGTCTGTTGAGACTCTCTAAGCAGTATAGCATTGTAGTTAAGAGACAGACTACTGGGCTCTGAGTCCCAGCTCTTGACTTACTAGGTGTTTGATGGTTTCCTATCTAAAAAATAGGAATATTTTTATCTATCTTTTATCTACCTAGTGCTTGGTTCAGACTCAGGTACATATTTATTATATGGTCAATAAATGTGAACTAACTACAGAAATTTGAACTGTCCTCTAACTATTGACAACTTTGGGGGGAAAGGAGGTTACTGTTTTTTTCATATTATTTTTCATATGATTTCCTATATGTCAGCCACATAAATCTCTTTCTCTTTCTTACTTTCTAAAATAAGCTTTGTATATTAGTCGTACCTCTAATGGTATGATTCAAACACCTAGTCACAGTGGCAAGATAATGTATATGAGTACAGAGCCAGCCAAGGAGATGGGGACTTCAGTCTTCTGTTGTCAGATTCTAAGGCCATATCAAGCCTTCATCCATTATAATATATATCTGAAATTATTTCTTAGGTATTAATCTTTTCAATCTCCATAAAATAGCTAGAATTCAGTTTTTAAAAACTACAGAGAATATAATCATAGGAGCGAAAGGAACTTTTGAGATATAATCAGTTTCTACCTTCAGGCAGGTGAATACCTGTCCCTTGCTTGGCCAATTGTTGTCTATTTTGTTCTAAAAGTATCCAATGATACAGATTTCTTTGCAGAGTACTGTGGTAGGCAGCTTCCAAGAGGGCCCTAGTGATTTTCATGTCCTAACATTCACGTATAATGAATCCCCTCTGCTCAAGGGTGGGCTGGACATAGTAACTCACTTCTGACACACAGAATAGCACAAAAGTGAAGTGATGTCATTTTTTAGAGCAGGTTAGAAAACTGTGGCTTCCATCTCACTCCTTCTCTCTTGTTCCTTTTCACTCTCTAGCTCACTTGCTGTGAGGGAAGACTGGCTGTCCAGTTGAAAGGCCCATGGGCAAAGAACTGATCAATTCAGCCATCAGCCAGTGAAGACTTGAGGCCTGCGCACTACCAGCAGCATGATCATGGAAGTGGATCTTCTGCTACTGGGAATGACTGCAACCCCAGTGGACACTTTGAGACCTTGTGAAAGAGCCTGAGACACTTACCTAACTACACTATTTTGGATTCCTAACCAACAGAAACTGTGAGATGGTAAATGCGTGTTGTTTTAAGTAGTTAAATTTTGGGTTACTTGCCACACAACAACAAATAACTAATACCAATATAGTCATTGGATCCATTGACAATTCTTTCAGGAAATGTCTACTTTCTCTGCAAACTAAAATCTATTGATTCCAGTAGTCAGAGCCTTTAGATAATGCATGGAAGGACATGGCAAGGTACTAAAAAGTATTCTTAGAAGAAAAAAGAGCATCTGACTTCTGTGGCTTCCCATGTTCCTGCCTTCAATTCCTGACTTAGACTTACAGGTTACAGATTTTCTGCTCCATCTTCCAGCCACGTCTGTGGCACTTCCCCCACTTGGCTCCTCGTAATCACCTTGGCTGACCTCCAACACTCTACATCCTGGACCACAAAATCAACCCAACCCTCTGATCACAGTTTTTCTTGAGACTGTTTACCCCTGGTTTTGGCCCTGCCCAGACTTTTATTATGACTTCAAGAGCATTACCTCTCTATACCTATGGATGAAGCAAACCATGTGTTTCTCAAACTTTGCTAAGACCAAGTTATATTGTAAGCAATTAAATAATGTAGAATTCCTGGAGTTATAAAATAATGACGCAATTTGTAATGATTATCTTTTTAATGATTTATAAAATAAAACAATGCCCTCATTTTCAATAAATTTCAAGTAACACACTATGAACACTGCCGATTTTCTAAAAGAAAATTTAGGTTCTTGAGAATTAAATGGTTAAGATTCATTGTAAAATCAATAATAATATGGTAATTTTCGACTTCAAAGTTGTAAAATGTTTTCTTCTGAAATTAATTTATAGTGGTCTTTTTTTTTTGGTGGGGGGATACATGCCCCTAGCAGGAACCAAACCCAGGACTCTCTCTTCCGCAGGCCGATGCTGCAACCACTGAGCCAAACTGGCCAGGGATTGAAGTGCTCTTTAAATAGAGAATTTATCTTATACTCACAAAATAATTGTGCAATATATATTCAATGAAAAGGAAGACACTGGGCTAGGCCTTATGAGAACATAAAAAGGAAACTAGAAAAATTGGGGGGGATATTTTAAAAACTTTCTCTCCAATTCTCCTACTCTTTTGTGAAATTGGTTGAAAAATTTTTTTTTTTCTTTACTCGTGTTTTACTTGAGACTTCAATCACTGAATATACATAAAATATTTGAAGAAATAGATTGTATGGAACATATTTTTGTTCTTCACACTAACAAAATCATTTTAGATTTCTTTTAAAACTACTAAAACATGCTTTGTATATATTCCAATTTTCTCAAATGTTCAAGGATTTTAAAAACATTTATTTTTGTGATTGTAGAATTTTAAAATTTTTTTCTTTTACTCTTAGACTTACTACATATAAGAGTATGTGAGAATATTTAAAGCAAATAATCTCTGACAAATAAATGATGTTTTAGGGCATCTCCAATTTGCTATCTGACCTCACATCCCACGTCAGTTCCTGGAGAGCAGGGATTTTTATCTGTTTTGTTTGATCCCAGTGCCCAGGAGAGTGGCCGCACAGCACAGAGTAGGTGCTCAGTGAGTATGTATCAATCAAAGGGATAACTGTCCACTTGGAGGAACAGGGTAGGGTTTGTTGGCATTCTTGCTCTCATACACCCAGCCATCACATATAGATGAATGCCAAATAGATATTCTTTCCTGCTGGTATTCTGATTCTGGCTTTTAACTCCAGTCAAATAATTCTATTTTGCTTTAAATAAAAATAAATGTGAAAATGTTCTGAAACAAAAGCCTGAAGTCAAAATACAGGGAAAAAAACCCTTCCCCAACCTGTTATTTATCTTAATCTTCTTTAGAGTGAGTCTTTGCAGTCCTCAGCTCTTAAGCACCTTCTAAAGATGAACTAGATCAGATTCAGAGAGATGAAAGGAAGTCAAAGCCTGAGATTTAAAAATGAGCTAATTCTCAAATAGTGGCACCGGGCTGCAGTGTGTACCAGATGGGGAGTTGCTTGTAATCAGCTAGGATTCATTTGTTTGTTGGGTCTTACCTTGGCGTTCCTTCTTTCTTTGTTCCCTTCCTCTCCTCCCCTTCATTTCTTTGCTTTCTTTCTTTTCCCCTCCCTTTCTTTCATTCTTTTGTCTTGATCTCAAGGCTCTCTAAGCAACTTGGAACCCGATGGACAGAGCCTTTCTTCCTACTGGGTGTCTTTCCCCTTGTGTTCCACTGGGACACACAGGAAATGAGGACTGGGGTACCTTTCTCCGCAATGTACTCTTAGGAAAAGAGAGCAAATTCTTTGGGAAACAGAGGGCCGGTAGGAAACTTTTCTTTTAAAAACAACTTCCAATTTACATCTTGAGGTTGGTACACATTGAGGCCAAAAATGTTATCGTCTCTTCTATAACCATATCTATATCTCCTAAATTGTAAGAATTCATTTTCAAAATTTGGAAATATGAACTCACACAGCTCTCTAGTCATTTACCAATGCTATTTACTTTTAAATCTCACAGTAACCCTATACAATTATAACCCAATACAAGGAAAGAAAATTTTGTTACCACTGTATAGAAAAGTCCTTGTATTTCACTCATATTTTATTTAAGCAGAATACATGTTGAAAATCACATCTGACTTTCATTGAAATTTCTTAGGCAGTTAGATGTGGGTATCAACTAGGGAATGTGTTTTCTTTGAATTCTGTAGCCCTTCTACTCATTGCTTTATGTTTTTTTTTTTCTTTTCTTAACCATATGTTTTTGTATTATATTAATAAAAAAATGTGGGATCCCTCACTGGGAGGATTAGACTTGAGAGAACTTGTTATATGTTTGGGGAAGGGGAGGGTGTGCATTCTGCTTCATCTTTCTCCTGAGCTATCACATTTCTCAGTGCCAATTCTGGGGAGGGTAGACATTGGTCATAAATTGCTTCTGTTATAACAAGAATATGTTTTATTTATCACCAATTTGGTTTTTATGTGTGTAAATGTGACAAGGCTTATGTTATTTGATCATATAAAATTAAATGAATATCATTATGCCTTGAGAAACACAATGCTGTGACTGTATAAAAGTGATTTATAAATTTTCCAAACATAAAATATCAATTCAAATCCATTCAATACCAAGACATTAGGCAAGTAGTTAATAACTGAAAAAACTTGCAGTCCTTTCTGGAGTGTGGTGATTTTATTTAAATTCTTGCGACTGCTCCAGTAGCTCCTTTTGCCCTCCTTTTCTATTTTTCCTCTCTCCTTACTTCTCCTCTTAGAGGTAATTTGAGAAATGGAGTAAAGAGGGGGGGAAACCCCAAAAAACATTATTCTAATTCCTCACTAAAATTCCACCCACATCAAGTCCTGAGTATTTCACTCCCTACTAATCTCCCAACAAGAAAAGAGTCAGCTTCTTCCTGTGTTCACCATGACATCTCTACAAGACAATATTTTCCCCCTTGCTCTCCAGATGTCATTGGAAGTGAAACCATATGTGGTTTTCTAATAACTCAGGGTCAGCCCCTCTTACATGAGAAGTTTGTCTGAACATCATGAGCCCAGGTATCCCCCATGAGAAAATGAACAAGAAATAAAACTCAGTAACTCTTCTGAAGTTTTTTTCATTTTTCTCAAAATGAAGAAAAAGAGTACAGCCACATTGTGTGGGGTGGCAAAATATTTCTCCAAGGTATGCTGCTTTCTCTGGTCCAGTAGTATCATTTGTTTGTTTGTTGTTGTTGTTACTGTTGTTTGTTGTCATCTCATCTGGCCAGCTGTAAGACTCCATTGACAGCAAGAACTCCCAGGAAAGCTGTGGAGTTTGCAGGACATACACCCACCCATGAGATACTGAGATCGGGGTTACAATAAGGCCCAATATATTTCCATTTATATTCCTACTCTTTAAAAACCTCATGCCAAAGTACTTCACTCACTGCTTGTTTTGTGTGTGTTTTTTTTTTAACTTAAAAAAAATAATAATAATATCCTCCTGTCTCAGGCTCATTAGAACAAAGCTCCTTTATGCTTTTAGCTACTCACAAGGGGCCACCTATCATTAGTGTCACCACTTAGTCAAATCATACCACTTCCTTCTATTCTTTCTCCTCTTAAAGTGTTTTAGATGCATCACCCCTTATTTGTGTTTCCCCACTGTTTTCATTTCCATTGTTTTTCAGAGTGACTTTTTTACTTCATTTACAGTGGTTCCCATGCTCATATTCATTAATCAGCTCTCCTCTTTCTCTGTAGAGGTCAACACTGATTAGAGATCATGGTCTTCAGCCTCTTTCATGGTCCTCCCAGGAGCCCTGGCTCCTGTATCACACATGGACTCTAGGCCTAGACTGACCCTCACTTTTATGCTTCCAAAGCCAAAGTTGCTTTGGCTAGTAAACCATTGGCTGAGCAACGTGCCATCATGGTGTATCATCTTTTATTTAAAACAACTTGACTCTTCTAACTATTTTTGCTGTCTTATTACTTCCAGATTAGCTGTCTCCCTGAAGGAGGTCTTTCCTGACTGGTCAAGAAATAAAGCCATGTGCTAGGAGAAGGAGGGTAAAAATTAACATGCTAATTTTATTGCTAATGAGTCATTGAGTTCACTGCCATGTCAGAGATACAAGGATATTGCTGAAGAAACTTCAGGAATTGGTTTCACTTGACGAAGAAATTCTTTTGTGCCAACATACCCGAAGGTAAAACAACAATAATCTATTTACTTCAAAAACTGACTTGTTCCTCAACTCTCTCAAAGCAGCTCATGAAGATACTGGGCAACATTTTCAGCACACGACACAATGTTTCACCATACCCCATAACATCAAAAAAACATTTTAATTGGGGGTCTTTCTTGCCTAACTGGTCACCACAAGGTGAATAGGCAGATTCCCATGATCCTTGCATTTTTGGTAGAATTTTGAAGCCAAAGCCAACCAATATTCTTTCTCTCCATGTACTTCCTTAGGGCAAAACCTGTTAGTCTTTGGGCTGCTTGGCCCATGTTGAATGGTCTTCGGAGGTACGTTGACCTCTTTCACATGGGTTTCAAACCAGAATGCTTGAATTGTAAACTGGGGCAGAGAGTATTTATGATAGGAAGAACACTGTCACAGAAATTGGAAGAATTTCAGTTGTTAAAAAGCAAAAATACCCTGTTTTGTCTCTGGTTTAAATTTAAGTTTACTGCCAAAGGTCACATGATGCAACAAGTCATGCGGGCAGTCTACAAGGCGCCCAAGGGACAGAGCTGATTCTCTATGAAGTGATGTCCAGGCAGGATGCCCTTTAGAAGTCTGTGGTTTCCAAAGCAAGAGGCTGAATTGTGTTTCTGTCTCTAATTCCAGCTTATAAAAAACATGCAAAAAGATTATCCAAATCTGACACAGTTTACTAACTATATTAAAGACAGACTTGCTTTGAACATCAGTGGCCAAAATGATCTAGAAGAGGTGGAGCACAGTTGAGATGTCTACCTACAAACTGTATGTCTTTAAGATTAAACACTTGTTGAGATCTTTCTATATGCCCTGGAGTTCATTCTGCTTTTATACTCAGCAGATAACCTTTGATCATCTCTGCAAAGGAAAGAGACCAAAGCATGAATACTCTTGTTACTATAGAAATCATTCAGATATCATCATTGTTGAATATTTTAACTAGACTTTCAAGGCACTCTGAAATTGTCAATCCAAGTACACAATCTTTGGTTGTTTAACACTACCATAGTTCTAATTGGATACATCCTTCAACTTGGCATTTCTACCTTTAAAATTTTGTCCCATAAGTATGCTTGTCCATTAGTGAAATGACATATGTTCAAGATTACTCGTAAATTAGGACTATTAGATACGTTCTGGTAAATCCATTCAAGGAAATAGCATATAATTGTAAAAAGGGGAGGGGGCAAAATTTATATGTTGATGTGGAAAGATCTCCAAGTTATATTGTTAAATGAAAAAAACAAGGGAAAGAACAATGAGTATAGTTTAATTTTTCTAAATGTGTTTAAAATAAGAGAGGGAGAAAAGGGAAAGAAAGGAGGAGGGGAGGGCGAAAGGGTAGAACAAAGGCAAAAAGGACATTTACTCGCATGTGTATAAAATATCTCTGAAAGCCTCATCTTCTGGGGATAGCAGCTGGGGCAGGTACTTTTGTACCTTTTGAGTATTTGAAACATTTTATGCCTTTCAAGTTTTTAAAACTAAGTGAATACAGTCATACCCTGCATAATGATGCTTTAGTCACTATGACGGTGATCTCATAAGATTATAATGAGCTGAAAACTCCTATTGTCTAAGGACTTTGCAGCCATCTCAATGTCCTAGTGTGATGAATTCCTTACACCTATCAATATAAGGATATAAAGAAATTTTTGCATAGCTGTACAATATGTTTGTGTTTTAAGTTAGGAATCAAAAAGTTAAAAAAATTTTAAAGTTACACTAGGCTGAGATTAATTTATTATTGAAGAAAGAAAATATTTTTTATAAATTTAGTGTAGACTAAGTGTGCAGTGTTTATAAAGTCTGCAATAGTGTATCATGGTATCCTAGGCCTTCACATTCACTCACTACTCTCTCAGTCAATTCTCCAAACAGCTTCCAGTCCTGCAAGCTCTACTCATGGTAAGTGCCCTTTACAGGTGCACCATTTTTATCTTCTCTGCCATATTTCTAGTGTATCTTTTCTATGTTTACATATGTTTAGATATATAAAAGCTATGTGTTACAATTGCCTACAGTATTTAGTACAGTAATATGCTGTACGATCTTATAACCTAGGAACAATAGGCTATACCATATAGCCTAGGTGTGTAATAAGTCGTACCATTCAGTTTTGTGGAAGTGCACTCTATGATGTTTGTACAGTGATGAAATCACCTAGCAATACATTTCTCAGAAGGCATTCCTGTTGTTAAGCTATGCATGACTACATGTTTCCTGCACTAGGAGCCCAGAAAGGACATCTCTGTTCTAGTCATTTGTGGACATCAGTGCCCAGCTCAGGTCCTGATGCATTGCAGGGGATTAATAAATGAGTATTTTCTGCACAACTGTGAGCTCTAAAACAATATTGTACGTTTATTATCAATAAAGAGATGTTTTCCAACATAAAGATGCCAGAATAAGTGTGTGTACAGTATTTCCCTCCTAATTCCTTTTATCCAGACATTGTCACAGTTTTAGAAGTAATAATATTGCCTAAAACTATAGCAAGTTTATTATAGAATACAAATATACAAATAAAACTCTGTAAACTATTTTAATGAGAACCAGTAAAAAAAAAAAGTGGTAAGTTCGATGGGTTCTTAGCTTTACATTTCATGAATATTAAATGTGAACATGTTGGCATTTATTAGTTGGTAATGTCACTTTATAAAATATTTGAGATACTTAATGAAGGAATTTATTAATAATAAAATAGAGAGAGCCTCCAGAAGTAATGCTAGTAGTCACACTCTTTCCACAATATAGTGACCATGTTCTCAATGTTTTGTATTCTAAATTTAACTCAAAACCACAGAAAATTCTTTCTGATCAACTTAAATTTATACTTAAAGAAGGAAGAAATGTAGAAAACAAAACAAAATCAATCCATACTCTCTGTTGGTTTTGGTTATTGTGTACAATCTCAAACACATATCAGCTTTTGGATGTTGATTAAATAAACAAATATTTTGCTGGTTAGCAAACCTTTGCTAGTTTCAGAGTTGAGCTCTTCAGCTTAAAAGTTTGAAGCAAAGTAGAATAATGCAAAATCAAGAATGATTGTATGACTATGGGTTTTCCTCCTACCTTTTGTTCTTTATTTAAATAAAATGGTTTTAATTATTCCTTTTAAAAAATAATTTTGGATATTTAAAGTTGGTTTTCACTGAACTCACAGGTGAGTGTAAATGCAAAATGTTTGAACTTCCACATTCCTTAGGGAGAGCTATGATTCTGTGAGAAATCCCCCTGAAGGGGCCATGAAGACTGATACAGACGAAAGGCTTTGGAGACAAGAACGACTTCCAGTGTGGGCTCTGAGACAGACTACCTGGATTCTTCTGGTCCTGTGACCCTGCACAAGTTTCACAACCTCTCTCACCTCCATTTGAAACTCTGTAAAATGAGGAAAGTGCTATGTGTCTTCAATTCTAAGGCATCATCAATTGCAAGATGATGCACCACTCATTAATATACAACTAAGAAAGCACAATTCAATGACTTGTCATTGTTTGTAAGGTGCATCCTAACTTCAGAAATGTTTGAAGGTTTGCAGAGGTGGGGAGAGTGCATATTAGAATCCCTGAAATGTAGTAAAGATATGTGCCTCATAGAATTGGGAGAATTGGATGAATGAATACATGTAAATGGCTACACAGCTCAGAATGTAATAAGTGTCCAGTAAATATTAGCTATAGTTATTAGTCACATTATCCTCAACTTGAGTAATGACTTATCTTTGGAATGGAGTCCAGCTGGACTGAAAGAAATCTGATGCACTGGCAAGGAGCAGGATGGGAGATTGACATGTAGAACCTGTAGCATGAGGACTGATTCATATCTCTTGATTCTAAGGTCATTTTTGCAGCCATATATGTAGCCATTCATAAATGGCTATGGGAATAGTCACACGGCTTAACTGTAAAGTAATTCTTACACTGAGTTTCAATCAATATTGTTGCGATTGCTGCCCATCTGTTACAGTTTTTTCTCCTTCTCACTCATTTCCTAAAGCCTCCTATTTTGGTGTTCTTAATGATAACAGATCAATTTTAAATGTTATTGTGATTTTTATATAGCCTCCAAATTATTCAGAAACACAACTAATAAGAGATTAGAATAAATTTAGGTACAAGAATTATAAAAATAACCAAATAACTGCAACAGAAAACAATAACAAAACTCGTAACAATACCCCATCCAGTTTTGTACTTGATGAAAATAAAACAAGTCTCCCAATTAATCATGCTAGTTTTCTTGAATAGCTCATAATTGTAACTGTTTAAAAGAACTCCTTAGATTCAAAGTGTTAAATATATGTGTAGTATTTATTTTATTTCAATCAAACATATAATGTTATATATTAGCTCTCTTTTTTTTATATAACAATTTTAGAAAATCATCCATGAAACCCCAAGTTTCCTGGAAATTATAATTTTTTGATTTAAGGTCTGTATCTTGATTGTATTATTAGGCTTTTCTGAGGTTTGCTTCTTAAGCTTTCTCTATATCCTAATTGAAAATTAAGGATTTGCAATGAGAAATGTTTATCATATAAATGGCCCAAGGCCAGATTTATATAAGTATTTATTTAATGATTTGTCCAAAAAAGGTCTCAGGCTTTAAAACTCATTTTGAAAAGATGAGGGCTATTTGTTTCGGCTGAGGGAGTTCTTCCCCATTTGTTCAGTATTTGGAGGGTATGTATATGAGGCTGTAAGATCTCTAGGTCAAGAAGAGAAGTGAATGCACCACACCCCATGTTTTCTTGCCAAATTCACTGTTTTATTTGATCACAAGCTGAAACATTTGCCAGTGGTCTTGACGTTTTTTTCCTGATATTTTTGAAATGGTTTGCTTTTTGCTCAGGAATTGCTGTCATTGGAGTAACAGTCCACACTTGGCATTTCACTTGGTAATTTCACAGGTAAATGGTGTTCCCCTTCATCCGATGCCATTTGCTTTGGGGAAGTGTCAAAGACCGCTGCCCCATCAGAGTCACATGCAGAGGGCCTGCTTCTGCATCTATCAATCGGCCTTCTGAGCTGCTGAACTTGTCAGCTCTGCAGATCCACTCTCAGATGTCACAGGCACCTGCTGTGTCTGACAGAGACTTTTCTGCAAGTACACATGTAGGTCTGCCCTGTAAAGTCTATCACTTGCAGATTATTCACAGAGTGGCTACGAGCTGTGGTGTGATCCTGTCACATAGAAGGACTGGGCACATTTCCAGAGCACCAGGAAAGAAACACCTGGAAGCTTAAAAGATCAATTTTTTTAAAAAAAATGTTAGAAAATTGGGAACCAAATACATGTAATTATTGATCTGTGAAGTAAGTAATCTGGCAGGAATGCATCAACTGACACTTTGGCCTGGGAATTTAGGCACAAATGAAAACCAGGTACAAAAAAAAATGTCAATTTCTTGTTATTTCCCTTGATAACTTGACAAACTTCTAGAAAGTTTCATCAAACTACTTTCTGAATTTCCTGTGACATTGTCCTCATGATGCAAAAAGTCAATAGTTGATAGTTTATTTTTATTTTTATTTTTATCCTCACCCGAGGACATTTTTCCATTTTTTGTTCAGGTAGAGTGGGAGGGAGAGAGAGGAACAGAGAGAGAGAGAGAGAAACATCGATGTGAAGGGACACATCGAGTGGCTTCCACCCGCACAACCGACCAGGGCCGGGGACAAACCAACCGAGGTACATGCCCTTAGCGGGAACCGAACCCGGGTCTCTCAGGACCGCAGGCCGACGCTCTAACCGCTGAACCAGGGCAATAGTTGATAGTTTAAATATCAATATTGACAGAAACAAAATTATTTAAATAGAAACACAGATCATACAACAATAATTTTATATGATATGAAATACTTTTAAAACTCCTTGGAGCAGAGATGCACTAAATGTGTGGTGAGAATTGGATGTTGAAACCATTGCTCATGAGTGCTGCTGTCCTTTCATAACCTGACCATTTTTAAAACTTACAGTTTGTGCTAATCTGACTCTCCTTTTAGGTTTAAACTAGAAAAATGCTCACACTCTTTATAAAGTGGCCCCTCCCCTATTTTCACAGATGTGTACAGTATGGAGTTACCAGGAGAGTCTCCTCTTAGGTCTTATGGAAACTTCTTTGATATTATTTAAATCTATTTTCTTAAAATTCTTTAAAATCTTTGAATTATGTTATGTTTTATTGTTGTCTTTACCTCTCATCTCCATTGCAATTAGCTGCCTACTTTTTTTTAATATGTGAAATGTCATATGACCTGCAAGCACACTGCCCAACTAAACCAAACCAACACTAATCCATGATGGTGGTTTTCCCCATACCATTTCTATTATCACGTCTCCATTCTCTAGTTTACATGACTTGTCTTACCTATTTGCTGTATGCTTTTTTGTCGTTTTTATTGATTTTAGAGTGAGAGGAAGGGAGAGGGAGAAAGAGATAGAAACATCGATAAGAGAGAACATCGATTGGCCACTTCCTGCATGCCCCACACTGGGGATTGGGCCCACAACCTGGGCATGTGCCCTGACCGGGAATTGAACTGGTGACCTCTTGGTGCATGGGTCGATGCTCAACCACTGAGCCACACTGTCTGGGCTGCTGTATTCTTTTAATAATATTGGCCTGATTCCAGTATCTTTTGTTCTAAGAATGTTTATTGTGTCAGTCGTCTTCCTAAACCATTACCTTCTATGGATAAATCACCATTCGTTGGCATCTTAGCAATAGTAGCTTTCATTACATTTCATATAACTTATTTCAGACATTTCTGTATTCCTTGTTTTTGGATCCCCCAAATTCTTGCCATCGCCCTACTACTCTCAGGTGCTCTGTACTTTATTCTGTTTATAATCACTTGACCTTCTTTCCCTTAGAACAACAGAGCCAATCAACAACCAATGCCTGTTTTCCTTTCTTAGCTCTTTGCCAGTCATTTCCAGCTATAGATACACGCATTTCTTCCTATATTTCTGTCTTCTTAGGATTTCTTAAGGTGTCTTTGCATTGTTCTCTTTCAAATTCAAGCTTATTTGTCTGCTTCCTTCAAAGTAGCTGCATGGGTGGTTTTTCATTTTTAGGGTGCAATTGCCATCTATTTTTTACCCACCAATATCTGGCTCCTTCCCACTTTTTTTTGAGACGAGTCAACTCTCCCATCATAATTTTGAATAGGAAAGTTGAAATACCTCTTTTTACAATTCTCTTTCCCTTTTCTTATTCAAATGGAAACAATAACAATAAATCAGTCACTGAAAATCCAAGCTCTGAACTCATTATCCCTTATCTTTTGCTTCCTTGAGAGGGTCTTTAAAACATATTTACTAGGAGCCTTTAAAATCTACTTACCATACCGTATTTACTTCCAGAAGGCAGTGAAACTTCTGAAGATGCTACACACCTAGTTACTTGAAACTAAGATAAATTTGTATAGATAGATAGATAGATAGATAGATAGATAGATAGATAGATAGATGATAGATATGAAATAACTTCAGGAGGAAAAAAAAGAAAATGTAAAAATTCCACTTAGGTAAGACTTGCCATGTGGTTGGCAGGCAGAATATTTCTTCCATGAGGTTTTTTTTTTTAAAGCATGAATGTATGTAGGCCACATGTGTGTTTTTTATCACTTGGGATTTGATATTACACATCCCAAGGTTTTTTCCTCCAAACATTAAGACATTGAAAATAATTTACCTCTACAAATGTTTTTTATACAATCCTTTGCCATACTATCTCACAGGGTGTCACAACAATTTGTGATGGAGTAGAGGTGGTTATTATTATCCTCCCAATGATTTAGATTATACAGGAAGCTCAAACTTGATGTGACTTGTGCGGCATCATAAGGGAGGTGGCAGAGCCAAAGGTCAAACGTGGTCTGCTGCAAACACCGGCACAGCTCCGAGCTGGGACTAGTGTAAGACGGTGGCCTTTCAGTTCATGTTCAAGTTGTAAGCTGGGATTCTCAGGTGCAAACCCTTTCTGTGCCACTAACCAACTGTTTATGCTTTGGGAGACTATTTCATTGCTCTCTGTTTCACTTTCTTCCCTCATATTAGCTGGTGTTTCTCGGTTGATTCTCAGTTTTCTTTAGCTTTCGAAGTCTCTAATGCAACACCACCAGTAGTCTACCTCTTAATACCAGTAGTTATTACTACCACCCTCAATTATATTTTATTCATTAATTACTTATCTCTGACCCATAGTATAGATTGCATTTTGCTTCATTCCATTCCATTTGCTTCATTCTTTCCTGGCTTCAGTTTTTGCTCGTCAAATGTGTTAAAATTTATGTCCAAAGATACATTTTGAGTGTCTGCGACATCAGATGATGTGCTAGGTACCTAAGGCTGCCTATTTGAGCAGCGAATCCTTCTTCCCTTCAAGCCAAGAGACTGCCATTTAGGAATGCATCGCATTAGCTCTGCCTACCTCTCCCATTTTCCCCAGGTCCTGGATGGAGGGAGACTACAATTTATCTCACCGTTCTCCCCTTTCTAAAGCTTAATGGGCCCTTTTAAATTTACCCTCAAGCAGAATCCTTCGCCCCAGGAAATCAGCATGCTTGCTTCCATTATCTTCCCCCCTCTCAGACTCTTCTCTCCATTTCTACTTAAGGATGTCCTCCATGTCCAGTCTGTGATTCACAGTTCCCAACATTCCCATTTTGCCATGCCAAGCCACCCCTTTTGCCTGAACAATGCGTGTTTGTACTGAGTCCTGGAGAGATGGAGAGCAGCTTGCAAACATGAGCAAAGGGTGAAAATAGATATCACAGTGATGCTGATCTGCCTTTATTATCTGGCCACATTGGCAGTGTGGAGCAGTTTAAAGCAAGAAGAATTCCCCATGGAAAGTGCGCCCAAGGGACACAAACTTCTGAGAAATGGAGTTCAAGTGTCAGCTCTGACAATCTGTTCCTGAATGACCTTGCTGCAGATAACTTAACCTTGTAATAGGAGTGCTAGCAGCATATACTTTATATTCCTTTTTATGGTGTGGCTCAAATGAGCTAATTCCTATGGATGGGCTTTGTGAGGCTGCATGAGGTGAGCTAAAGATATGAATTTCTGCCCTGGCCGGTTTTGCTTAGTGGTTAGAGCATTGACCTGCAGACCAAAGAGACCCGGGTTCAATTCCCAAGAGCACGTACCTCGGTTGCAATTAGTCCCCAGCCCCAGTTGGGGTCGTGCGGGTGGCAACCAGTTGATGTGTCTCTCTCATATCAAGACCCACCCCCACTCTGTCTGAAGATGAAATTTAAAAATATCCTCTGGTGAGAGGATTAAAAAATATGAGTTTCTGAGAGCTGCATGGGATGCACAGCATCTGAGAGACGAGGAAAGGAGCAAGAGGGGAAAGAGAGATTCAGAAAAGAGGTGAAAGGGGCATAAAGACCAATTCTGCATATTCTGTAGTTTTGCACAGAACCTTCAACAGCCCACGGCCACTGTTACTGCTGCCTTAAACCCAGTGTCTGAAGTAAGAGATCCAGATTGAGAGAAAGGCTGGGAGCTTCCCCTGTTCCCAGTTGGGATAGGTACATGGCTGGGAGCTCTCTGTAACATCATCTTAATTCATGCTTGTAATAGAAGAGAATTCCCTTGCACAGTATCCCCATTCAATTCCATCTCTTCGTTAATAAAAAGAAAAGAAAAAGAAAGTGGGGTAGACGTATATCCCAAGTTCAGTCTCTCCTGATTATGAGATTGTACATGGGGAGTCCCTGTGCAAGAGAACCTTCAGGAGAAACATCCGAGTGGAATGCAGTGGTTGCGCCATGCCTCTTTGAATTTCTATCCTCCAGCTTCTGCTCCCTCTTCCTCGTCACTGTCTTTTACCTTTGGGTCCTACCCTCTTGAATCTACAGTGGTTGTTCTTGGAGAACTTGAATGTGGTTGTCCTTTTATTCCCTTCTTCATTCTATGGTTCTTCATACTGATTGCTTGCCAGAGGGGATGTGTGTTTTTTTGGTGACTACTCATGTCATGCCAGGATCCCTGCCTCCTTCATGTCCACAGCAAGTGGATATATTTGCCCTCCCCACTCTGAAATTTTCTCTGGCAAGGCACTTTTTTAGCCTCTTCTAAGGCACGTCTTCTTCACAGTTATGTTGTCTGGACTAAAACTAACAAGAGTGTCTCTGATCTGATTTACAACGTTGCTGTATTTCTTTAGCCCCTTCAGGCATTTGATTTCTGAATACTCTGGGCACTGGACATTTTTACGTGTGACCTACTGATAATAACAGTACTGCGAAATAGGTCAGAAGTTCTTTTTCTTTTCCAGAAATTTTATCCAAAGTCATCAACTCTTACCCTTCTCTTGAAACTTACCTCATGTGCGCTCGCTCACAACCTTTTCTGGCCATGGAAAGGTTCCTTATTACAACCAAAGTCCTACATTACTGTCTGTGTAAAGGTTGCTTGCCTCTTTTTTCAGCCTCACTTGTATTTTACAGAGTAATGGAGTTTCTCTGGAACACTAAATAGGTCTTTATTTCTCTCTGTTCGTCTCATTTTCTTTCTGGGGCTTTAGAGAAATCAACCTGTTCAGCAGCAGCAGCAGTTAATCAGCCCCTACTTTATGCAAGGCATAGTTCGCAGTGTTGAGAAGTAGAAATGTAAGACATAGTCCTGCCTTCTAAAAAATTATCATCTAGTTGTAGAATCAGGTCATGAATAAATCATGTGATATACTAAGAAGAGTACTGAATTGGAGTCTAGACACCCCGAGGTCCATTCTACTTCTGTCCCCAACTCAATGTTGGGGCCTTGATGAAGGTTTACTTCCATGTAGCCTAACCGCCACCCCAGTATCAAAGGGTTTGTGAGGTTGACCTGGATTCAAGATAACTGCACTGTACCTGGAGACTGTTAAACAAAATAAAAGTGGAAACAAGATTAGAGGGACCCATGTTTTAAAACATAAACAATCTCGAGACTATGACTAAATTGTTTCCGCTTAATTTAATTATTTTATCAAGATCCTGAAGGATCGTCTACAGTTTATTAGTAAATATATAGGGTGGGGCAAAGGAGGTTTATAGTTGTGAATATGCAAAACAGAGTTTATGCTTGTATTATTATTTATTAATGATTGTATTTTCCATGCAAACTATTGTAAACGTACTTTTGCCCCACCCACCCTGTATATATATGTAAAATAATCATATTAAAATATATGAATGTGTGTATTGTATGTATGCTAGTTCCATATTTGAAAGTAATTAACAGGATATTGTTCTTTAAAACGGATCATTCAGAGCACTAGCCTTCTCCCAGGTGGTGGGTGTCACTGATATTTTGCTGCCTCCCCTCTGGTTTATGTCCGGCAGAGCATCTGAGTATTGATGAAAAGGGGAAATTGAGCGACAGGGCCATCAGAGGGGACTGCCTGAGGTTAGAGAGCCAGTAGGGCCAGAGCCAGGAATAGCCTCCGCAGGATTCCTGGGCGATAATCAGGCAGCAGCGTGACCCGCGCCGGCTTCCCGATAGCGGCGGCGGTCTTATCAGTCCTCGTGCCCTCCATCCTCCTGGGAAGCGGTGCTGTGGGCAGCTGGGGGAAGGCCGGTGACCCAAGGCCTGCAAAGGGGAAGGCGGTGGCTGCACTCTCATCAGGGCAGAAGTCAGCCCCGGCTGTTTCTCTTTCTTCTGCTTGTCCTTGGTTGGGTTTGTCCTCGTCAAGAACCTTCTGAGGCCCCGTTGCTGGCTCTTTGCCCCAAAGCAGTGGGAGGTGCACCAGACAGCATGGTGGAAAAACGGGACAGACATGCGCCACCTTTTCAGCACTCTGTTGCCCCATCATTCACTGAATGACAGATGCATTGTTCTCGGGAGAGGTGGCAGCTGGACACCCCCCCCCCCGGTCCCCCCCCCCCACACACACACACTCTTCCTGCATCCCGAGAGGGGGCGCAGCCCAGGGGCCCACCCTGCACAGCGTGGACGCCGCGCTCCCTGCACTTTTAGCATCTGCTTGAAGAGTGTCTGGCGGTGGCATGAATGAAACTGGCTGTCCGTGCAGGGTTTTTATATTTTTGCCATGAGGGGAAGGCTTGAGCCGTCCCTTGGGACCCGGAAAGGCAGGGATGCAGCAGCGGGAGCGGGAACCCCAGCGCGGCAGCAGACAAAGCGCGGGCGCCTGGACCGCGTCGCGGGGCTGAGGGACTTGCCCTCTCCTCCTTCCTGACGCGGAGCGGCCGAGACGGCTGGGTTGTTTTCGGAACTTTCGGATCACCTCGTTTGTCATACTGCAAGGAAACAATCGGCCCCACCGGAGTGGAATCTGCAGTTTTCCCCTGGCAGGAGCTTTGCAGAGCGTGACTCACTTTGCCTGGGCGGGAAGGAAAAAGGCTCCTGAGTGAAGAACGAAATTTAATTAACTTTTTAATTAATGGATGCTTAATTTGTATCACGCAAATGCAGGTCCAAATACCTGCTGAAATGTCCCCTTCCAGTCATTTAAAATGTCAAAAATTGAACTTGGTCTCACTGCTCAACTTATTGTATTAAATAAAATATTACCATAGTCTCCTGGTTTGCAGATCTGAGGTCCTCTTGACTTCGCCCTGTACTTCGCCTGGCATGTCCCACCAGCTAAGAAACCTGTCCCTTCCTCCATTACACCCTCTTTTACAGAGGTCTCTTCCTCGGTGTTTGCATGGACACTGCCATCTTAGCCCAGGCAATAATCTCTCTTCCCCTCCTGCACCACAGCCGTAATCTAGTCTCTCACTCTCCAGATTGCCACCCCCTTAGCCCAGGGGACACAGTGCTGACATATTGACATATGCTGATCACCTCCAAGACTTAAATGACTCCCTAGTCTCTATAGCAAAATGTGAAGCTCCTTGTTGGGACAGTCAAGACTTTGCAGGACCTTTATTTGCCAACATCATTAGCTTCCTTTCTATTCAAACTCTTTGTTTCAGTCAAAATAATCTGTCAAGAATTCCCTGAAAATGCCTCACACTTTTTCTGCCTCTGTATTATGCCCAAGACAACTTTCACCTGTACTGTGGCCCATCTTCAAAATCCAGGTGAAGTATCCTTTTTACTTTAAATACTTCCCTACTTTTTTTTTAATTAGTTTTTTCTGTATTGATTTTTAGAGAGAGAGGAAAGGAGAGGGAGAGAGAAAAACATCGATTGGCTGCATGCTCCCCACTGGGGATCAGAACCACAATCTGAGCATGTGCCCTGATTGGTAATCGAACCAGCAACCTCTTGATGCATGGGTTGATGTTCAACCACTGAGCCACACCGGCTGGGCTAATTCCTCAGTTTTTTAGAGAAAAAAATTATGTTCCCTTCTCAAGACACCACACACTTGTTTGTATCAGTCTTGGGCAATTATTACACATTGCTAGTAATTTGTCTGCATATCTTGTCCCTCTGTATCTCCTCTGACATAACCTGGGAAAGATGGCAAAATGGTTAGATGGGAAGCCTTGAAGATACCCTTTAGGTGCCCATGGAATAACTAGTAGAGTTTTGACACTATTCATTTGTGAATTATCTACTTAGAGTAAAATAAAGAACATTTTAAAGTGCCAAAAAAACAGCCGCATCTGTTTTCCAAGCTTCTTCCAGTGCTGACCCAGGTATGCATCCTACCACCCCTACTTCTGACTAAGAGCATGTATTTGTGTATCTGTAGCCGTAGAAGGCCTGAAGAGATCAACTAATGTTGGCATATTGAGCTTACTAGTGCTATGCGGAAGTCAGATGAACTAACCAAGCCCAAGTAGCAAGCGTTTATAATATGGTCTGCAAGCAGTGTACTAGAGTCCCCTTTTCTCCACACCCTCACCAACACTTGTTTGATGATTTGTTGATGGCGGCCATTCTGACAGGTGTGAGGTGATACCTCATTGTTGTTTTAATTTACATCTCTCCGATGATTAGTGATGTTGAGCATTTCTTCATATGTATCTTGGCCATTTGTATGTCCTGTTTGGAGAGGTTTCTATTCAGCTCCTCTGCCCATTTTTTAATTGGGTTCTTTGTCTTCTTTTTGTTGAGTTGTATGAGTACTCTATATATTTTGGAAATTAACCCCTTATCTGATGTATCATTGGCAATGATGTTCTCCCATACAGTGGGTTACCTTTCCATTTTAATGGTTGTTTCTTTTGCTGTGAAGAAGCTTTTTAGTTTGATGTAGTCCCATGTGTTCATTTTTTCCCTTTGTTTCTGTTGCCTTAGGTGATGTATCAGTGAAAATTCTGCTGCGTATGATATCTGAAATTTTGTTGCCTACATTTTCTTCTAGAATTTTTATGGATTCACAGGTCACATTTAAGTCTTTTATCCATTTTGAATTTATTTTTGTGTATGGTATAAGTTGATGGTCTAGTTTCATTTCTTTGCATGTAGCTGTCCAATTTTCCCAACACCATTTATTAAAGAGGTTGTCTTTACTCCACTGTATGCTCTTGCCTCCTTTGTCAAATATTAATTGAGCATAATGTCTTGGGTCTATTTCTGGGTTCTCTGTTCTGTTCCACTGGTCTATATGCCTGTTCTTGTACCAGTACCAGGCTGTTTTGATTACAGTAGCTTTGTAATATAATGAACATAACAGTCTGAGGAATAGGGTAGATCCAGAGATGTGGAAGTAAGATACAGACTGACAACCCTTAGAAGAGGGGGTGGTGGGGGGAGGGAAGAGATAAACCACAGAACTTAGATGCATGTACACATAACCAATGGACATGAACAACAAAGCCGGGGATGAGATGGGGGTGATGGGGAGGTGGGTGTCAATGGGGTAAAAAAATGAGAAATATCTGCAACAACAAAAAAAAAATGTCTACAAGCGAAAACATCAACTTAAATCCCAAAGTAGAACCATTTAGGAATATTTAAAAACCTTTTCAGCTTTTAAATTTTATTTAGTACAAGCAAAATAAAAACACACATGCCTCCATATGACTAGTCAAGCAACATTTCCAAAGTGTGAAGTTCTCTTAGAAATGCTCTTTATGGCTTAACTTGTTTACTTGAAATCTAATTAAAGCAAAATCTGGACATCTTTTTCAAAATGCATTGTAACCAGAAGATGCAACAAACCTGAGTGACCCTACAAAAGGTTCTGGAACCAATTCCAATGACTTGTGGATATTCCCCATACCACCAAGCAATGCTCTGGACACAAGATGGGTGTCCTACAATTCAACTCAATTCTGACACTATCTACCTGGAGATAGTATTCGATTCCTCTAGTCAAGGGCTCAGTTTCGCAAGACCCGCCTCCACTTCTGATGCAAGTCCAGGATGTACCTGTACTTCTAACTGGCTATAAATTAAAGCTTCCCATGTCTTTTGGAATTTTATTAATTTGCTAGTGTGTCTCACAGAACTTAGGAGATCCACTTATTTACTCACTGTATTACCAAGTTGTTACAAAATATATTAAAAGATATATGTCAATAGACAGATGAAGAGATACATGGAGGTGATGTCCTGAACAACGAGCTTCTGTCCTCATGTGATTTGGGGCTTAGCATGCTGTTACGTGAAAGCATTCTCGTTCTCCAACCTTTAAGCTCCATCCTTTTGGGTTTTTATGGAGACTTCATTACATAGGCATGATTTGTTAAATAGCTGGTCATTGGTGATTGATTGGACTTCCAGCCCCTTTTCCCTCCCAGGAAGTCTGGGGTATGACTGAAAGTTCCAACCCTCTAATCACACAGTTGTTTCCCCTGGCAGCAAATCTCCATTTTTAGGTGGGTTCCAAAAGTTACCTTATTAATATAACATAAGAAACACCTTTAAGCTATCATCACTTAAGAAATTCCAAGGGTTTGGGGAGCTGTGACCCAGGAACTATGGATGAAGACCAAATAGATATGAGAAATGTATATTATAAATCACAATAGCACAATAGTATTATTTCTGAGTTTAGGTGGTCAGTGTGCTTTCAGGCTATGTGGAGTAGGTCAACGATGAGTGATGTGTGAAGGAGAAAGAACCAAGGCAGCCCAATGCACCATAGCAATGACCATGGTCTCAGAGCCAACTGCTGTGTGACTGCTTCATGGAGAGAGTGAGCTATGAGCAAGGAACTGAAGAAAAGGAGGGACTAGTTCTGACCAAATAGAATAGAAAAATATGCTCAGAAGGCACATCAGGAAGGATTGCATTGCTAGAGAGGGCATAGCCTGAGGTATACAAAGAGAGAAGAGGAATTAAGAAGAGTTAGGTATAAAGCACTAAAATAGACACTGGAATGTTTTAATTTTATTGAGCAATAAGCAATAATAAGCTTTATGAGAGAGGAGATGATCACTTTCAATCCCCCTCAGGCCCCATCCCTTGATGATCATTAACAAAAGTGTATGAGGAAGGATACTGATGTGCAAAGTTTAAGAAGGTACCTCTGTTCTTTTGAAACATAGGATTTTGTTTGAAGGTTTGATTATAAAAAAGCATTCTCATTTTAGTAAAATCAAGTAGCAGTGTGTTATATGAAATACCTCATTCTGTGTACCAGGGTTGCGCTAACAGGTGGGTATATTCCCTAACAGTTCCTCTGCATAAATATACATATATACATTCATATATTCAAACATATAGATATTCAAACTCCTTGCTTCAATCAAAATAATCCATCAAAAATTCCCTGAAAATGCCTCATGCTTTTTCTGCCTAATATTAAACATGTATATATAATTACATAATCATATTTAATTTGCATAAAACAGAATCATGCTACACATCTTGTTCTGAAACTTGGTTTCACACTTTTAAAGTACCAGGGACAACTTTGTATGCTTATAAATAAAGATATTTCTGTCATAGAAATAATGACGATATGGCATTTTGTCAAATGAATGTACCATAATGCATTTAATTGCACATCAAGGTAACATCTTTCTAGATTTTGCTTTCTTTTCAACATTAGGAAGAGTTCAAAATATGTGTGCTCTTTTCAGTAATAAAAAATCATAATAAAAAATTGTCAGGTTTTTATCCATATTAGAAGTTTCTTTCCTTTCATGAATAAAAGAATAAAAGGAACAAAATATTGCATACATTGGAAAAATAGTTGGGTATATGTTTTAAAAGATAAACATTAATAGCTATAAATAAATTTATTATTAATTTTTTTATTCTTTTTCAATTACAGTTTACATTCAATATTATTCTGTATTAGTTTCAGGTGTACAGCACAGTAGTTAGACAATTATATACTTTACAAAGTGTCCCCTGATGTTTTCAGTACCCAACTGGCACCATACATAGTTAGTACAACATTATTGACTATATTTCCTATGCCATACTTTACATCTCCATGACTATTTTGTAACTGCCAATCTATACTTTTCAATCCCTTCACCTTTTTCAAAATTTATAATTTTTAAAGCTAATTTGCTTGGGGAAAGTTGGTTAAAATATGGTAAAATCATTCCAGAATAAACAAGCATTAAAAAATAATATAAAGTGTTGTTGAGAAATATTTATGTTTAACCAGTGAGTTTTCAAACAATTTACTTGTGGCCACAGACTAACTTTTAAAGAGCTTCATGAAAACCTAAATACTAAGCGAAGCAAATCTAGCTGGCTGCAAATTAGTAGTGCTTTGCTTAAAAAACCTTCTTTGAAAATCCCTTGTGCTATCATTTTATGATTACAAGTAGTCCTTCCCTACCTTTTACCCTGACACCTGACAACTATGTAATTATGTGATAAAAAGCACTGGGTTTCTTCTTTCTTTTTTTAATTAGAGTTTTTGTTAAATTTACTGGGGTCACTGTTTTTTGTGTGTGTTTTTCTCCCACTCAGAATGTTTCCCTTGAGACCTATCCCAATTGTTGCATATTACCAATAGTTTGTCCTTTTCATTGCTGAACAGTATTCCATAGTATGGATATACCTTCGTTTGTTTAGCCATTCACACATTAAAGGACATTTGAGTTTCCCCAGTTTGGGGCTATTACAAATAAAACTGCTATGAACATTTAAAAAAAATTACTTCTGAAAAGAGATTAAAAAATTAAGAATTTCCCTAGGAGTCACAAAAATGATCAAAACACCCTAAATTTTTAAATTAATGGCCCAAGATATATACACTATTCATTGAGGGAAATTATAAGTATGTGAAAATGGAAATTAGAATTATTTGATTTGACTAGCTTATCAGTTGTTTTTTTTTTTAACCAGCTAGAAAAAGAATAAATAAACCAGTTTGTTTTTGATGCATTTTTCAGAACGTCACCTCCCACCTATTTGTGAGGGAAGCAGGAGGGTTTCTGAAGTGATTGCTCCAATCATAACATCTCAGTGTGGCTCCGCATGCTCTGAAAACTGGTACAGAGAAACCTGACACACATTCCACTAACCAGTGTGCTGGAGCAACAAGCTGGATATAGGGCATAGTCTATGTCTCAGCTCTACATACGAATGTCCTGAAAGACATAGTTAATGTATAATATGTACTGCCTGAAAGGGAGAAAAGGAATATTTTATTGTATGAAAGTTAAGAATGTACTATTGATAAGTGGATTCTTCTTCTCTTTCCCCTTTTCCTTCTGCTCCTCCCTTTTCTTTTTTTTTCTCTTTTTTTTATCCTCACCCAAGGACATTTTTCCATTTTTTGTACAGACAGACTGGGAGGGAGAGAGAGAAAGAGAGAGAGCGAGAAACATCGATGTGAAAGGGACACATCGAGTGGCTGCCACCCGCACGACCAACCAGGGCCGGGGACAAACTGCAAACAAGGTACATGCCCTTAGCGGGAACCGAACCCAGGTCTCTCCGGACCGCAGGCGGGCGCTCTAACCGCTGAGCCAAACCGGCCAGGGCTCCTCCCTTTTCTTAAGAATTAGAGTACTACATAATGAATTGTTCGTTACTATTGATCTGTAAAAGGAATGACTCCTTTTACCTTTCTCTTTTAAACCTAAAGTCATAGTGTCATTTTTAATCATTACTTTCTTCTCGCCTTGCTTGTTCTCTTGATCTCAGAACATCTCCCACCAGGCTAGCAGAGCTAGATAATATCTTGACAACCAGAAACACTCAGTGTTCTAAATCCAACTCCTATGGGAAAGGCTTCACACCCACCAGAATGGCCATAATACAAAAGATAGATGATGACAAGTGATGGTGAGTATGGAGAGAAACTATAACTCTCACCCATTGCTGATGAAATGTAAATTTGTGCAGACACTTTGGAAAACAGCTCGATGGTTTCTAAAATGTTAAATACAAATTTCCTGTATGACCCAGCAATTCCACTCTTACATCCCAATCCAAGAAACCTGAACACAGATGTTCATTTAATAGTTGCACACAAATGTTCATAGCAGCACTATTCATACTAATCAAAAAGTGGAATTATCTAATGTCAATTAACTAATGAATAGATAAACAAAACCGGTATGCCCATGCAATGGAATACTATTCAGCAATTAAAGGGGCAAAATACTTAAACGTGCTACAACATAGGTAAACCTCAAAACATTATCCTGAGTGAAAGAAGCCACAGACAACAACAACAAAGTGCATGTATGATTTCATTTACATGGATGTTCAGTAAAGGCAAATTCATAGAGACAGAAAGTAGATTAGTGGTTGCCTGGAGTTAGGAATGGGGTGTAGTTGCTAATAGATAGGAGGGCTACTGGGGGTGCGGGGGATGGAAATGATCTAAAATTGGATTGTGGTACCTGGCTGGTGTGGCTCAGTGGTCGAGCATCAATCCATGCACCAAGAGGTCACTGGTTTGATTCCCAGTCAGGACACATGCCAGGTTGTGGGCTCGATCCCCAGCTGATCGATGTTTGTCTTTCATCATTGGTGTTTCTATTTCTTTCCTCTCCCTTCTTCTCTCTCTAAAAAAAAAAAAAAAAAAATCTATAAAAACATTTTAAAAAAATTAAATTGGATTGTAGTGATGATTGTATAACTCTGTAAATTATACTTAAAACAAGTGAATTTATGGTGTGCAAATTATAACTCATAAAGCTGAAAGAAAGAAGTGGAGAGAAGAAAGGAGAAAGGAGGAAAGGAAAGGGGGAAGAGAGGAAGGGGAGAAGGGGGAAGGGAGGAAGGGGAGAAGGGGGAAGGGAGGAAGGGGAGAAGGGGGAAGGGAGGAAGGGGAGAAGGAAGGGGAGAGGGAAGGGGAGAGGGAAGGAAGGGGAGAAGGGGGAAGGGAGGAAGGGAAAAGGGAGGAAGGGGAGAAAGAAGGAAGGAAAGGGGGAAGAGAGGAAGGGGGGAAGGGAGGAAGGGAGGAAGAGGGAAGGAGGAAGGGGGAAGGAAGAAGGAAGATGCCACAGTGAAACACCCCTCTCAGCCCCAGAGCCCTGCCTGGTAGTCACGGTGCATAAGCACCAACAACACACAGTGCCCACTAGACTGATTTCTGGAAGAAGGAACAAGTTATGCACAGTGCTAAGGAAATTCAAAAAGGGTGGGAAAAGCAATCTTTTCTTTCATCTATTTTTGTAAAAGTAGCAAAAGCTATCTCTTCTTTCCTGGGTTGATAATGTTATCCCTCACGACCTGTCTTTCGCCCCAGAGAAGGCAGTCATTTCATCTGAGCCACGAGAGTGAAGAGGTACTTGCGGCTTCCCACACTCTCCCTGTCAGCACGCTGCCCCTTCTGTTGCCGCATCTTCTCTCACCTGCTTCTGACCTTAATCTTGCCAGTAAATGGCAAGAGAGGACAGAAGAATGAGCTGTTGGTGTGGTGACCCGACACAATGGGCTGACCCAGGGATCTGGGAGCAGTTTATTTATTTGATACTATTTCCTCAGCACTGACAGGCAGCCCTTCCTTCTGAAACCACTCTCGGGCCACCAGCATACTGACATGGACTGTGCACAGCCCGGAGGACACCAGACCCAGCCTGCATGCTCACTATGTGCTGCCTAGAAACGCACCAGGGCTGTGTGGGTGCTTGGCTTCCTGGCAGGGTGAACCTCACAGAGCCCTGCCAACATGCTGCTTGTGCTGCTGCTAGGAGACACGGAAAAGGGAACACACCAAGCACAGGGAACGTCGAGGCCTGCACCCATTTTCACAGCCCACAAAACCGGTAAAGAAATAAAGTGCCTGGGTGTCCTTGGCATTAAAAACACACACACTTGTTCAGGTCTATATAACGCCGGGCTCATGCTTTGTAACCACATCCTGTGTACATTGAAAACCTTCAGTAGAGTGCAATGCAGTGTCGGTGCCAACAATGTTGCCTTCCAGTCAGAGCAATGTTTTCTATTTTGAAGAACAATTTCCAAGAGGATGTTTTTCTTTCTTTGCAGCAAATCAAATATCAGGGGCGGGGGGGGGGGGGCAGGGGGGGGCGGGGGGGGGCGGGGAGGGAGCTGGGAGTGGGGAGGGTGTCAGTTTGTTTCTAAGTAAATGACTGTTTGCTTTCTTATCCTTTGAACCAAATACAGAGATTTCTCTAAGATGTGTACACCATCGCTCAGTGAATGCGGTGAGCTCAGTAGTTAGTGGGAACCTGCTGCCCACTCTCAGGGAAGATGCTCCTGAGTCCGACACCTGTGAATGCTGGTCCATTCCAGATCATCACAACCTCGTGTGGCGCATCCCAGAGGGAGATATACTCCAGCTGCGCTGGGAGCACGGAACGTGTGCCTACCCCAGGCACAGAGGGTCATGTCAGCTTTCCTGGAAGAAGGAAGGTGGGATAAGTCTCATCACATCCACACGTGCTCAGGTTACTTCAGCCTTTAGAAGAAGTACCCTTATTTGCTCTACATAACTTTACAACTACTGCCTCAGAGCCATGATCTTCTGCCGGGCAAAATTTCTAACTCAACTTCTCAACAGCATTTGACACAGTTGACCACTACCATCTTCTTGAAACACTCCTCACTAGGGCGACTCCTTACTATGGTATCTCTTTTTCCTGCCTATTTACTTTTCCATTCTTTTTTTTTTTTTAATCCTCACCTGAGGATATTTTTCTATTTATCTTCAGATAGAGTGGGAGGGAGGGAAAAAGAGTGAGAAAGAGAAACATCGATATGAGGGAGACATATTGACTGATTGTCTCCTGCTCAACCCCGACTGACCAGGGCTGGGGATGAACCGCAACGGAGGCACGTGCCCTTGGCCAGAATCAAATCCATGACTCTCTGGTCCATGGGCCAACACTCTAACCACTGAGCCAAATCAGCCAGGGCTACTTTTCCATTCTTTCTATCTGCCTTTTGTCCTAAGTAATCTCCTAAATCCACTCTGGCAAAAGTTACTGGTGACCAGTGGATGCTATTTTGGCTTCATCTAACTCAGCTTCTCAGCAGCATTTGACACACAGTTGACCGCTACCATCTTCTTGAAACACCCCTCACTAGGGCCATTTTATTCTACCTGTTTTCCTTCTACCTAACTGACTATGCCTTCACAGTCTCCACTTTTGGTGTTTCGTTGCACCTGAACTCTATATTTAAGAATGTCTCAGATTACTGCCTTGCTTTTTTCTTTCCCTCTTTAGTTGATCTCATCTATCTTATGACTTAATATCATCTGATTACTAACAACTCCAAAATGTATTCACTGTATATAGTGCACCACTCTCCTCTAATCTCAATCGGTATACTCAGATTCTTATTTGACCTCACCTATTTGTTATCTATTGGGCAACTTAAACTTTACATGGCCAAAATGAAACTCTTGATTTCTCCTCACCATTCTCACCCCACTACCAAATTGAGACCACCTCTGATTTTCCTCTTTGTAGTAGCTACACCAATGTCATGCCACCAGGCCCACCAAGTAAGGTTACAGAAACGTGCTCTGCAGAGGGGTGGGGAGTCTGAACTCTAGACGGCACATCCCTGAATGGATTATGCCCTCGAGCAGGGTTACATCTGCCTGGATAAAGAAAGGCCTCTTTGTCAAAAGGGACATCTTTCAAACAAGCGAGGCACCCAAGGGATGTGTATGCCCTACAGAGGCATCACTTTTATCCCCACACAGGATCCATGTAGGTGAACAACAGTCTTGTCACTGATCCAGTTACCAAGGATGAAAACCCAGGGTCATCCTTGGCACCTTCCAAAGTCACCAGCAAGTCCTTTTGATTCCAGCTCATGTCCATGCCCACCACCCTCGTTCACGCCTCCACCCTCGTTCATGCCCTCTACCCTCGTTCACGCTACCATCAGCAATCATGCAGACCACCACACATACCTTCATCAGATTCCCCACTTCCATACTTGTGTCTTCTGATTCATTCTTTGCAAAGTGGTCAAATGTATTGTTTAAAAACAAAATCAGCTGTTTATTTTATTTTTTTTATCCTCACCTGAGGACATTTTTCCATTTTTTGTTCAGGTAGAGTGGGAGGAAGAGAGAGGAACAGAGAGAGAGAGAGAAAGATCGATGTGAAAGGAACACATCGAGTGGCTGCCACCCGCACAACCGACCAGGGCCGGGGACAAACTGCAACCAAGGTATGCGCCCTTAGCGGGAACCGAACCCGGGTCTCTCAGGACCGCAGGCCGACGTTCTAACCACTGAGCCAAACCGGCCAGGGCACAAAATCAGCTGTTTAAAAACATGTCTCCTGTGCCCTGCATAAAATCATTCCCAATTACCCTTAGAATGACGCTCAGTGAACTCCACCTACAAAGCCTGGCCTGGCCTTCCTCAGCACTCTAACCTCTTCCCTTTATGCTCCTCACCTGTCCCCTTGTTCATCATGGACCAGCAACAGTGACCTTTCATTAGTTCCCAGAAAGGTTAAGCCTCTTTCCTGCTTCAGGGCCATGACACTTACTTTCTCTCCATGAAATGTCTTTCCCCTGCTCTTTTTAGAGCTGGCTTCTCTCATCTTGAAGCTTCAACATAAACATCATCTCTCTCTAACAATCTAAACGGGGTTACTCCTGTAATGCTCCACTCAGAAATGTATTTATTTATTTCATAGAACACATAACAATCTATAGTTAATATATTTATTTATTACCTATTTTCCACACTAAACTGTAAGTTCCCAAGGGCAGATCCCTTGTGCATCTTACGTTCTATCATATCTTCTGGGCTGATTCTGGGTCATAACAAGCACTTGATATGTACTTGTTGAATGAATGGATGAATGAATGAACGAACCTGAGCTTTAGATCTAGTTTTGAACGCTAAAGAAGTTATACAAACAAGAAAGGATTAGTGGCAATTACAAGTGGAAAAAAAAAAAAACAAGTGCAGAAACTTAGGGGATGGAGCTCACAGCTTTTTGAGAAAGGTCCGGTTGAAATATAAATTGGAGAGGAAGAGCAACCTAAAGAGGGCAGGCAGGCAGGCACTGTGCCTCAGGCTAACCTGGAGAGGCATTCTGAAAGAAGCTCAAGGGAGCTACCCTCCTAAAGAAGAGGGCTAGTGGCTTTCAGCATAGAGAACTTGAATCTTCTGATTGTGCTACCTATCAATTGGTCTTTGATACAATTTCAAAATAGAAATAAGACACAGCACTAGGACATTTCATGATGAGTACAGCATAGTTGGGGCATTTATCTCACTCATTTTGAGGTTAAATTTCCAAATGTAGTTTTCTCTTGGATTTAATTTCCAGGTGTGAGAACAGTGCAAATTTAATCTGTATTGGATTCTGAAATCTATTTTTCCTATTTGGCTACTTATTAGCTATAGATCTTGATTAAGACAATTAACATCTCTAAAATGTGGTCACCTTGTTAGTAAACAAAGAGGAGTTAATGATGGTATTCAGAGATTTGGGGGGTAGGAGGACAGCCATTTAAGATATCCAAAGCAAGGTGAATATTATGCATAGTGTACACTGTTGTGTATGAAAAGGGGAAGGGATGAATATAGGTATTGCTTGTCTTGGCATAGAATACTCTGGAAAAAATACTCAATGAAGTAGCGACAGTAATTGCCTCTGTTGTGGGGATCCGGGTGGCTAGGGGCGGAGTTGGGAGAAAGACTTCCACAGTGTGTCCTTCTGTACTTCCCACTTTTCCTCCTTTTCTTCTGTTACGAGTTCCTGTCATTCTCATTGCTAATATAGCTATTTTAAAAGGTATCACTCTTCTCCATGTCTTTCATCCTGTATCTTAGCACTGTGTGTTCTACTTCACGAAACCATAGAGATCATCTCCAGACACGTTCTTCAGTTTTGTGACCATCTCTTATATAGTATCTGCCTTCGCATTAGACTTTACTTTCATTTCTACCGTATCAGATATTAAGATCCCTTTTTCCTCTCTCATTCTCTCTCTCTCGATGTCTCTCTCTGCCTCTACATTTTCTTGGTAGTATTTAAATACTCTCATATTTTTTTTTGCTATCCTTAAAAAAGTTCTCATTACCTTAGACCTCTTTGCTGGAATTTTCTCCCTTCCCTCTCTATTTTATCATTAACCATTCACACCCACCCCACTGGAGTCTCTTCCCTCCACGCCTCTGAAACAGTATTTTCTAAGCTCAAGAAAGATTCCTTTGTTAAGAAGCCTCATGAACATATTTTCTGTCTTTATTTTATTTGACCTTTGCCCAGTATATTGTCACTGAAGATTGCATCCTCCTTTCCAAACATTTTCTTTCGTGGTTTCCATGAAGCCTTTATCCTTTTCTGCACCCTTGCCTGAGCAGCCAGTTTATCTCAGTTGTTCTTATAGATTTGCATGCATACGTACTAATGGATCATCTGTGGACATGGACAGAAATTTCTTTTCCGTTAAACTATAGTGTTATTAAGGACAACAACTGTGCCATTTTGGTTGTTGAATCCTCAGTGTCTAGGTTGGTGTCTTAATCAATAAATATTGGTTTATTAACTCTTAAATGAGTGAGCAATTTTTCTTACATGACTTCAGTTTTAATACTAACTGTGGCAGAAACTGCTCACTGTCTCCAATATCTGTTTCCCCCTTTTATCTGTAACAGAACCTTGCATATATTCAGTTGAAAGACTGTACTTCCCAGCCTCCCTGGTGTGGCCATGTGGCCAGACTGGGGGTAATGAGATGGAGGTAGAAATGCTGTGTAATACTTAGAGCAGGCTTTTTAGAAGAGAGGGGCATGCCTTTCTCTCCTTAGTATTTCCTTCATTGTAAAGTGAATGGCTGTAGCTCTATTAGTCCTCTCATGACCTTGAGACCCCATAGCAGAGCAGCAGGATGAAAGGAGCCTGGATCCCTGATATCTAGGTTGGGTCACTACACCAGCCTTGTGCCAAATACCTCTGAACTTTTAAATGTAAGATAACAGACCCTTATACTGTTTAATTCCATGTAGGTGGATCTCTGTTACTAGCAATAGAACTTAATCCTAAATTGCACACATCCTAAAATAGAAATACTCAACATAGGTTGACACACCTGAGTGCTGGAGAGTGTGAGCCTTTGGTTCTCTAATTCACTTCTCCACAGGGGAAATGAGAGAGAGCAGCCTTGGTCTGGGTAAGGCACAAGGTCAGATGAACAATAACACATTTGATGCCCATGAGTTAATGGGTTTATTTAGACCTATGGAAAAAGGGAAAGAGTAAAAGTGAGCAGACTAAGACATGTTATGGTTATCCAGTAGCCAATTTTTTAGGAGTAGATGATTGGATTAAATATGTGCTGGCTTCTTCGAGAATAATTATTGGATTAAATAGGCCAGTTATTTCAGTCTAAATAGTTATCTTCTTTTAAATAACTTTAAATCAGATTTTTTGCAAGTTGATAATTCTAAGATCAAATGAAAATTTGGCCACTAAATAGGACATTTCAACACCACAGGAGCATGTCACTAGGATCCAGGGAGTGTATTAGTTCTAAGTATGGGAGCTACGGTAATGTTTGGCAGAAGCATTGTGAACCTAAAAGGCATGGACCACAAGCAGTAGAGATGCAGTCTGGGTGGTAACTAATTCTTCAGTGTCTTAGAAAAGCATGCAATTGATTTATCCTTAGCAGTTGTTCAAAATATTTAGTGGCCATAGTTTAAAAATATGTTTTGAAATAATTTGAATACCTGAATGTATGTGAAAGAGTCCAGACTCATGCATTTTACTGGCAAGTTTGATAAGCGACGTTTTTCTCATATAGGCATGCAATTGATTTAACTATAGGCTTGACCCATGGAATTCCCTTGTCAACTGACAGCCATGAGAAAACCCACTCCTGCACTGCAGTGCTCCTCCTGAAAATAGAGCAGGCTCTTCTTGCCCTTTCTCACAGTCCTCTCGGCTGCAGGGAAACAAGAATGCTCTTTGTCATGGCATACCCAGGAGGAGTATTTTGGAGCTCAATTTTCTCATGGCGTATTCAAATAAAAAGGAATGAAGATGATTCCATTTGAAATATGTCCAGCGGTTTCCAGTATCATCCCATTGCTGTGGCATATTTCTGAAACAGATAAGATGGTAAGGACTCAAATACAGAGAAAGTCAGCTGAATGTCTATATCTTCTTTTAAAAATGACAATTTGTAACGCTTGCTATTATAAAGCTTGCCGTAGCTTCTTTGATCCCTCCTTTTCTGGGGGAAAAAAAGTCTTGTAACCTGCTGTCCTGAAGCAAAGAAACATACAAACACAGATGGTTACCCTTCATGGCTATACCTCAATGTATGTCAACATATAAAGTAGCCATTTCTTCAGTAGTTTTGGGCTTAACTTCCTTACAGGCACAGTTAATGAGTCATGCATCCAAAAAGTCTTAGCTAGAGAAGGGGGACCCGGTTCTTCGTCCACACAGACTAAGCCTGCAGGGCCCTGCGCCCACCAGAATCTATGAAGCATCCCATCCAGGAGACTCAGTAGGAGGTGGCACCTCCTCAGAATGGCCCAGCAATTCACTGCTGCTCTCGGTTTGACTCAATGTGTTACTGCAGTTGGGAACAGCACATAGTAGGCACTCAGTTAAGATGAAATATTGACGGGTGTATGAAGTTTTTACTTTTAATTCGTTTTTAATCAACTCTATTTTAGTAAATTGGATAAAATCCTTGTTCATTTTTACTTTGCATTTGGATAATCAGCTCATATGCTCACCGATGAATGTCTCTATCACCATTATTGATTTAATGGTAATGACTAAAAACTGTTTTTAAATGAACCCATGAAATGTTTTAAATTTTGCCCAAAGTGATTTTCATGCTATTCACATACCAAAATGATTTAAAAAATGGGTTCTGTAGTCAGACTGCCAAGGACTGAATCCTAACTCTGCCATCTACTAGTTGTGTTCAGGGGACGTTACTTCACCTAGCTGTACTTGTTTCCTCACATGTAATAAATGGGCATGAGTATAACAGTACCTACTGACAGGTAGCAACTGCATTATATAGAACGGAAACATCAAATATGCAGAATGGAATTGCAATTGCTGTACAGTGGAAATAAGCCCAACATTACCATTAAGGTTTGTGTGTGAATGAGCCTTGGCCTTTGGAGTCAGTCTAATCCAGTCTTGCACAATCATATAACTCTCTAGGTAAAATGTCTTTAACTGAATTGCATGCAATAATCTGGTAATTCCTTGGCCTGCTTCAATGACAGTACAGATATAATTATAAATTTACAGAATTGACTAGAAAATACACACTGCTTTGCCAAAATTTACACATCCAAAGCATGGTTGGGCCTTCAAAGCTGTTCCCTTGTAAGATATTTCTACACATTCATTCTAAGGTTACTGTAACTGTTAAATGTTCTTGGTTTTTTAGTTTGGGAAAGGCCCCAAGAAATAGTATGTAGTTGAAAGGCAAAAATTAATCAAAGATGCTTTTACAATATCAATCCCACTGGCTTAAGTGAAATATTTCCCCCTCGAGTAGTCATTTTGATAGAGATGTGTATACATTCCAGCATGTACTTAATTAAATAAAAGCTATTCAAATTAGCTTAGAGACAAACTCAAAAGCATCCACAAAGATGCCACTGCTGAGAATGTCACAAGAAAATCAAGGTAAACACACTATTTTTTTTTTTAGATGTCAGTGAAGTAGACATTATTTAAATTTATTGTCATTTAGTGTTATTTTTAAGATCCCTATTGGATTAGTTTCCTAGGGCTGCCATAAAAATATACCACAAAGTGGTTTAAAACAATAGAAATTTATGGTCTCATAGTTCCAGGGGCTAGAAGTGCAAAATCAAGGTGTTGGCAGGGCTATTCTCTCTCTGAAGTCTCTAAGGAGGGATACTTCTTTGCCTCTTCCTACCTTCTAGTGGTTTCCAGCAATCCTTAGCATTTATTGGCTTGTGGATACATTACTCTAATGTCTGCTTCCTTTGTCACACGGTGTTCTCTCTGCATTTCTGTGTCCAAATTCCCATTCTTTTTTTATAAGGCCATCAGTCACACTCAACCACCCAATTC
This sequence comes from Molossus molossus, assembly GCF_014108415.1. Classification (NCBI taxonomy): domain Eukaryota; kingdom Metazoa; phylum Chordata; class Mammalia; order Chiroptera; family Molossidae; genus Molossus; species Molossus molossus. The sequence goes on along the minus strand of NW_023425402.1, from coordinate 79,529,755 downwards.
TAATATGACCATATCTTAACCTGATCACATAAGCAAAAACTCTGTTTCCAAAAAAGATCACATTCCAGTTACCAGTGGTCAGGACTTTGACATTATTTGGGAACACTCAACACTGTTTGTCAATTTACCTAGGCTATCATACCCAGCTATTCAATCAAACACTAATATAAGCATACCTCCATATTGTGGGTTTGGTTCCAGACTTCTGCAATAAAACGAGTCATAATCTTTTTGTTAATGGAGTGTCTTGCCTTCAATTTGTAAAAAACAACATCTGTGAAGCACAAGAGAGCAAAATACAATAAAACTAAGTGTGCCTGCATAGATGTTGCTGTGAAGTATTTTGTAGATGTGACTAAAGTCTATAATCAGTTTTCTTTATGTAAGGAAGATTCTCCTAGATCATTTGAATGGTCCTGATTCAGTGGACCCAGATCATCAATTGAAAGGTCTTAGTTGCAAAGTTGATGGTTCCCTAAGGAAACAAGTCTATCTGGAAACTTCAGCATCAGCTCCTGCTCAAGAATTTCCAGCCTGCCCTTCCTGATGGCCTGCCCTACAGAATTCTGACTCGCCTAGCCAGTCCCCAAAATCACACGAGCCAACTCGTTGCAATAAATCTCTTAACAACATATATACATACCTATGGCTTGTTCTTTCTCTGGTGGAACTCTAACTCCTACAATACCTAAAGGAATATATTATCCTTGACATCAACATTTCCACATTCAGAAATCATTTGCTGAGCACTTGCATTATCTGCTCCACAGTGTGGCGGTTACGTGTGTGGCTCTGAAGTTAGGCTGCCTGGGTTCAAAGTCTGGTTCCACAAACAGCCGTTCTGTCACCTTCAGCAAAGAACACGATTTCCCCACGCCTCAGTTTCCTTATCTGTATGAGTGAATAGTAATAATAGTATCACTTTATAGAGTAACTAACACATATTAATACTTAAAGTACTTAATACCAACTAATTGTTATTACTGCTGGGCTGCTGGAGCCAACTTGCACTGCTCCAGAAAGCCAATCAATTCCAGATTCACTTTCAAGAACTGTGGTAGTTTGACTCCCTCACTGGTGGGGATACACATACAGTAGCAAACACTGCAGGCCTTTTTGTTTTCCAAAGTGGATTACCAGCACTAAACCTCATACTAGTGTCTGATACAAAGTAGCCCTCAGTAACAGTAATTACTAAAGTGCAACAGGAAAATAAAGTGCATACTACTAGTCCATACAGTCCTTTTGCACAAAACAGAAAAAGGCACCCCTCCTTCAAGACTTTTCAGTGACATCTGTTGGAAAATCATCATATTTAATTAAGTCTATAATGTGAGAATATTTTATTTTTCCATCATTGTTTTAAAGGTGATTTTTCTTAGTATGTGACTGGTTTCCCTAACTGCATTTTATCCTGAAATATACTTTAACTCCTGTGACGAAACTGCTTGAAAATAAAGATATTTCTTAAATTATAAAATAAAGTATTTGCTGTTTCAGGACATCATGAAACATCTTTTCAGTGGAGAAAAGGACCTCAGCAAGTGCATCAGAAAGAGAAGTAACAGTAACATCACTGGAAACAGGAATGCTGACGGGAAGAGATAGGAACTTGTATTTTTAGAATACTTTGGCTAAAATTGGACAATACCCACGGGGAGCAAAACAAAACAAGACAACAACAAAAACTTTGACAAGAAGGGCTCTTGGAAGGACAAATATCCTCTGGCCAGTGCTCACATTTGCATTAAGATTTACCCTGCAGCCGGAGCCAGGCTTGCAGCTGCGAAGCCTGCAAGTTTTCCTGGGCTCAGGGAGGCTGTTTCGAGGCACGGTGAGGATAATAGCTCCCTGGCACCTTCCTGGTGCCTCCACAGGGCCTGCTGCTTCCCAAGTCTTGAAGATGTGAAACGAACCCCCAAGGGCTGCATTACAAGGGCCAGCAGTTATGGCAAAGCATTCTGGAATCCCATGAGAAACTCTGGACCTAGTTCATCTAAGTCACAAGAGTCTGCAAACAGGAGGCCACAGAGTTAAAAAACACCGTGGCTGCTGGAGCTTCCCCTGGTCATACTGAGTTCACATATCTCACCGTGTAAAAGCTGGAAAGAGACAAAGGGAGTTGGAGAGACGGAAAGAAGGCAAAGAAGGGCCTGCATTAGGAAGCAGGATGCTACACTGCGCCACCTTCCTTCCCCCCAGCCCTCACCCCTACCCCGCCCCACCTCCACCCCGCCCCCAAGGCTCGCTGAGCGCTTGCTTTCTCTCCAAGGAAGCTGCAGCCCGAGGTACTCCTCCGCCATCCCTGGACATCTGCTTGGCTTGTCTATTTTCTGCTACAGGCAGAGGACAGGAAGGAAGAGTTTGTTTCCTGTAAATAGAGGGAGAGAAAATTACAGCTATGATTGTTTTGACAACGGAAGCCCTCCCTGAAACTTGTAACACGGTTCATTCCTGACAGGCAGCGGGTCTGAGTTGCTGGCTCTGGGCAGAAATTCCTCCCAAGGGGTCCCCCGGGGAAGGCTGAAAGACGTGATGGCTTTGCATTAGATGTGTAATGGCACAGAGATGTAATTCTGGGCGAGCTTGATATCGGGCTGTGCAAATGGAATGCGGCCTGCGTTTTGATGAGTGTTTTGATGCAAGCCTCTGCCACCGCGGATGAGCATGCTGCAGCTTGACCTTAAGCACACCAGCGCACACACCAGTTTACATGCAAACACACACGCCCCGAGTTTGAAAGCGCCTTGATAACTCACATTATTTTCCTTTACTTTTTAACTATCTCCCCTTGCCTCCTGTTCTCCCAAACTTCATTTCTTTTGAAGATTCCTTTGCTTTTAAAACTATATAAAGATATTACATATTCAGTGGAAAGCTATAAAAACGATCAACTGTATGCTGGATTTCCTGCCTCCTAGTTTCAACATTTGATGATGTGTCCACCTGGTAGGGGGGGAATGTACGTGGTGGCCATGATCCTCAGACATGTTAATTTTAGATGTTTTAAATTCATCTTTTGCCTATTGGTGTTTGAAATCTAAAAAGAAAGGAGAAAGGAACTATTGTGTTGGGAGACAGCTCTGTTGGGTTAGGAGCCAGAGGAATATCTACTTCTATGTCCATTTACTAATGGGAATGAGATATGTTACTCAAAGGAAGTAATTATCTCCTATTGGTAAGAGAGATAAACTTAAATTTGATCGTTGAAGTAGGATTCATATTTATGTCAAATATATTAACAAGGGGTTGTTTAGATTTCTTTGCCGAACTTTCAGCAATAATAGGACGCCCTAAACTGAATTAACTTAATGGGATCATTTTCACTTTTGTCTCTCTTGACACTATGCCCTGTGGTTGTCCGCTTTCGCCAATTTCTCCTTTCAGCATCTGTGCTAGGCCCCTGTTCTCAGCTCCACCTCTAACTGATAGTGTGTCCCAAAGCTCAATCCTGGTTTTTCGTCATGTTCCATCTAGGCCCATGGCTTTAACAATATCTACATGCTGATGATGATTTCCCAACTTGTGATTCCAGGTATTACCTGTCCCTCCAATTCCAGATTCTTAAAAGCCAGAGCCTACCTGACACATCCACTTGGCCATCTAATACACATCTCAAATGGTATATGCCAAAAACAGACTCGTTTTCCTCATCGCCAAACCTGTGCCTACTCAGCGTCTCTGTCTCAATCATTGCTACCACATTCGCCTACTTGTTCTATCAGGAAATTATCTCTGAGTCTTCTTTTTCCCTTATCTCTTATGTCCAATCTGCCAGCAATTTCTCCTATTTTTTTCCTGCTTCCAACTAGCATCATCGTTATTTGTCCATCTTTCTCCAATCCCATGGCTACTCTCATAGTCCAAAGCACCGTTCTCTTTCGCCTGGACCACTGCAGTAGTCCCATTTGATGGCTCTACTTACATGTGTTCCTACCTAAAAGCCTTTGCACACAGCAGCCAGTGATTTTTTAAAAAGTGTAAATGGAGCCCTGGCCGGTTTGGCTCAGTGGTTAGAGCATCGGCCTGCGGTCCTGAGAGACCCGGGTTTGGTTCCCGCTAGGGGCATATACCTCGGTTGCAGTTTGTCCCCAGCCCTGGTCGGTTGTGCGGGTGGCAACCACTCGATGTGTCCCTTCACATCGATGTTTCTCTCTGTCTGTTCCTCTCTCTCCCTCCCACTCTACCTGAACAAAAAATGGAAAAATGTCCTCGGGTGAGGATAAAAAAAAAAAAAAAAAAAGTGTAAATGGAAGCATATTATTTCCTTGCCTAAAGCCACTCAATGTCTTCCCATTTCTGAGTATATCCCACTCAGAATGAAATACAAATGCCTACCTTGACTCGCATAATCCTGCCCCAATGATCTCTTCCACGTAATTGAATCCCCTTCTCTCCTACACTGTAGCCATGTTTCTCTTCTTGAGAGCCTCCCCTCCCCAACTAAAACCTCTGCTGGGAACGTTCTTACCATAGAATTTCATACCCCTGGCTCCTTTTTGACACTCAGGTCTAAGCTTAGAAGTCACCTTCTCAGAGAATACGAATGTCTCACTCTGTCCCATTTCTATCATTGAATTTATCACTGTCTGGTGGCTTCTTGTTCATTTATTTGTGTATAATCTCTTCTTCTAGCCATAGCATAGGCTTATGTGAGCAGAGGCCTTGTCTTCATGCCTAGTGATGTAACCTAAGTGCCGAGAAGAGTGCCTGGCATGCAGTGATGTTGGTAACTGTTGAATAAATGATCTGTTCTAGGATACCATGAAAGATTTTCCTGAAGACATGTTGTGTGAGCAGAATCCTGAAGGATGAGTGGCAAATAACTGAAAGAATCTGGGAGAGGAAGAGGAGAGAAAAGCATTCTAGACAAAAGAGACAATAGGTGAAGAAACCTGGAGTTGGGAGGAGCACAGTACATTTGTTACACGAGAGGAAGGGACCGTGTTTGGAGAACAAGGCAAGAAAGAGGAGAATGGTCTAAACTGAGACTGAGACAAGTATGCAGGGCTTCTAGACCAAGTTAAGGATTCCAGGCTTTACTTTGATGGTTTTGGGAAACCACTGCACAGTGAGGCAGGCAGATAGCATCTTAGATTTGCCTTAAGAAGAGGCTGAGTGTGGGCAGTGTGCGTACTATCCTTCCTGCTATTAGGAGTTATCCAGAGGAAAGATCATGGTAGCCTGAATTAAACTCGTGATGGGGAAGGTGGAGCAACTGGGACAGATCTCAAAGATATCTAGGAGGAAAAATAAATAATGATGTTAAACTAGATAAAGGTGGAGTGATAGAGATGGGAAGAGATGAAAATATTAAGCCTGAAGTTCGGGAGGTTTTTTTGTTTTGTTTTTTCTTTTTATCCTAACCCGAGGACATTTTTCTATTTTTTGTTCAGATAGAGTGGGGGAAAGAGAGAGAGAGAGAAACAACGACATGAACGGGACACATCGAGTGGCTGCCACCCACACAACCCAACCAGGGCCGAGGACAAACTGCAACCGAGGTACGTGCCCTTTGTGGGAACCAAACCCAGGTCTCTCTGGACGGCAGGCCAATGCTCTAACCACTGAGCAAAACTGGCCAGGGCTGAAGTTCACGTTTTTGACTCACATGAATATGTGGATGGATGGTGGCATCAAAGGGAACATAAAAGAGAATTATAGTAAATAAAAAAATCAGAAGCTTGGTTTTCTGCATAGTAAGTCTAAATGCCTTTAAGATATTCAAGTGGAGATGTAGAAGTAGATGAGTCAACAGTAGAGTAAAAGTATGGTGAGCAGGGGGTATAAGTTGGGGAACACTGGTTACAGCCTATGAACACTTTTGAGGACAAGGATCACTTTATATTTATTATACTTGCCATAGAGTCTAACACATAAATAGAAGCTACCATGACCACTGCAAAGAGTATAAATATGGTACAAAGGCAAATTTTACAGATTATTTTAAAGAAGCAAAATAAATGTTCATTTGGAAATACATCATTAAAAAACAGTTAATGACAAATCAATCACATAGTTTAATTGTTTTATGAAGTCACAACTTTTTCTTTTCTGCCCAAATTTCAAGTTGATTAAAACTTGCCACATTAAAAAATCCTTAAAAGACTATTTTCTTTATGGATAAGTTCATTGGAGTTTCAAAACTAGGTTAGTAATAGAGAAATATATTCTAAAGAAAGATTTGTACAATAATTCTATCACAACAGTTTTCTGGGTTTAAGAATCATAGTTAAAAGGGGCACATATTTTCTTACTTCCAACTCAGTGTACAAAGTTGTAGTTGTCCACCTTGCAAATCTGACTCCGTTTCCCTTCTGTTCAGAACAGAACACCCTGAAATGAATTGATTGGAGTAGGAGTGCATGAGCTTATTGGGTTCAAATCCGTAGAGTTTTCCATGAGACATGAACATGCATGTGAAAGTGTGTCAGATACACACAAGAAGTGCCTAAGTGTGAGGGTGTCCAGCTTCCTAGGGTTATTATAACAAAATACCACCAACTGGGAGCTTAAAACAACAGAAATTCGTTGTCTCACAGGGCTTGAGGCTACAAGTCTGAAATCCTAGGTATTGGCAGAGCCACAGATTCCCATAGGGGAGGATCCTTCCTCACCTCTCCTATCCCCAGGCATTCCTTGGTTTGTGGCAGCAGTACCTCCAATCTCTGCCTGGGACGTCACGTGGCCATCTTCCCTCTGAGTCTACAAATTAAATTATCCTCCCTCTGTCTCTGTTATCTCTTCCTAAGGACACCAGTCATATTGGATTAGGGCCCACTCAAATCGTGTATGAGCTCATCTTAACTTATTTATACCTGCCAAGATCCTATTTCCAAATAAGTTCACATTCACACATTTAAGGAGTTTAGATTTCCACATACCTTTTCTGGGGGGACACAATTCAACCTGTAGCATGAACTATGGGAGCTAACGGAAATGCATGTCTAAATGTGCAAGTGACAGCTCAGCGTATGAGTGTGCTTGTTTGTGTGAGTGTGTGCTCACGTAGTAAAGAACTATAACCAAGTAACCACTTCGTTTGTTGATCTCTATTCTGCATCCTGGTGATTGCTTTTAGGTTGCTTGGATAGCTTTGATGCTGTCCCTGGACTCTACTTAACGAAGAGTAATGGATCATTTCCAGGCTCTTACTCCTAGCTTTAATGAATACCAACACTAATTAACTGTCGGTAACATGTAGCTGCTCTTGGCTGCAGGCATCTCTCACTGAGGTCATAACGGCTATTGGTAAAGAAATTTATTACTCTGTAAGGCACACTCTGGGACTCTCAGTGTGAAGACTGTTTTTGCAAGTGCCAAACCCATGTAAGGTAGGTTTTTCTTGGTAAGGTAATATGTTCCATAGCTCTTGGGCTTTGGCATGATGACGCATCAAAGGCACAATGGTTCCACTGGAATGTTATAAAGATTTCCAAACACAGTACCATCTGCTGCGAGGGACAGAGGACTACTGTTTGAATACGGACTATTGCTTATATCCTGAAATCAGAAACAGCAACAGAACTCCCTAAATTACCAGAACATAGTGTATTATTAGTATTATTGGCCTTAGAATTGTTCTAGGAGTGACGAAATTGCACCTCAGGAAGAAACAACACCATACAAGCAATATCAAGGATTTCTGATTAGGGGAATGGCAGACACCCAAGCCCTTGTGTGCCCTGCAATGAGGTCACTTGGACAGCCTGCTTTGGGGCCCAGCTCTGCACTCCCAGTGAACTCTACCAAATTAGCTTTACACGAGGAAGCCGTCTTGCTTCTCTAGAGGATCAAAGTAGCTGGACCCAGTCCCAACGTTCTGTAGATAACCAGGTCACAGGATACGTTTGCACACTGTTCTACTCCTAGTATACCATGCTGCAGACTCCTCTGCACTTCCCAGTTTATATCCATAGAGGGAACTGGGGTTCACATGCTTCCTTCTGTTATCTGCACTAATCTGGTGACCTGAGATCATTTATGTTCACTCCACTCTTGTTACAATGCGTCTGGAACTGTGTAACATTTTTTTTTTGTCATGTGCGGTTCCCAACAATGTCCTTTCATCCTTCCTATAATAACCTTTGTACTAGTAACAGCACCTCCTTGTAACACTTAAAATGCTTGTCTCACAAGGCCAGCATGACAAGGGAAAGTATGTCAATATGATTTTTTAAATGACATCTGAAAATAGTGAAAAATCACAAGACTATCTAACCAGAGTAATATGTAACGATGACAGTGGAAAATATGTATTAATATAATGAATACAGGATGGAAGAGAATAGTATACATTAGAATGAATGTTAGCTGTTCAATGGTGGGTGTCCTTGGTCAGGATGCCATGCTTGGATTCATTCTCCCTTTTCTGCTGCTCAGTTTGCATGTACTAAGATCACTGTCTACATACATCTGCATACTATACAAATGCACCATAAATGTGACCATACGTTTTTGAGACTGACTTTTTTTTAATGCCAGAACTTAAATATCAAAATTATTATTTGTCTTAATTCTGGAAGTATGTGGTTATTTCAATGCTACTGTATTTGCCTAAAATTCCATGGAATCGGTCTTTTAGAAACACCTTTGAGTTTACTTTGTGAAAACTAAAAACAAAAAGCATACTCATTAGTTTGTATTCACATCTTAAATTTGTCATCAAACTGTTTAATCATTGTGAATACTCTTTATATTCAGAGAGTAACTTCTAAGTATCTTTGTCTTTAAGCCAGCCTCTTTGAATGAGCATTTACTATCACATTTTTAACTTTTTAGGTATTCTTAATAACAAAAGTGATACATGCCAGGTGAGTACTTGTAATTACTGAGGCATCACTTTGTAAAATATATGATTATCTAACCACTATACTGTACACCTGAAACTAATACAAAATAATATTGAATGTCAACTGTAATTGAAAAAAGAAAAGAAAAGAATCAGCAAAAAAGTGATACATGCTTATTGTAACAAGTCAAAGAAACGTATAAGGAAGAAACAATCTCCATCCTCTTCTTTCCCTCTAATCTTATCCTCATGAACTAATAAAATATGGAACATCCATGCTAAAGAATAATGAGCAGCGACATGTAGTAACCTGGAGGGTTGCCCAACATATATTTTAAATTAAAAAGAACTGTATGATCCTATTATTTTAAATTTTGTCTATGAACATATAGATCTATAGCATGGGTGTGCCATATTTTATTCAAACACCGCCCTGTTGATGAAAAGTCGAGATACATGCAGTTTGCTGCTATTACAAGCACTGCTCCAGGAGACTTCTTTGATTGTGAGCCCATATGCACAGGCACCTGTATGTCTGTAGAAGAGATTCCCCATGGTGGAATTTCTGGGTCAAAATGTATATACCACATTTTTCATTACTTCTTGGATGAAGAAAATGCATAGAATTTTATTCCTAAAATTCAATTAAGAGAAAAATTAAAAGCCCATTCTGTGTTCCCCTGTGCCCCTGACCAGAAAAAAAAACTAGACACATTATTGTTTAATGTTTGGTGAAAATCTGTCCATATTGTACAACAAATCTATCCCTATATGGGCAGCTATACTTTTTAATACTGTCATCATTGAATTAATTCTCACTCTTCAAGTGTCTAAAACGAAGTGTCAAAGTGAAAATGACCATGACAAAAAAACAAAAAAACTATAGCTCTATTATTAACTATAACTTTAAAAAAAGCATCCAGGAGATAAGATGTGAATTTGATTCCCCTCTCTCGGCCTTAGCACCATCTTCTTAGAAACCTCCATGCAATGAGAGTCAAAGGGAGGAAGAAGCAATGCACAGGCTGAAGTGCAACAGAAGAAGGATGAGGCGGAGGTCCAAGCGCACCACTAGCTTGTGCACCTGTGGAAGCCACAGGAGCAGAAATGAGGAAGCCAGAGGCCAGGGACACTGGTACAAATGGTTAGACTGTCTGCCTGCTGTCTGGAACATCTCGATGGATCTAGAACATACATGCCAGTTGACCGTTGTGACCACCTTTGGAGAGACCCACCCTGCTCTTACAGGGATAGTCCCTTTTGGTCCTTTGCCCTGGACCTGTGACATCCTGGACTGGTTTTGTTCTCAGCTGTGGCTGAATGTAATATGTACAATAATTCATCGCTTCTGTCTTAGCTGAAGAAAAAAAAAATGTGAGTTTGATCATCCTGATTTATGACCACAGGGTATATAATAATTCAAGTCTAACATATTATTAAACCATTATAAACTCTGCCTGAGAAAAGCAATAGTTTCATCCATTTGTGACATTTTCTAGAGCAGTGATTTTTAACCTTTTTCGTACCATGGCACACATAAATTAATTACGAAAATTCTGTAGCACACCAAAACATACATTATATTTTTTGCCAATCTGACAAAAAATAGGTATAATTTTTATTCATTCACACCAGACAACTCTTGGTGTGTTGGCTACTGTCATTTTTCTATTTGACAGTCTAAGGGTAAAGAAGTCAGTGCCCTGACTAAACAGTCAGGTATTGCATGATTTAAAAATTCTTGCAGCACACCCGTGTGCCATGGCACACATTGAAAATCACTGTTCTAGAGTCACTCAATAAATACTAATCATGGTAATGTCTGTGTTTCATTGTTGAGTCGTTTTACTAGCCCCATCATATTTCTGATGTCATCACAGTGATTCGTCAGTGTGTGAGATGCATGCTGATGGAAAATGGTGCATGCCAGTTTGCAGAGTACCTTGGACAAAGACTACCAAATAATGTGTCCATCAATAGTCATTAATGTTTTCTTTCATTTGTATATTTTAATTATAATGTACTGTCTTCAGGAGAAAGGGAATACTATTCATACTTTATAAAATAATGAGACGCAAGGTCATTACTGAAGAAAAGTTCTAGTGTGTCCCATAAAATGCAAATTTTATTTTATCTGATAAACATTTATTGAGTGCCTCCTCTTGGTCAGGAAAAGTCCTAGGTATAAAAGACACAGAAATGGACAAACTGGTTATTATCCCCAAAGAGTCAAGAAACAGACCGGCAACCACGTTTATAGCACAGTGTGAAAGAAACTATGATGGAAACATATACAAGTTGCACTGGAAACCATGTATCAGATACTCACAGTACTTAGGATTGTTCAAATAGTTGGAGAGTCGGAAACACATAGAACTGAATATTCAGGGTGCTAAATAGTACTGAAAACTCAATTATTAAGTTAAGTGGCAGGAAAGCTGTGAATAAATGATACCATAGCAAGTTAAAAATCTACAAGTTTATATTTAAGCCCTTAGTTTTGAAAAACCTAAAGGCATGAACCTTATGATGATGTTAGAAACAAACACTAATTTTCTAATTTGTGAAATCAATTTATCAAATAAAATTCTTCTCTGATCTCCGTGTAATAATAAGCCATTCTATCATGAGGCTTGACTGTGTTGCTAGAATCTTAATAAACAAAATCCATTGAAAATAATATTATGTTTGATTTGGTTTTTTGTGTGTGTATTTTTTTTTTTGACAGGGATAAATTTTCATGTGACACAGCAATTACAATTTAATTTAGCATCAAAGATGAGATATAAAGTAAAAGAATCTCAGGAAATTTATAAAATAAAAAAATCCCAGGGAACTTTATAATAATGGATGATGTGTAAGCTTTAAGAACATCTGTATAATCCACTTAAAAGGAAATAGTGAATGATGCGGTGTAAAGAAGCACTTCATAAAATTTTCCATCAATGTTTGCTTCTAATATGAAAACATAATGGTCTATAAAAGCACAATTTTAACCCTTGAACTTTCTTTTTGAAAAAATATGATTTCCTCAGTTTTTACCCTCTACAGTAGAGGGGTATTTGATGAGTTTGTGCTTGTTTTTATAACATGAAGATTTCTTAAGCAGTTTGCTTAGTAAAATATTGTATACCTTCATTTAGCATTTTCCTGCAAAGAAATAAAAAGCAAAGTCTCACCCTGGCTGGTTTGGCTCAGTGGTTAGAGTGTCGGCCTGCTGGCTGTAGGGTCTTGGGTTTGATTCCCGGTCAAGGGCATGTACCTAGGTTGTAGGTTTGATCCTCGGCCCCAGTCAGCTTTGTGCAGGAGGCAATCGATCAATGTGTCTCTCTTACATCGATGTTTCTCCCTCTCCCTATCTCCCCCCTTTCCTCCCTTCCAATCTATCTAAGAATTAATGGGAAAATATCCTCAGATGAGTATTAACAAATAAATAAATAAAGTCTTAATTTTTTTCTTAAGGCCATTTTACAAGAACTCTGGTATATTACCACTTAGTGCTCATGTACATAGCAACAAATAACAGTTCCTTCTTTCCCTCCCTTCCTCCCTTCCTCCCTTCCTCCCTTCCTCCCTTCCTCCCTTCCTCCCTTCCTTCCTTCCTTTCTTCCTTTCTTTCTTCTCTTCCCTCTCTTCTTTCAACAGTATTCACAAAGAATAATTACATGCTTATTAAGGTGCTATCTACACAGATTCCAAAAATAGACTTAACAATTACATCACAACTATTCCATTAAAGGATTTCGTAAGACAGTGTGGTATTAGATTGCAAATGTACATGGTTAATTTCAGAAAATTGAACATCTCTGATTCAGCATTATTTAATAACTGTATCAGTAGGATGCATGATTGAATATAAGCCTGGTTATCAATACTTAGGGACAAAAACTATTTTTCTCTGTCTTTGAGGACATGTTCTAAATTTCAAGTGATCATGGTAAATCGGGAATGTGGACAGATGGAAACTGAATAGACTCAATGAGAAAGATTGAATGGTAATTTACAAATAAAAAATACACTATACAAATTAAATTATGGAGAATTACTTTTTATATGAATGACAGAAAATTATTATCCAATCTTAGGCTCAAAGTGAATATAAAATGATGGCTATAGCAATGTAGAATAATGATTTTTCAGAGCAAGTAGAATATGCTGTAGGGACCCACAGGTTAATTCTTACTTGACACTCACACACAGTATGACCAAAGTACACTACTCATTTGGGATACACCCATTGAAAGAAACATTGAAGCTTATAGAAAAGTCACAGGTATGCTTGCATTTGTGATATTAAGATTATCAAGTCTCTAGTAAAAGACTGTCAAGTGACCCCTGGTTATATTCACAGCATGATCAGAAACTACTGTTTTCCACTTCTCTTGAGAATGGACGCAAGGGGCGCACCAGAGGGGAAGCACGTGTTGAAGGAAAAGACCAAGAAATGAAAGTTGCCTCTCTAGTTTGAGATTATATCAGATTCTCATCTTTCTAAAATGTTGGCAGTGCAGTCCTTACTAGAAGTAGGGAGGAACAAAAACCAAAACACTGACTTTAAAGATCTAATTAATAAGCAGGCAACTTCTCAGGTACTGCAAAAGTATACTATCTTTCTCATTTGACTAGAGAGTATCAGTATATATGGATTATTTACATGTAACATAGAGGCTTATAAAGTATATGAAGGACAACTTTAAGTTTTATGTATTCACTTGTTTTATAATCTGCCTTGCATCAGAAAGGATTTTAAGGCTTACAAGGATTCTGGGAAGACGGCTGGGGTAGAAGCATGCTATTTAAACACTCTTGAATCATCTCATAAAGACCAGGCAGAGCAAACCCAAAAACCTGCAGGCAACACGTGCTGCAAACTAGGTGAGAAGGTATCTCTTGTAAAGCCCAGCATACGAGGAACCAGAGTACCCACCGATGCACAACTCGTGTGAATCATCCTTTGCACAGAGGAAGTAAAGGGACATCAGCAGGGCAGCCCTGAAAAACAGGTGAACCCAACAAGCTCTCAGAGGAGGCTCCACAGCCACCTGAGAGGGTGGCTTAGGCGAGAGCGTTTCACCAAAGTTCCCTTCCAGGATAAAGCCCCCCAGTGAGAAGAAATTGCGGGGGCAGAATCTAATTTGGGCAGTCACGGGCGACAGAAGTGAAAGACAAAATCCAGATAAGTGTCATGAAAATAATAGAAGAAGGAGTGCAAAAGTCACCAAAAATATACCAGAACTATCATCACCACTGCAGAAATACTGGCAAAATCATTTTTTCTGAAAAATTATCATCAGAAAAATATTAGAGTTGAATCCCATACAGAGTTATTAAATATGAAAGAGAGGGAGAGAGAGAGAAACAAAGTAACATCCTTACGAACAATAAAAATGTCTCAAAAAGATTAAAAGTATGATCTAATATTTAGAAGCAACCTAAATTAAGTGGAAATAAAATAGAACATATAAAGAATAACAAATTAGAATTAGGAAAAACTCAAAAAGTGATTAGCAAAAAGAAAAAGAAAAAAGTGACAGAACTTATAAGAGAATTAAAAAGGAAAAAGTGATATACTTTTAAAACTGAATAGAAGGCATGCAAAAGCAATACAACAGATGATATCTTTCAAGAATCAGATGATTCAATAAACTAGAGATAGAAAGGAACTTCCTCAACCTAATGAAAAGCATCTAAAAGAAACTCACAGCTAACATCATACTTAATGGTGAAAGACTGAATATTTTTCATCTAAAGTGAGAAACAAGACAAGGGTATCTGCTTCACCACTTCTCCTCCACATTGTAGTGGAGGATCAAGCCAGGGCAATTAGGCAAGAAAATAAACTAAAAATATCTAGACTGCAAATAAAGTAAAACTATCTCTACTTGCAAATGTCATGCTCTTGTATACAGAAAACCCTAAGGAATCAATTTAAAAAACATTAGAACTAATAAATAAGTGCGGCAAAGTTGCATGATACAAATCAATATATAAAAATCAATTTTATTTCTATGTACGTGCAATGGACAATGTCAGTGAAAATGAAATTAAGAAAACAATTCTATGTATAATAGCATTAAAATAATAATATACTTAGGAATACATTTAACAAGAGTAATTCAAATTGTGTACTCTGAAAATTACAAAACATTGATAAAAGAAATGAAAGAATACATAAATCAAAATACCAGCTGGTTTCTTTGCAAAAATTGACAAGCTGATTCTAAAATCCATATGGAAATTCAAGTAGCTCAGAGTCGGGGGAAAAAATAAAACCTTGAAAGAGAACAAATATGAGAGCCTCACACTTCCTGATTTTAAAACTTCACAGGAAACTATAGAAATCATGACAGCACAATACTGTCATAAGAGTAATAGAAAGTCATAATATAAATCAATGGAACAGAATAAAGGGTCCAGTAATAAACCCTCTCACTCACAGTTAATTGATTTTCAAAAAGTTACCAAGACAATTCAGTGGGGGAAAGAATAGGCTTTTAATAAGTGATTCTGAGACAACTAGATATCCACATTGCAAAAGACTGAAGTTGGACCTATTTTTCACCCAACAGAGAAAATTTAACTCAAAATTGATCAAAGACCCATTTATAAGAGCTAAAAGTGTAAAACTCTTAGAAGAAAACATAGGCATAAATCTTGAAGACCTTGGATTAAGCAATGGTTTCTTAGATATGATGCCAAAAGCACAAGCATCAAAAGAAAAATAGATAAATTAGACTTCCTGAAAATTAAAACCTTTTGTGCTTCAAATGACACTATCAAAAAAGTGAAAAGACAACCCACAGATGAGAGAAAATATTTGCAAATCTTCTATCACATAAGAAACTTGTATCTAGAATATATAAAGAATTTTTTCAACTCAGTAAAAAAAGACAAACAACTCAATTAAAAATGGGCAAAAGATCTGAATAAATATTTTCCCAGAGAAGATATTCAAATGGCCAATAAACACAAGAAAAGTTGCACAACATCAGTAGCCATCAGGGAAATAAAAATCAAAACCACAATGGCATACCACTTACTAGGACTAAATCATCAAAAAGACAGATAATAACAAGTTAGTGAGGATATGGAGAAATTGGAACCACATACACCGCTGGTAGGAATGTAAAATGGTGCAGCCACTTTAGAATACAGTCAGACAGCTTCTCAAAAGGTCTTATTGATTTATCATGTGACCCAGCATTCTACTCCTAGGTATGCATCCCAGAATAACAAAAATATATGTCTAGCCTGTCTGGTGTGGCTCCGTGGTTAAGTGTCGACCCATGCACCAAGAGTTCACTGGTTTGATTCCCAGTCAGGACACATGGCCAGGTTGTGGGCCTGATCTCCAGTTGGGGGCGTGCAGGAGGCGGCCAATTGATGTTCTCTCTCATCGATGTTTCTCTCTCTCTCTCTCTCTCTCTAATATCAATAAAGAAAAAATATATATATATGTCTACACAAAAACTGCTACATAAAAGTTTATAGCAACATCATGCATAATAGCAGAAATGAAGTTAATCCAAATGTCAATCAATTGAGAATGAATGGATTAATAAAATGTGGTACATCCATACAGTGGAATATTATTCAGTAACAAAAACAAATGGAGTGCTGATACACACTATAACATGAATGAACCTTGAAAATGATATGCTGAGTGAAAGAAGCTAGTGTCAAAAGACCACATATTTTATGTATCTATTTCTACAAAATGTCCATAATAAGTAAGTCTGGAAAAACAGAGCAGATTAGTAGTTGCCTAAGGGCTGGGTGGGTTGGGGAGCTTGGGGAAAATGGGGAGTGGTGACTAAGCAGTAAGGGGCTTCTTCTTGGGATGATGAAATGTTCCAGAAAGGATTGTGATGGTGACCACACAACTCTGTAAATATATTACAGACCTTGAATTGTACACTTTAAATAGGTAAATTGTATGGCATACGAATTATATCTCAATAAAGCTATTATAAAGTATACTTTAAAAATAATTGTATTTAAAAAGGAATTGAAATATTCAAAATAAAATGAAAGGATAATAAAAGACTTATGAAAATGTAATAGATACAGAAGACAACAGATAAGAGCATGAGAGGGGAAAATAAATCCAAGTAATGGCAGACGACAAATGGCATACGAAATCTATCGTTCAAGAAAGCTTTCCTGAGAAAAAGAAACTTGAAACTATATATTGAATCAACAGCATGATAATTACTATTGAATTAAAGAAAGATGTCTGAATCCAGGTTACCTGTGGAAATAAGGATGAAAGTAGATGATATTTGGAACACTCAAGGGCCTCCTTAGAGGCTAGTAATAGACTATCTCCAAAGTTTGGTCACGGAAATAGAGATATTTGTACTGTTGTTCATCTTTATACCCTTCAAATGTGATAGAAATATTCTATTGTGTGCACAATATTTACTAAAAAGCAATTGAATTAACTAGTGCCATAAAGCAACATTTCATAAGTGCTTAATAAAGAACCTAGACAAAGTGGGGAAGAATTACCCTGCAATCTAAGAGCGTGAGTTGTTGAGTAACATAGTACTATCTAACAATTGTTAAGCTCTTATATACAACAGGCACTATCTGAAGTACTTTATATTCATTACTTAATTTGACCCTCTGGACAACCCTATGAGGTAAGCACTATTATTTTCCCCATTTGGCAGATGAGAAATCCAAGGTACAAGTAATTTATCTGGGGTTTGCACAGTGAGTTGGTGACAGCACTGGAATTTGAATCCAGGCACCTGGCTTTAGAGTCCGTGCCCTTAATTCACAATGCTCCACTCTGTGGACTGGCTTAGGCAGAGGTAGTGGTGGTGGTGATGTAAGAAAGTTGGGAGTCATGCCAGCTAGAGTCACAGGGCAATGGGGGAAGGTCAGACAACCTTTGGGATGAGCTGGAAGGCTAAAGTGGGGCCGGATGCAGAAATGCCTTGAATGCCACACAAAAAGGGCTGGTCTTGTCTCTTTCATCGGTGGTAGGTATTAAACATTTCTGAGCAAGCAAGTAATAAGCAGAAAGACATGTTTAAGAGATGATAATAATAAACTGGGCTGGAAAATTGAAGAGCTAAATGAAGACAGAAGATCAATTTGGAGACTTTGAAGGGAAGGCAATGAATTTAAAAGAGAGATGACTTTGAATCAGGAGCCAGAACCCACAGATACTATTTTTCTTTCATTAAATTTATTGGGGTGACATTGCTTAATAAGATTATATAGCTTTCAAGTATGCATTTCTATGATACATTACCTGTATATTGCATTGTGATCAAATATTACTTTTAATCATAATGCTGAGCAGTTCCCAGGGAAATTTGTGTTCCGAGGACCAGGCCCAGCAACAGCAAGTCCTTTAAGGCAATAGAGTATCGACCCTGAATGAATGAGATCTTCTGCCTGAAGCCAGATGGACGGATTGGGTAAAGAACGCTGTGTACCTGAGTTGAGGGAGGACTAGAGTTCAGCAAAAAAGCGTCAAGAAATCTCATAATTCTTAACTCTCCGTAGCCAACCATTCTCAGGGGGAGACGAGACAGCCTGAGAAGGGCAGCTCAGAGGGGTGAGAGCAAGCAGCTCTGAGAGCAGGAGGGCCCAGACGAGGATCTCTAGCAATGGGTTTAGCACATGCCTCCCTGGGGCCAGGCCACACCCCTCCTTATGGACAGGGACTGGGGAGAGCCGGGCTTCCAGCTGCACCTGCAGGCGCTCGGAGCTATTGCAATAGTGACAGCACAGGTGATCACAACACTAGGGTGGCGGACATGGGAGCAGAAAGGAAGGACTTGACATGAGATCACAATGACTGATTGGTTATGATGTGAAGGAGTGAAACCCTGGAAAATAAGAGTTTTGAGCCAAGACAATGGGAATAATGGCACTGGGAGAAGTATGGGAACTAGGAAGAGATGCTTGCTCTGAGAAGACCACTGCTTCCTCCTCTTTTTAGAAATCACAGTCTAGCTAAGTTCACAAAATTTCAATAAAATTTCAAATTCCTGCTGCACTAGTTTGAACGCTTC
This sequence comes from Molossus molossus, assembly GCF_014108415.1. Classification (NCBI taxonomy): domain Eukaryota; kingdom Metazoa; phylum Chordata; class Mammalia; order Chiroptera; family Molossidae; genus Molossus; species Molossus molossus. The sequence continues at coordinate 79,510,930 of NW_023425402.1, read as the reverse complement.
AATGAAGGCAAATAACTCAATATGCAAGTTTTCCTACGGGTTCAGATTTCTTTTCCTTAGAGTGTTTTTTTTAAGGCAGTGTACATATGATCTACTCACATTTCTTTTTAGAAGTATAACAGAAAATGATATGGGTTTCTTAATAAAATAATTGTTTATATTTCCTGAGTACTTGTTCCAAACATTATGCTAAGCACTTCATACATTAGAGCAAAAAATGCTCACAATAGCACAATGAAGGCTATTATTGTCCTCGTTTCGCTAATGATAAAATTTGAGCACTGATGAGTTTAAAAACTTACCCCAAAATACATGGCTAGTAAATGGCCAACCCATGCTGTAAATGTAGGTCTCACGTTCACGTCTTAAACATTGTCACAAATGCTGTTCATATTGCCTTTGGTTTCCTTTTCCTGGTGTCTGTCACTCTCCCACTGTTACCACAAGTTTTGCTCAGATTGTCACTATGAAATTAACAGGTGTCCTTTCAAGTAGATCCTAAGCAACTGGTTACTTAACTGAATTGCTAGTCAATCAGTTCAGTCATTGGCCTTAAGTCCTTCTTTTTAAAATCATGAAGTCAACTAAACATCTACCATGTGCCAAGCCCATCAATCTGCTGGAGACACTGAAAACAAGCTTCTTTCCATTCCACAGTTTTTCATCTGTGGAGAGGCACACTCTGAGACATGAAGGATGGCATTACAAAATCATGCCGGAGCAGCGTGATACAGAATGCCGATTAGACCCTTACTGTAGCAAAAATTCTATTCTGTAGTTGCTCATTCGAGTCCAGATTAGAGAAAATGATAGCAACAACTGGGATGATAAGTTAATGTAAATTCTTTCCACCACAAAAGACAAAGCACTGAGATTCTTTTTCAGAACTGATCAGATAAAACAACTATATGCCATGGACTCACTTACTTACATCCTTTCACAAATAGTTATTGGGGCCTGAACGACCGGTATCATTGCTTCGATGATCTGCTTGGCTTTAGCAGCAGAGAATTAGAATGAGAAAAACATTTCAGACTGAAAGCTGAAAAGTCACAGATCTGTCTGGGTGACCTCAGCCTAAACCTGGAACAAAATATAGCAGGTCCTCGAATAATGTCCTTTTGTTCAATGTCATTGATATAAAGTTGATGCGAAAAACCATATTGATTCCCAGCCAGGGCCACTGTCTGTGTGGAGTTGACACATTCTCCCCATGTCTGCTTTGTTTTTCTTCGGGACCTTTGGTTTTCCCCACATCCCAAAGATGTGCACACGAGGTGAGTTAGGGTGTCTACACTGTCTCATTCTGAGTGTGTGTGTGTGTGTGTGTGTGTGTGTGTGTGTGAGTGCGCCCTGCAGTGGAAGGGTGCCCTGTCCAGCTTTGGTTCCCACCTTATGCCCCGAGTTTCCAGGAGAGGCCCCAGCCACCCATGACCCTGAACTGGAATCAGTGGGTTGGAAAATACGGATCTTACTTGTTTTTATTAACCTTTCTTAACTATATGTATATCTCACATTTATTCCAATGTTTAGCATTAAGAATTGTTTTGGGTCTTGATTCAGAAGTTTGATGATGTTTCTATGACCAGAAATATGCTGTAGGAACTTAACTCTTGTTTATAGCAATTAGCCTACAGTAAAACTGATGTCACTGTATGTCACTTTCCATAAGGTCGCAGTTTCCAAGACCCTGTCCACCTCATTAAGTGAGGATTTGCTATAATTCAGTAAGTCCTCACGTGGAGCAGAGGTGGGTGACCGTGTCCCCACCTCCGTGACGCCCAGCACGGGGGGCAGCTCAGTCCTGGCACAGCGGCTGTGCACACCAGCTTGAGGAGTGAGCTCCTGATTCCTAGTAACAAGGCCCCTTCCAAACAAGTGCAGCGCAGGGATGGGTAACTCCTGGTGAAGGTTGTCTTCTATGAAGTCGTTAAAACTGAAGGATTTAGAGCGGTTTAGATTTAGAGATGACATTTCTTGGAATATTCTGTAAAGAGGAGCCTATTGTGTTCACAGCCATGCCTTGGCCCTAAGCTGCTCTTCCCTCATGAAACTTTGCCACTATTATTTAGTCACTATAATTTTGCCATTATTATTCCATGCTCTGTGATCTCAAGAAATGAAACTCATGTTCCTAAATCAATCACTAAAAAGGGATTTTTACCCCTAAGCGCTGCTAAGCTCAAAGAAAGGGAGAGAAAAAGGAGAGGGACTTCTTAAAATCCTCATATTTTTGTCTTCAGCTTTATTCTAAAATCACAACTCTTAATTATGTGGGATGAACCATTTCATGAATGCTCAGGCCGCTAACATTAAAATAAAATCAAATGATGAGGTAAATACGTTGCTTGGAGGTATAGTGACTTAGAAGTAAGCTCAATAGCTCACAGCTGATTAGTCTCCACTCAAACAATGCTTTAAAAGATTGTCTCACCCTGGCTGGTGGTTCAGTTGGTTGGAACGTCATCTCCTACACCAAAAGGATGCAGGTTTTATCCCCCATCCGGGGGCATATGGGAGGCAACCTATTGATCCCTAGGTAAAAATAATAATAAAAATAAAATATAAAATCAATAAAAACATATCTTCCAGTGAGGAATTTTTTTTGAAATGTCTCATATTACATCACCAGGAGAATAGGAGAATGTACCTTGTGACAGTGCCCCCTTAGAGGCACATCATTATTCAGATGCCATCATTAAATTAAATTCACATCTCACTGTAATAAACTCCAACGCAGCCCTCAACTCAACCACACAGAGAAATGCACTATGTACTGAAATACAACCATTTTTTGCATGTGAAGTAGAACACAGAAGCATTTTGTTGCACAAGTATAACATTTTGGTTTTTATGGGGGAAGTGAAGAATAATGTATCCACTGGGGGAGGAATATAATTAGCTTAAATACAGGGTATTGGGATTGTGCCAGGACAATAGCCAAGTTACTGAAAAAAGAAAAAAAGACTCCATTTTGGATACCAAAAATTTTAAAAGCGTCCCCCAGCCCAGCCGGTGTGGCTCAGTGGTTGAGCATCAACCCATGCACCAAGCGGTCACTGATTCCTGGTCAGGGCACATGCCCAGGTTGTGGGCTCAGTCCCTGTTGGGGAACACGCAGGAGGCGGCCAATTGATGTTCTCTCTCATTAATGTTTCCATCTCTGTCTGTCTGTCTTTTCCTCTCTTTCTAAAATCAACAAAAGAAAAGTATTTTTAAAATAAATAAATAAAATAAAATAGTGTCCCCAGTAAAAACTTGTATTCTTATGGTTGTTTTCTCTCTCCTTCTCTCTCTCTCTCAAAGCAGAAAATATGTGATAAGAAACTAAGGGAATATATTAGAAGAGCATTTGCCAAGTATCCACCGCATGCTATGCACTGTGTTTAACATTCTCAGTCTTTACAATGCTTCTGTGCCAGTCTGTACAGCCAGACTCTCCACACCCCTCAAAATGCCTGCCTGCGACCCCCTCTTGGGCCTAAGAATGATCCCAGTGGTGGCATTTTGAGAACAGACCTGGGAAGAGAGCTGAGCAGACTGGAAGCAGACTTCTGCGGTGGAGGAGGAAATGCCGGGGTCCCTGCACCTGGCTGATGGGTGCAGAAGCACAGGCTCCATGGAAGTGTGCCCCTTGAGCCTCCCTTCTCCCCAGTGCTGGGCCCAGAGGACAGAACAGGGGTTTCTAAAATGTGGAACACGGGCAGATCCCCACGTACCTTTCCACCTCCTGCCTTGGTCTATGGCTAGTGACCTCAGCCTGGGTTAACTTTAAAGCGTATGCTCTTGACCACTAAACAAAATAGCTCCACAGAGCACAATCAGCTTTCAAAAATTGCTAGCTGAACGAGTCATTGCATGGGAGATATGGTATGTGACCTCTTGTAGTTTTATTAGGAACAGATTTGTATATTATCTAAGGGATAAAAATTTTAAAACGCTGGGCTAAAGGAGCATAAGAACTCTGGTAACCACTGATTTCCATGGCTGTGACATTCAGTTGGAATTCCCATGAGCAGTTGCGGCTTAGCTGTCAGTCAAGGACCCTATTTCCCTGGGCACAGGACCCAGCATCCTTGATTCTCACCCCAGTTCAGAACTCAGCATTCATCCATGATAATCTTTCTCAAGCCCAGAGGTATAGTCAGGTAGCAGAAGGACAATCCCAGGTTATGTTGCCTAGTCTGTTGTTTACTTTTAGGGGCAGATCAAGAAGAAAATAAAGGAACTGAAATTCAGTCTAATCAGCATCAAAATTTATCCCAATGGGACCCCCTGGGAACAGGTTAAGACATTCATTTGAATTGTCTTCAAGTAAAGTAACCTTTAGAGTAAAGGAGGTAGAAATTTAGTCTTTTTACAACAGAAGAAAGAAAAATTTTTAAAAAATATTTTTTCTGTGCTCTGGCCGGTTTGGCTCAGCGTTTGGAGCTTTGGCCTGTGGACCAGAGAGGCCCGGTTAGGTTCCCGCTAGGGGAACATACCCAAAAAATAAATAAATATATATTTTTTTGTTTTCTGATTACAAAGAAATCACAAATGCTCTTGGGGAATAATTTTGAAAATGTGGAAATGTGTATTGAAAAATCGACCATAATCTCACCTACCAAGACAATGACCATTAGTATTTTATTGCTCTTTTGCATGCTAAAAGCCTTACCAGACACTCAAGTACAGCGCCTCTCTTCATTTAACATTTAAATAAGCATTGTCTCGTATTGTTAAAAATCTCTGGATACATCCATCAATTTTAATAGCTACATGTATCTCATCATGTAGATTTGCTTTGGGTTAACAATTTACTTACCAATTAATTCTATTGTTCTCGTTTGGAGTGGGGGATGCGCTTTGTTTTGTCCTGTTGCTTGTTTTTGCTTTTATATTTGTCTTGATGCATAATTTTGTGTTTATTTTCTTATTTTGGTTTTAATATAATACTAAAATATTAGCTACATGCACAAATGCAATATAGTTTAAGAAGTAAATAACTGGGTCACAGGGGCAGATTATTTCTAAGGTTCTAAATCGTTTTCCAAAACTGGGTCCTGTTTTTTCTTTTTAATTGTTTTTTCTCCTTTATTGATTTTAGAAAGAGAGGAAATGAGAGGGAGAGAGAGATAAAAACATGGATGAGAGAGGACATAGATTGGCCGCCTTCTGCATGCCCCCCACTGGAGATCAGGCCCACAACCTGGGCATGTGCCCTGACCGGGAATCGAACTGGTGACTTCTTGGTGCATGCGTTGATGTTCAACCACTGAGCCACACCGGCCGGACTAAACACCATATTCTTATTCCCTTTTCCCCCACCAGTATGGAGTACTCCTGTTTGTTTATTTGATAACTGATAAGTAAATGTGGCATCTCGTTATTCTAACTTATACTTACAAGGAGAGCAACTTAAATAAATGGAATTATGCCACATTTCCCATTGAAATGTGTTAAAAGACCATTTTATCTGCTTGTTAAAATATTTCCTTATTTTCAATGATAAATGTATGCTAAATGCCTCTGAGTTTACTTTGTTCTTAAACATTTTTTTACTTATTGTTATTTTTAAAAATCAGAGTTGGAAATGTCCTTTGCTTGGTCCACAGAAAGGGCAGACTTTCGGTTGCATATCCCAAATTTGTAACTGACTTAAAATGATTTCGTTTTATACCTGAAAATCCTATGCTTATAACCCAAAATTCAATTTCTTAGGAACCACAGTGGCCTCCAGAACTAGCTGGAATTACTGCTTCTCCTCTTAGAAGCTTATCTCAATGTATCTTTTTATATTTTTAACATTTCATTTTTATTACCCTTTCCATTCTCTAACGTACCGCATACCATATGCTTGTTTTTCAAAACTCAAATCTAATATTTTGGCAGGCTTCAATGGGGATTATGCATTACCATTCAAGCTCTTTGTATTTAAAAACAAACAAACAAAAAAGAAAACAGGTATGAGGATTACCAGCTTGGAGGGAGACTCACTTGCTAGAACAGCATCCACACACCATCTTCAGCAGGGTGTGGGATTTTTTCCACTGACTTTTTTCCATTCACTTGTGAACAGTAGAAGCAAAAGGAACTGGTTGGTGGTCTGCGCCCGTCCAGTCAATGCTGGGAAACTGTCAGGATTACAATGCTCCTTTGTTGGTTGGCTTGGCAGCGATGCCAAGAGCTGAATGGGCCACAGAAACTGAACTAGTTATGACGACTGCTGGGTCCTCTTCAACCACCAGGAGCCCTCCCCAACTCATCGCTGGGCCACCCTGGGATGACAGCATGGACGTGGAGATGCTCAGATTCCTCCCACCAACATGTTGCACCCAGTGGGCTAGTGGGAAATTTCGACTTCCATCTGATGATCATTCTAATTCAGTAGCAGTACCAATCTCACTTGAAACTTGCAAAAAAGAATGCAGATAAGTAAAATAAAAAATAAATCATTAAAATGCTGTGGTGTAATGATGTGCTAATCTCTTTACTGAACTTGCATGGTGGTTCTTGGAGTGAGGGCACAGGATGAAAAAGTAAACTCAGAATAAAACAGAAAACAAAGCTCCCTATGATGATATTCATGGGGAAAAGCTGATCCGAGCAATTCAGCCCATAATCATTTTTTATGTTTGTTTTTGTCACATCAAATATGCCAGAACTCCAGTTTTCAGATTTAGATGCAGTCCCCAATAACAGAGAGAAGGAAACTGAAGATTATGAAGCAGGTAGGATAAAAGATTACTAAACAAAAAATGAGTTGTTTTCTAACAGCTTTCTTCTAACCCAGACTCCTGGTTTTATTTAAGAAGCCCGTTGCCTTTGAAAACACACAGGGCCTTTTCAATAGCAAAAGATCAAATGATGTTAATCAGGCAGGAGGGCCTAATCCTTTAATGCAGCTGTCTCTTTACATCATAAACATTCCAACTATATAAACTGGACCGATTTCTATCTCAGCGTCTTTTCTTCTTCCTCTTTCCCTCTCTCTTTCTCTCTCAGTCTTTCTTCCTCTCTCTGTCTCCCTTCCCCAGCCCCAGCCCCTTTAAATCTTAACTTTTGCCAATAAGTACAGAATATGCTTTCTTATCCCTCCTTTCTAACCCCGATCAAGGAGCCGTCTGTTGTGCCTTAGAAGGAAGACAGAAAATGGGGCAGTAACACGGGCCGCTTCTCCCTTGCCTTCTCCACGTCCCTCAGCCTGTGAGTTGACCTCATAGACTACGTTCTGGGGGAAAGACCTCATCCACGGGGCCCTGCAGGCAGCTTGGCTCCCCCCGGCTCCTCCTCAGCTGTTGCTTCGGCTGATGGAATCCATTCCATTTGCCACAGGTGGAAACGCACCTACAGCTATCAACAGCTTTTTCTGAGCCAATCTTTCCCCCAAGAATACAATAACTCTAGTTTGCATTCTGAGTTTAGGCATGTACAGCCTGAAGAACAAATGATTGAGGTGGGCTGAAGGATATGGGACCATGTCTTCCGATGTTTTGACCTGTCATCCCGTTGAAGCAGGATTGGACTTCCATACGCATAGAACCATTAGAGCAGTGATTCCTAAAGGGGGTGTGGTGGTAAGTAGGGTCCCTCGGGAACATCGAGGCACAACCCCTTTCTCGGCTGAGCTGCTCGTGTGCCCACAGTGGAGTGCCCACTGGTATCCATGGGCGCGTCGCCTCTTTCCTGGGCACGTTAGAATAGGAAAGAATTGAGAGAGTTATCAAATTGAACTGTAAATTCCACAAGGTCAACTGAGAATATGTCATGTCCTTATCTTTTTATTCCTAAGGACTAACAGGGCCTGACATGTGGCAGATGCTCAAAAATCCTTCCAGAAGTATTGTTTTGTTGATGAACTAAAGAACAAACTTTGGGGAAGCAAATTTCATTTTAATATACATAGAATGATCTAATCAGAGGCACTGTCCCAAGCGGGCTGCCGTGAGAGACAGGAGCTCTCCATCCTTGGACAGGCACAAGCACAAGCCGGGGATCCTGCTGTATGTGCTGGAGACTTGACCAGATCTACGAGGCTAACAGAGTGGCAGCCACTTTGGCTTCAGGCCCAAGGAAAAATTCCAACACTTTCCACTTCATGACCATGAAGGGATTTGTTACTTGAAGAGTGTAAAAAGATGCATTCTATAATATTATCAGCTTAAAACTTGCTTTCTGGAAATTATATATTAAATTTGAATCACAGTTTATTAAATCTCAAGTTTTTAATTTCTATGTATAATACTCTGATTTTTTATTAAGATTAACGTTTGTCTCTTCGAAAGTGTCCGACAGCATGTTTTCTTCTCTGTATGGAGGCTAATACGTGTTAGCCAGGAGCTGTGGCTTCCAGGTCCTTAAAACCCAGTTTGTTCTACCTGCAGAACCAAAGTCTGTGCCTACCTCTTTGTTACACTAATTTGGAGCCCAAATTTTCAAATTAGTTTAAGGGTAGACCATAAGAGAATTCCAACAGTTCTGGAAACATTGGGAGTCTTAGGATTTCCTCCTCCTCCTCCTTCTACTCCCTCTTTTCCTTCTCCTTCTCCTTCTTTTTAAATTCTGAATGAAGTTTCTCATCCAAGGGAATGTGGTACTCGATAATCACTTCTTTGATACCCATGCATTCCACATTCATTTATCCTGAACATCTGTAGCCCATTAAAGGAAATAATAAAGTAAGTCTCCAGCCCAACCATCAAGGTTGCCGCGATGATCTTTTGGCAAAGAGCGCCACCTCTCATCAGTAAACCGACGGGCCTCTCTGCCCGCCAGACTCAGCCAGAGGAGGGGTTACCTGTCACTAGAATGTTTTCCTTCGCACAGCAATTACCTTTTCACCAACAGAGTGTAATTATGTCTGTTTTAGTGGAAGCACACAGAGGAGGGTGACTCTGGGCTCTGAAAATAAAAGCCAAGTGTTCTATGTCAAAATATGTTTTTTTTTCCCCGCTATCTATGAACTTATTTTTAAAAGAGTAATGGAAAATTCTTAATCTTCTCAGTCCAGGCCATTCTTTAACATGTTGGATCTTCTGCTGAATAAAACGTGTTTCCTAACCTTATTCAGATTAAAAATTATTCTCTAGCATGTTAGGGCTCTTAGAAGTCTTCTAGGCTCCTCCTGCTACAGGTGAGGAACCTGGGGTCCAGGGTGGTGATGTCATATACCGCCCCTGTGACCCCACCCACTGACGACTCCCCTCAGGCCTACTCTCCCTTCACTTATGCAGCATAGCAGGTCCTGGAAAGACTGGACTATATGAAAACTCATTGTGTTATCGAAGGCTGTATCCGAATAGAGCTTTTATCTTTATATTTTATTTTGTTCTGCTTTTGCTAATAAAATACAAATCTCTCTTCCTAATACACACAAAAAAATAGATGTTGCTTCTAAATAGAGTTATATAATTCACTACACATGTCTCTAAAATCACTCATGCACATCTTTTAAAAAGTATTTTATATTCTTCTTCCCTTGTAGAAAGATTTAAGTGATTTAAAATATATACCTGTATGGCCCTGGCCGGTTTGGCTCAGCGTTTGGAGCGTCAGCCTGTGGACCAGAGAGCTCCGAGTTCGGTTCCTGCTAAGGGCACGTACCTTGGTTGCAGTTTGTCCCCACCCTGTTGGGGTTGTGTGGGTGGCAACCACTCGATGTGTCTTTCTCACATTGATGTTTCTCTCTCTCCCCACCTCTCTCCCTCCTGCTTTATCTAAAGATAAATGCAAAACATATATATATATACACACACACACACACACACACACACACACACACCTGTATGTATTATTTGATGATTATACAGTTCTTCCTAAATAGCATGTTTGACTTTTAACAGAGATTTTTGGAGATAACATATTCTGAGTGCCAATAGAGGAAACTTTATCTTAAAATATATTATTTACTATAAAGAGGTATTTTTATTGCAGGGAAAGCCAATGGCTAAGAATGAGAACTTTGGATTCAAGTACAGTTTCTGCTACTTAGTAGCTCTCTGACTTAACCCAAGTCACCAAATTCTCCTGGCAGAGGGCTGTGTGTGTGTGTGTGTGTGAAAGAGAGAGACAGAGAGACAAGAGAGAGAGAAAGGGAGAGAGAGAGAGAACAGGGATGGGGGTAATGGAAGGAGTAGTAAAAAAAGTCTAAACAGCTTTTTTGCATGGGATTGTTACTAGCATTAAATCCAGTAACATACTTGTAAGTTCTTTGAGAATTATAATAAAATTTAAGCTAGTGTTATAATGGCCAGAGCATTTGCTCACGGTCATGTAGCATGCTAAATAGACAGTGTGTTTAAAGGGTAAAGCCCGCTCTTTGACCTGCCAACTTGGACGGAATCCCAGCTTCACTACTTGCTAGCTGTGTGCCCTCTGGAGAGTTATTGAACCTGTCTAAGCTCAGCATCCTGAAGGGATACCAATTTAGTGTGCACCTTATTGGATTCTGTTAAGATTAAGTACAGTAATGAATGCAAGGCACCCAGTGGGATGTCCAGCCCACAGCAAATAAACATTAAGTCTGCCTTAGTATTACAAGGACCCTGCTGTTCATATGGTTCTGTGGGGTAAATAACCTTGGAGAGTTGGCCTTCTTAGCCCTTAAAATAGTTTAGTTAGGTGACCTGTGTATATAAAACTCTAGCTGAGACATCACTTCAAAGGACATAGAGCAAATTCAAGCGTCATAAAACAAAACCATCGACAGTAAGGATGAATGAGTTTGAGGGTAAACCCAAGAATATCTGCTTTTTATTCTGCTCTCCTTACTCTCCTCTTCAGAACTAGAACTATGTCTCTTAAGGAGGAATTCTACTCTAAGAGAAGAATTGACAACTTAGCTAGTGTCCCCAGTGATCTCAAACCCTTTCTATATTTTATGGACTTATAAATAAGTCATACTTTTTTGCCTTATTTATAAAAAAATTGTATTCTGATTCCTCTATATTTACTCTATTTTCTCTTTTAGATTGTGACCTTCACAGAGTCTAAACTTTTTTGTGTTTTTTCTCACTGTGCCTAATACTCAAGTTCCATGATTAACCCAAAAATCATTAATGCCTTGGATTCGTGTTGTGCCTCTGTTACCTACTTGGTTATCCTTGGGGGAGTTGCTTCAATTCTCTGAACCTCAGTTTCCTTGCTCCTAAAATGAAGGCAACCTTCCAGAGTTCCCATGAGTGTTGGAAGTAGTACCTGGAAAACCCTTAACACATAACATGTATTCAATAAAAAGGTCACTATTGATATTTTTCTCCTTTCGGTTGTCTCTTGTGATTATTACCCACATGATGGCCATCATCTCTGTGGCTCTTCCTAGGTATTGGCCCAGATACCCAAGAACTAAAGAAAAAAAACACCAGCAAGAAAAAAGGTAGAAAAATCCAGGGAAGTATGGTGAGAGTGGAAAGCGTTTATTATTAAGCTCAAATCAGCAAACACAGAACATTATTGTATTCCTAGTCCAGAAGTGAAGGCCTAGCGGGCTTCAAGCTGATGAAAGAGAATACTGATGAGATGGTGCCACTTAGTGGTAGTCTCCTAGTACTACATGCAGCGACTTTGTAAGTGGTTGGGGAAATAATCGCCCAAGGTACCTCCAGTTCTGGGCTTTACTGTCAAGGTGGGAACACACCACTTGTTCCCACACCCTTCCCTCTTCCCGTCTGGAGCAGGACTGTGGACAGCACCCTGGTGTCTGTTCAGCATCACTTCACTAGCTTGTTTGTTGTCACTTCCATAGGAAGAGTCAGAGCCTCTCTGTCTTATAACTTAGCTCATTAGCAAGGAGTCAGCAATGAACAAAAAAATATTAATCGACCACAAAGAAACAAAGGATGATGAGATCTTCTGGATATTTGCAAGTGAAACCTTGGCCTTAATCTCCACTAAGAAGGGAGACAGTGCTCACCTTTAACTATGAAAGGTAAGGAAGAATGTTTATGACAGTGCAACCCGCAGTTACTTGCTGACAATGACCTTTTAAACACAATGAAGTTAAGGGAGGGGTCAACTCTACAGACATTCACTCCCGAATCCCCAGGAAAGAGAAAATGAGCAGATTTTATTATTCTTATATTATTCATTCACTCACTTACAGTAGAATCTATGAAAAAAACTAAAGTTGCCAACAGGAGGAAAATCCAATAGCCAAGTATAAAGCAGCATATCCTTCAACGGTGTGGAAATCTTGTTATGAAGTTTAGAATTTTAAAATCAGAAGGGACTTAATAATTAGATGGCTCGCCCTGGCCAATTTGGCTCAGCGGTTAGAGTATCGGCCTGTGGTCAGGAGAGACCCGGGTTCGGTTCCCGCTAAGGGCATGTACCTCGGTTGCAGTTTGTCCCCGGCCCTGGTTGGTCGTGCGGGGGTGGCAGCCACTCGATGTGTCCCTTTCACGTCGATGTTTCTCTCTCTCTCCCTCTTCCTCTCTCTCCCTCCCACTCTATCTGTGCAAAAAATGGAAAAATGTCCTCGGGTGAGGATAAAAAAATAATAATAATAATAATTAGATGGCCCAGCTGCTTTCTTTTTTTAAGTAGATGACACTATATTTACCTAACTCATATTTCTGTGATATTTGTGTTTTAACCTCGATTGCCATGTTAGGTGTTGTTATAGAATGAGCTGGCTCTATGAACAAGTTCGGCTGTAAAACACCTTCTGCAGTGTGTCATTTATTGGGAGGGAGTGGGCCTGGGAGAGAAGCACAAGCAGCTGAAGGCACACACAGGCCCATCGCTGCTCCTGTTTCAAAGGCAGTGTAAGAGCTCAGAAGGAGAGAGAGGGAAAACAGCGAGTCACAGCCCCACAGATGTTGCTGCTCCTGTGGTGGCAGGTGGCCTGGCCTCAGAGACAGGAAGGACCATCCTAGCCTCATGGCACTTGTCCTCCTCAGCTGCCTGCTGCCCACCTCACCTGGGCATGGGAGAAGGAAGAAACAGGTGCGTTCCATTCCTGAATGTCTTTGTTTGACAGCCATGCCATGGTCCTTGGGCCAATAGCATCTCTTCAGTAGAAGTTGGGAAACATCTTCCAAATAGACTGGTTTTTTTGTTCATTAAATTAAAAATTTTGAGCTCCTGAACTACGCCATTCTTCAAACACCCTGATGGCTCACACCTCTTGGCTTTGGGTAAGGTGATTCCTGAAATGGGTCTCCTTTCTACATCTCCAACGCCTCCTCCCCCAACTTCATTTTCTCAACACCATATTCAGAGTAATGACATGCAAGGCTCCCGGGTTCTGAGGAAAGAAGATGAATCAGACACAGTATCTACCCCCAAGAATCCTTCTGTCTAGTGTCTCCATCATGATAAAACCGCCCAAAAAATATTTCATGGGCTCAGAAATGTACTTCCAAAAAGTTAGAGAATACTTCTGTAGCTTCATGTTCGGCCATTTGGTTTTTTCACCTTCTAAGGTCAAGTCTACTGTGAAAAGACAGGAGCATGCCCAGCTGGTGTGGCTCAGTGGTTGAGCATTGACCCAAGCACCAAGAGGTCGCCAGTTTGATTCCTGGTCAGGGCACATGCCCAAGTTGTGGGCCTGATCCCCAGTGGGCATGCAGGGGGCGGCCAATCGATGTTCTCTCTCATCAATGTTTCTATATCTCTCTCCCTCTACCTTCTTCTCTCTCTAAAGTCAATAAAAGGGGGGAAAATTTTTAAAAAAAGAAAAGACAGGAGCAGCCATCAGGAAGGAAATGACCTAAATCAAGTGTCATTTGACTTAGAAGGAACCAAAGACACACCAAGAACTACAGTATCCTAAAGGATACTTTTTATAATATTTTATAATATATATTCTATATAAAGTGAGATGAACTAAATATAGAAAAGGTCTCTTTCCAAGCTCTAAAATAAGATTCCTTGGCAATAGAGCCACTTCAGATTCACTCAGTGTTTACATGGTAGTGCCAGTCTGACAATCCTCTCTAGACTGATGTTCTGAGATTCAATTTCCCTCGTGGGGGGAGGTTCCCCACACCAGCCAACAAACAATTATCAGGTACCAGCAGGGAGTCCAAGAATTCTATTCAATCCTGACACTATCTAGCTAGACAGCGAAAGATCCCACAGGTTATAGATTCCCTCCCACACCCCGCCCCACCCGCTTCAGGTGTCAGTTGCAAGTCTGGGTTGTTACTTATACTTCTGACCAGCTGGTTAGAATCAGAGGTTCCCACAATTCCCTTCTTCTTGGGTTTGATTAATTTGCTAGAGTGGCTCACAGAACTTGGGGAAACATTTCCTTCACTGGATCACTGGTTTATTATAAAAGGCTATGACTCAGAACAGCCCAATGAAAGAGGTGCTCAGGGCAAGGTACCCGGAAAGGGTGAGGAGCATCCATGCCCTCACGGGACTGCCACCTTCCCCACATCTCCAGGTGGTCACCTCTCAGGGTCCAGAGATTAAATCACTGGCCACTGGCAAATGATTCAACATCCAGGCCCTCTTTTCTCCATAGAGATCAGGGAGGGGAGGGGACAGGAAGGTCCAACCCTCTAATCACAGGTTTGGCTCTACTGGCACCAAAAGTCACCTCTTTAGCATAACAAAAGACACCTTTATCACTCTCCACACTTAGGAAATTCCAAGGGTTTTGGGAGCTGTGAGCCAGGAACTGTGGACCAACACCAAATATCTATGAGAGCTATATTTTAGTCCTCTGGATGGCCAGGTATATATCTGTTATAAATCACACTAGCGCAGTCTTTCTGCATGAAGTGCTCTCCCACATGGAGGACCATAATGATTGCCATAATTCCCACATTGCCATTCTGGAAAGGCCAAAGAGGTAGAACAGGTACGGGAAAATACCTAAGCCATGGCACTACGAAGCGTATAGTCTGACACAGTAACATAATAGGTGTATAACTCCGGGCAAGCTATTGACCCTTTCTGAGCCCTTTTGCTCGCTGCAGGAGGCAGACGTCGCTTGGCAGGGCTGCACACACTGGAACATGGTAGAGGTCCTGGCGAAGTCCTCGGCACAAATGAGATGTTCTTTTACGAAAGTCATTATCATTGCCATCTAAATACTCCTTGTACTATGCCCCATACCCTCTCACAACCACCCCCCTCTCGAGAAATGGCCAACTGTCCTGTGCTTTCAGTGCAAACTGTCATTTTATTCTCTCTCCTAGGCATAACTTTTTTCTAGTGTCCATGTCTGTTGCTCCCACTTGCTGTCTTTGTCATTCACTATTCCCCTCTTTTGTTTTTTTCTCTCTTCCTTCAAATTTCCTCTATAAGTCTAGGCTTCAGTGCTGATGTGGTTGCCTTTCATGACTTTTATAAGACACTGAAATGGCTCTATCCCTCTGAACATCAAAGCAAGAAACCATTAAGGGCCAAGAGCCATCTTGGCCCCAGTCCAATTAGTGTTTTGGTTTGATGGCTTTAATGCTGGATGCTCTAGGTCAGCATTTCTTCTTTCCTAATGGATACACTTTTAATTGTCTTCCCCCCTTCATCTCTGGGTCCCCTACCATTCCGGATGTAGAGGATTGCTGGAATTGTGGCCTCTGGGATAACTGTGGTGCTTCTGCAAGACACCAGGGCTGCCTCTCACAGGAGGATGCCCTTGAATAGCAACAGCATTTCCTTTAGTCACAAGGGAAGAAAAATAGTCCAAGCAATTTGAAGTTGTATATTATCCACATTTTTCTTGTTTCCCTTTTAATAGAACGTTCTACATATTACTTAACTTGGCTGCTGTTTGATAGGAGTAACCATTTTCTTTATTTTAAAAGAAAATTCTTCCTCTGAGTTCATGCCATAGTTTCACTTCTTTTCCTGGGTTTGGAGAAGGACTGTGCCACCAGATCTAAAACAGCCGATGGGTGACCAGGTAGCAGCTCCCAGAGGCAGGTGTTAAGGTCCTCTGTGAAATTCCCTAGCAACTCCTGCCCTGTTCCTGATGCACGCTGGTGAAGAGGGTCCAGCCGTAGCTTTGATCACTCCGGAGAGATAAAACTTCAAGTCTATCCATATGATAAAGATGGGGTAATAGAGCAGCTAAAAATTCTTATACAATTAAGAAAGTCTTTCGGTACTGAAGATAGTCATCTGTGGAGAAGATTTGAGGACTTACCCAAATACTGGTGTAAGGGATTACAATTGAACCTTGAAAAATGCAGGAGTTAGGGGCACCTCCCCATCCCCCATTTCCTGCTCAATCGAAAATCCAAGTGTAGCCCTGGCCAGTTTGGCTCAGCGGTTAGAACGTCCGCCTGCGGTCTCCGGGTTCGGTTTCCGCTAAGGGCACGTACCTCGGTTGCAGTTTGTCCCCGGCCCTGGTTGGTCATGCGGGTGGCAGCCACTCGATGTGTCCCTTTCACATCGATGTTTCCCTCTCTCTCTCTTCCTCTCGCTCCCTCCCATTCTGTCTGTACAAAAAATGGAAAAATGTCCTCGGGTGAGGATAAAAAAAAAAAAGAAAGAAAGAAAGAAAATCCAAGTATAAATTCTGAGTCCACCAAAACTTAACTTCTAACAGCCTCCTGTTGACCAGAAGCCTCATCAATAACATAAGCAATTAATACATATCTCAGAAGCCTCATCAATAACATAAGCAATTAATACATATCTTGTATGTTACATGTTTACATACTATTTCCTACAATAAAATGAGATAGAAAAAAGAAAATGTTATTTAAAAAATTATAAGGATTTTTTTAAAAAGTACGCATTTATTGAAAAGAGTCTGTGTACAAGTGGACCTGTGCAATTCAAACCATGTTGTTCGAAGGTCAACTATATTTATTCAGGTAATAATTTAAAACAAAACAAAACATAATACCATCTTTATACATACAGAAGCCTTCCACTTTGTAACCTCTTTGTGTCCAGGGGTGACTTTACCCACCTATTAGTGGCAGTTGGCTTGGAGCCACACTGTCCTGGCTCCACTACAAGCTCACTGGAAAGAAGGCACATCTTTCTGGGCAATGTGTTTGGCATCACCTGAGCCAGCACAGGCTTTGTTCAAGCTGCTGCTCATGTCAGCAGAAAGCCCTCCCTTAGCTCTTTACTTAATAGCTGCCTTTCTTGCTGCCTTGAAAAACCGCATCACAGGCAAGAAAGTGGCACAGAGAACAAAGCCCAATCTCTTTCCCTTGGACAAATATTCCTTTTGTAATGTTCCTTTGCTCCCAGACTTACTACCCTACATTTACCTTCTCTGAGCTGAATTGCTCTGTTTTAACCTAGTTACATAAAGGATCAAAGCCCTCCGCAAATACTGCTCATCTTTCTAGAATCTCCATCCCGCTCAGGAGCCTTTCTATCCTTTTTATAAAAGAGGGGTTACCATGTGAAAATTCTTCGTTTCCTTTAATGCCTCACTCATTTTAATGTAAACATAACATCAATTTTCTGCTAATTACAATTCATCAACAATGTAAGGAATTTAACTGTAAGCATTTTCTTTTTGGACAAATAGACTGTGCCTTCTTAAGCTCAGTACAAGTGACCCTTTGCACCAGATAATTCTTTGTCATGGGAGGTGGTCGTGTGCTTTGTAGGACTTCCAGGATCAGCCCTGGCCCTGCCCACTAGATGTACACACACACACACACACACACACGTGACAATAAAAAAAAATGTCCCCAAACATTGCTATATGTTCCCTTTGGGGGGAAATCACCCTGAGCTTGAGAACCCCTGATGAACCCTGAGCTTGCAGATTAACTATTAACCTTTTCCTCTATGAAAATGTAGCAGGCAGAAGCACTATTTTTTCCTGCGATGGGTTACCCAAGGCTTAGGCTTTAGACAGCTTTTTTTCTTCATCCATAATTTCTTACCAAGTGGACTCATCCAGGTTTGTGGTTTTACATACCATCTTACATGTTAATGACTCAAAATGTTTACCTTTCTCCTGACCTCCAGCTTATGTCTTTATTAGGATCTTTAACAGGCATTTCAATATGTCCTACCCTTCCCCACAACCTACTCTTCTTACACTTTTCTCCAGCTCAGTAAATAGCAACTCCATTCTTTCAGTTGGTCTGGCTAAAATTTGTGGAGTCGTCCTTGACGCCTCTCTTTCTCTCACACCCTCTATCCAATCTGTCACAAATCCTGTTAGTCCCACCTTCAAGTTGTATCCAAAATTCAACAACATCTCAGCACCTCCACTGCTACGATCCTGGACCAAACCCAAACCATCTCTCCAAAGTATTATTTAATAATCTCCTAATTGGTCTCCCTACTTCCTCCCTGCCCTATAGTCTATTCTCAACATTACCCCTCTTGGAGACCTTCCGTATGTTTGTTCACTAAATGCCTTTAAAAATCGTTGCCATTGAACCCTAGCACTCCTGGCTGGTGTGGCTCGGTTGGGTGGAGCATCATACCATATATTGAAAAGGTGGCAGGTTTGATCCCCAGTGCCCTGGGAGGCTACCAATCAACGTCTCTCTCTCAAAGAAAAATCAATAAAATTTTGCCCTGGCAGGTTTGCTCAGCGGTTAGAGCATCGGCCTGCGGACCAAAGGGTCATAGGTTTGGTTCCTGCTCAAGGGCACCTCCTCATGAGAAGCAGCCAATCATGTCTCACATGGATGTTTATCTCTCCCTCTTTCTCTTCCACTCTATCTAGAAAATCAGTGGAAAAATATCCTCAGGAGAGGATTAAAAAAATAAGTAAATTTGAAAAAGAAAAAGAAAAACTTTTACCATTGATTGTTGATGGAATCAAGACATTGCCTGAGACAGAGCCTGACCAACTTTTGAGGGTTAGGGGATTCTTCTTCAGCACTTGAGGTGCTAGGAAGTTGTGATTTCATCCTGGGATTGTTTTCATTCTCTAGTCCATTACGTTGACGTCCAAAGTCCTACCAATATTTTTGTCATTACTAATTAATTTCTCCCCTTCAGAGCTCTTGCCTTGTATGTCTGTTTAAATTTTTATAGTTTGCCCATTGTTAGGTAGGTTTCCTTATCTGTTCCTCAACCAGACCCAGAGTTCCTAAAAGGCAAGATTTGGGAGCAATCTGCCTTAGCCTTCCTCCTCCTCCAAACACACACCCGCCCTCCGCGACCCCCCCCCCCCCCCCAACTGAGATCCTTTTAAAAGTTTGGTGCAGTTCAGTTAAATGGAGTTTAGCAAACAACTGAGTGCCTGGTATGTCCCAAGCACGGTGTCTGCCAGGAGCAGTGCAATGCCCAAAGGGCCGCCACCGAAACCAGCAGGGTGGACGCCAGGACAGAGGGTCGGGAAAACCAAGGAAGAGATTGAGGAGAAGGAGGAGGGAGAGGAGGAGGGGGGCGGAGAGGAAAGAGAAGGGAGGGGAGAGGAGGGAGGAGGCGGCGGAAGGCGGGGAAGGGGAGGGAAGAGGCCAGAAGGGCGGAGCTTCAGGCGGCGCCAGGGCCCTGTCGGATCGGCGGCCGCATGGCTTCGGCCTCCTCCGCGGCTCTCTCGGGCCTCGGGGCCCGCAACCTGCTGCAGTTCTTGCGGCTGGTGGGGCAGCTCAAGGTGAGCGGGGCTGGTGGGCTTCTGTGGCCGGGCGGGCCGCGGGGAGAGGCCGGGACGGCTGCGGGCAACGAGGCTCCCCGCCCTGCGCCGGGCCGGGCCTCCAGCGCCCCCACTGCGGGCCGCGGGCCTCGGGCCTCGGGCGAGAAACACGCCCCGGCGGCGGGCGGCGGGCGGGGCGGCGGGCGGCGGGCGGACCCGGCCAGGACGATCCAAGCCGCGGGGTGCTGCGTGTCGGGACAGGAGCAAGGGCCCGGCCGGGGCGACCCCAGGCAGCCACCCCGGAGGTTTCAGGGGGCCGCCGGCGCGGTCACGGGGACCCTTCGCCCTGGTCTGCGTCTGCCCTGCGTCTGCACTGAGTACTTGTGCACTTGGAGCTCAGGACCCCACAACTGGACTGGTGGGATGGGCTTCTGAGCACCCCTGCGTCCCCCAGATTTTCAGTGGTGCGCTCCGTACCTGTCCCACAGTTACTTGCAGAAATAACAAGCCTTTCTATTTTTTTTTAAACTTATCATTATTGTTGAATGTATTACAGATGTTCCTCCTCCCCTCCACCCCCTTTGACCTCCTCTTCCCCACTCCCACCCTCCTCCTGCCTTCCCCACGCTGTTGTCTGTGTCTCTTGGTTATGCATATAGGCATATACAGTAAATTCTTTGGTTTCTCTCTTCCCCACCTCCCTGCTTCCCTTTGAGGTTCCTCAGTCTAACAACCAATTTTTACTCCTTGATCCCATCTTTATCACCCTCCCCTCAACACCCCCCCACCTCTGGCAGCCATCAAAAAGTTCTCTATCTATGAGTCTGTTTCTCTTCTGCTTGCTCAGTTTGTAGATTCAGTTGTTGACAGATATGTATTTATTGCCATTTTATTGTTCATATATTTTTGTCTTCTCCAAGAAGACCTGTCAACATTTCATATAATACTGTTTTGGTGGTGATGAACTCTTTTAGCTTTTTCTTGTCTGGGAAACTTTAAATGGCCATCGATTCTAAATGATAGCTTTGCAGGATAGAGTAATCTTGATTGTAGGTTGTTGCTTTTCATCACTTTAAACATTTCTTACCACTCCCTTCTGGCCTGCAAAGTTTCTTTTGAGAAATCCGCTGACAGTCTTATGGGAGCTCCTTTGTAGGTAACTGCTTCTTTTCTCTCACTGCTTTTAAGATTCTTTGTCTTTAGTCTTTTGCATTTTGATGATGATGTACCTTGGTGTGGACCTCTTTGGGTTCATCTGGTTTGGGACTCTCTGTGCTTCGTGGATTTGTATGTCTGTTTCTGTCACCAAGTTAGGGATGTTTTCTGTCATTATTTTTTCAAATAGGTTTTCAATTTCTTGCTCTCTCTCTTCTCCTTTTGGCACTCCCATGATGTGAATGTAGGTATGCTTGAAGTTGTCCCACAGGCTCCTTATGCTATCCTCATTTTTTTGGATTCTTTTTTCTTTTTGCTGTTCTGATTGGGTGTTTTTTGGTTCCTTATATTCCAAATCGATGGTTTGCTTCTTGGCTTCACCTACTCCTAATAATTCCATGTAAATTATTCTTTCAGTTAGTGCATCCTTCATTTCTGACTGGTCTTTTACTATGCACTTGAGGTCCTCACTAAGTTCCTTGACTTTCTCACAAAGTTCCCTGAAATTCTCACTAAGTTCATTGAGTGTACTTATAAGCAGTGTTTTGAACTCTGCATCTGTTAGATTGCTTATCTCCATTTCATTTAGTTCTTTTCCTGGAGTTTTGTTCTGTTCTTTTATTTGAGACATGTGTCTTTGTCTCCTCGTTTTGGCTGCCTCCCTGTGTTTGTTTCTATGTATTAGGTAAAGTTGCTATGTCTCCTAGGCTTCCTAGGGTGGCCTGTTGTAGTAGGTGTTCTATAGGGTCTAGTGGCCCAGCCTCCCTGGTTACCCTGTTGGACCCTCAAGGTGCACCCCTCATGTGGACTTTACACCCTTTGTTATAATTGAGTCTTGATTGCTGTTGGCATGTCGATGGGAGGGTTTTACTCAGGCTGATCAGCTGCAAGGACTGGCTGTGCCCACTATCTACCGAACCTCTGATTACCTTGGATGATCAGCTGTGCAGGGGCCCAGCACACAGAGCAATATTTACTTCAGCAGGGCTCTGCTACCTACTGAGTCCATTCCTTGAGTGTGTCACTTGTGGAGGTGGTTGAGTGGTGGTGCTTCAACATGGTCTGAAGCTGTCCACTGGGTGTGCTGCTCTGGAGCAAAGTCAGCCCCTGCCTGTGTTCTATCCGGGGCCACCAGACATCAGCTACAAAGTGATTTGCCAATGGCTGCTGCTTGTGCTGGGCTAGGAGGTGTCCAGGCAAAGCCAAGCTGTGAACCAAGGCTGACTGCTTCTAGTGCCAGGCCTGGGGCCACTTAGCAAGAGGAATGGGGCTCTCTGTGGCCAGATGCTGCTGCTTTGAGGGAATTTAGGAAAATCTGAAACAGGCCAATCCTGTGGTAAAGCCTTTGGAAACAGCTTGGGTGGGCCTGAATGGGTGGGGTAGGCCCCCAGGTATCACCAAGGTGGGATAAACAGTGTGAGCCAGGTTGCTGGAATCCCAGATACAGTGCCCAGCTGTCAGCCTCTTGGGGGCAGGGTTCACCAAAGGAACAACGACCTCTAGGCCTCTGCCATCACGTTCATCTGGGATAAAGTCTCCTCTCCAGCCCTCGCACCAATGCCAAATAACTCAGTTCTTTCCCTTATGTCTCTGGTGCCTTTCAAACTGTCTCCCCTCCACGCTGGAGCTCAGAGGGAGCAGGTCTGAGTAAGTCCATGCGTGGGCCCTTTAAGAGGAGCTGCCTGGGGTGCCAGCTGCCTCAGCCTCCGTCAGCCTCAGTTCCTGCTGGTTTTACAGCCAGAAGTGAGAGGGACTTCTCTTCCTGGCACTGGAACCCTGAGCTGGGGGCCTGGTGTGGGACGGGGACCCTTCAGTCCTCACGGAGGACCTTCCCAGTCGAGGTGTCCTCCTGATTTTTATCCGCCCCTCCTACCAGTCTCGATGTGGCTGCTGCTTCAATTCCGTAGTTGTAGGACTTCCATTCAGCTCGATTTCAGGCGGTTCTGAATGATGGTTGTTCTGTAGTTTAGTTGTAATTTTGATGTGGTTGTGGGAGGAGGCAATACTGCGTTTACCTACCCGCCATCCTGACCGGAAGTCCAGCCTTTCTAGTTTTACAGAGGGTTTTGTGCCCCTCCCTGCCGCTTCATTAGGGATTTTACTGAATTTCTCCAAGTTCAGTTTCCAAGTTTATCTGTTTCCTGCCACTACTGCTACAGTTTCTACCATTCTTGAGTGATATAGACTTTTGAGGAGGAAATACAACCTCATAAGATGACATCATGATATGAATAAAAGGAAGAATGATCAGGAACACCTTTATCTCTTCTATTTCAGAATTTGGAAGTTCAAGTTCAGAGCTTTCACCAGTGATTTTTACTTTGTCTGTGTAATGGGGTTGTCGGAAGGCAAACTTTCCCAAGTCTTGTAGTTATGAAAAATAGGTTACTTTACACTTTTAGTTTTTTTTTTTTTTTTTTTTTTCAATCCTCACCTGAGGACATTTTTCCATTTTTTTTTGTTCAGGTAGAGCGGGAGGGAGAGAGAGGAAGAGAGAGAGAGAGAGAGAGAAACATCGACGTGAAAGGGACACATCGAGTGGCTGCCACCCGCACGACCAACCAGGGCCGGGGACAAACTGCAACCGAGGTACGCGCCCTTAGCGGAAACCGAACCCGGGTCTCTCAGGACCACAGGCCGACGCTCTAACCGCTGAGCCAAACCGGCCAGGGCTACACTTTTAGTTTTATGTCTCAAGGACATGTATGTATTCTGTATGCATACCTCAGTAACACAGAGTAACTTGATCATTAGACTATTGTATACTTGTGAATTATTGCCCCACTCCTTTCTCATTCTCTCACTGGCTTATTTGATTCCTGATCTCAATCATTTTGATTAAATATTTTTTAACATATTCTGAAACCATAACCCTGTTTCTGTGCTCTATTCCCTGGACTTCTCTTCAACAGCATAGCAAATAGTTAAAATATTTATTTTTATAAACTTTCTCTTCATTTTTATCAGAGAGTCCCACGGACTGGCTGGGTGTACAGAAATGTCGAGAAGCCAGAGAGTGTATCAGATCACATGTACAGGATGGCAGTTATGGCTTTGGTGACCAGAGATGATCATCTGAACAAAGACCGGTAAGCTGTGAACGTGGGTGCTTCTTAGGTCTCTGCTCTATGGTTATTCACCCCTCTTCACGACTGAGGCCTGTGTCACGTTCTTGTAGGTCAGTTTACACATCAAGAAAAGTTATTGGAGGCAATCCACACAGATTCAGGATGTGGGGCGGGGAACTGTGTGTGTTGATTGTTTCAGGGGTTAATTGCACTCTGGGTTTTCTCTTGGCAAGTGAAGAGCATGCCTTGGACGTCAGGAAACCTAAGTGTGGTATCAGGGTTTCCAGGGCCTTTGGAGTGAGTGTGTTATGTCTAACACTATCATTGTATTAGTATACTATGTTTTATCTAGCCCCTTTTAGTAAGGTGACTCTTTGGAGTGCTATATGCAAGATGTAACAGAGAGATATTCTCTCTTCTTTCAGTCCCTCAGCACAGAACAAAATTTCTTAACATTGTAAGACATGAATTAAATACCTCATGTTGCCATCTAACTAGTATATTAGGGAAAAGATTGTTTCTGAATTTTATATCAGTAAATAAATGCTATAACCAGATCATCTGGCTTGCATTTATTTATTTATTTATTTATTTATTTATTTATTTATTTATTTATTTATTTTTGGTATATGCCTCTAGCGGGAACCAAACCTGGGACTCTCTGGTCCGCAGGCCGATGCTCCAACCGCTGAGCCAAACCGGCCAGGGCTATTTATTTATTTTAAAATAGAAGCTAACAATTTCCACTGCACTGTCATGTATTGTGTTGAATATTGACATGCAGTTTTGATTCAGAAGTATTGAAGGTTGGCATAATATAGTTACTTAGGAAATACTGCATTAAAATACTTTGTGAAGGTGGAGAAAGAAAATTACGTTATGTAACTTCAAAATAGTATAGAGGAACAGTTTGTAGTGAATATAATTTTGTGTAATTATTCATCGTTTCTTGCCTGGTCAGATGTGTACGCCTAGCCCTGGTTCACGATATGGCAGAATGCATCGTTGGGGACATAGCACCCGCAGATAACATCCCCAAAGAAGAAAAACATAGACGAGAAGAGGTCAGTGTTGACTCTTGACTCCACGAGAGGCCACCAGAAAAACCTGTTACTGAAGCAAAGCTAAGTTTATTAGACCTGTTGGAGTAAGGGAGTGCACCACTTTGACAGAGTCTTAGTGTTTCAGGAAGGGAAGGGGGACGTCAGGGGAGGATATTTATAGAGTCTCAGAGGCTGGGCTGAAAGGTGTTTAAATGAATCTCACAAGATGGGCAGCTGGTTGAGACTGCACAGAGTTTGGACAAAATAGCCTTGGTTTGGTGGCACTGGTGAGGCAAAATCTTAAAGACACTCTTGAAGAGTAAGCTATTAGTGTTTACTCTATTTTGGGTGGTTTACAGTCTTAGCTTCCAGAAGAAAGGATTTCCCCGGAGTTAAGAGCCAGCTGGTTTCTGCTTGTTCTCAATCTTGTTTCACACAAGAACAGGAAAGTGCCTGCGCTCAGCCTTGTTTAACACGAGAACTGCAAACTATGTTGGTTTTCATTGTCATTAGTATGTGGACATAGATAGCATGGCTTTCATTATAACAATGGAGTTAGCTGGAACTTGAAGGAATTTTCCATGTGAATCAAGCTCTTTGAAAAGAAGTTCTGTACATTACAAGTGTAATCATTTATATAATATGTGTTGGATTTTTCACTAGTCCTTTAATTTAGTGGTTAGAAGTAGAGAAATATTGGTATTAGTAAGAAATGAACAACATTTATAAAATATGAAATCAATATCAATTTGGGCTCTAAGCCCAGAGGCCAGGGCCGAAGAGGAAGACATTTAAAGCGGAGGCTGCAGAATTCAGTGAGGCTTTTTTTGTAATCAATGGCTGGTTCTCAATTCAGGGATCATTGCAAGCTACTTTTACTGTAGGCCAGAGATTCTAAATTGCTATGTGGACAGGTCCTTTGTCAAGATGGTTTAACAGGGCAGGTGGCCTTAAATAGCTATTCTCAGAGCTGAGGGGAGACTAACTTATTAGCCAATAGCATTTTTGCTTCTCTACAGGCAAGAAAATCCACAAGGAATCCCAATTTAGTAGTCCCAACACATCCTAAGTTATGGGAACAAGAGGAATATTGTAAGGAATGTATTCTTCCTGCCAAATTATGAGTTTAGAATACAAGCTCAGCATCATGACAGCCTACAGAAAAGAAGGAAGCTAAGGAAATGCTTCTCTATAGTAGTAGACTGTCATCAAGGGGTGATTACGGTGTAAGGTATATACACGTCTAATAACTATTGTACACCTGAAATTAATATAATGTTCTCTGTCAGCTATAATTGAAAAATAAATTTTAAAATAGTCTAAAAAAAGATGAAAAGAAAAGGTATTCTTCAAACAAAAAACAATTTCTAAGTTGATTGACAGAATTAATTTCAAAAGAAACCAATTAGCTCAAGATACTGAGTTACAGAAAGGAATTAGCTCCAACCAGAGGATGTTGAGTAATGACATGACAGAGGGAACAAGAAGGGGGAAACCTCAATTGTACAGCTCATTTGGGATATACGATTGTTTTATTCAAGGGTACATGTGGATGTTATGGACAAGAAATCATAGACCTAAAAGTGACAGGAAGAAGAAAAGACAAAGTGTCCCTACGCAGGTACACAGTGAATTTGAGGGTCACTCCATAAGGGAACAAGTCAGACCCTTCTGAAGAAGAAGCACAGTCCAGAGGAAGGATCTCCAGCCACTGGAGGTGAGAGAAGACCTAGTGCTGCCCTGACAGGAGCTGAGTCCTGCCTCCCCGGAAGGGCATAGAGTGGACCTGAACCATCAGAGAGTAGTGCTGTGACTCTGTATCTCGACAATGAGGAAAAACCTTTCCAACCTCATTAAACCTCTTGCCTGCCGCCCACTTCTTCTGATTCATAAGAGAATGAATAGCATAATCAGAAGGGACAAGGGAAGCATGTTAGAGAACCACAGGTTCTTGGACAAGAAACCAAAGGCTTGGACAGCGCTGATACTCCATTGCCTCTTCCTGCTGCTGGCAAGGATTTGGGAACAGAGAGGAGGACTGGGAGATGAACCGTTCGTTATGCAGATGGTATTCATGAGTAAGATGTGGATGTCTGGACCGTGCATTCGGATAATTAAATGAGGGTTTCTTGGCTCGAGGTGGAATGCACATAATGAGAAGCAGGGAGCATCATTTGCTCAGAGGCGGCTGCATCGGCAAGGCTTTAAACTGAAGGAGGAGGGAGGGAAAATACTTGATAAGCCTGGAAGGCTGACTGTTTTGAAGGAGAGCAAGTCTTTGGGTGAAAGGGAGGATGAGGGCATGGAAGAGAAAATTTAGGGACCAAGAGCAAAGCTTATAGTCCAACCCCTTCCTAAGCAGGATAAAATATACTTTATATTATTTCCCAAGTTGCTAGGGGAAGCCTGGCAGGGACCATCAAGAACTAGGGATGGAACTTGAGGCTGGAGCATATACATGGAGGTTATAGTCCTTTGTAGAGGCAAAAACTTAGTGGGACAGAAGGAGAGTCATGGTATATATGTATCTGCGAGGCTTCAAGTTGCTGAAGAACTGAGAGGTTAAGAGAAGAACCAAACTTTATTATGGGAGTGAACATGGCAAGATGGAGAAAATGAGAAATATAGTGAAAATTTCATAGAGTGCTTAGTATGTGCCAGGTAATAAACACTTTATATCAGAAACCACACAGCTAGGTACCATTAGAATCCTTTCAGCTATGAGAAACCTGAGGGACAAAGAGGTTAAGCAACTTGCTCAGGGATCCACAACTAGTAAATGACCAGCCAGTTTCAAACCCCATGAGCTGATAGCTTGTAGTGAACTGAGGCACTGTTCAGCTCACCGGTGACATGTGAATGATGAATAGTACTTTCTCGGTGCTTGTCACAAAACTGACACAAGACGGTTGCTGAAAGCTTCCTTGTTCAGAACTTTAGGCAGATTCTTCCTATTGCTTTGCTAATAGGAAGAGGCAAGGGAAATTATCTCGAAATCTGTGTGTGAACAAGGAGAAAAAAGTATGGAAGTGGGAATGGCAGGGCTCACCATCAGGAGGCAAAGTCTGGCATCTTCAGCCACGCAAGCTAGACCTTTGTGGAGTTGATTTCCGAGGGTTCATTGAAAAAGGGCATGATTCTGGGCCATGTGCTGCCAGACAGGGACTATCGACTACCTAAGAGGCCTCAAAATGTAATTTTGCTTGTATAATAACAAATTACATCTATGAGTTTAGACCCAGAAAATCATTGCTCTATTTCAGGAAGAGAGCAACAATGTACTTGTTTATGTTATGTTTTTTAATGGACATGGAGATTTTAGACAATAGGAAGCTTATTAATAAGTCAGTAATTGGCCCTGGCCGGTTTGGCTCAGCAGTTACACTGTTGACCCAATGAGTCTTGAGTTTGATTTCAGTCAAGGGCACATACCTTGGTTGCGGTGTGGGAGGCAGCCAATCGATGTGTTCCTCTCACATCGATGTTTCTTTCTCTCTCCCTCTCTCCCACTCTATCTGAAGATAAATGAAAAAATATCCAGTGAAGATTTTTTTTTAAAGTCAGTAATTGGATGTGTTCTCCAAAAAGCCAGTTTATAGAAACGCAGGAAGCTGTGGTTCCACCATTGGTCAGACCACACACATCAGGAACACATTCAGGTCTGGGTGCATCACTTTAAACGGAATAAGATAACCACTTTGTCAAAGTGGGACTTTTATGTTTGTATTCTAAAAGTTTAGATTTTGATATGCCTGTTTATATGTTATTCAGTTCATTTGAAACAAAGTCAATAGGCAAACTTGTGTTTCTGGAATAGTGGAAAGATGAACTATTTATAGAGACCTTTAATTTTTGAAAATGCAAAGTATTTTCTCTAGTATTTTGCTGAGATTTATGAAAAGGAGACAAGGGAGAATGCAGGTACAAAATAATCTAAATTTTATACCTACAAGGGGGGGCGGTACGAGGCTACAAGCCATTCAAGATGGTGATGTTACTATGTATAAGAACAGATTGTGGACACTGGCAAATATGTTTTGCTCTAAAGGAGGTTGTATTCTGTAACATTTTTCAGTGATAAGTATGTACACAGATACTATATTTATTTTTATTTTTCCCGATTCACTTTTTTATTTTATGGAAGACTTTTACCACTTTTATGTAACTATTTGCCAAAAGAGGTTTTTACTAGCGTATTTTTGTCAAGGAGCCTAACCTCTGGCTAGAACTGAAGCAGATTAAGAGGTGTAGGGTGAAGATGGGCAAGGAATGGGAAGCCATATGAGAGGAACTTGCAGACCTCGTGCCCCCCCTCCCCCAAATGTGATATTTTAGAAGGAAATTGGAGCAGCACAGAAATGAAGGAAGCAATGGGAATGAGGGTGGCTCCTGGGACTCCAGAGACTAAAAATAAGTACCACATGCCCTCTGCTCTCTCATTCTCTCATATCCACTTTTCTTTGGGTTTTGACTCTCTCAGCCTTCTGTTTGTGGCTTCTCTGTCCCAGCCTCTGCTGGACAGATGCAGGTGGCCTCGAGTCACTGGCTTGACTTCCGATGCCATTCCTTGGACCAATCACTGTGGCTGCAGAAATTCTGGCCCAGCTAGGTCACTGCCCACCCGTCTGACATTGCTTGTGAGAGGGTGCAGAGCAGGAGGGGTTCGACACAGTGGAAGAACTACAAGGGCAGTCTTAGCTTGATACAGCAAAGTACTTTCAGTGCTGCTTAAAGACCACTTGGGCAGCCTCCTGAGGTACTAGGTCCTCACCATTGGACATGTGTATGGAGCGAAGGGGGGCAAGACGTGTTCAGTGACATTGTTGAAAGGTTCGGATACTTGTCACGGATGGTTTGGCTGATTACCTTTCAGTATCCCTTTTCAGCCTGGAGTCTGTTAGCCTACAAGATGCTATCATGCAATTTCCTTTATGTTAATGACATAACTGCCCACTTGTGTGGTGCTTTGCATTTTGCAATAAAAACATCAACAATAAGAAATGGATATAATAGTGTACAAAACATTTCTTTGAGCTTTGTAATTAAACTTTCCTATTCTTTCCACTCGCAGGTTTATGTTGAACCCTAGGATGCTTATGATTGGCAGTTATGTGGGCATCCTGCGATTCATCCACAAGATGTCAAATCTTTGGCCTCACTTCTGATATTTCTATAATCATCTCACACCCTCCTCACTGTCCTTTTTCTGTGGGTGGTGTGCTTCAGGCCACAAAATAAGTGCTCAGTGATGCCATGTGAATGAATTATTTAATGTACACAACTGCACTCCTTGAAAGCTGTAAATATTGTCTAATAATCTGCTGCCCCTTTGAAAGTTATTGTGAGAATTCGAGCCCAGTACTTGGCTTTTGTAGATGAGTTTACATGTGAACATGATTAAAATAATGATTTATATTTCAGGAAGCCATGAAGCAGCTAACCCAGCTTCTCTCAAAGGATCTCGGAAAGGAGCTCTATGAACTTTGGGAGGTGAGTATTTGTGATGGGTTGCTTTTTATTTATTGTGGCTGAACTTGCATGCCTCATCGGTGTTTTTTAGTTAACTTAGATTATCTTAACAAGCTGTCTCTAACTTACCACCTGCTGGTTTGTCTGTTTCTCACCTCTCAGCTGCTGCAGGAATTTCTCATGGCTAAATTAATTTTTCTGCCCTCCAATTTCCCCATTGCCCTTGTCACCATAATGCCTGCTACAGATCCTGACCCATAGCCCCTGGGTTTCCTGATGCATTGCTTTCAGCCCCAACCCTGCCAACCCCACCAACCCCATACCCATCCACTCATTTTTGGTCCTTAAAAAGAACATGGGCTTTGGGTGGTTCAGAAAGAGGTTTGACTCCCACCTCACCGCTCCCTGGCTCAGTGACCTTGGGCATGTTCCCCTCTGCATGTTGCCATCTATGAAACCTTGAAGGGTTGCTGGGCCGACCGAGGTCAAGGTGAAGTGCTGCCGTGATACCCACACAGAACAGGGGCTCCGTGTTCATTCCTTCCCAGTGCTGCGGAGGCCGCATGGCGGAGGGAAAGGGCGTAGAAAGCCATTGTGTTCCCATTGCCCTCCTACTGCTGTTTCTCCTTTGGGAAGAGAAGCCAAAACAGACCCCCGCCTCCTGCGGTTCCTCACTTCCCTCCCACCTGACCCGGCTGGCCCTTCCTGGCTTGTGCCCCAGCCCACTCCTGCTCCAGGGTGGCTCTGCCTCCCACTCTCACTTCGCATGTCGCCTTCCAAGCCCTGTGCCCCCTCCTGTCTGCAGAGTCTGAGCTGCCACCTGTTCCTTCACGCCTTCAGGCCCCCCCGGCCTGGCTCTGCCCGAGCCTCGGAGCTGGCGGAGCGCCCCTCCCCGAGTCTTCCCACTTGGGTGCTGGGGTAGGTCTTTCCTTGACTTGAGAAGATGGCAACAAATACGAAGTGCCAGGGTCAAAACCCTGAGCAGATATTCCCCCCAGAAATGCCATTTGTCTCAGTGCTGAGGTCTGTACTGTGCTGTCATGTCTGTCCTTCAGCTGCAATGTGAATGCAGTGACCCTCTGAAGGCAGGGGGTGCCGCAGAGAGGGGCTTGCAGCCAGGAGACCGCGGTTCGAATCCCACCTCCTGGCCACATGCCCTTCGGGGAGTTACTTGGCTCTAGTCAACCCATTTGCCCTCTAGAAACACAATAATTACCGCTCCACATACCTTAGCCACAATTAGAAATTTACAAAGTTCAGTTTTAGTTTTTTAAACTTACCAACCTTAACTCATCTGGCAGTAAAATCTTACCTGACTCAACTAGATGCTGTTTAGAGTCCCCGCTCATCCCTTTGATGTGAAAATTAATATGCTTTGATGTAGAAATAGTCGTGTGTTTGTTAACTGAGTCTGCCCTAGATGCCACTAGAGGTTTTCTGTGATATACTATATGTACCATATTTTCTAAAATTAAAAAAAAAAAGTACAGAAAACTGAAACAGTTCTGGCCTCAGGGTTGAGGATGAGAAATTGTGGGCGTTTAATACTTACCTTGACAAAGAATTGTGAAATGTAAATGTGGCAGAGGTTACCTGGTATCTGGCTGGAGCCTGGCTCAGATGGTATTTGTTACTTGGTACAACAAGGTTTCTTTAGGAAAAAGATTCCGTCCTTCCAAAGTATGTACTTGCAGGAGCACTTTTGGAACACTGTGAATTTGGGGAATAATGGAGTGGAGTTGTGTCGTACTTAATACATTTAAACACACACACGCGCGCGCACATAAAAGTGGCCCCTGAACTTATGACACTAGTTCCATGTATTATCTCTTAAGGAGGAAAGAACTCATAATTTGAAAACCTTTTGCAAAAAATTTGTAATCTTGTGGCTCCTAATTATTGTAAATATAGTGGCAATATCTGTTATTTTCTTAGTTAGCCATCAACAATGGGCTAAATAAAGCTTAATGCAAAACCTACTTAATTACAACAGTATTTTTCAAATGCAGCAATCACTTAGAAAGACTGTAGATTTTGAAAGCTATAAAACACAGAGCATTAAAGGACTCTATAGCCCCCAAACAGGTAATAATTGTATGATCTTGTAAAAGCCATTGGTTGAATTAGTTAAGCTTGTTTAAGAAGATCTCAGGACAGGTACAGTGACCCCCTAGAATGTGACAGTCCTCCTTTAGAATTGTGGCTGCCGGGCCAACACCACCTTAAGGGAAGACTGCAGAGGGTTAAATTCTTTGCTGGTAATACTGTGGGATGTCGATGACTGATGTGGAGGAGATACATTTCGAGCTTTTCTATTTTTTGAGATGAACTTCATCTTGTACATGCTATGACAGGGATGGGGAACTCATTTTTTGTGTTCTTTTTATTTAGGGCCAGAGGGGGAAAATGAAGACCGTATGAATAAGTAGCAATACATGTTTTCAGAGAGAATTATAGAAATTTATTTATAAAAAATATTATTCAAGGCCCCTAAACTCTCCTTAACCAATTAGCACACCTCTGTGAATGAACAAGCTACTTCAGGTCGGTAGGGCGGTCACAGGCCCCAGACGTACAGACTGAGCTCGAGTTAAGAATCAGTAGTGTTTATTGGTTTATTAGTGAAGAGCGTGAGTGTGTGTGTGTGTGCTGGTGAGCTCATGGATATTTAAGATGATCTGGAAGTCATAAAACTAAAGGGGGGAAATGTACATACTTAATATTGATATTATTTTGTTAAGAACATTTTGGACATCAGAATTATCTTTGATTCCTTGACCATTTCTCCCCATCCTGTGCCTATTAAAGCCTGCTACTTCAGTAACTCTTTCTATACACGAGCCATGTCTTTTGCAGCCCAAAGTACCTTCAACAGAAAATCCTAGCTCTGGGCGGTACCGAAGAAGACGCTGCACGTGCTGCGGTTCTTTCTCTCTGATGGGGGTCGAATGGTGTCCCTTCAGATCCATGTGTACCTTCGAATAGGACCTTGTTTGGATAGGACTTTTATAGGGTAATCAAGTTTAAGTGACTGGTGTCCTTCTGCGAAGGGGAGTCTGCACTCAGACACGCACCCTGGGAGAAGCCGCGTGAACACGAAGGCCATCCGCACGCCAAGGAGAGGCCTGGGGCGGACCCTCCCTCGCGGCCCTCAGAAGGAACTGACCCTGCCAGTGCCTTGATTTCCAGCTTCTGGCTCCCAGAACTACGAGACAATAGATTTCTGTTGCTTACGCCACCCAGTTAGTGGTACTTGTTACAGCAGTCCTAGTAAATGAATTCTTTTCCTCTCTGTCTCTGACACCTTTGGTATTAGGCAGGAGCTACTTTATTATATTTTTACATACTTTTAACATTATCTCAATGTTCTGTCTCGGTCTTTACTATATCTGTTAGAATTTTGTCAAGTTAAAACTGAAGCAAAACCCATTTTTAACTCCATTATTTTATGGATAAGATAAGAATACTAAAGGCTGAATGGCCTTACTTTACCCAAGGTCTCTCTTTTAAAAAAATTTTTTTTTCTTTATTGATTTTAGAGAGAGAGAAAAAGAGAGGGAGAGAGATAGAAACATCGATGAGAGAGAACATCAACTGGCCACCTCCTACATGCCCCCCACTGGGGATCCGGCCCACAACCTGGACACGTGCCCTGACTGGGAATCGAACTGGTGACCCCTTGGTGCATGGGTCGATGCTCAACCGCTGAGCCACAGCGGACGGGCTGCCCAAGGTCTCTTTAGCAGTGGGTGACAAAGCTAGGCCACAAGCCTGCCTCCTAGTTCAGCATCTTCTTTATGTCATTATGCTATATGTTGGTTAATTGAACAAGCATTTATAGTTCTATGTGTATTCATGGTACCACTTATTATAATAAGGTACCACTTATTAATAAGTCAGTTACCTATTACTATAAGTAAGAGACTGAGTTTTTGAAGGCTGCTGTATTTGTAACAAATTACCACAAACTTGGATGGCTTAAAACAACAAAAATGTATTGTCTCACAGTTCTGGAAGCTAGAAGTCCAAAATTAAGGTGTCGGCAGGACTGCTCTCTGAAGTCTCTAGGGGAGGATCCTTCCTTGCCTCTCCCTAGCTTCTGGTGAGTCTCGCTTTTAGCTTTGGCATCCCTTGCCTTATAGACACGCTGACGACTTTAGTCAGATGGTGTACTCCCTGTGTCTGTATCTGTATCTGTACCCAACTTTCCCTCTTCTTATGAGGACACCAGCCGTTGGATTACGGTCCATCCTAACCCGGTATGAATTTATCTTTATTTGATTACATCTGCAAAGATCCTATTTCCAAATTAGGTTGCATTCACAGACATGAATTTGGGGGCAGTATTATTAGATCCAGTATACAAACCCATATTACCTAAGTATTTTTATAGTTCATGTCCAGTATTCTTAGTACATGGGCTTCAACATCACATTTCTATGTTCAAATGCTGGTCCTTCTCTTTGGTAGCTCTGTGATCTTGGGAAACTTACTGAACCACCCTAGGCCTTAATTTCCTCATCTATAAAATGGTAACGATAATAGTATAGCTATCTTATAGGTTTGTATGTATGGCAGTCAAATCAATTAATATGTGTAAAACATTTAGAATATTGCCTGATACATAGCTCTATTTTTCTTCTATCTTCAGTCCATATGTTCTGATTTTGAATTAAGATATATCAGCTAAGGCAACAGAAACAAAGGAAAAAATGAACACGTGGGAATACATCAGATTCAAAAGCTTCTGCACAGCAAAAGAAACACTCTTGTGTATTTTGCAATTCCTGGTACTGTTATGGTGTTGTGACCCTCAGTTTTGTTATCAATGTTACCTCTGAGGTTTTTGGTTTTGCTATTCCTTTGTTCTGTAAGCTTTTTTTTTCTTTCTTTCTTTCTGTTTCTTCTGTTTTGCTCCTGTTTGTTTCCCAAGCTAGAAACTAGGAAGTCATTTATGACTCTCCCTTTCATTCACTTTCACATTGTGGTTTGCTTCTTCATCCTTAACATTTCTTAACTCTGCCCACTTCTCCCCATCTTCATTGCCAGATTCTCCTAACTTCTCTGCTAGTGCTACAAAGTCTCAAAGCCCGATAGCTCAGCTTCCAATCTAGCCATCGTTCACACCGAAGCTAGAACGCTCTTTGTAAAATGCAAACCTGATCACGACACTTCTTCCTGGCACCTTTCAGTGATGCCCAGCAGCTGCAGGATAAGCTGAGACTCTGCCACGTAAACCACAAGGCCTTTCAGGGAGCTGGCTCTTCTCCCCCCTTCAGCCTTTTCCTCCCCCCTTCTCCCTTTAGTTCTCCATCCTGCCCTTAGGAACTATTTGCAGTAAGTTCCCCGAAGATGCCATAGCACCTTCTCACTTCTAGAGCAGTGCTGTCCCCCCACCCTGCTTCCTGGGGGCAAAGTGAAATCGAAGAATGCCAGTTCCATTATTTTTTCAGAGAAAACCCAGTGATTTATATCTGAAAAGAAATGTGTATTTTCACTAGACTTTGTCATAGAATATATTATTTCCCAGTGGTCTTGTAATCTTTTTTCTCACTTTCAACAAAAAAATCCTGGACTGCTATGCTTAGAGTACTCTATTTATTTTTGTTAAATAATAAGCTTAAATTTATAAAATATAAGTATAAATGTAAATAAACATTTAAATTATGTGTAACTATTTCTAAGTGCCTTTGAAATAAAACAAAATGTATTGGTCTTATATTAAAATGATTTCTCTTTACAATTTAAAGCTCTATCAAAATTCAAATAGCTGCCTTTATAAAAATAAGTCATTTAATAAAAACCAAGAAACCTTCAGTGATTCACATCACATTATCCTGCCAAAAAAGCATGACAGGTTCATTATTGAACATATCTGGGGTGGAATTACAAATGAGAACTTTGCAGGGAAACCAACTGGGAACACTTTGGTTTTAACAGAAGAATAATTTTATATAGTATTAATTGGGACTTGTGGTTGTATGACGTGTGTCATGCTAGGAAAAAGACCTCCCGTAGCTTCTTATTTCAGGTCTGCACTGAGGAGGGAGGGACCAGTGGGAAGAGGAAAGGTAAAATCTGCTCCCTGTCCACTGCCCTCACCACCCCCTGCCACCAGCACATGCACACAGCCCACTGCATGACAGTTCACAGATCCCGACTGTGTCCTCCAGAGGTGTAACCAGAGAGACTTAAGTCCTCCCTATTTAGAAAGTAAGGACAGCCCAGCCAGTGTGGCTCAGTGGATTGAGTGTTGTCCCATGGACTGAGAGGTCTAGTTTCAATTCCCGGCCCAGGTTTTGGGCTCCATCCCCAGGAGGGCATGGGCAGGAGGCAGCCGATCGATATTTCTCTTTCCCCCTTTCTCTCTAAACAATCAATAAAAACCATATTAAAAAAGAAAGTAAGGACAGAGGTTCCAAGTGTAAAATGGTAATGAAAATTAAATGAGAAAACTAGAAATTTTCTCAAAGGGAAAGGAAACCTAACATTAAACGGAGAGAGAAATAATTTGAGAAGCATGAGGTGAAATATTAGCTTGAAGTTAAAAAAGATTTACACCACTTGGGTGGATTAAAGAATAATTGTCTTGAAATGAAGACAAGATACTTAACAGGAAGAAAAATGCTTGAAGTGTCAAGATGAACAAATGAGACTCCTAAGGCATCGGGTAAAACATGGAATTGTGAGCACATCCTTGCGTGGAGTGACGATGTCCACTGTGAAATTACAGGTGAAGCATCTCTGTGCGGGGTCTGTGCACACTGGAGAAATGTGGCCAGTTCAGAATGTATGTGCCTTTAGCTGTGTCTCGTAATTTTAGTATCAGAATCGGAATTTTCCCAGATTACCCTATCATGAGTTCTAATCATGCTGCTCTAATTATCCCTGTACTTAGGAGTATGAGGCCCAATCTAGTGCAGAGGCCAAATTTGTGAAGCAGCTGGACCAATGTGAGATGATTCTTCAGGCATCTGAGTACGAACACCTTGAGAAGAAACCCGGGAGACTGCAGGACTTCTATGATTCCACAGCAGGTACTCAGTGCTGTTTTCCGGAAGTGTCATTATAGCTTGGCTTCCTCCTAGTATAGTAAATAACATTTTGTTAGTGTTACCCTCTTCTGACCTTTCCATACGGAGCATCGAAGAGGAAAACAGTGTGATTCGTGGGGAGAGCTGGCCGGGTGCAGGATAGCATTGCCGCCCTGGAGTCTTGAGTGCCGGGTTCACGGTCACACTTACGAGCTGTGTGCCCCTGGGCAGGCTCCTGACCTCTCTGTGTCCTTTTTGAAAAACAGAAGGCATAATAACACTTATCCTGCTTAAGTCATGGGTTGGTTTTGAGGTTCACAAGAGGTAATGCATTGAAAGTGCATTGTGATCTCTAAGTGCCTTATAGGTGTAAGGTCATGTGAGGCGGGGGTAGAAACAGATTTAAAGCAAGATAACCCCAAATGGCTTAAGTTACCATACTAGTTTTATGGCACAGACCTGGAGCCAAACTGCTTGGGTTTGAATCCTGGTTCTGCTACATAAAATCTCTGTAACCTCCAGTATATTACTGAACCTAGCTCTGGACCTTAGTTTCTGTATTTTAAAAATGTAGATAATTACAGAATCTACTTTATAGATTCTGATATAGAATCTTGAGGATATAGTGGATTAATTCATGTGAAGTCCTTAGACTAATACCTGGTAATAAGCCTTAGCTGTCTGTATTCTGATACAGTTTCCAGAGTGAGGAGTTAAGTACCTGAATTAATGGTAGCCGGTGTTCCTGTCTCTCCTGGGAATAAAACTCACGTCTCCCCGCTGGGAGCTCTTCAGGCTCAGCCCAGCCTCCACCCCTTCGAGAGTAGTTAGAGAGAGCCTTTCTGGACCTCTCAGAACCCGCATGTGGCCCCACCAAAGAGAGAGGGTCCCAGATCACAGACTACGCTCTAAAATATGATCTGCACTGCAATGAAGTTGATTCAGTTTTCCTTCTCTGTTTTCCAGCCCACTACACCTGCATTAGGCACAGCCCTCGTTATTTCTGTATTGGGCTCTTGTTATAACCACCTAACTGAGCCTGCCAGGCTGGCCATTCATCCTGCATGCCACAGTGTTTTCCTCCTTCGTACTTATAGGTATCATCACATGTTTGTTTTTAAAGCTCTGTAGCTTTTCTCGTCCTAATAAATAAAATCCTGACACTTTTGAGTGGCCTATATAGCCCTGAAGCCTAAGGCCACTCATCAATCTGGTTTCCTTTCCTAAACCTCTCTGTCAAAATTAGCTGTTCCCTTTTTCTCAGTCTGCACTTGCCATGGTGTTCCGCAGTCTGACTTCCCTAACGATGTTGCTCCTTGGGTCTCTTCCCAAACCTCCACTGGCTCACCCCATCCTATAAGAAGGTGTTTGAGGGCCAAGACCAGCTTTGTCTCATCTGTCTTTGATGTAGGTGGTATTAAAAATGTTTGACTTCAGTTAAATAAGATAATGTAAACTGGGTCAGCAAACTATGGCCCAAGGGCCAAATTGGTCTGCTGTGCTTGTTCATATAAAGTTTTATTGAAATAACTACACTCTTTATCTATTGCTTATACCACTTTAGTGCTACAACACAGAGTTAAGTAATTGGCAACAGAGACAGATAAGTCCACAAAGCCTGAAATATTTACTGTCCAACTCTTTACAGAAAAGGTTTGCCAACTCTGTTATAAGGAATGATTGGGTTCTAAGATAGTATGTTTCACTTGTAGTTAAAATGCAAGTAAGTCTTGTTTATGTGGTGCTTTGCATTTTATCATGATTATCTTCTATTTTGACACATTCTCAATGAAAAACAAAAAATGAAACATGAAGATACTAGTAAAATAAAACATGTGGGAGCTGGAAGTATCACCTCGTTCAAACTCCACATTTTATTGAAGAAGAAACTTGAGCCTGGAAAGAGGGGGATGTGCCCATAACTGAGTTGAGATTAAAATTCACTGCACTGAGTTTCCATGTAGTTCTTCAATCAGAGGCTGCCTGGTGACGTTTCTCCTAGTTCTGTCTAATCGACAGGTTTGCCCGATTCTCATCTCTATGCATGGTGGCATCTGGGGTGACAGAGAGTAAGCTCCAGGTGGTCCCCTCTGGCCCCTATCCAAATCGGAAGGAAGAACCTGTGATTGTGTTCTGCGTGCAGTAAACCATGGGTCAGATCACAGAGTCAAGCCCCTGACAAGTGCCTAGGATCACGCCAGAGAAATTGATGTATTCTGTCAGCCTTATCATCTTCCATCTTCTTGCCTTGCAGGAAAATTCAGTCACCCCGAGATAGTCCAGCTTGTTTCTGAACTTGAGGCGGAAAGAAATGCTGACATAGAGGCTGCAGCCGGTGAGCCGCACTCCTGAGATGTCTTTGTGTGGTTGCACTCCTGTAACAGACATTTTATTTTTCCACTGAATGGTGTGGTGTTTGCCCCTGTCGGTCTGTTGATTTCCCCAGATGTGAGTGTTTATTTTCAAGTGCCTGGACTCCAGCAAGAAACGTGATACAATTTGGGCCAAAAAAGAAGCCAAAGAACAGGATGTGGTCATGAAAATGCATAGATGAAGACTGGGGGAGGTGGGGGGGGGCATCTTAATTGGAGATTTAAAATCTATTGAATTTATATAATACATCCCTGAGGGCTGGATTCATTGAGTGATAGGAAATTTAGTTATGATTGCTTTTCAGAACAGGTTTTTCAGCTTAGTGATAAGGATCCAGGGAAAAGAATGCATTATAATACATTCCCTTCTCAATGAAAGGCTGCTTTATTCAGACAATCACCCTCCGGAGCCAGATTTTTAATTTCCCTGTGACCTGCTTTGATCATGGATTTGCAAACCTGCTAACAGGTTCTGGCCCTTCCCCCATTCTGTTTGTCATTTGGAAATATAAATTGGAACATGCAATTTCAAATGCTATGTGTCTTATGTGTTTTTCCCTTTCTGATTTACAGATGTTTATACCTTGATTATAGGAATGTTTATCACCAAGTGAGAAATATGTAATAATAAGAGTATTGCTGGAGTCACTGGACCTTATATAGGGAACACATCAGACCTGTGTTTTTCCCCCTCATTTCCCTTTCATAGGATAAGTAATCTGCCTGCTGGCCTTTAAATGATGCTCAACCATTGAATGGTGAGGAAGGGAAGACTATTTGGTGCAAACCTGCTTAATATTTTGCACTGACAGATTTTGGTGTGGAACATGATGCCTGTCCCTTTAATTCGAATGTCAGTTTCCATTTGGAGGCAGCCTTTTAGGCTGGCATGGTAAGGAATCCAGGCAGCGTTTCTTTGGAAACT
The DNA here is from genome assembly GCF_014108415.1 of Molossus molossus. Lineage (NCBI taxonomy): Eukaryota > Metazoa > Chordata > Mammalia > Chiroptera > Molossidae > Molossus > Molossus molossus. The sequence continues at coordinate 79,470,414 of NW_023425402.1, read as the reverse complement.
CTGCAGTCTCCATGGATACCCAATCTGCAGGAAGCAAGGTGCATGATCTCTTCAGAAGCAACACACACATGTACATATAGCTTGCTGCTCTGTTTTGAAAAGAGCAATGCTGCTCTGAATCCAAATACTGCTCCATCATAACAACAGTATTTACAAGGTGATAAATGGGTGAAAATCAGCAGAATGTGGTTATTATTAGAGATACAGTTAGAGAAACAAAACGACATTATTAGTATTTTGGAGTTTTTTCTCCTGGCATGAAAATATGCACACAAAATAACTTGAGATAAAGTTCAAATATTTATAACCAAAAGATTTTCTGTGGCCCTGGAGTATTATTTGGGATATTTTGCCTGCTATATTTTTTATAAATTCACAGACTTTGGAACCCTCTACTGGGTCAGACTTAATACTGGTCACTTCATCATTCTCTCAGTTTCCATTTACCTACCAAGTGAGAGTTCACACAGTGCCATGCCTTCCTTATTGAGGTAATATGTTTTAAAACAATGAAATATAATGGTGGTATAAATAAAATTGTAAGAATAAGATGAAGATTAATTTTTTTAAAGATAGCTATTGAATTCACCAGCCAATGTCTGCAAATATTTGAGCATTATCACTTAAAAAAAAAAAGTATTTTTCTTGGAAGATAACTTGCTACTTGCCTGGAATTAGTTTTCTGAATAGCAAATCCTATAGTTGTGATGCAGAGTAAATACTTATTCTGGGGTTGAACTGTTGGCTCACAAACTGGCCACCATACATGAAAAGCAAGGAGAGATGGAAGAAAGAGGCAGACCACTCCAGACTGGTAGGTGGCAGTTTTAATAAGAAAGGGAACTTGCATATGAGGCTTGTTAGGGGTGGTCACAAGATGGGCAGATCTCCACACCTGCCCACCAGAATCTTAAGAGTAAAGAGGACTTGACTGTGTTCAGTCACATATACCATCCAGATGGTCTCAACAAGGCATTACGGTATCTTTGAAATAGCTCCCAGTATGGGAACGTACATTCCAAGGACGGGTGTGGGTGAGGAGCCTCTGATTGCCCAGGTCCAGCTTGCAAGTCAACCAACAGTCACATCCTCTTGATGACCTCTTCCAACATGAACCCCCCAAATATTCCTTGTTATCTTCTTTGAATGCGGAAGAGAGACTACCCAACACTAAAGGAGGTGAGGGCAAACGGCAGGGCTGCAGGAGGCACCCCTCAGACCAGTCCTCCCCAATCCCTGGGGCTCATTGGAGGGACGGTTCTTTCCCCAAAACAAGTCCTTGTTTCTTCCTTGTGGGCTAGCATTTCATGAGCTGTTACATAATTCTCAGTGTCTCTGTATTTGGAAAAAATGTTGATTCTAACCGAACCTGTTTATCTGACAGTCTTATAATACAGTGATACCTCGGTTCTCGAACATAGTTCGTTCCAGGAGGACGGTCGAGAACCGAATTGTTCGAGAACCGAAGCAATGAAACCCAATAGGAAAGCGTGACTCCACAAAGCGTGACTCTCTCTCTGCACTCACACTGATGACGCAAGCAAGGCGCGCTGGGCCGAATGAACGCCATTCGGCTCAACTCGGCTCATCTCGGAAGTTCGAGTTCCAAATATTTGTTCGGATTCCGAGACAAAAGTTTCTTGAATCTCCTGGTCGAATACCGATTTGGTCGAAAACCGAGGCGTTCGAGAACCGAGGTATCACTGTATATGCTCTGGGGTAAAGGACTGATGAAGTGCCTTGTGAAAAGCATTCTCTGCACCCAGCATCCTTATTTAAGTTATTTGCTAGTCTTCATATTCAAAGTGAGATTGAGGAGAATCTGTTGGAGAGTCAGGATAATTTTTGATTTGCCTTAATACATACTCTTTATAATATAAATTAAGTAAAAAGTGAAGAACAAAAGATTGCATCATTTTTAGAGGTCATCCAAAGTAATCATAGCCCTGCTGGTGTGGCTCAGTGAATTGAGTATTATCCCATGGACTGAGAAGTCTGGTTCGATTCTTGGTGTGGGTACATGCCTGGGTTGCAGGCTCCACCCCATGGAGGGGCATTCAGGAGGCCGCTAATTGGCATTTCTCTTTTCCTGTCCAAAAAAATAAAAAACATATTTTAAAAAAGCAATCATAAAATTTTGCAAAATATAATTAGTTTGAAATTATATTTGAAAACACCAGGTTTGAAGTTGCTTTACCTTTTATATTTAAATCACTTTTTAACATCACCATCTTCCAGTGTCACACCCACTCATACTCCAATTTGATAAGTGAGGAGAGTGTTGAGGTTGAAGTTTGCAACCTTATGCACCATTTTATAGTAAAAGTAAAACAAACTGCAAGCTGACAGGTAATTCTGGATGAGCAGCTTAGGTTCTGGTGTCCTCTTCATGGACCACTGCATGGCTGGTGTATCACGGCATTCCATAACAAAGCACGCAGTTTGCTCTGTTTTCTACCGGTCAAGAGCAGACTTATAAGAAGTTGTGTAATTTAGGGTAAAGTGCAGATTGCTTTGCTGACATAACTTACCAATGTTTATAGTCTTTATGAGACGTGAGTTTAAGATAAAGTTGCAGGGTAAATTTATATTTTTCATCAAAGCAACAGTATTTAAAAAGTGAAAATGGTTACTTTATAGATGGCCTTTTTTTAAAGCCAGTTTATTTTGTAATCACAGTTCACTTTGGAATTTTTGATTATTGAGATATGGTAGTCCCCCATCATCCATGGGGTATACCCAAGACCCCCGTTGGATGCCAGAAACTGTGGATAATACCCCTATATATACTGTTTTTCCCTATACATACATCCAGTTTACAGCTTCTTATTGGCCTATCCAAATTGCCAACATTACTCTTCTTGCCCTTTGGAGCCATTAGTAAGCAAAATAAGGTTGACTTGAACACAGACACTGCAATACCGAGGCAGTCCACCTGATAACTGAGACAGCTACAGAGGGACCAATGGGCATGGAGCATATACATTTTGCAGACACTAGACAGAGAGATGCCATTCACGTCTCCAGCAGGACAAAGAGGGATAGCTCGAGATTTTGTGATCTGCTTAGAATGATGTGCAATTTAAAACTTACGAATTGGACGTCCGGTCAAGATGGCGGGTAGGTAAACGCGGTATCTTGCCCTCCCACAACCACATCAAAGTTACAACTAAACTACAGAACAACCATCATTTAAGACCGCCTGAAATCAAGCTGAATGGAAGTCCTATAACTACAGAATTAAAGCAGCAACCACATCCAGACTGGTAGGAGGGGCAGAGGCCCGAGGGGCGGAGGGGCTGGTCCCACACCCACGTGTGGCGGATAAAAATCAGGAGGACACCTCGGCTGGGAAGGTCCTCAGGGAAGGTCCTCCCTGAGGACTGAGGGGTCCCTGTCACACACCAGGTGCCCCGCTCAGGGTTCCAGCGCCAGGAAGAGAATCCCCATAACTTCTGGCTGGAAAAACCAGCAGGAACTGAGGCTGAGGGAGGCTGAGGCGGCTGGAGCCCCAGGCAGCTCCTTAAAGGGCCCGCGCACGGACTTATCGGACTCTCTCCCTCTAAGCTTGGAGGGGAGGCAGCTCGAGGGGCGCCAGAGACATACAGGGAAGAACTGAGCTGTTTGGCACTGGAGTGAGGGCTGGAGAGGGGGCTTTCTCCGGGACAAATGTGCTGTCAGAGGCCTTTGTTCCTTTGGTGAGCCCTTCCCTGGGGCAGCAGACAGCGGCCATATCTGGGACTCCAGCAACCTGGCTCACACTGGTAGCCCCGCCCTGGTGACTCCCTGAGGCCCCACCCCACCCAACTTTCAGGCCCACCCAAGCTGTTGCCACTTGCTTAATCATAGCGATTGGCCTGTCTTGAATCCTGCTTCAGATTTTCCTAAATTCTTTCAAACAAGCAGCATCTGTTCTCAGCTAGCCCTATACCTCTCGTTAAGTAATACACAGAAACAGACACAGGGAGGCAGCCAAAATGAGGAGACAAAGAAACAGGTCCCAAATGAAAAACAGAACAAAACCCCAAGAAAAGAACTAAGCGAAATGGAGATAAGCAACCTAACAGATGCTGAGTTCAAAATACTGCTTATAAGGATGCTCAATGAACTTAGTGAGAACCTCAGTGAACTTAGTGAGGGCCTCAAGAACATAAAAAAGGACCAGTCAGAAATGATGGATGCACAGTCAAAAATAAAGGAGGCATTAACTGAAATAAAGAATAATTTACACAGATTCAATAGTAGAGAAGGTAAAGCCAAGAAGCAAACCATCGATTTGGAATATAAGGAAGCAAAAAACACCCAATCAGAACAGCAAAAAGAAAAAAGAATCCAAAAAAAATGAGGAGAATGTAAGGAGCCTCTGGGACAACCTCAAGCATGCCAACATTCGCATCTTGGGGGTGCCGGAAGAAGAGAGAGAACAAGAAATCGAAAACCTGTTTGAAACAATAATGGCAGAAAACTTTCCTAACTTGGTGAAGGAAACAGACATACAAGTCCAGGAAGCACAGAGAGTCCCAAACAAGATGAACCCCAAGAGGCCCACACCAAGACACATCATCATCAAAATGCAAAAAGTTCAAGACAAAGAGAGAATCTTAAAAGCAGCAACAGAAAGGCAGCTAGTTACCTACAAGGGAGTTCCCATAAGGCTGTCAGCTGATTTCTCAAAAGAAACTGCAGGCCAGAAGGGAGTGGCAAGAAATATTCAGAGTGATGAAAAGCAACAACCTACAACTAAGATTACTTTATCCTGCAAAGCTGTCATTTAGAATCAATGGCCATATAAAGAGTCTCCCAGACAAGAATAAGTTAAAGGAGTTCATCACCACCAAACCATTATTATATGAAATGATGAAGGGTCTTTTTGAAGAAAAAGATAAAATATATGAACAAACAAAATGGCAATGAATACATGTCTATCAACAATGAAATCTACAAACAAAATGAACAGGTAGAACAAACATTCTCATAGATACAGAGAACATTTTGTTGGTTGCCAGATGGGAGGGGTTTGGGGGAATGGGTGAAAAAGGTGAAGGGATTAAGAAGTACAAATTCATTGCTAGATTGACAAACCTCAAAGGGAAAGGAGTTGTGGGGTGGGAAGAAATAAACCAAAGAACTTCTATGCATGACCAATGGACACAGACAATAGCGTGGGAAAAGGCGGGAGGGGGTCGGGAGTTGGGAGGAGGGGGTCAATGGGGGAAAAATGAGGAACATCTATAATGCATTCTACATTCAACAATAAAGATTTAAAAAATAAATAAATAAATAAATAAATAAATAAAACTTATGAATTGTTTATTTCTGGAATTTTTCACTTACTATTTTTGGACAGAGTTTGATCGTGGGTAACTGAAACTGCAGAAAGGGAAACTGAATAAAGAAGACTACGTTCTTTGTTGTGGTATAATTTCGTATATGGTCTTGATCAGATGTCATTTTCTCTTAGTAAAAGGTTACGTCCATTGCATGCAAATGCCTTAGCAGCTGTGGGACACTTGAGACTACTGCATGTCAACTTTCACATGCGAAGTGAGGGAGAAACCAGCAGCTCTGGAGTAATGGGGCAGTGAGGAAATGAAGCCTCTATGTAGATTAGAGAGACTTTTACAATTGAAGACTGTCTTAGCATCCTATAGTAGCTGAGATTATAGTTACTTACATGTTGTCTCCCAAATTCACCAGATTAGCACCACCTTTTAAGGTCATCAATATCCCTGAAGACATAAATAAATTAGGAACTCAAAGTCATCATTAAAATCAATTATTTTAATTGCTTAAATAAACATGTGATTAATGTAGTTGAGGCAGACCACAAGCAGTTTGATGAAATGTCCAAGTGTTATCCCATTGCTGGGGACAGAAAGAGCTCTATCCAGTGGACTGACAGAACTGAAACGGGGTGCTTACTCAGCCTTCAAAGACATGCATATGGTAAAGGTGTCCGAGCAAACATCAAAGCATATAATTAATTGCTCACGTTTGAAAAAGTATGTTTGGGTTACACAAAGAGATGGGTCATGACCAATTTTGTACCTGCTCAACTCAGGACATTTAAAAAGACGATCTGTGAATAATGAAGTGTGTGCTCAAGTGGTCCATTATCAACACAAATACGAATGGAAATCATTTTATGAAACTTTGTGGAGAGGCCTGGATTTTCCCAGTGGGATTTTGGTCTTCATATTAGGTGTGCAGGGGGATGATGGACCTGGGCAGCCGTCGGCCCTAGCACTGCAGTTCCTCCTCCGCCCGCCGCGGGGCGCCCCCCGAGCTCTGCGCGCTGGCGTGGGCCGTGGAGCTGAGCACCTCTTCAAAGCTGCCTCCCCCGTGGTTCGTCCCGCCTACTTTCGTCTGAAAGGGGCAGAGACGAAAAAATGCAGTTAGTTCATTCTTTCTGTAATGCTTTTATAACATTGATTCCTCTCAAGTTCAGAAATACTTTTTGTTCTTAAGAGGGTTTGTAAAGGATGTAGAGCAGTCAGTTTCCTTTGGCAGGGTGCCTGATGTCATTCATACTTGGGTTCCGGAATGGGAATAGAAACTTTCATCTTGTACAATTTTAGCAGCATTCTCTTTCTCACTTCTATGTGTAAGATTCCCAGTCCCTCCAGGAGCATAACTGGATCTGTGGATTCGATCCATCTACTCACCCAGAGAAGCGATTTAATTAATAAAAGCAACTGGATTTTCTAGATATTCCCCCAAGTTTACAAATGTATGGATGGATTTAAGTGACTTCACTTAAGTTTTCTACTTGAGATTTAACAAGGCAGCCTGCATTTTTGACAAATGTCTCGAGAAGGCAGAGGGGCTCAACGGAACATGTTTCTGATCTCTGGTTTCAGAGTTGGAGATGATTAAAGTCTTAAGCACTGGTCACTTCACATCTTTCTAGGCCATTGCCTTTAAAGGAGGAATATTCCTTAAAATTCAGTTAGTATGCTTTTCAAGGCTCTTTTTGTGTGTACTTATTGGTTAATAAGCATAGAATCAGGAAGAAAAATTTATAATTAAGAAATATGGTTAAGTATTTTGAAAGCTTCCTTATTAAAAAGTTCTTCAAAAAAATATTTACTCATCCAGAATGCTTAATGAAAGTCTCCATAATAGTCACGTTGGCCTTTCTTTAACCATTAACAATATGGAGAAAAACTCTGAGGAAAAGAACGGTGTGGACTATATAATGTTGCTGTTCTCAATCTGCTTGCTGTCTACACCTCACTGTCTCCAAAGTGATCCTGACAAGGACATAAGCCACACTGAGGAATGAATGTATCTGCCTACTGCCTAGCCTGCCCTTTTAAAACCTTAACCAGGGTTTAAAATAGTTCAATCATTGCAAAACAAACACACTTTTCTCCAATTGTCACTAAAATCTCTTTCTACCTCTTTTAAATTAAATTACTAAATTGAATTTTTCCATCTGCTGGAGGTCGGGGAATTTATTCTGGAAAGTGACAGATAATATTTTAGGCTTGGGAATCACAAATATTCAAATTAGCCGGTGTAGAAATCAGCCAAAGACAATGCATAAGTGAATGAGCATGGCTGTGTTTTAGAGAGACTACATGAACACTGAGTGAATTTCATGCAATTTAATTGTCACAGGTCACAAATATTATTTTTCTGTTTTCTTTTTTTCAGCATTTAAGAAGTGTCAAAACCATTCTTAGCTTACAGGCCACTCAAAAATAGGTGACCAGCTAGATTTGGTCCACAAGCCTTACTTTGCAGGCCTCTGGTACAGAGCATTGATTTCTCTGATCGGTATTATTTTAGCACTGGGAAGAAAGAGGGTTGCTTTCAATTATGTGATTTTTTTTTCTCACAATGATTATTTCTTTCCTAAGAGAAACAAGATTCATCCAATGTAATTTACTCTATTAATAGTTCCCATTCTCCTCTTTGTTTCATTCGTTTTTTTGTTTTGTTTTGTTTTGTTTTTTTGCAATAGAAGTTACACACAGTATTGAATCAGATCAATACAAATTACTGATGTTTTCTTCTGGGCTTTGTTTCATTCTTCTCTCCTGCTTCTTAATTTTTCTCACATCAAAATAGAAAAAGAAAGAAAGAAGGGACCACTTTGAAATAAAGCAATTTGGCAAAAGGAGTGAAATGAGGAGTTTCCTAGTCACGTGGGTTTAATGACTGCACACTACACTCCTTTAGGCAAGGACCGGCTTAGCAAAGATGTGAATAATAAACCCCTCTTGGACCCTTCCTTTCACAATGATTTTTCATCCAAGAAGTTGTCATTGTGTCCTCAAGATTATAATTGTTCTTTGCAAAAAAATTGTATTTGAATTAATGAATTGGGCTTCTTAATCGCTCATAACAAAATAACTGGTTGAAAGGACACAAAGAAACAATAAGTATCTTGCCTTTTTGTTTAAAAATCAAGTTTAAAACAGTATGCAAAAATGGCAATGCAGCATATAAAACAGCCTCAGCATCCACAGTTGAAGAAAATGATAGATGTTTTGTAAAAGATTTAGGACACAAAAGTAAACTATGCAGAAAAGAAGCTATATAAAGCAGGGTTAAACATCTATTATTTAGTCTGAAGAAAAAAAGGAATGAAAATTTTGTAATTACTGAGGAAGTGGGAGGTTTCACACAAAGTGTGAGCATTAGCTCTTTCCCATGGGTAGGCAGAAAAAGAGGAACTAGGCATTGACCAGGATGTGGGAAGCCAGTGGGATGTGAGTGTCGTTAGACCCATGGACCATCAGGCAGATGCAGAATCCAGCTTCAGGAGGTCTTGACGCAGGCTAGTATCAGTCGCTCGAGTTAGTTTGTGCGTGTTTGAAGGAGGAGGCAGGCTCTATACCTTCCATCCCAATGAGGTAAGACAGTGAGAAGCTGAGAGTGTGGGTCAAACACTTAAATCATAAAATCATATGTGAACTGTGAGCTTACCAGAGTTTCCTAAAAGCAAATGAAAATAGGTTGCTCTTTATTCTTCTTTTGCTTCTTCATAGCTCCTTCTTCTAAAGAAAACCTACAAAGCACAACTTCTACTATGTCAGAACTTGTCTAACAAGCAGCAGAATCCATCCTCTTTGGAATGTCTTGGGCTGAGAACTAAATGTTGAGAAATTGACTCCTAGGATTTTTTTGAGCCTTTTGTTTTAAAAACTAGAAATTCTAGCAAGAGAAATGTCCAAGATATGGCACGTCCCTCCCTGTCAAAAGCTTTCCCTACAATGGGTGCAATTTAATGGCTCCTACTGGTCACTCAAAGTGATGATGTTGACAAGCAGAAGCATGAAACTGCACAACTAGAAACTGCTGGTAAATGAAACCTATGAAGGCTTGATAGATGCTAAGTGATAATTTCATTCCTGGGCCTTCAACACCAAATCAGGGGCCTAATAAAGTATGAGAAGAAGACTATGTTCAAGACTCTCCCCTAAGGGGAAAGACCCGGAAGGTCTTCCAGTAAAAGACCTCCTTCCAGTACTGACCAAAATCAGTAAGAGCTCCTAGGACCTGTAGACCCTTCTCAGGCAGCACATGGGAGAGCAGTATGGTGATAGGGGATTCAGAAGCAGCTGGATAATCAGCATGGGCAAATATCTGATCTAGTTAAAGATCATCTATATTCTTAATTTTCTCAGTAATAGGGAAATGCAGAAATGGATGGTCTGCAAAGCAGTGATAATGATATCAAGATATAGTTAAGTCACTGTTTAGGTGATAACTTTAAAAAACTAATCTTGGTAGTTCCAATGATTTTTTCTGTTTTCAAAGTTCTATACATTTTAAGATTAGACTGAGTTTAATTTTGCTCTTTTTTATTCATCTGTAAACTAACTTATCTACACTCAAGTAATAAACTCAATGGATTTCTTCTAGCTTCTACTATGTATGCCGCGGGCATATTTTTAATATATCCAGGGATCAAATGAACTATTACAAAACAATGCATTTTGTGACTCGGCTCTATTTTCCCTGCATGAAAACCAAACTGCTGTGCTTAATATGGGAATTGAGTTTAGACAGCTGACAGGCAGTGAATGGCAGTATAATACCTGAAGACACATTTGTTTTTGCTAGTCCATGTCCAAACCGGAGGAGCTTTGACTTGTTATTGAACTTACACTCTAAATTCAGATTTCACAGACCCTTTGTTCCATCCACATCCTCTCACTTATCTGTTCTTCAAGGAGTAGCATTAAGAGTTCTAAGCAGCTAACCAGCAAAGAGATGAAATAAACCCGAATTTACTTTAGTGAACAGTTCCTTCCTGGTGGCATATACGAACAGCTTTGCAAGGATACAGTAACACTATTCAACCCTGGTTTCGTTTGTAAGTTTATACGTGAAGCCTGACTGCAAGGCTGCCTTCTTGACTGCACCAAGGGTTGGCAGCCCCACCTCTGGAACTAACGGCGGCAGCGACTATGCTGTTCTGATTCAATGGCCCCGATGACAAAAATTCACTTCATCTGTACCTTAAGACTTGTGACAGTTGTCTCAACCCTCTCCTCAAATGATTTGAAAGTAGGAGAATTCCTAAAATAACAAAAAAAGAGAGGTCAGCTCCAAAGACCTACCTGTCTTAGCAACTATGCTGTCTGATTTCTTCTCTTATAAACAGGTCTGCACCAGAGCCAGCTGACGGTTTGCCACCTACACCAGCCATGTTTTAACATATATTTCACTTCTGCTAGGTTAGATCCAGAAACTAAAGCTTGACAAGGAATTTTTCTAAGTAAAATAGTCAGATACTTAACTGTGGAGTAATATAGCATTTGGCAATGGTACACATGTAATAATTCTATCCTGTACCCTGAGTCATTATCAATGAGTCAAATGAGTTGCTATCACAAAACTTTTTCCCAGCTTTCTCTCTCTCTCTTTTTTTGGTAAGCATGCAGAGTTTATCTAAAGAATGTCATGTTTGAGTTTTCCCACTTGGAATTTTAAAGTTATTTATTTCAGTGAATGTGAGACAAGACAGAAAAAGCTCAGAAAAAAAAAAAAGTTTATAAGTTTTTCCTTTCCATGCCTTCAAAAGTAATCATTTGTTCATCTTCCAAAAAGCAGTGTTTTTGAAAGCCAATGCTTTATTATAAGCTGAAATAGTACTTGTCTAATGTTTGGTCAAAATGGTGTTATTAGCATATGGTATTTTTCCTTCTGAAGAGGATGTACCTACTTGTTCTCTTACCGGAGAGAATCTTCACAGTCTATTGACATTTTATTTGTGACTCATCATTGGGTGAAATGACCTCTATACCATTTGTAACTATAAGCATTAAATAATTTCATTTGGTGCTTTTTGGTTTCCTATACTAAATTTGGCCATGACATGATTTAATGACATTACCATTAAGATTAATATCACCAAATCCAACCAAAGAAACAAGAACTGAACTAAAAAATTCATCTTAAATCTTGTATCCATGTCAGCTTTCAGCAACAAGGATTGCCATCATTTCCAGATCAAATAATTCAGTTGAGCCACTCATTCTGTCTTGAGTGCAGATAAAATAAAATAAGAGGAATGGCTTGGAGAAACTTCAGAAAGGAGAAAGGCGAGAAAGGCTATAAAATATGGGCCTCATTGTGTGGTGTGGGATGAAACATTGCTCTAATACTTTTGGGGGAGTGGTGCAGTAATGCAGAGGACGTTTTTGAGCAAATTTGGCTTTCTTGGGGATTGTCTCCTAATACTCTGACATGCCAGATGATCAGAAATGCATTGCATTCTGACTGCATGAATTCCCAGCGGTGAGATCAGAATGCCTGAGCTTGGCATCACATCTTGTATTTGATTCAAACACGAGTCAAATACCTATGAATAATCCTCTGCAATACCTGTTTCATTAAGAATATTCATGAAATTATACTTGAATGACTCAAAAGTAGACATTTATTGGCATCTGACCTCCACTGCAAGTTCTATTGGCCAAGCCTGCTCACATGACAATTGTCATCCATCAGTTACATTAGGCCACAGTGGGCAGATAGTTTGTCTAATGGTTCATGGGTATATGTTAGATGAGCAAAATCATTTTTCTTTTAAAGTTAATCTCAGGCAAGTTTTGAAGACTGAATTTGACCCATAAGCCACTATCTGGACTCCTGGTTCACAGAGCAAAATTATGTTAAATTTTTACAATCTCTAGACTTAAATTTGGCAAGTCAAGGAGCTCAGAGCCTCAGTAACTGCTCAGTTTGGCTCTTTTTATGCTAGGGGGAGCAAGTCACTCAAGTACAAAGTAAGCAATCCTGAATCTATGCTCTCCACCACCAAATTAGAAAAATTGAATACTGTTATTAAATTCCCAGAGAAACCAAATAACCCCAGTGTAGAAGAGACATCTAGGACATAATAAAACAGGCATTCTTCTAATTAAATGACAGTACAATACACACTAGAGAACAGGGAGCAACTGTTTACTCAGATTTAATCATATCATATACAACTACAAACTTTTAGCACTGCAAATGACCCCAGAAAGAAATTGCCTTTGGTGCTCTCAAACTAATTAGAGTAACTGAACCCCCTGCATAATGTAATCACACCACAATATGTGATACAAAGCAGGTATCACACAAAGCACTTAGGCCCAGTTCTAAGTGAAGTGGGGGAGGGTCCCAGGGCCTTGATTCCAGTCTCCCACCATCACCATGGCAACCCAAGGCAAGCCCCATGGGAAAGCAGTAATCTGGTTCTAGCCTCTTATTGTAAACCTGATGACACTGATATTATAGAAGTGAGTTTTCCAAAGTTGCAAAGTTCATTCTTGGCAGAGTTCACTTGCAACCTGTATCCTCTAATTCGTAATCTAATGTTCACTCTACATTCTGTGACTATTGGCTTGATTTTATCTGACTGTATCAGAAAGTCAGGCTAACTGGAATCAGAGAACATCTTTCTCAGTTTTTATCTAGCCAGTAATTTTAATGACATTTTTATTGTTCAACAGATACCTCACATTAATTTATATCTTAAAGAATCCTAATGATATCCTTTCTAAACCTGTAGCCCTCCTAATCTCCTGTCCTTTCATTTCAACTTTCTTCCAGGCTTGCATTTAATTCCAGGAAAATAAACATATTTCCACCTTTGCAAGTGTGCTCAGAATGTTCTGGGCCTTGTGCTAAGTGCTTTACACAGGTTACTTTGTTTACATCTCACAACAACGATATGAAGCAGCTTTTATTTCTCCCAGTATACAGGCAGGAGAATGAAGACTGGGGTATAAATAACTTATTCCAGGGCCCAAGCTCATTGCACCTACAATACTTTTACAGAATTGTCACCCTTTTCTCCTGAGGACCATCAGAAAAGAAAATTAAGTAGGTCATGGCACTTCCTTTCATATAAAGAAGGAGAAAAAACACACACAAAGTAAATATCAATAAAGTAACACTTCATACATCTTCTGCATTGATATTACATAAAATAATTGACACACGTTACCTCATAGCAGGCATACTTATGGAGTGGCGGATGGAGTAGCTTCAGGGCAAAAGCAGATTAAAGGGAAGGAAAGAAAGAAAAAGAAGATAGTACAATATAAGTACAGGAGAAACTCCCTATTCACACTTCTAAAACAGCAACCTCAACTATCTGAAGTATCTGCTGTCACCCCACCAAGATGCTGTTTGTTTTCATTGGATAGCATGGGCCACAGTTGATTCCAAAGGTATGAAGGAAGAGTAGGTGGTCCATAACTGCATAGTATTTTACTTCCTGTGGGTTCCCTGTAGGCCAGGAAGTCTGAGGAGAATGGCTGGTTTCCTCCAGGTCAGCCCAGTGGTCCCTGGGCATCACCTGAAGATCCAGGGGGCATCCACCCCCTTCTCCTGGCCAAGAAGAAGGAAGGGCTTATGCAGGAAGTAGAGCTGGACAGGTGAAAGTGAATTGTTCATTGTAGAGAAACCCTTCAGAGGAATATATGTAGTTAAGGTGTCAGGCAAACACAGTTCACGCAGTCAGATATGGGAGCAGGGACTTCTGCATCTGTTCCATATCATCAATCCAAATATCCACATTTCTGAGAACCCTAAGACTTTCGGCCTTCTCGCCCTGTTAATCCAACAGCAGCCGACTCACTTTCCCTCTGATTGATTACCTACAGTTTCTGTGTTTCACTCAGAAACCAGGCAGGGTGGAGGAACAAGCCAAATGAGGTTCATTTCCTGGGCCGGTACACAGTCCAACACCACCCCTGCTTTCTCTACTCCCAAGAAGCTAACTGGGAAGGGACCAGACTCATTGCCCTTCCCCAGCAACATCCACTGAGGTCATTAGCATGGGCAGCACTTGATGAGAACACAAAAGACAAAGGACAAAGAAATTCAGGGGATACTTACTGTCCTACCTTGGACACTCCATTTGGAAACTATAGGCAAAATATTTCCTCAGAAATTACATTTCAAAAATAATTACGAAAAGAAATCCATCAGCATAATCAACCTATTAATCTCTTTAAATATAGAGAGTTTTCTCAGAAAAACAAATTCCAAAAAGTATATAATGAGATTCCAGCTTAAAAAAAAAAAAAAAAGCTTAATTCACAGCACACTTCCTAGTATACGTACTTCTCCAGTAACTTTTTTCCTCTTCAATTTCAGAAGGTACAGAAAATTGAAGATGAACCATCCCCAAGTTACAAGATGTTCAGAAAAACATGACAATCTAGAGAAGATAATTTTCTGTTTCTTGACCTTACTTTCTCTAAGTTTTATAAAAATACACAGCTCTCAATATCCACATTCCTTTTTTTCTTCTCTGTTGAGGAAGGACCTCTGCTAATATAAAAAGAAATGATGCAGAAAAAGAGACTTTCCAGCAAGAGAAACCAGCATAAATCATCCAGAAATGAGATAAATAGGTAAATTCAAATGCATTAGGTGCCCTATAGCCTGTGACTCCCTGGCCATGAACACTCTCGGGAAAGGAGATGCGGTTTTTGGCTGAGGCACACCCACAGTGCGGAAGGAAGAGAGCTCTGGGAAGGAGGGACGGGGGGGGGGGGGGCCCGCAGGGCCCGAGGCAGCGCTTACCCGATGGAGTGAGACCTGCAGCCAGGGCAGCACAGGGGAGAAGGACAGGAGCAGAGTTAGCACATCAGGGTGGAAAGAAACACCACACAGGCCATTGTCCCCTCTTCCAAGAGCCCCAAAGCAAATGGTAATTCCATTCATCACTTTTTCAATCTACTAACTTTTTAATGTCTTATGTTACCAACTTGTAAGTGTGCTTCTAACTATTATTCTCATGGATATCTAAGGATGGTGAAATTCTCTAACAAAATGATGTGCCTCCTCCAAAGAGAACAGCACGAGATCAATGGCTTGCTTTTCTTCAAAGTACTTTCACAAATGTGACCTCATTTTAACTTCACAGGGAACATTTTAGTTAGGTAGCTTTTAACAATGTTATTTTATGGATAGAGGAGACCCAGTAATTCCATGACAGGGCTAAGGGACTTCACTGAATAGTAATCAGGTTAGAATGAAAATCTCAGTTTTGGAAATATTACTTCTTTTTACAAAACATAAATTAAATCCCAACATAGGACTTTTCATTCAATTACAAAATGGCCCAAATTCTAGGTTTTCAAAATCTGTACATATTAACTTGGAATTATTTTAAAGAAAAGCTAGAGGTACTGTTTTTCTTCCCAGGTATCTGAACTTTGTTGGCAATTTAAAAAATAAAATTGGAAATTTGTTCTCAGAATGCACAAGTGAATTTTATCATCTAACTAATAAAAATATAGAATTATATACTTTTAAAGTAAAAACGGATTTAAAGCAACATGTTTGCAATAAAATTTAAAACTTCCCTCACTGCTATTTTATAAAATGGCAAATTAATTTGAACAAAAAACAAAAACTTATTAATTGTTTTCACTTAAGAATATTTATTAAACTTAAGCAATTTTCAGATATGACTTTTACTTATATTACTTCTTCTTGCATAACTTAAAACTAAAAATCCTTTGCAAAACATGTTGCTTTCACAAAGATTTATCCTCATTTATATAAAATGTTATATGTTATAGTTAAAGAAAAATGTAGCTCTGGAAATATAGGTCTACAAAATAGTACCGGACCATGATCTGCATCTCCAGGAACACAGGTTACATTTCCCAATATTAAACTAGTCACAGTTCATAATGCAAATGTTGCATCCTCTACATGGGGCAATAATTAGCAAAAAGTTTAGAACTCCTGAAAAACAGGTTATCCATTACACTAAAATAAAGCCACACAGTAACAGGAGGAAAGGCAGTTAACACAACCTTGATATCGTACCCAATTAGTGTATGAACACGAATATGTCAACATATTGCATATGCAAAATACAGTATCTTTTCCTTACTACTTAGAAAAACAATGAGCAGAGCCTTTACGAAATACAGAATGCTCCTCTTAATGGATTCTTTCTCATTTCCTGCCAGATGGGGCCACTTTGTCACTGAGATGGTCACTTGGTCAAGATAAAAACTAGCATTGATGGAGTGCTGATACATGGCAGGCTCTCTTCTGCTGCTTTTAAAATAACTTGACATTGTTACTCTTATTCTGATTTCATAGCTGACAAAACTCAGGTCCACACAAGCTAAATTACATCTGGCTTCCTCACAACCTGACCATTGAAGTCGAATCACCTGGGACCATGTTACTAAAGCAGATTTCTAGGCTTCACAAAAGACTTACTGAGGCTCAACCTCAGAGAGGTGCAATCTGGAAACATGTATTTTAAACAAGATTCAGGGGTGTTTATAAGTCCCCTCAAAACACTGAGGTCTCAGTATTGAAGTGAATGATTTAAAGTATGTGGAGAATGAATTTTATAAACATGGCAAAATCTATTTTCTTGGATATAACAGAAAATAGGGTCTTTGTTATGTAAGAAATTATTTAAATAGTTTAGATAAATGTTTTAATGCCACTGAAATTACTGCAAATTTTATTTGTAATTAAATGAAGATTAGTTAATAATCCAGAATGTTTACCTGTTAATCACATGCTGCTATGAAGAATTTCAATGGCTTTCATTATTGCGTTATTAGTAAAAATACTCAGATTAATGTACATGTAGTTACCTAACTCTAGCCTCACAAATGCCAAGTTGTTAAGATGGTGTGTTAATATTGGGCACAATCTAGCAATATTTGAAGCAAAAAATAACTTAAACACAAAGATATACATATTTGCCTCTACGTATCAAAGCTGCAGGGTAATAAAAAATCAATAGTTTAAGAATCTGGTGAAATAATACACATAGATCTTTTTAAAAGAAGCACTTTTAAAATGTACTTCAAAAGTTTTTATACAATAAATTTTATTTCTAGAGAAAAATGGAATTGTTTTATAAAGAAAAATTTCATAGCCTGGCCGGTGTGGCTCAGTGGATTGAGCATCATCCCATAGACTGAGAGGTCCCAGTTCGATTCCCAGTCAGGGCACGTGCCAGGGTTGCAAGCTTGATCTCCAGTAGGCAGCGTGCAGGAGACAGCCGATCTATATTTCTATCTCTCCCCCTTCCTCTCTCTCTAAAAAAATCAATAAAAACATATTTTCTATAAATCCCATAAGTATTTCAGCTAAATTAGAAATAAACTATGATAGGTATTTAAACAAGCAAAAACCAGTAGAGTAACAATTCTATATAAGATAACTCCTTAGCACATAATTTAAAACATAATGGTCAATATTGCAATGCTTTTCTGGTGACTATAGTGAGGACATTTGATTCTCAGTTCAAAATCTTGATGTTCACCCTAATTTTATATGATAGTGAAATACTGAAAATAACCAAAATGTGCAAGGAGTCTTCCAGCTATACACTGGAAGATAATACAGCAATTAAAAATGAAATTGTAATAGATATTTATTAACATAGTCACAATATTGCTAAAGTGAAGGGAAAAAAAAACGACCGGAAATATATACCATATGGTACCTTTTTGGAGTAAAATAATACATATGTATTTAGCATAGAAAAAATACTAGATAAATGTATACAAAACTGTAACTAGAATAGTTTCTCAGAGCATATTCCACTGAATGCATATTTTAACTTATTGTTTAAATTATAATAATTAAAATTCAGTGTATGCTGCATTCTTTGGAAATCCCACCTCATTGCTAGTGATTAAAGACATCCTCTATCTTCTATTTTCACTAGGTCAGGTCCTAGTGGTAAAGGCACCTTTGGGACCAGGCCTGCCACTAAGCTGACCTTCAGTCAGAAAATGTCCTAATATAAAAATGTATCTCAGTCACCAACCACTATCTGCCACATAATATTTTAATCCAATAATGCAAAACAAGAATATGTTAGGAAGACCAGCCAATAGATACCCCCCGCCCCCCGAAAGCCAAGGCTTAGCACCATTCACGCGGTTCTCTCCCACAGTACCTCATGTCTCCGAACTTCTTGCTGATGGCTGTCCCAACATTGCTGAAAGCAGCCGTGGCCTTCTGCCCTGCGTGGCTCAGGGTTTCATGTGTCTTCTTGTAGCTAGAAGTAAAACAGAACAACAGTTTATATATCACGATCACCCATAAAACATTCTTCATCCATCTCTCTTCTTACTTTGAAAATTCCCTTTCCTAAACAGATCTGGGAAGAAGACGAGCCGCAGAAATTAGTGTTTCTAGTCATCGTTTGGGAATGATGGGTGGGCTGCCGCTCATTAGAGGGAAAGTCAGAACATTAAATCTGAATTCAGGAAAAATACAGCTTCATATGTAGCATAGATCTGAATGTGCAGATCTTTAATCACAAAGAGTGAAACTGTTCTAAGAGTAGAGTCATCCTTAAAGAAGTGTATTATCACCCAGCTGGTGTGGTTCAGTGGATTGAGAGCAGTCCTATGGACTGAGAGGTCGCCAGTTCGATTCCTGGTCAGGGCACATGCCCAGGTTACCGGCTTGATTCCCAGTACGGGGCATGCAGGAGGCAGACGATCAATGTTTCTCTCTCACATCGATGTTTCTATCTCTCTCTCCCTTTCTCTCTCTCTAAAAAAAAAAAATCAATAAAAACATGTTTTTTAAAAAAGTGTATTAACTTTATGAAGAGACACCTGTCAATGAACAAGGTAGGCATCAATGGTAACACTGAAATTTTTAAAAAATGTATATTTCAAAGGGAAATGTAAGTTTTACCTATTACTGTGGGTAAAACTGGCCACACAAAGACAAATATAACTAGTATTTGAGTTACTTATCTAATACTTATATCTGCGAATAAGAAAGACATAGAATTTAAGAATTTCAAGAACAGTTTTAGGAATACAGTACTGCAATGATCTATCTGTTCACAGCCTATGCCCCCACTAGATTGACCCTTTGAGGATCAGGAAGCCATTCATCTTTGGGTCCCAGTATGTGGCAGAGGGTCACAGGAGAAACTCAGTAAATACTAGATGAATGAAGGGATGATCAAAGAGGGTGCCCCCCTGGCCCTGAATGGGGACACGTGGCAGTAAGAACAGAGAAGGTGGTGGATCAGAGAGGGATGCACAGACCTGACATGAGGCCATAAGTGGCAACCAGTCAATGTGTCTCTCTCATGTTGATGTTTCTCTCCTCCCCCCCCCCCCCACTCCCTGCCGCTCTATCTGAAGATAAATGCAAAAAAATGTCCTTGGGTGAGGATAAATAAAAATTCAGCAATCATTTTACAGGAAGGTACTTTAGAGCATAAACATTTCTATATTATGGGATTTAAAAGATACTAAAAATATTTAGGCTTATTTTTTTCCCCAAAGTTTCTCTACACAGGTTATCAAAACATAGATATACCTCTTGAATCTAGGGGAAAAAAATCTACTTCAGGCCTCGCGTGATGAGATGAAAGCTGGAAGGTAAGAAGAATGAACGACTGTGAGAGGGTGGCTATGTGCATCTTTGAAAACCAGGTCTTTAATCTTCACTGGCACTTCTGAACTCAACGGTGTGCCAACAGGCTCCTCATAAAAAGATAATAATCCTTGCTGACCATAATGGTCTGGAAATCTTAGAAGCACAAAATCAAAGAGTAAATAAATCATAAGCTAAACTTCAATTTTCAAGCACTGTGTATTTTTTTTTTTTTTTTATGCTGAATGTTAGAATGTTGCTCCTTCTTCTAAAGGATAATGTTATTAAGCTTTTCAAAAGATGACATTGTTTGAATTCCTTTCCAAAATCTTCTCCCCTTTGTAGACCTAGCAATTGGGCAGTGGTACAACTCAGAGGGGCTTATTAGTAGGAGAATCTCATGGGTTAGCAAAGGCTGAACACTTATTAAAACGAAGCACGCCGGATTAAATGGCCCACCACAATGCTGCATTTCTGTATCCCTACTCCTTCTATCTATAGAGAAATTCAATATCTCCTCCAGTGGCCTCCCCACAGCTAGACCCCAAAGCCACACACATCCCCCATGCCTCCTTGAAGCCTAAAGACAACAACAACAACAAAAAGCAGCAAAGATCATTAAAAAAGAATAATAGGGGAATATTTTGTGTCTGCTTAGATTCTCTCAAATCAAGGCAGATAAAAAACTATGACAAAAACAGCAGCAACAACAAACACTGGACACAGGCGATGTCTTGACCTGCCATTGTATGGTTATCTTTTTAGAAAGGAAATAATTTCAGTCTGCTCTGTAATTATTCCAACTCACCCAGTCCTATTACCAATTTGGATCCTACCACAGACTAAAATATGCCAAGATCTTTCATTACCACACCACAGATTTTCTTCTCATTATAAATCAAACTAAATAGGTCATGATTGCCTAATCAGTATGCAAAGTATTGCCTCTGGTAGTCACTGGCAATTCTCTGACAGCTAAAATTCTTTTTAGTGCTTTAAAATCTAATTCTACCCACCCAACCCCACCCCAATTCCCTCACATCAAAATGTTTATTGGATGAGGGGGTAGAGCTTGTCCTGGAAGGAGTATCATGGACCCTAACAACAGGGATCTAATTCATTAATGAAGAAAATAGATTCTGTTATCCCCCTCCATCCCAACACATGATTAAGACTTTTTCCCTTCCGTCAGCAGCCAAAAAAGAAAAGGGTGGGAGGAAGCTGCTCTCCCAAAATTATACTGTTGGTAGGTGAATGCCTCCCTCTTAAAAAAGGGATTGATTCTTTCCTACAAAGCAAAGTTCATATCATCCCTAAAGGTTAGTGAATCCACACTCATCTGTATTTATAAAATGATCTCTGAGGAAATCTCATCCAGTCCTATACCTTTCAAGACTTTAGTATGCAGATGACTCCCAAATATTCATCTCTCTCCTTGACTTTTCCTCCAAGTTGTCCTCTTGGTCTATAAACTCATTTCTCTACTGGGTATTTCAGACTTCATATAGCCAAAACACATCTTGGGTCTCCCCAACAGATCTGTCTCTATCTTATCCAGAACAGTGAACATGCCTACGAAGTGTCAGACATGGTTCTATATGCTACACAAATATTAACTCATTGAATCCTTACTTCCTAGGAAATAGGTACCAATATGATCTCAATATGCAGATGCAGGAAAGCCTAGATTTCAGTCCAAGCCACTGGAGTCTACAGTCCATGCTCTATTCCCATCATTCCCACCACAACGCTATATTCCCATAGCAGTAAACAGTGCCCATACTTGCCCAGTAGCCCAAGTCAAAGACCTAAGAGTTGCATTTGATCCTTCTATTTCCCTCATCCCCCACCTCCCAACCACTAGGAAATCTCATTGGCCTGGCCTCCAAATCCTGTCCCCTCCCTGTCCACAACTCTCCCTAACCATCATCACCACCTGGACTATGGCAATAGCCTCCTAAATGACTTTCCAGTTTCCACTCCTGCTTCCCCACAATCCATATTCCACAAAGTAACTGGAGTGATCTTTCTAAGAGATAATTCAGAACAGGTCACTTCCTGCTTCAAACTCTCTAACAGGATCCTGAACCCTTGGAAGAAAATCTCCACTCGTCCCCATGGCCTGGGAGGCCCCAGAGGCTCTGACCCCTCTCGTCTCACTACATTGCAGACACAGCAATTTCTCTGGGCTCCCGAAACCTGTAAAGCTAGTTGTGGCCTCAGGGTCTTCGCAGAAACCTTTGCCTTGGCCTGAAAGCTCTTCCTCAGATCATCACGAGAGGATGTTTCTCATCATTGAGGTCTCAGCTCAATGGGACTCACTGGTACCCAATGCCAGCAGCTTCTCCCCTGCCTCCATCTCCCCCAGTAGAACACCACCCTACACTATTTTCATCATAGCACTTCTTGATATTTCCTTATTTGTTTATTGTATTACTTGTTTGCTGCTCCTTTGCCTTTCAGCACCCAAAGAGAGCAGGAACGTATTCCATCTTTGAAGCCTATATCCTGTGTGTTTAAATTAGCCTCTGGGTAATAATGCCTAGGAGTAGACACTCATTAAAGTTGTTGGATGAATGAACTGTCAGGACCCCTTTATTAGCTTTCTGTTGCCTGTGGATAAAGAATAACTCTATTACCAGATGCTGCAAGGCCCCTTCTCCTGCCATCTCCACAACAGTACGTAACCGGATTGCCTCCCCCAGGAGGCTCCTCCGGCCCCCCCGGCTTGAGAATCCCTCTCACCCTTCAGAGTTCTGCTTAAACATCTCTTCCTCGGGAAGCCTTCCCTGGGACCCCAGCAAGGTTCAATCTGCTTTCCAACCCGACAATACCCTGTATTTCACACTTATCTTTTCACATGTAATTTGTAGTAACGTAAAAGATAAACAAAAACAAAAGCAAAATGCCGTTTTCACGAGCAGACTATAAACTCCATACCCCAGGGAATACATCTATTCTATTCATTCAGCATAAACTGGATACCAAGTAAGATGCCTGAGTATAAAACCAATTTGTTTTTCAAACATGGGAAAAATACAAGCTACATGTTCATGTGAAGAGGCCAAAAGCCTTCCTGGAACCTGCCTGCTCCAATTCCATGTCTCAACAGGACTATCAGTCTCTCTCCTCACTGCCCCACCTCCCACCCTGCCCCCATCACACCTTCAGCAAACTTGAGGCGCCCTCTGCCCATCTCCCTCCCTCCCTTCAGCAGCAGAATAGCCTGGCCCTGCATTTGGTATTTCATCCCTGCACGTGGTTAGGAAGGCCGAGCAGAAAGATCCAGCCTGGTTCTTACACTCAGAATGAAGTTCAGGCCAATGTGACATGAAGCCTCAGACCTGGATTAAATACAGAGGTGACCAGACCCTAGGAATTGGAGATTGTTCTGCCTCATGTTGTCAGGACCATTCATTGGTATAGGTCACCAGAGTGCGAGGACATAGGCCAAACTACTAGCAGATCAGCTCATTCAATTTATTGCTTAAAATCTAGCTGTGCTTCTCAGGAGACTCTTCCTATGGTGTTGCAATATGTATTTTAAATGTATGACATTAATATGTGGTGTGTTAACCTCTTCTATATTTGTCCTTACCAGGTGGGGGAAGGTCGATTAGCCTCTGCAGATAAACTGCTGGGCTCCCTGGCTCCATCCTGCCCTACTCTGTGCCCTGACCTTGTCTGGATGAGCCTTTGGGGTGCAAGTATAGAAGCCCATAGGATTGCTAAGGTGTTATATGGGGGTAGAACATTCTCCTTCACCTGGGAACTAAAGGAACCGCAGTGGAGAAACAGTAGGCTCCTTTTGGATCCAACTCCTCAAACAAAGGGCACCTTCACCAGGAACGAAGGTCTTAGACCGTAGTTCTCAGGAGCCAGCAGGCAAAGTCGGCCCCCAGCAAAACTGAAATAATTGCCATCCATCACTGGGACCTCTTCCTACCACCAGGCCTCTCCGCGTCCATTTACAATTTTATGAGAAAACATAAAGAAAAAAGTATACGTATTTAACAAGTGCTTAAAAATATAGAACAAAGCGAAAAACATTTAAATTTGCAATCCCATAAAAGCAGTCAGGGTGGAAATAGAATTTTAGTGGACAAAGTTTAATGTCATAAAAAACTACTACTTTGTGGCGTATGCATCACATGCAATATTTGTAACAATTATTGAGGGTATGTTTTTTTCTACTTTTAGAGAAAGCATTTCTTTCTAACCACAGTACCAAGTCAGCCTTGTGGAAGAAGAAAGAGCGGCAGGCAGCGGGCTACGGGCCGGTCACCGACCTGCCAATGCACTTACGCGGTGGTGGTCTGCATGTCGTGCCAGCTTTTGCTGAAGTTCTGCTTCAACTCATTCATCAGGTTCATGCCGAGTTTCTGCTTTATCTCAATCAGGTGCCTTTCTTTCGCCGATAAAACTTGTCGTAATGTTGTAATTTCGTCTTCCAGCTACAAGTAAAAGGGAAGTGGTGGGAGAAGATGTCAGACCCGCCGCCATGCGCACCTGGCCAGAGGGCTCTGCCACAAAGCAGCCTTGGCATCCCCTGGCTTACCCAGCCCACGCTGGGCTACAGCACAAACATCCTGTAGAGGTGATAGGTTAATATTTAGAAATAGAAATAGATTTTAAAATTTTAAGGACTATAAAAGTAAACATTGATCCTTGCGAAAAATTTAGGTCTACAGCAAAATATACACAAGAAAATAAAAATCACCTGTATTCTACTGGGAAATAGCCCGTGACTTAAATTTTTTGGTTTCTAATCTTTGAAACATTTTTCTAAAATTGTACACAGAGTTAATTTCTGAACAAAAAGTTGGTTTTGTACTGTAGGCCTTATTTTTAAGTTTCTTTTCTTTATTGGTTGAGAGAGAGAGGGAGGGAGAGGGAGAGATAGAAACATCGATTGGCTGCTTCCTGCATGCCCCCCACTGGGAATCAGGCCCATAACCTGAGCATGTGCCCTGACCAGGAATCAAACCAGCAACCTCTTGGTTTGTGGGTCGACGCTCAACCACTGAGCCACACTGGCTGGGCGGTAGGCCTTATTTTATAAACAACTTCTTTTCGAGTGTCACTAGTCAGTGTTGCTTGTTTAGTTTTGGTCACAACACACAGCTGCATCGATACAGGCACGGATCTAGCAGGCGCTGATCTTACCAAGCTAGTGCATTAGGAAGGAAGGAACAAGGTAGGAGAGGATGTATGTAAAAGAGAGATTTGTGTTGCTTCTTCTTTTTAACAATTTTATTGACATGTAATGATCATACAATAAACTACGCACGTAAAGTGTACAAAATGTAGGTTTTGACATATGTATACTCCTGTGAAGTCATCACCACAATCAAAATAGTGAACATATCAATGCATCACCTTCAAAAGTTTTCTAGGTCCTCTTTGTAATTCCTCCCTCCTTCTCCTCATTCCCCCATGAAGCCACTGATCTCTCTTTCACTGGAATTTGTTTTGCATTTTCTAGAATTTTACATGGATTGAATCATACAGGATATACTCATGCTTGCCTTTTTTTTTTTTTTCACTCAACCTAATTACTTGAGATTATTTGAGATTCATTCCTGTTGCTGCATTATCAATGGTTTTTCCCTTTTTATGGCAGAGCAGTATTCCATTGTATGAATATACCACAGTTTTTTAATCTATTCACTTACTGAAGGACATTTGGGTTTAGCTAATGCAAATAAAGCGGCTATGAACATTCACGTACAAGGCTTTGTATGGACATGTTTCCTCTTTCAGCATTATACTATTGGTCTTGCAAATGTAATTTCTAACAGAGTTCTGTAAAACACCAAGATTTTAGAGAGTTGCTATATCCCATGAAAATAAATTGGAACCTTCACGAAGTTTTTGTTTCTAATTGGTTGTTGAATGTTATAATGTATTGCCCTTGTAGAATTTCTTAAAATTACATCTTTGTTTTCTAAAAAGTATAAATACTTGTGATTTTCTGTGTGAAGCCAGAAGAGAGTCATTAGGATTCCCTTAGCATTCCACAGGCATGGAGGTAACAAAAGCCTAACACCATACTATTTTTCTTATTTAAAAATAAGATGAGGGGAGTGCAGGAGGCGGCTGAGCAATGATGCGCTCTCACATTGATGTTTCTCTCTCTTCCTCTCCCTCCCCCCTCTCTAAAAATCAATAAACAGTTTTGTTGTTGTTTTTTAAATAATGGAGTAGCTGTGTCTCATTTACATTCAAAGTATCACCTACTTCTGACCACAAAGTGCATCACTAACCCCATCAGTCATTTTGCAAATGCATTCCTTGGGTCACCAGAGATACAGCTGCTAGAAAAGCACCTCAAGAAAGACATCTAACATTGCAAAAAGTCATCTTTCTAGGAGTGCAAGAATGATTTTGCCCCAGTGGTGAACAAACAGGAATAGTACTGTGAACATTCATATACACAAATAGTAACTTAAGCAAAACAGTCAGAAATATTGAATCAGTATTTCTGCAGATGAAATACTACAGTAGAAAATAACAGTATCTTGGGTTTTTAACATCAGTAAAGTGTCCTCATAATTTAACATTATCCATTTTTTACATACATGGAACATTTATTTTTATGCCCATGAAACTCTTTCTAAAATGAATTATACTTTCCATAAACATGTTATGATCAAACCTTGTGCTTTCTTTCTTTTATATTAACATTCTTTTTAAATTTTCTTTTTATTTTTCTATCTTTATTGTTGAAAGTATTACAGATGTTCCCCCCTTTCCCCGCATAACCCCCTCCTCCCTGCTCCCGGCCCACTCCTGCCTTCTCCACACTATTGTCTGTGTCCATTGGTTACGCATCTATGCATATATGTTCTTTTTTATTTTTCAATTACAGTTTACATTCAGTATTATTTTGTATTAGTTTTGAGTATACAGCATAGTGGTTAGAACTTTACAAACTTGTTCCCCTCAATATTCCCAGTATCCACCTGGTAGCGTACAGAGTTATCTATTGACTATATTCCCTATGCTGTAATCTACATCCCTGTGGAGCCTGTGTCTTCTTCAGTATGTGAACGTATACTCATCACTACGAAAGGATTACACCCAGAGACCACTAAAGGGGATAATACTTTTACTGTCTCCATTGAGTGAGAACACAGTGTTATTTAAAATATTAAATCCTTTTATTCTTTTGCTATCATTCTATTCCCCTTTTTCATCTTTGTTAGTGTGTCTTTCTGCATTTAATCTGCCTAATAACTCTTCAGGTTGACTACCCTTTACCAAAGAAAATGCTTTGGCTACATGTCAGCCTTTTATTCTATATTCGAAAGGCCTTTCCTGCTTTCTTTCAGATAAATATGTTTCGAGTGACTGATATTACTGGGAGTCTTTTTTATTGTTTTTGTTTTTAAATACATCAGGTATCATTATAGTTTTCACTGTGTAATAAAAACGGGAACATTATTAACTTGCAGAAAGAAATTATAGATTAGAGAAAGAGGTTTAACCACCTTGATATTCACAACTTCTTATCTATGGAACCCCAGAAATGTATTCAAAATTGGAGGGGGCAGTAGAATATTTATCATTTATTTGGGGAGAGTAAGTAAAAGGTATATAATTTTCTAATAAAATCCTCGATCCCAAATAGTGGGAAACAGTGAGGTGACCAGTTTACCAAATATCATCCTAAAGAAAGAAATATAAAGTCCCACATCTAATAATTTTTTTTTTTTTTAATCAAAGCACATGTTAAAAGGCATTTGTGGCAAAGAGACTTCTAAAGATGTATAACCAAACCCGGTTATTCAGTTGGGTTTATTCTCACGTTCAATAATGAAATTCTCTCCATTTCAATAAAATGTAAGACATTTTGTACAGCTTTTACTATATTTATCAGTGATCTCAATATATGCCAAAAATCTATTAAGCAGATCCCAGAAGTGAAAAATATATATATATAATCTTAAATTATATTAACTTGCAGGACTGAAAAAGTCCTGCCCTAACAGGAAGGTTTTCATCACCAATGCTTTAAATGGCAATCATGAGGAAATTCAATCCCTCATTTGACTAAGGAGATACTTTGGGTTACACCAGCGGTTCTCAACTTCAGTTTACATAAAATTCACTCAGATAGCATATTTAAAAAGCAGATTCCAGATGTATTCCCTTTTTGATGCCCTGAGATTCTGATGTGTTAAATTTGTTGGGGCCAGATGACATACATTATTTAACAAGCACCCCCAGATATTCTTATGCAGGTAGAATGGAAATGCTATATTGTAAGTACCTTGTAAGATATTGGAGCCCTTGTACATTGTTGGTGGAAATGTTGGTTTGGTCACTGTGGAAACCATCTGGCATTTTCTCAAAAGTTAAACATAGAATTACCTATGACCTAGTCACTGCACACTATTCTAGGTCTATCCCCAAAGAATTGATATTCAAACAAACACATGTGTATGCATGTTTATGACCGCATTATTCACAATAGCCAAAAGGTGAAAACAGCCCAAATATCCATCAAAGGAGGAATGGATAAACAAATTGCCACACACACACACGAATATTATTCAGCCATAAAAGGAAATGAAGTATTGAGACATACTACAACATAGATGATCCTCAAAAAACACTGGTGAAAAAAAACCAGACACAAAAGGTCATAAACTGATTCAATTTGTATAAAATGTCCAGAATAGGTAAATCTACAAAGACAGAATGCAGATTGGTGGTTGTGGTGAAGAAGAGAAAGTGGGGAGCAGATGCTTAACAGGTATGGGGTTTCTTTTAGGAATGATGAAATGTTTTGGAACTAGATAGAGGTGGTGGTTACACAACATTGTAAGTGTAAATGCTATTGAAATGTTCAGTTTAAAATAGTTAATTTTATGTTATATCAATTTATCTAAATAAAAACACAAATTAACTAATCCTGATTAATGATTAGCTTAATATGAAATTTATGAGAAGAATAAAAATTTACTTTTCTATATTACAAAAATATCTAACTTAAATTTAAAAAATAGAAATACTTTGACAAACTATTAACTAAGAGTATTTGATCTCTTGCACACAGGGCTTCAAGGCCTGCCTCTTCTCCTGGCTACTTAATCCAGAAGAACAAAGATTAAAATGCAGTTACCATCTGGGAGGGGTGGTTGCTTAATTTTGTGTCAACTTGACTGGGGCATGTGGAGTGTCCGGGCACGTGGAGCGTCCAGACATTTGGCCAAATATTATTCCAGGTTTGTGTGCTCCTGCAGGAGATTAACATTGAATGGGTAGGAGGAGTTGAGGAGATGGCCCTTCCAAAGCTGGTAGGCCTCACCCAAACAGCTTAAGGCCCAAGTACAACTAAAAAGCTGAACTTTACTCAAGTAAGAGGAAACTCTTCCTGCCTGACACTGCGGAGCTTTTTTTTCCTGCCGTTGGGTTCAAACTGTGCCATCAGCTCTTCTTGGGCTCACGATTGCCAGCCTTCAGACTGGAGCTACTACACCTTTGGTTCCAGGAGTCGCCAGCTTGCTGACTACAGATCCTACAATTCCTTGTAATAAATCTCTTTCCATATACATATACACATCTTTCTGGGTCTGTTTCTCTGGAGAACCCTGACTAATAAAGAAGAATGTTACAATAAGACACTACTGGCTATGAATACATTAGGTGCTTACTAGCTTAGTCCAGAAAGAACAAAGGTTTTGGAAGGAGGAACTGCGTCTGTGAGTCTAAGAGACAGGAGCTTGAAGGCACTGTGCATTCTTCCTGGGGAACCGCACATCCAAGGGGAGAAGAGCCAAGAGAGGATGGAGCGAGCCCGAACACAGGCTCTGTCTACTTTATAATGCTGTCTGGTATTTTCCCTAGTCCTATTAATACCCATTTTTCTTGAGTCATTTTATTGAGGGACATTGACAGTTTTTGATTGTTGTATAACACAAATTTATAGTCCCAATGCCAACACTTCATCCTTTTCAAAAGCCAAGTCACCTTATGGAAGACTAAGCGTAAAATGCAACTCAGTGAAATAAAAGTGGGAGTAGGATGTTAGTAGCACAGAAATATCGAGCAAGTTTATTTTAAAAAGGGAAACAGAGAAAAAGAAACCACAGAATAAAATGTGCAGAGACCTCAGAGATGTCAGGAACAACTGGTAACAAGGCGAAGGAGAACAAATCTCTGACACAATATATTTAACATATTGATAAGCTTGTAAAAAGGCATAGTCTACTTCTGGTATTTACAAATACAAATATTTCTTGGAACTATAAAATAATTCAAGTTAATCTTAAGTCTTATTGTGCACCTGCTATACACAAACCACTCACCAGATCAGAGCTGATATTGGTCACATATTGAAGGAGCTTTTATTTATTTCAATTTTTTAGGTTTTTTTCCCCCTTTTTTATTGAATTTATTGGAGTGACACTGGTTAACAAAATTATTCAGGTTTCAGGTGCACAATTCCACAACACATCATCTATACACCGTACTGTGTGTTCACCACCCCAAGTCAAGTCTCCATCCATCACCTTTATCCCCCCTGTACCTCCCTCCACCTTCTCCCACTGAAGGAACTTTTAAAAACACACATATTGAGTGGCTACAATCATGAACTAAAGACTAAATTGTGTTAACAACACATTTCTCTTTTAAAATGCAGACTTTGTCTAAGATGTAGCCTTTTGGACAATATTGGTTTGTTGCATGTCTCCCAGCATGAAGACAGGTCTTCCTATGGCCAGCACTTGGTGAGCACACAATATGTTGGTGGTGTGGGTGAATGAAATTGGGCGTTTCCCCCTCATCTACAGGGAGTCTCAGGGGAACATAAAGAACAGCGCAGGATAAACCAGTGGGGAGTGGTCCAGCAGAGGCAGAAGACAGCAAGGGAAGCCTTGGAAACCAGGGAGAGGAGCGTATTGAAGAGGAGACCGGACTCCTGGCACACCCAAGACCCCTTTTAAGCAAAGCAGCCAGAGGAAAAAGTCCTTGTACACAAAGGTCTGGCTTTAGATCATGACCAGAGCATATTGCCGGACTCAAAGATAATCTGATAGGCAGGACTGAGAGGTGCTCTGTTACCCAGGTGGCTCGCCCACTCAGTAGGATCTTTCCTCAGACAGAGAGAGGGACTGCTTGTGGCCAGGGGCCCAGCAAGAATGTTTGGAGAGTTGAGGCAGAGAAGTTGAGCTGTTTCCAAGCTGTCTCAGTTCCTCACGAGGCCAGATATGGGGCACTTGAGGTGGTTCTCTGTGTAGCCTCATTATACTTAAATCCTAGCACCTGAATATCTGTATGTTCTGAAAAGATCTGGTGTGTGTGTGTGTGTGTGAGAGAGAGAGAGAGAGAGAGCAGGTGTGTGAGAGAGAGAGAGCGAGAGAGAGAGAGCGAGCAGGTGTGCTCCCACCAGTACTTAGAGAACAGCATGGAAAACAGATCTAAGAAAAGGATGAGCAAAGCAGAGGTGGCTGAGCTGGAGGGAGGAGAAGGGGAAATGTGAAGAGGGAAAACAGCCAAGACTCACTTCCTTCGCCTCCCACTGGGCCTGGGCTACAGCTGTGCCCCTGGGAGTCGAGATGCTACCTTTGGCAAGATGCAACCCTTCCTCATGTCTGAGGAATCCAGGAAAGAGAGGCAGCAAGCATGGAGGCCAATGCATTCCGAGGGGGAAAACACGCATCCCGGTTACCTGAACACGAGGACAGGAGTCTGGTGTTATTCTCAGAAGTCAGGCTCAAAAAGTGTTAGGAATGAGATGCACTTATTAATGTGGCCAAATAGAAAGAAATTTCTGAAAGCATGGCTGGCTATTTATATTCATGGGGTCTCCAGGCTTGCTTACTTTTTCTTGATTATAAAATTAATACATACTCACTGTTGAACATCTAGAAAATATAGAGTGCACAAAAAACACATAGATATATGTGTGTATGTACAACCCAGTGATCCCAGAACCCAGAAAAAACAAGTCATTTTATAAAAGTTGGTCTGTTACAGAGATTGTATCTGAACTTGGACTAGTAAATGAAGGAGTTAAATTTTAGCATAGAATCAGTTAGCTTATACTGGTCTACAGAATATAACTTTTGGACACTACAATCGACATGAACAGGTCTGGAAGTAGAATTCCAGGCTTTAAGAAAATGTGGATCTGGAACATTCTCAGTCCAGGTTGACTGGCACCCTGGAACATGTGGCCCATCTGAAGTGAACTGAGTGGTTCTGGATGAGTGGCCACAGGCAAACCCAGCTAAAGAAGCAGACTCTTCGATTTGAGGTACTGTACTTACGAAAACAATTTCTGCTGCACCAGAGGGAAGAGCTGCTCTTTTATTTTATAATAAAGTTATTTTACGGTGTGTCTTGGGAAAGCTCCTGAAACATTTTCAGTGTTATGAACTGTCGTGAACACACACTGTCAGACACTAGAGCTGGAGGAGGCTGGACGAACAAAGCGGGCTGAGGGTAAGGTGGAGCTCAAGGCTCTGTCCCCAGCCTGCAGAAGGGGGCAAACCTTGCTTCCCCATGAACCAGGAACTCCCGGCCCCGAGCCTGGGATTCAGAGTGGGAAACGGATTCTGGCTTCACCCCTCTTGCCCTGCTGCTTATTCCACTTGGGAAGTTCCCCGTGTCCAGCCTTTTCCTGTTATAATATAATCACTCCTTAGCAAAGTGTTTAAGGTGCAGTAGGCGCTGCAAGCAAAAGGCTTGAACAGAGGGCCGTATTCGTGATGAGCCAAGCATCCTCCTGGTCTTTGAGTCCAGACACCCCAACAACTACCTAAGATCTAAGGAAGCCCACCTTCAGCTCTCCTCTCTCTCCCCAGAGCTTTATTCTTCTGCAAAGGAGCACACTACTCAGTAAATTCAGGTGCTCTATGATTGATTTTTTTTTTTTTATCCTCACCCGAGGATATTTTTCCATTTTTTGTACAGATAGAGTGGGAGGGAGAGAGAGAAAGGGAGAGAGAGAGAGAAACATCGACGTGAAGGGACACATCGAGTGGCTGCCACCCGCACGACCAACCAGGGCCGGGGACAAACTGCAACCGAAGTGCGTGCCCTTAGCGGGAACCGAACCCGGGTCTCTCAGGACCGCAGGCCGACGCTTTAACCGCTGAGCCAAACTGGCCAGGGCTGATTTTTTTCATTACAAAACTAAGTCATTTCAAAGTGTATGTCAAGCAAAGTTGCTGATCTAAAACAAGAATGACTCTCAATAAGCAGCTTGTACTTGCACTAAGGCCTTGACAGAATTCCACCAGGTTTGTACGTGGTTTTTTGTTCCCATGATACCGATACTAAAAGAGTAAGAGATGCATATTTACAGCTAATTATCATCATTGCTTAGCAACATAATCATTCATTTTCATACTGTAACCCACAAATAATGGACAATTAACATTACAAAAATCCCCCCAAATAAAATCATCTTGCAATATATCATTTATTAAGTTTTATTGAATAAAATATAATAATTATAATATGGGACTTATATCAAAGTAATATTAACTCTTAAGATCCAGACATAGACATAGCAACAAAAAGATTACTAAACATACCTGAACTAATTCTGCCTTTAACTCTTCCTTTTCCTCCTCAGAGAGTATGCTGGAGAAGTCAGCACTAGCTACTGCATCTTCTTCTCTTCCTCGCAATGGTTCAGTCTCCAACAAACCTTTAGGCAAGAGTAGTAAAACATAACGCAAATTTTTCAATGAAGAAACAAACAAAACAAAACAAAAACAGACTCATAGAAACAGCCTAAAGAGATGGTTGTCAGAGGGGAGGGGGCGGGGGGTGTGTGTGTGAAAAAGGTGAAGGAAAATATATTCAATAATATTGTGATAAGTTGGCTGATGTGATCACATTGTAAGGTATAAAAATGTCCAATCTCTATATTGTATACCTGAAACTATAAAAAGAATATTATATTGTATCCCAACTGTACTTACAATTAAAAAAAAAAATACAGTATAGGGAATATAGTCAATAATAATGTAATGTAATGCCAGGTGGGTACTAGAATTATCTATTGGGAGATCACTGTGGTAACTATATAATTGTCTAGCCACTATGCTATATACCTGAACCTAATAGATTTAAAAATTCTTAATTAAAAAAAAATTGATTTAATCAACTTGTATTTCCATAGTTTGAAGGACTGGATACGCTGACCCTCCCATTAAAAAAACAACTAAACATTTTTTTCTAAATGTGTCATGAGCCTCCAAGCAAATAATCAATACCAAGAAGCCAAAAAACTAAGTGAAAGTGGGAAGCCAGAGATGTAAACAAAATAAGTTTTCATTAATTCTCCATTTGCTACCAAAATGAATTCCAGCTTTGGTTTTCACTGGCTCATGGAGTTCAGGGGACAGAGAAAAAAGTCCAGGGCCACCCAAGGAGAGGAGTTTAAGGTGAGACCCCCTACACAAATCTGTCTCCATAGGGCTACACCCTGACAGTAAGGTGAACTGAAAATAAATACTTTTGCTCCCCATAGGGACCTGCAAGACAGACTCCCTGTCTTGATACTCAGCACAAATGGACAAACCAAAAGATCTCTCCTGAGAATGAATAACCTTGAAAGAGACTGTGTGTGTTTTCAACTTGAGTGCCCCTACCTGGGTGGTCCAAAGCAACCTCGGATAAGAATTCAGAGCATTAAGCCCTTTTTGCACTAATGTCACATATGGTTCTGGAGCAGCAGCAGCTGTGAGGAGACATCATCACAGCTACACTGATTCTGCCAGAGGGAAAATGGGAAGTGCCTGGGTGACATCATTGTCCCACAGACTGACCTGGCATAGTTCAACTTCTAACTTAGGAGAGAAATGCCTTAAAGCAGACTGGTGCAGCCACTATGGAAAACAATATGGTGTTACCTCAAAAAATTAAAAATTGAACTTCCATTTGACCCAGTGATACCTCTTCTAGGAATATACCCTAAGAAGCCTGAAACACCAATCAGAAAGAATATATGTACCCCCATGTTCATAGCAGCACTATTTACAATAGCTAAGATCTGGAAACAGCCCAAATGTCCATCAGTAGACGAATGGATTAAACAGCAGCGGTACATATACACAATGAAGTACTATGCAGCTGTAAGAAAGAAAGATCTATTATCCTTTGAGATGACATGAAGGGACCTGGAAAGTATCATCCTAAGCGAAACAAGCCAAACAGAGAAAAACAAGTCTCATATGATCTCACTTATATGTGGAATATAATGAACATAACAGTCTGAGGAATGGGGTAGTCCCAGAGATGTGGAAGTGGGGTACAGACTGACAATCCCCAGAAGAGGGGGTGGTGGGGGAGAGATAAACCACAGAACTTAAAAGAATGTATGCATGACCAATGGACATGGACAACAAAGCTGGGGACAGGGTGGGGGGAAGGGGGAATCAGCGGGGGGAAAAGGAGAGACACCTGTAACAAAAATAAATTAATTAATAAAAAATAAAATAAAATAAAAACAAATTAAAAAAAGAAGAAGAAAGTTCCTGGTGGAGTCCCTTAGCATCTGGCCGACTCAAGTGCATGTGCTCTCTGGAGGGCCAAGGAGACCGGTCCACTCAGATGTAGCAGCTTCCTTTATGACATGAGTATGGCCACGCTGTTATTTATATGTCCATGTGGAAAGGAACAAATAGTCTCACAACAAATACTTATCTATATAGAAAAAATAAGATTGGACACCTTTGTCATTTAGAAAAATTGAACTGTAAACATTATAGAAGACAATATAGGAATTTATA
The DNA here is from genome assembly GCF_014108415.1 of Molossus molossus. Classification (NCBI taxonomy): domain Eukaryota; kingdom Metazoa; phylum Chordata; class Mammalia; order Chiroptera; family Molossidae; genus Molossus; species Molossus molossus. Next base: position 79,434,793 of record NW_023425402.1, on the reverse strand, counting down.
TTTATGAACCTCTAGGTAGGAAGGGATTTCATAAGCAGGACACAAAAAAAGGCAACTATGAAAGAAACAATGAATAAGATTTAAAATGTCTCTTCATCAAAACACTATATGGAATATGAAAAGACAAGCCACTAATTGGAAGATGGTATCTCCCACATGTATAACTATCAAAAAATTGGTTCCAAGAATATACAAAATCTCTACAAACCAATTTTTAAAATGTTAATAACCCAATAGAAAAAATGCCCAAAAGACCCAACAGATCCTTTATATGGAGAAATCACAAACAGTTAATAAACCCAAGGAAACAGACTCAACCTCATTGATGCTCAGGGAAGTACACATTAAATCATTTCACATTCACTCAACTAGCAAGAAGCGACATCATTGAAAGTTGGTGACTAAGTGGAGGATGGAAAGTCTCAACACTGCTGGCAAGAATATAAATAGATAGATGCAAATAACTTGGAATCTAATTAACATTATCTAAAAAGTTGAACATTTAAACACCCCACAATCCAGCAATTATACAATATCAGAGATCATTAATGAGAATTTTTCCTGACAGCAAAAAACCTAAGTCATGTGGAAGTCCATAAACAGGAGAAGCCATAAGAGTACCGTGGTGCATTTGCACAGGGAAGTCTGGGCAACAGTGCAATGAGTGAGCAATGGCCACTGCTGGGGCCTGGGAAGCTGGCCTGTTGTTGATAGAGGCCGAGGTTCAGGACATGACTACGGAACTGGCTGCGCAGGCACAGACCACGTTACCATTTTATAAGCATGACACAGCGAAAGCTTAGGAGGCATGCGCCATGCAGCCACACACACTACATGGATGAAACTTGGGAATAAGATACTGAGTGAAAAATACAAATTGCAGAAGCACACAATGTATGGTTCCACTTATATGAAGTCCCCAAACATGCAAAACTAAATCAAATATTGTTTAAGGGCAGATTTATACAGGAAATTACGGCAATGATAAAACAATCAGGACCATGGTTTGCTGGGAGGCAGGGTGGAGGGAGTGGGAAGGGGGAACCTACAGGACATTTCTGTGCGGTTCATGGTAGTGCTCCAGGTCTGGGACAATGAATTTCGGTGCAGGAGTATTCTCTATACTTTCAATGTATTTTGCAATATTCTTTTGTATAGTTAATATTATTATTCAATATAACAATTAAAATATATTTTGTCAAAAGAGAAAGGTAAATAATCATCCTACAAAATCAGAGCATTCTAGCTTTAAAAAGTAAAAATATGGCCCAATTTGCAAAGTTCTTCTGAAGCTGGCCTCACTCCCGAGTCCACAACACCCACATATTTTTGTCAGAGTCAGCAGTGTACCGTCAGCACCTTGTATTGCTGCTGATACCCTAACACACACCAGTGAACACGGCATCACGCTGACCCAAGTTCATCAGCTCCCTGGCCCTCTATGTACTCCAGAGAACAGTTTCAATGCTTAGTAACATTCTTTCTCATGAGTAATGCCTGTTTATTGCAGAAGACAGGAAAATAAAATTATCCAGTTTTAATTAAAATCACTTATTCACACCTCCTAGTAATAATTATCCTTTTGGTCCATCCTTACTCATTTCTTTATGCATATGTGCATATTTTCTTATATATTTTATATGCATATACTGTTGTGAACTCAAGTTATTTATTCATTCAATAGGACATCATGAAAATCCTTTATGTATAAAACCACATAACAACATGTGTGTATTTTTTACGATTGTACAGCATTTTGTCTCATGCACAAATGACAATTTATTCGGTTTATTGGGAGGCTGCGGTGAGTATCTCCCAGCCAGGTCGTTGGGCAGAATCTTGATGATTTCGTACACACTGTATTACTGAGTCAGAGGGCAGGACCTTTGAAACCCACAGCCTAATCATTCCCCAGAGAGAATGTGCCAGTTTCATGCAAACATCAGCAACCTAGGAGAATATCTCCAGTACAAGCATATAAATAAGTCATTTAAAGGGGGAAAACATGCTTATTTATTTCTGCTAGTAAATATTGGTGTTCACATGTGCCCAATGTAACTATAGTCAGTGTTCTAGGATAAATGTTTAAATCAAGAATCAGCAGCAATTCCAAGCACAGGGTTAAGAGATGAGCCTGGAAGGTAAGCTGCTCCCCACTCTGGGGGTTAGGAAATATATGGTAGGAATCTGTAAGCCACTCTGTTCTTCTCCCCAACTCAGCCTGGCCCTGGGACTTAGGGATATTGCTCACATTTAGCCAGAACCCAAATTCTCAAACTTCCCCTCTCGTGACAGTGTGAGAGGACATGTGCCAGGCAAGGGAACAGACAATAGTTACAGCTACTTAGACAGCAAACATTTTTAGCATCTTCCTATATTCTAGGAAGAACGTTCAAAACCCATCTTAACTGATGAACTGGGAGACTTCCAGTGAATTTGGGGAAGCTAGACCCGCACGGGCAGCTGGAAGCTTCTACTATCCGGCGGGGCGGGACATGAACTTTATAAAGTGAGCTATCCCACTCCTCCAAGCTGTCATGAATCTTTCAAAGTCTCACTCCCAGAAACCAGCCATTTCAGAGAGCTGCCTAGAGGCCAGGGTGCTAGTTAGTTCACCTCTACTTAGACTAGTTACCTTCTTTATTCTCATCTTTGAAATTATATGACAGTTCCCTATCTTCTTCTTCTACTGATGTATCTATCTCCCGGCTATATTCTCTTCCAGTGGGTGTTCTCTGAGTTACACAGTTCAGGACAGGGGGCCACGTTCATACAAGCAATGCTGTTCACACAAGGCCTGCTGTTTTCATCGGAAGATGCTCCCCTCACTGGGCTAGTGAAGCAGCAATCAAATCATGAAGTCAAAGGATAACTCCAGAATCAAAGGGCAGGTGGAAAGAGGCGCTGGCTAAAAAAGTGAATAACCAGTGAAACGAAATCAGAACCAGAAGGGAAAAAAGCAAATGATAAGAGACGATAATGTGGGAAGGGCAGTGAAATGTGTATAAAATGGCCTTGTTACTATGAAAGCAGATATTAGAAGACATTAAAAACGTATTTTTGATACAAATAACAGGCAAAACTGCTCAGGAGGCACAATTTTTAGCAGGTACAGTACATAACGAGGCAACTTCATGAATCTGGTTCTCTTTTCCAAATGTTCTCTTCTACATCTCAGCTCTTGTCAAGTTCAAGAACCCCAGCCTTGCCCGGCCGGTGTGGCTCAGTGGTTGAGCATAGACCCACGCACCAAGAGGTCACTGGTTCGATTCCCACTCAGGGCACATGCCCAGGTTGTGGCTCAATCCCCAGTGGGATGTGTGCAGGAGGCAGCCAGTCAATGTTTCTCATTGATGTTTCTATCCCTCTCTCCCGTTCCCTTCCTCTCTCTCTAAAAACCAAAAATATATTTAAAAAAATAAATAAAAATAAAAACCCCACCCTCTCCTCAGGTCTAGGGACTGTACTGACTTCCTGCTGCTGTGGTTCTGAGGCTTCAACATCCCCTGTCGGTTTCCCTGAGCTCTGCCCATCCTTCTAATAGTCCCGTATTAAACCCTCTTGAATCAGGCACCCCTCTTGGAAATGACATCCGTCTGTTCCTGTCCTGGTCCCTGCCTGGTATAGGAAGGCTGCCTCAATTTCCTTTTTGAGCTCTAGGAAAAAATATCTTTTAGGCTATCCCACACCACCTGGAGCACAGCCACATGCTGTAAGCCAGCCAGGTGCTGGGTGGTTGCACATATCAGTCCTTGGTGTTTAGTTCCCAAAATGGACACTTCTGCAGTCAGTGAACCACGTGTGGGATCCAGAACTCCCCACAGTACGTGGGGAGAACCATGTCACCCTGGCAAGAGGTCTGTGCCCCTGAAGCAGATGCTGGGGTTATGGGCCCTGGCCAACGGTCTGAGTGGAGGAGGTGGAGAAAATCTCCCACCAAAGGGAGCCCAGGTGAGGCTGACTCAGCTTGGAAGGGCTAGTGGGCCCAAACTCCGCACTCAGCGTAGGAAAACAAGATTAAGAGTAATATCCGCAGAAATGTCAGCATCGGAAGAGATCATGGTCCCAGCTGCCTGAAGAGCCAGCAAAGAATACAAGGTACTACATGGGCCCTCCCTGGCTTCCTGTACCAGGTACCGCTTTAGCCAGGGCGAAGGAAAGGAGGAGCCGACAAAGGAGATATCCGAGCTAGGGGGTGTTTTCTCCGAGAAAATGGGTATAATTTAAAGGGGTTTTAAACATTATTGCAGCCCTAGCCGGTTTGGCTCAGCGGTTAGAGTGTCGGCCTGCGGTCCCGAGAGACCCGGGTTCGGTTCCCGCTAAGGGGCATGTACCTCGGTTGCAGTTTGTCCCCGGCCCTGGTTGGTCGTGCGGGTGGCAGCCACTCGATGTGTCCCTTTCACATCGATGTTTCTCTCTCTCTTCCTCTCTCCCCCTCCCACTCTACCTGAACAAAAAATAGAAAAATGTCCTCAGGTGAGGATAAAAAAATAAATAAATAAACATTATTGCATTGGAATGGACTAAACCTATTTTTCTTCCCCACTACCCAAAGCCTAAGGGCTCACACCCAGATCCACAAATGGAGCCCGTCTATGTACACCAAGATGTAGTGTAAATAAGTTGTGATCCTGCATAGGAGTAATTTGCCCTCAAGAAGAGCCATTTTACTTTCATTTGCATGCAATACAGGATTGGATTTGTTTTAATAAAGGTAACAGGTGTCCACAGGTCTGACCGTAATGCAGGAATTGTGTCTCTCCATTCGCCAGGTGGCATCTTTGGAAGCAGGTCTGTCTTAGAGTCCTTGTCCAATGCTACCATATTCCTGCTTTTGCGATACCTATCATTGGCTAGTGGTGACTCCTTTAAGCTCTACATGGGGAGCTAAATGACAGAACAAACTGAAGCAGATCCAGCTGAGAAGTCACGGTGGCTGGTCCCAGCCTTGCTGCTGAGGAACCCCTCTCATGGGACCCGGGCTCAGGGTCTGGCTCAGTCACATGTTGCTGGGCTCTCAGTTAGGCCAGACTCCAAAGTGTATACCCTTCCCTGTCTTACAACCATTTGAAGAATAGTAAACAAAAAGTACTGGAAAAGAAAACTCAAAACATGAGTTTGGGATTAGAGTGCTACCTTCAACTTGGAAATGAAATCACTCATGGGCACCAACACACGTCTCACGCAGCCCATCCAGCACCTCAGTGGATTAGGTCATGGCTTTGAGCACATGATGGAGACAGTGCAGACAGCTGGGCGTTCCAATGACTACAAATCATGATTTCAGGTGAGTGGCCATGTTCTGCATTGTTGGAAAACATATAAAAGTTACAGGATTTCTTTTAAATGGCAAAATAATATTGCATGTATGTATATGAGAATCATACTAAGGAATTAACAAATAAATCCATCTGCATAACCAGGCAAAGGAAGAAAAGCATATATTTGCAAAAAGAATACAAAATTATCCCAGGACTGCATAAAAGAAAGAATGCAACAAAGTAGCTTAAATGAAAATTTACCATGTTTTAAATAATAAATTTAAGACTGCAATATTTATAACTTCATTATATTTTCTTCATGATGTTTGGTAAAAATAACCTCAAGCAAACATAAATCTTTAAATTATCTCCATTTATTCCTCAAGGGAAAACTATTGAGCTTATCGCATTAATGTTGGATTTATGATTATCTTTAAGTGCACAAAAATTGTATACATGTTAATTCTAAGAGGGTAGAAATTAAAGATATAAAACAATTTTATTTATTACAATCTTTTCTACACATTACCTAAACCTACCTAAAAAAACCTAAATATTATTTCTCATGGACCTCCATTATTGAACTAATTTACCAATAATTTGTATCTAGTCTAATATTGAATTGTGCGCAGTAGATAGGATTGTTTGTTTTTTAATTTTTTTTTTCTTTATTGATTTTTTAGAGAGAGAGGAAAGGAGAGGGAGAGAGAGATAGAAACATCGATGAGAGAGAACATCAACTGGCTGCCTCCTGCATGCACCCCACTGGGGATCGGGCCTACAACCTGGGCATGTGCCCTGACTGGGAATCGAACCAGTGACCTCTTGGTGTATGGGTTGATGCTCAACCACTGAGCCACACCAGCCAGGCATAGATAGGGTTTTTAATGTGTTTTTCTCTGCTACCCTGATGTTTTGGCAGAGGCCTCAGGTGCTAAGAACAATACAGTAGGAGGTTTCCACCCCTACATCCTTGAGCCAGGGCTTGAACCGTGATGCATGACACACTAAAAGATCTAAAAATAGGTTCTGCCAGGGCCTGGGGTCACCTACCTCTAGCCTTTGAGAGTGAGGTAAAAAGTGAAGTAGGAAGAGGGCAGCAATGTAAGACATCTGCATACTCAGATAAGCACAAATTAAAGACAAATCCTAAGCCAACTTCCCAGAGGTCACCACTATAAAACTTTCATGTACATCTCTCCAGATCTTTTCCTATGTACCACACACATTTTTTTTTCCCACTTCACATCTTTGAAATCAGGATACCTCTTACAATCAATGGTATCTTACAATTGATTGGCAGCAATTTTCTTGTTTAGTGGTGGATAAAACAATGGATATCTTAAAATCTTTGCCATTAACTTAGCTTTGAAAAATCTAATACAGGTACAAATATATTTAAAATCTAAGATATATATTTATAACATATATATTTAAATATACCCATGTATCTTCAATTAAATCACTGCTTTGTAATTTGACCTTTTTGCAGACAACTTTATCCTCTCATCTTTATTCATCTCATCTGAAACCAGACCATATCAAAGGCCCCCAATTAATCCCATAATGTATCCTCCCCAGAAACACATTGGGCAGGTGGCATCAAGATAAAGGATCTCAGATTTTACCCAAGTTGTGAGCTAATAAGTTAACCTGCTAGTTTCAGAGGTGCTGGCAGAAGACCCAGACTCCTGGATCAGATACTCGTGGCCCATCTAGCAGCATGAACATCACATTCAGGTTTGCTTCCCTTGCCACCAAGTGCCACAGACGGGTGACATGGAGGGACCTGGATGGGACATGTTCACACAGTGGGTTCCCATCACAACCGAAGAACCCCAAGCTCAGGGAATCTGATATATTTTAATAGGTAGCAAGCAAATCTGCCTTTACCTTGAAGGGAGACCTTACCTTTATTCTACTGGATAGTAAGCCAACCGGACTTCTGGTCTAGAGATCATCACCATTCTATCTTCCAAAGCTGTTTCCTTGACAGGATAGCCCCCCACCCTGAAAAGGTTGTCACTGTCTCTGATTGCAAAATGGGCAGAAATGAAAGAGATCTATGAAGAATCATTTTTTATAGGTAGTTTCTCATTTTTCAAATGAAGAAATAATGGCTCAAAATGTTAAATAACTTACCAACCTCATATGGTTGGTAAGTAGTGGACTTAAGCATTGAATGCAAGTCTATCAGGTTATAGAGTTCAAATTTTTTCAATTTGACCACAATATCTCATGCAGAGATTGGACAGGACTAAAATGTCTTTCTATCTCACCCCAGAAAACCTTTTCCTCAGCAAGACTGAGGCTTACTGAAGGTCAAGGTCTGTAACTTAACATCTGTAATCACCTCACTATTGAGCACTGTGAAGAGTTCCAGGTGGGCTTACATCTCCTAAACTCTCTCAGGTAAGAGTTGCTCGACTAATGTTTGCTGAATTAATCCCCTAGGATAGAAAATCAAACTGGGAAGTCTTCTTGATATCCTTTCTTTATCTTTCCATTATCTGTCATATTTGTATACCCCTTTTAATTCTCATTGATTCGACAGTGATTTAGGTTTTATCACTACACACTCAGACTACTAAAATCTTAGCTAATTTTTATCTCCTTGCTTACAATCTCCCCACTAACCAGCCTACAGAACACTCAAATCAATATTTTGAACATATTACTTTCATCATGTCAAAACTCGGTTCAAAAAACATTCAATGGATGGAATCACCTCCAGCATAAATTTTAAAAAAATTTGTATACTAGCATTCAAATGATAATTCCAACTAGCCTGCCTATGATTTTCCCACCAAGCCTTGAACCCAGGCAGGCTGCCGAATGCAGTGTCTCTCAGTCATGTTCTGTTCAATCCTGTGCACTTGTGCCTCTTCATCACTCTCAGAAGTCTCTTCCCTCTTTTTCCTCAATCTCTCTTCTAAGAACCTTCTTTGCTTTCTATCCATATTACTATATATTACTATTAAATGCTATATATAGTATGAGCTGTATTATGACTTGCATTAAGACACATAATACTGCCCTGGCCGGTTTGGCTCAGCAATTGGAATGTTGGCCTGTGGACCAGAGTCCAGGGTTTGGTTCCCGCTAAGGGCACGTACCTCGGTTGCAGTTTGTCCTCGGCCCCACTGGGGTTGTGTGGGTGGCAACCACTGGTGTGTCTCTCTCACATCGATGTTTCTCTCTCTCTCTCCCTACCTCTCTCCTTCCTGCTCTATCTGAAGATAAATGAAAAAAAAAAAAAATGTCCTTAGGTGAGGATAAAAAAAGGCACATAATACTATAATATATAGTATATATTAGTACAGTGAAACAACTTTATGGGAAAAGAAAACATTTCAAACACTGTCCTGTGAAAGTTTATCATCAGTCTTAAAACATGAAGAATACATGAGTCACTGCTATTAATAGTTATTAATAGCATTGTTTTCTAAAGCTTTGGTTTCATTTAACAATGTAGCTAAAAAAAGAAGTCATATCCGTATTACTCAGCTTGAATGTGTACTAATCAGGTGAACAAAGAAAGATTTTATGCTTTTTACTAAATATTTCATCAAAAGATACTTCTGAGGTTGTAGTGGGTTAGATTAAATTTTTATAATCCATCTTTCAGCTTAATATACATATATATATATATATATATATATATATATATATATATATATATAGTGGAGAAATAGGTCCTCTAATATATTATATTTTGCTTCTTAGGTGACAGTCCAAATAGATGCCAATTAAAATGGACTCTAATGTCTAAAGAAAAATTTGTGACTGACCAAAACCAAATTTTGGCTAAAGATAAAAGTTACTGGCCATGCTATAGAGATCAACAAATATATAGAAATATGCCCTTCCATTTCTCATTCATCCATATGTACAAGATGACTATCTTCTAACTCCAAGAAGAAACATAACTTTGATGTAAAATTCTCAGGATAATTGTGTATTGTTGAAGTCGCCAACATTCACTAGAATACTAAAGACAGTAGAATATATATGGCACCCTATAGTCAAACATGTACCATGTGGCCCCCAAGGGTGAGCAGCCTTCAAGGAAGTCAAACCAATTATGGATTTACAAAAACATAAATTATCATTTCTGTGGCTAAGGTCTACCCAGAACTCCTGTTCAGCTCCAGGGATAATAATCCCAGAGAACCCGAGTAGCAACCAAGTACCAAATGCTTCCCTGGTCTCATGCCCAACTCATGGCTTTAGGGTGCTACAGAAGGCATTGAGAGCTGTAGAATATATAGGGTAATGCATAGGACCTGCTCCTCTGAAGGTAATTGTGGCACTGCCCAGGACCATGAAAGTGATCTACTTCATGGCACCGAAACTAACATTGCATTAATTCATAGCTTTGATGACTGTGTAAGACCAGCTGGTCACTCAGACTAATATCCCCAGGTTGGCTACATATTAAGTTCATATCATTTACTTTGGATTGTTAGGTCCAGAAATGTTATTTCACCAGTTCATAGTGTAGTGATGAATCTCTTAAATGACAGTTTCTACTAACCAATCTCCTGAGAGACTGATTCGCCAAGTAGACCAAATATCTTATGTGCTTTTTACATCTCAGAATAAAATATATTTGAAAAACCAAATGAGCCCTGGCCGGTTTGGCTCAGCGGTTGGAGCGTCGGCATGTGGTACAGAGAGACCTGGGTTCGGTTCCCGCTAAGGGCACGTACCTCGGTTGCAGTTTGTCCCCGGCCCTGGTTGGTCGTGCGGGTGGCAGCCACTCGATGTGTCCCTTCACATCGATGTTTCTCTCTCTCTCTTCCTCTCTCTCCCTCCCGCTCTACCTGAACAAAAAATGGAAAAATGTCCTTGGGTGAGGATAAAAAAAAAAAAATAAAGAAAAACCAAATGAACAGCAAAAGATTATTGGTAAGCAATAGTAAGACTAAAGGGAGTTAGATGACTTCAAGATTATTGTGGCACTTAATACTGCGTTTTAACTGCTTGATTCATTGTCTTTCTCCTTTAGATAATAAGGTGCTTTATTCATTGTTATTACTAGTTGCTCAGTAAATAATTGTGGAATAATTTAATTAGCTATCATGACTTTACATATGTTATATTCAAATGCCTATACATTAAATCTGATATTCAAAGGAGCACCTCTCTTTGTGTAGTGTTGAAGATTAAATAACTAAGACTTACAACCCATGTAATGACCATTGAAAGAAATAACAAATACTATGTGACAGAGAAGGAGCAATCACACATCAGTATATCAGCTGCACTGGAAATTACACTCCATTGCTGTTGCTGCATTAGTCCCTTCAAAGACTGCATTAAGCCAGAGGCAGTTTTCATTCTAGCAATGTTCTGCCTGAGTTTATACCTTTACCTTCCCAGATAAAACAAACACTAAGCCTCTCTTTCCTTGAACAGGCTACAAATAAGTAAAGTAAGAAAGATTAAGATGCATTAGGATCTTCATGACATGAAGGGAGACCCTAGGATGGTAATTGCTTTTGGTAATGAAAGACACCTAGAGCAGGATCTAATGCAGCATCCTGATGCGCTGAAAACAAATGTATACCTGGAACTATTTGTGGTAGAAAGATGTCTCTTCATGTCACCGGGGCATAGCTGTGCTACTTTCCAATCTCCAATTCATGTTGTTTAGAATATATCAATAAAAGAAAACTTTAGTTAACTGTAGAAAAAAAAATTAAATTGTCTTAGAAGTAGGTCAAGGGAACAAGTATAGAAGACGTGGGTTTTTTGTAATGAAAGCCAGAAATCAAGAAGTTTAAGTTCCTTACAGATGATGTGGTGAATGTGTTCCTCCAGGGCTGCTTCTGAACTTCACTCCAGCGGGAACAACTTCAATCCCAACCAGAGTGAGCCGCTCAGACCCGAGCTTTTATTCCTCACACGAGGTCACATGACCTCATCCACACCAATGGCCTCTGCTGGTTATTAGCATGTCAGTGACTACACTCAGAACCACAGAAGTCGACTTTCAATGGAAAGATGTGAAACATTTATCACAAATCTCCTCAGTTTCAAATATAAGATTTAGGCATTCAGGATATTCTTCCCATTTCAAATCACTAGTTGATACTCTCGAAAGGCACAGTTTGACACATATACAGAATAGATACACATTATATAAAACAACAACTCAGACCAAAATAGCCCAAAAAACAAAGACATAAAAATACAGCAGCAACAATATTTGTGAATAAAGAAAACCAAACAAATAGTCATAGAAAACCAAAACAGCTAATGTTCCTAGTGCAGAGACTCCAGGAACTTCCCTTTCTGAATAAACACCTGCACTGCATGAGAAAAAAATAATACCACTACAGGAACGTGTATAGACAAACCATACATAATGGTAGACCATTTTAACCTTTATATCATCTTTTTTCCTGCATCTCTACCCTCATTTCACACACACACACACACACACACACACACACACACACTTACCTCTCCTGGAACTTGGGAAAGGAAGCCAAGTATGATAAAAGATAAACCTCAGAATTTAACACCTAGCCTTAGATTTTTGCCTTCAGTAAGAAGGGAGACAGGCTCATGAATATTACTAAGAAAACTCCGGGGTAATAAATTATTCTAAATGCAAATTTGTTAACAAAAAGTAACACTCATTTAAAGAAAAAGAAATCTCTTATGTTTTTCTCTCTTCTCCTCCCCTCCTCCTTCTTCTTATACCATCAGAAGTAGACTTGAGAACTGGATTTTCCATTCATTCATTTGGTAAGTTGTCCTGCGATACCCCAGCTACAGCCCAGCAGGCTGGGAACAGTTTCTACCTCCTCCGACCCCTGAGGATATAGATAGACATAGCTGTGTCTGCGGTCAGCTTCACTGGACAGGCTACATTTCCATTCTCAGTCATTCTTTGAATGCTCAGAGGGCTTTATAAAGAGCTGGGCCATCCTTTAGGGTGAGTGCAGAAAAAGAGTTAAAGCATTCCTTTCGCAATGGAAGACATCACTATGGACATGAAGCAGGACAAAATAGAACCCCCCACCCCAAGGCATATTTAAAGAATGGGGCCGATAGTACAGAAGACCTGTTCACACAGGCTGGAACTCGTTAAAGTCCTCTGGTCCTAACACAACACGGAGGCTACGGCCAGGATGATGCCATGATGGCAACAAGGAAAGCCTGGACCCATGACTACTGGTACTGCAGCCAGACTCGGAGGCCTGACCATTTAAAAAGCATTCATCAGCGGTATAAACAGTCTTCCCTTTACTTTAAGCAATCAGTTCAGTAACATTCACATTTCTCCAGTTTTACTTCTCAAATCTTTAGCATTTCAAATAACTGCTCTTGACAGTGTCCAGGAGAAAAATCTCTTTTTCTCTTGAAATCTGGGTAGAAAAACTACATGCTAAAAGAGATGAAGATATGTGTTTCTGAATCATTAGATATTTAGCAAAAATAAAATATGCAAGAATTGGACAAGTGTAAGGTAAGTCACACACAAGAAATGCAAGAGTCAAATAAAATATGAACAGACAACCTTACTAGTACTCAAGAAAATGCAAATTAAAATCACAAACATATACCATGTTTTAACCAAGAGATTAGCAAAAATGCAAAAGTTGGATAAGAGACTGTGCTGGCAATGTTGTGGAGAAATAGGTCCTCTAATACGTGGCTGGCTTCTGGACTAGGAGAGCTGGTCGAGAACTTTGACCCTGCCATCCCACTCTTGAAAATCAATCTTACTGAAGAAAAGAAGACAGGTTTTTGGATATTTACTGCAGCATTATTGGCAGTGGTAGAAAACTATAAAAACTTAGATGCCCAGCAGTGGGGGAACAAATGAAACAAGCACAGTGTACCCACTGTACTATCTTTGAGCCAGAAGGAATGTTCATGGTATATTGTCAAATGTGAAAAGCAAGTTGCTGAGTAATGTTTGCACATGATCCATTCAGGGAAGAATAAAAACTGTTGGGAAAGGCAGTCTCATGCCGGAAGCCTTTGGACCCCCACTTCACCAAATAAGAATTGGCCTTGGGCCTGTAACTCCCTACCAGAGATACAGGCCTACAGAGCCTGTGCCCACCTTCTCACCTTGTGAGGGAATATCTTCCCCTATCTGGGCTCAGTGTGTGCTCTTTAGTTCCGCTTCGGTATGCAGAGTCAATGGCCCTCAGGCACCCACCCCCTCTTCAGTATTTCAGACTCAACAGGGGAGGGGGGAGGGTTGGAGTCCTCCCTCCATTGTTGATGGTAGTAGAAAGGAGAGGGGTGTCCATAGGCCAGTTGCCCAATCAGCTGCTAGGGAAGTAGAGGGTGACCTGCTAGCCATGCGGGACTGATGCACACTGTTGAAGCTGATCTTGTTCTAATTCTATGTAAGTAAAGGGTTGTTCCATCCAGTGCTTGACTGTGTTTTCCTAGGCAACTCCAATACCGAGATGCAACAGACAGCAGTGTTTGGATTCCTGCCCTGGGACTGATACACAGTGTTCTGCTCTCGTGGGATTAGTAACCATACACAGCACTCTGCTTAACAAAAAGATCTTATATGTGAACAGGAATGTCCAGGTGTTTGTATGAGCACTGAGAAAGGTGAGAAAAGATTCATACCAAATTGTTCATGCTGGTTACTGCAAAAGGGTGAGATTGGATAAGAAAAAGACAATGAACTCTCCCTTACATTCCTCTGTAATACTTGGCTGATAACAATAAGCATGTGCAACTGAATCTTTGTGTCTCCCCAGGTACATATGTTGAAATCATAATCCTAATGTAATGCTATTAGAAGGTAGGGCCTTGGGGAAGTGATTCGGTTAGGTCATGAGGGTGTGGCCCTCATGAATGGGATTAGTGCCCTAGGTCCGAGACTCTATCACTCCAACCATGTTAGGACACAGCACAAAGGTACCATCTGTGGACCTGTAATCAGAAGTCACCAGCAGCTGCTGGAGTTCCCACACTTGCAGACCCGCAGCCTTTGCTCACTCTGGAGATAAATGATAACTGAGGAACATTAAAAAATTAAGTCATGTTGAATTATTGAGAAATAATGTACATCTTTGTCTCTATTTTCTGAAAACATTTATGATATTGTGGATGAAATTTTTTTCAAAGAAAAGATGTCCTTAAATCTGTGGCTAGTCCATTTTCAACACATTTTTAACAAACGACTGAACTTTAGAACTTAAAAAAAAAGAAAATCAAACTACCTTAAGAATGTATTCATGGAATTATGGCATGTTAAACACAGATGTAAGAAGAGGCCCAAGTTTTCCTTTAAAACCATTCCTAGTTGGCAAACAAAAACTAAAAAAAAAGAAAGTCTGCAAATGAGATGACTGAAAGAAGGATTTTATTAATAATCATTGATTTTAAAAATGTGTGTTCCTTTGGACTAGTGACAGTAATGACTGCTGGCTCCCTCATGTGCCCCAGGGAACCCAGCCCGGGCAGTTGGGTGGTGACCCATCTGCTGAGGTGACTTCTCCTAACGATGGAGCCATGTGGAAATGCAATGAAAGGTAAGCTTTAAAAAGTTCTATGACTCCAAAGTGTTTTTATTCATTAAGTTAGTTAAAAATTTTATCAACATCTGATTTCCAATATTTTGTGATATAAGTACTCAATTCTATTTAAGGCAAAATAAACTTAATATCTTTTTTCTTAAGAGTTTCATTTGACTTGAAATAATACTCTATATGCAGAATTTACAAGTGAAGTTTCCTTGGTGTCATGCAAATATCAGCAATTATTTAGTAAATCATACAAATCTATCAAGAAAAAATTAGGCTGTATTATTGGTAAAAATTAAAATCAACAAAATCCAGCCTTAGATCCTATAATCCACAGCGCAGTAAAATAGTTGGACACGGCTATGACACTTAATCCAATTCTGGCAACAAACCACAGATCTTCTGTCCCTGAAGGCAGACAGGCCTTGGGCTCCTTCTCCTCTCAGAGAGCCAAACAGAGTTCAGGATCACACTCACATTAGCCAGACAGCCAGGGTTTGGGCTTGAAGCCCAGGGTATAATCCAGTTCCTGGTAGGGCTTTGACAGCGTTGACCTTCTCAGATCCCAACCTCTGCTTAGTTCACTGGAGCCTCGGGCTCACTCAGAGGTCCCCAGGCTAACTGATTACCACTTTATCAGAGGCATTCGCCCAGCCCTACCCATGTGGACTCCAGAAATCAGCTGCTGTTAACCGCACCCTGAAGTGACATACCTTATCTCCTGCTTTTATTTCCCTTTTTCTGGAGTCACTAGTGATTCTGCTGTTTCAGGCACTGGACACCCAAATGCCCTTTTTTAGACTCTTTGAAAACAGATGATGCAAACCCTCACCTCTGAGGGGTAGTGAGCTTCAGTTCCCTGTGGAGCCTTCCTCTTCCAGTGTGTACACTCTCGCTTGCTAGTTCCTGCCACTCATCTGAATCCTCAGCACTAACAGGAAAGGAAAAGCAAGCAACTCGCAAATGGTTCTAATCTTTTGGGGTGCATCTCATCTGAGAGGTACTCTTGTTTCTGAAGTGTGACCTTCCTTCAAGAACATGTTAAATTTATATTATTATACAAATAGCAAGTTTTCATACCTGATTAGTATTTTAATTATATTCTACTTTGGGTAGAAAACAGACTTTGCTTTTAAAAAAACATCATTTCAACTCTTCTGCCTCTGAAAAGTTCTGAACCTTACACTAAACTCAATAAAGTCTTTATTCTGGGGCCCGGCAGGGAGCAAGAGGGGAGTGTCTCCTGCTTTGGAGGACAAACATTTCTCTAAAATGCTCCCTGGCAGAAAAAGAACTCAAAATGGACATGGAAATGAGCTGTAGGAGAACAGGGAAAGTTACATTTCTTGCATTCCTGAGCCCGTGAACCTGATGCATGCCCGCCCTGGACTGAACAGGGTGGACGGGTGGACATGAGGGGTTCAGAGCTATTTAATTAGAGATTATGAAAGGGACAGATCTACCAAGACGAAAAACTAAAATGATTCCAGGGTTTTGAAGGTCAAAGTGGTAACATGTTAAAAATACAGATTTAGTCTGGACAAGGGACACCTCCAGAGACTTCACTCCGGGAAAAGGGTACCAGCTCTTCTCTCAGCGAAAAGGATGGACCCGCTCAGCAAGCATGACTGGGAGTCTGTTTTAGGAGACATTTTCAGATGATACATTTAATGTAGCTCCTCCTGGTCTAGAAAAGGTTGGGGAAATCTTTTCTGGAGATCCCCAGTGAGATAGTCACCGCATGATTATTCTGATTAAAAGCACAGACTTGGCCAGATATCTCTGAGGAATCATTTTGAGGTTGCTGTTTTTTGTTTTCCTATCTAATCATTTAGAAATATGATTACAACTTTGATATCAAGGAGGATGAATTGTAATGCTGGGTCTGCCGCTAGCCGGGTGAGCGGCTCTGGCAGGATTCTTCCTCGTTCTCACCGCTGTGCCTCCTACGTAAAGTAAGGGGACAGCATATCACACTTAGAAATCTGTTTAGATATCATGGTGATGAGGGAGGGGGTGAGTTTAAGAATAAAATCTGATATCAAATACACAAATATAAGAAAAAAAGGAAAGTTCTATTTTCATGGAAATCTGTTGTACTATTGAAGTGGAATCAGATAAACACCAAAGACATATTATGAATAAAATGAGCATTTATTTCAAGCCATTCACTATCATGTACTGTATATAAGTTAACAGAAAAACCACCATTTAATATGTGGTACATTTCTTTAAAGTAATTTGGTGGTTGTTGGTCATGCATTGAGATAGAAACCTGGCTGATAATTATTTACATTTCCTTTATTTGTAGGGCAACACACTAAAGCTTGTTTATACCTTAAAACTGTAATTAAGCTCTTACATGACTGAAACAGTAATTAAAACTTTGGAACTACCCCAGATGTTTGTGTGGCTAATCTAAGTTCATGTTTGATCTTATTACTATCTCTCTGTGACAGTCACAAGGATTAAGGATATGAGATGAGGGTTTAAAATAGAATATAGAAGGATTTAACAACCATCACAACTTTGGACGCTATGGATAGCTTACCTTTCCTTGTTTATGTGAGCTTTTGATGATTCAGAGTCAAATTTAAGAGCATCAGTCCAGGCCAGCTGAGTTGTAATCTTTGAGGTCAACCTTGCACATCTGTGTTTTTTTAAGCCCCACAGGTGACACCAATGGGCAGCTAATGTTGAAAAGCACTGATTTTAAATAATATAATATGATATGAGTGGCACCACTATGAGTCACATTTTATATTTATATATATATATGAAATTATATCTATTTCACCCTTTTTTTTTTTTACATTGGGAAGCAGACACAGGGCACGACATGGTAGGAAGCAGCCCGATGCCTCCTAGCAGCACCCAAGGCATTGGTAGGAATAGCAGTGTGACCAGGCCTACTAAGCTCTGTGCCACAGAGGTATAAGAGGAGATTGACCCCTCCACATCATGGTCATCAGCCTTTCCAAGGAAGATCAGAGGTCCCACAGTGACATCTGCTTCTTCTGTCCCATGCCCGCAATTGCAAGAAGCAGAGTCATGCCACTGTCTGTCTAGACCAGACACCTGGAGTGCCATAGCCGCCCTTGTTACAGCACAGACGGATGCCAGCAGTGCCTTCTACTGGGAACCAGCTATCAGAGGACTTGCTATCGGTCCTGGAAATACAGTGATTCTCAGAGCAGAGAGGGCCTCTGCTCTCATGAAGCTTAAGAGCCATGCTGAGCAGACAAGCAAAAACGTACCCGTGGTAGGGCTACAGTACAACAGGCGCTGTGACAGGGCGACCAGAGGCACAGCCTCCGTCCTTTGCGAGTCCAGAGAAAGACTCTCCAAGACAGTCAGTTGTGCTGGCTCCAAGAAAGAGGTGCCATGCCAAACTCCAGGAGAAAAGAGATTTCCAAGGACAGGTAACAGCTAGTTTGAACGTCCTAGGTTAAAACCGTCTCGTAGCCCTGGCCGGTTTGGCTCAGCGATTAGAGGGTCAGCCCGCAGACCAGAGAGTCCCGGGTTCGTTCCCATTAAGGACACTTGCCTCAGTTGCAGCTTGTCCCTGGCCTGGTTGGGATCGTGTGGGTGACAACCAGTCGATGTGTCTCTCTCATATCGATGTTTCTTTCTCTCTCTTCCCCCTTCTCTCCCTCCCGCTCTATCTGAAGAAATAAATGCAAAAAACTGTTCTTGGGTGAGGATAAAAAAAAAAATCAAAACCGTCTCATACATTAAAGGGTCAAAAGATGCACATGTTGACTAGAGCAACTCAAGACGACAATGCTGTTTGTCCAGTATTATCAGGGAATTTCACATAAGTGCCTTTCCCATAGACCTAAAGTTCACTTTAACTATTTAAAAATTATGCATTTTATAGACAATCTTTCTCTCATTGAAGGGTGATACAAAAATGCAGGATGTGTTTCTTATCCTTAAAGAACAGAGTAGAGGCCCTCAATGGACCAGCTAACTACAAGTCAAGAAAAAAATGTATTAAGTGCTTTATTCAAGGTCTAAACCATGTACTATTAGTACACATAAGAAAAGTTTAATTCCAATAGTGAATCCTGAAGGTCTTCATAGAGATAATGTTGTTTGACTTGGGACTTATTAAAAAGAGATTGTCAACGGGAGGGAGATCTCGTAGGGAAAAGCATTGGCAACGTATCAGACCCAAGAAAGTTCAGATGTGGTAAAAGGATGAAGAGTTGCTCGATTATCTGGACTTAGGCTTTTTGGAAAAGGCCTTGAACTGGAAAGGAGAATAAAGGCAGGAGGGAGGCACAGGTTTTTGAGCTGAGAAATCATGGCTAAGAGACTTTTCTGATGCTGGGTGTACTTCATGGATGAACGCAGGGACTTTAAACAAATGCTGAGAATGCAGAGTTGGTGTTTCTTTCAGATCTTTGCCTGCTGCCAACTGCCATTTCTCATCGTAAACTAGAACTTGCCAAGGGAAACTAATAAGTCACGCTTAATCCTATAACGCAATTGAGTAAAGAAGCTTGAAATCCAAAGGTGGTCCCAGTCAGCTCTTAGGGACTAAAAGGCATAGGGCCTTGCTGTTTGCTTTGTTCTGTTTATTTTTCAGAAAACTCTGTCACAGAATTCCGTGGCTATCTATCTTGTGACAATCTAAGAACACGGATCTATGGATTGAACTGCCGGTGTCCTCCACAACAACAAACGCCCTTTGGGTTGCGAGCTCGTTGAAGGCCTGGCCCAGCCTTCTCCCCGCGACCCCGGCCCCCTCTGCAAGGCTCCGGGAGAGCTGCTGCACAGTGAACGTATCGCAGCCCCGCGCCTTCCGATGCCGATGCTGGACCTGGAGAGGGCGGCATGCATATCCAGAGCCTACTTTCACATGTGTCTATGTTTTTCACATACAGGTGTTTTGCATATGCATGTTTTCCAGGTATCTATGCGTGTTATGTTTGTTTCCTACTTGAATAAACATATGTTTTTCATAGAGATAGAAGCGTTTTGCATCCTTCCTCAGCGGTCCTCTGCTGCTGTGCATGCCACCCGAAACCATGCCACCAAAGAGAAAACTCCACGCACAGGAAGTCACAGAAAGACTGCTTGGGGATTTGCCAGCCCTCCTTCAGCCCACTGGTTCTCAGCTATTTTTCTTTCGCTGTACTCCCGAGAGCTCTGGCACACCCCCTCAGAAACAGTGACTCAGTGTAGCAGTGACCTTCAGTGGTGAGGACAGGCACGGCCCCCACCCCATGGAGCCCGGAAAGCAAATCAGACAGAACAGGGAAAAGGAGGGGAGGAGGAAAATGAACAAGCGGAATATAAACACAGCAGTTGAGTGAAATGTCCTGAGTCCTTCTGCCATACTCCTCCCCTCCCCTTGGAGTAAGATGGGCCCGAGTGTAGTCCTTGGAACACAATTATTAGCTGAATAATCCCGGCCATCTCATCTAGCTTCTCTAAACTTCGCTTTCCTCTTGTGTAAAATAGAAAAGATAGCAGTAACCAGCTCACAGTTGTTTGGAGGAGTACATGAGATTCAATTTCATAAACGGGCGGGTGCAATGTCTAGCACACAGGGATAATGAGTGGACAGCAGCAGTGATTACTGTGAACCTGCCAGCCAGAGCTGAACTGTGCCATCAGTGCCCTTACACTTAAATGCTTACCACGGAGGGCATAGGTGCTAAGAAAGTCTTCCAAGAAACCAGATGGGATACTTGGTGGAGACCCAGCTCCCACCGTAGGGCCACACGCGGGCCTGGCCCCATCAGTACGGTCTGTGGGGGAATCAGGTGCAGAGCAAGAGGGAGGTGCGGCCCGCAGGGGTACAGGGGTGAGCAGACACAGGCCCCCCACCAAAGCAGACGGCAGCAAAGTGTTTGCAACCACAGCTAATCTTCTCTTTTCTCTCTGGGCTCTTTATTAACCCTCAGAGAAGTGGACTCAGCGGGCTAACAAAGTGGGGAAAACCCAGCTTGTTTCCTTAGAACGGAAGCTGGGCAGTTGGAGGACCCCGTGAGGTGCTGTTGCACAAACGCCAAGGCCTTTCTTCGCCCCCCGGGAGGTGCTTGTGGGTGAAACAAGAGCTTTCTGGCTACAGCGCTTCCTCTGGTGACTCGGTGATGTCACAGCAGGGTTTTTTCCATTAAAGGGACACAGCCTAAATGAGTCACATCACATCTATGTGTCCGTTTCTCCTCCTCTTGACCGACTACTTGTCCAGTTGCCAGCAGGTACATTTTTGGATGCAGAAACACAGTTTGATGCTACAGATGAAGCCAAAAGCACTTCATGGAGCTGGGATCAGCTGGGTTTGAAACCCTTGGCACTAAGGGCAGGTATTAATATGAGGGAGTAATAGTCCTATGCCTAGAGCCAAATGGCTGGTGTCCTGAGTGCTAGCCAGGTTCACCAGGAAAAGAAAAAATTCCACTTGGAATCAAAGCCAGCTTCCCCCACCATTCTCATACTCCGAAGGCCCTGGGGGAACAGCGATGACAAGACATGGTTTTCTGCTCCAATAGCGAATCTACAGGAGTCATCAGGAAAGCTGATGGCTGTATAAAAAATAGTTCTGTTCAAATCTTTGACGATTTTATTTCGAGTCTGCCTTAGAATTGTGTATATGTGGTTCTTTCAAATTTTTCTTGAACTTACCTTGTTTGAAAAAATAATAGTTCATCATGACAAGGTGTGTTGCCGTCCAATGAACAGAATAAGGGAGCAAAAATGAGGGCCACTGAGGACCGTGAGATGTCCCATAGTTGTTAATCTCTTTCTTTGTCAGAGCTCTCTCTCCCCAGATGATAGGGAGACATCCTCAGAGTACAGTGGGTCTCACACTCAGAATACCTGCACCCCGTTTCTCTATTTTGACAAACAACATGAGGGAACAGCCAACAAATGGGAAACACGGCTGCTCCCGGCATCTATGATGCTGCAACAGTGATATCTAACAGCGGCAGGCTCCTCCACACTGTTTCAGTTAGAAGAAATAATATCCATGGTACCCAATTTTGAATACATCGTTATCCTTTTCCTTTTAAAATAAAAAAAAAAGAATTAAATCCATATTTTTGTGGAACCTAGAAAAGAACATTTGGTCTCTCTTCTTCATTCAGGAGTGTGGAGAAGCTGCTGCCTGCGTTCACGGAAAGACATCAGGCGAGCGGACAACGGGTGAGAGGCCAGTGTGCGAGGACAATTCGTTCTTCTGCAAAATCGTCCACCGGGAAATAAGGCAAGGAATATTATTGAAATAAAGAAATGGAGAAAAAATTATTTGAACAAACTGAACACACACACGTACCCCAAGAACAAAATAAAACCCCAAGGTCAGCAAGAAATCATTCAATTTAAAAGAAAATATTAGTTATATTTTGAAAGACGGCTGAATTAAGATATCATATACCAAATGTTATAATACAAGTCACTGTAGTCAAATGTAGAGTGGAAACAAAAAGAATGAATGATTCCATCTTATTTCCTTGACACAGCAAAAGAGAATATATTGAGCACTTCTTAAAAATGCTAACGCATGCTGGTGTGATGTCGACGGCTCTTAGTCTCATTGGTTTCCTGTCATCAGTTGGTGGTTGCAGTGACTCCTACAAGCCACCTACTTGAGTACGGTTTTCAGAGGGAACGACCTAGGGCTCATTCTCGAAATGGAGCACCAGAGGCCATAGTCCGCTTCATTTGGAACTGGGCACCACTTGAGTGTCTTATTTTTCGACAGCCCTGCAAACCAAGAACGGCATATTAATTCTTGCCAGTCACAGAGTCACAGCTGATAGTTCAAATTATGGCCACTATAGTTGATAGAGGCGACTTCCAATCTGCACTTTGAGTTCCTTTGAGGTCAACTGTCTTCAGTTCGAGAAAGAAGTGGCCAGTGCGTCGAGCAGAAAGCTCCACCTTGCTTCCGTTCTGTTCTGACTCCGTACTGCACTGTTGGCAGAGGGTTCCAGAAGGCGAGGAAAACGGAAAGGGGGATTTTAGGAGTAGCTAGAATTTGACTTTCTACATCTCAGCATACCCTTTTTGTTAGGTGTCTTGTCAACTGTAAGATCTGGTTACTATTGCTTTTAATTTTCACTCTTCTTCTGTGCTGCTTTATTAAATGCCCCGGGGGAAAGTTTCAGTTTATTTCAAATATTCATGTAGTAAGGAGATACAATCAAGCTCCTACAATATAACATTTGGAACTACTTCAGAGGAAAAAGGAAATAACAATGAGGTTGGTGGAAAAAGTCTTATGGAAAAGTACCAAGAAGAGAGGTTGCCAATCCTCCTCTGCTCTTTCCCATGTGATGAACTATCTTTTGACAACACCCACAACATCAAAGGCATCAGTGTTAATGACTAGGGGAAAAAGATTAGATTAAAAATAAAGTTAACGGCAGGCTATAACAGCCGTTCTTTCCTAATGAGTATTTAAGAATGCTTTTCAATACACCTCTTAAATTAGGTATACTACAAAGGATGCCAAAGGCAGCATTCATTGTCTGTCTTCTCTGTGAAATTCTCTGCTCTCAAATCCAGTTAGATATGACACACATCATTGTCCTTTGTGGTCAAAGCGTAAGTCAGGTTTTCAAACACTTCCACTTTAAAAGCCTACTCATCAGCCACCTCTGTGCTCATGACCCACACAAATCCTGTACTGGAACGAAATGTACAACTGGTCTTTAGAAGATTTAATTTAGCAGTTTTCCCAACTGAGTTAATTGTTATAAAAGAATGTACTTAACCGTTCTTTAGTTTGCTATGGAAATTCTCCTTTTTTCAACTTGAGTATACGCTTCTCAAGTCTACGTGGGAAAGATAATCCAAGAATGCTTAGGGCAGAGGTGAAATCAACTGAGATGCCTTCTATTTATACCAAGATGATCAGCTTTCTCATGACAGTCCCCACTGCTGGAGAAAAATCATTACCTAAGTCATCAACCACAGCTGTAAAAATGTATTTGCCCCCAGTGCAAGCTAATTCTCTAACAGTATCACAGTGCGTTGTCTAAGATTAAAACTACTTCAGGGAACCTGCTGTCAGGATGTTTTCCATATAAACTGGCCTTGTTGGCAAGGACTAAATGAAACAAAACATGCCTAGGTCTGGATTTGACCTCTGAGCACCTGTCTTGCCAGCCCAGTGGAAATCTTCTGACCATGGAATGCCATGCATGCAGTTTTGATAGGAGTCCTCTGATGCAGTTTTTCAAACTGCAGATCACTACCCCATTGAATGGGTCATTAAGCCAACTTAATGGGCTCTGAACAGCATTTTCTAAATGAAATAAAATAAAGTAGACTAGAAATGATTAGAAATGCACATAGTAAGGGCAGGCAATGTTTCATGAATGTTTGTTTCAGGTATAGTCATTATTTTATATATATGTGGAATGAAGCCACTTTTAGCTAGACTCAGAGCACAGCTGTGGGAGGAAGAATCAACATGAAGACAGATCCAGTGAGGAATATAGATGTGTCTTTCCACCTGGGTAACAAGTCAATGATGCAGCTATTTTAATAGAGGAGAGAGGTCAATTTTCCACTGGGGTCACTGGTTTTCTCAGCTATGGTAAGTTGTTCCAAAACCTAACCAGCTATGAAGGCCTTGGTGAAATGTACAACATGCTTGGCTAACTGTGGGATGTCTTATTCAATAGGTGATGCTGTAAAACCTGGACACCTTCTCAACAGAAACCTCCAAAACAAGATCTCCAATTATTAGTCCTAAATGTGTAGTGTTTCCCTTACTCCTTCCTCTAACCCCTAGCTAAAATCCTTTGTTCTTTAACATCATAAAAAACCTTGGTACACGAGAAGGTATGAAAATAAAGTGTATTTCACAAGTTCTGGATTTAAGAAAACACAAGACTGCTTATTATTTTGGCAATGTGTGTGTACATTTACACGCATGATTATATATACACATACCCTTTTTTGCCACTGTTTGACAAAAAGTGGCATATTTATAAAATCCTCTGTATCTTGCAACTCTTACTTCAGAATTAATATGAACTATGTGTCAAATGGTACAGTTGTAAGTCATTCATGGTAAGTAAATACTGCATGTATTCAAACTGTCCTTTAGATGGACATTTATTTTACTTTTTTCTGGGTGGATAGTTACCTACTATAATTAGTGTTGCAATGAATAACTATGTATGTATCATTGAATAAGGTAGTTTTAGTTCCAAAAAAATTCAAAGAGAATTTCGATTTTAATAGGTGTTGCCCAACTATTTTCCAAAAAGACTAGAATAATTCACACCTCCACCAGCAACACATAAATGTTTTCTCTTTCTCCTTCCTTCTCAGCAATTGCAGTTTTCATACTTTTACTTTTTTGCCTGTCCAGGGCATAGAACACAGTATCATATTGTTTCTTAAATCTGCCTTGTTCTAGCCCTGGCTAGTTTGGCTCAGCAGTTGGAGCTTCGGCATGTGGACCAGAGAGTCCCGAATTCGGTTCCTGTTAGGGGCACATACCACCCCCCCAAAAAAAATCTGCCTTGTTCTAAAGTAATTGATTTAAGCATCTTTTCATAGGCTGCTGGCCAATAGGACCTGCACTTCTGTAAACTGTCCATTCAACATGTTTGCATATTTTTCTTGGTACACCAAACTATTAGATTTTTTCATATTTTATTGATATGAATCCATTAACTGCTATATGTGAAGTTCATTCTCCCATCTATTGTTTGTCTAGTGAATTTGATTATATATTTTGCCATGCAAATATTTTTGAATTTTATATTGAATAAAATGTCTGTTGTGTTTCCTTTGTACCTTCTGTGTTTCCCCTCTTGGCCAAACTATCCCCCAGTTAGTACATTACATAGTCATCTCATTTTTTAAATATTTGCATTTGTTTATTATTACAAAGGCTGCAATCTATATAAAATTCATTTTGTAAGGCACAAAATAACAATCAAACTTTCTTTTTTTCAGTTAGTTAAATGTACTAGCACTTGTGACTAAATAAAGCATATTTCTCATTGAATTGCCTATATTCAATTTCAGAATATTCAGGATCCGTTCTGGACTCCATATTGTGGTACTTATCTGTGGTGTCCACGCCTGCTGTTGTGATGAGAGTGAATTCGTGGTGTATGTTAACAGTCCAGAAGGCAACTCCTGCCCCCACCCGGTGGTCTCTATCACAATGCCTTGTCTGGTCTCACACATTTATTCTTCTGTAGGTACTTTAAATGCATTTTATCCAATTCCAAAGATACCTTTGTTGGGACTTTAAATGGAGTTATTAATTGATCTATTGAAGTTTTATATTCTCTTTAGATCAATATTGGTAGTTTATATTTTGTTATGCTTTCTCTGGTTCAGGGGTCAGAAAACCTGGCCTACAGGCCAAATCTGGCCCCATCTATTTTTGTAAATATAGTTTTGTTGGCTCATAGGCATGCCATTTGTGTTTATGGTGTCTGTGGGTCCTTTGTGCTACAGTGACAGAGTGTGACAGAGACTGTTTGACTAGCCAAGCCTGAAATAATTACTGTATGGTCCTTTATAGAATAAGTACACAGATCCCTGCTTTACATTTGCAATTTATTTTCCACAAAGTTATACATGATATTCTCCAGCTTCTAAAATTTCTTCAATATTTTAGTTTTATCTCCTTTTTCATTCTGACTTTGCTCTCTTTTTTTTCTGGAAATACGTTCACAAAGAATTTGTATCGTGGGGAAATGGGGGGGAAAAGGGAGGAACATCTGTAATACGTTCAACAATAAAGATGTAAAAAAATAATTAATTAATTTAAAAAGTAAAATGCAAATATTAGTCACAAAAAAAGTTTGAGCACAGCATAAGCAGAAAAAACATATTTGTAATTATTTTAAAAATAAATTTTATAAGACAAGTATTTGGAAGGCAAAAAATAATTTTTGAATTTATTCTTTCTGCTACTTTTGTTGTTGCTGTTTCTAATTTTATTAATTTCTGCTTTCATCTTTTAAAATTCTTTCTTTTAGTGTACCTTTTTTCTTTTCTAGTTTCTCAGTATTAACTTTTATTATTTGTAGCTACTCTATGTCTCAAATTTTGGAGGGATTTCTCTTTATTTTCTAGATATTTCAGAATTTCATTTTGATTTTACCTTTGACCCAAGCATGTTTCTTAATTTCCAAGTTGTTAGACATTTTCAATTATATTTTAACATTTATTTATAATATTGTTGCAGAAGAACTAAAGAACGTGGTCTATAAAAGCTCTTCTGGGTGGTTTAAGGTATTCTTTGGACCAAGTAGTTCCCTAATTTTTCTAAGTGCTTCATGGCAACAAGGAAGTTAGGGAAAGAACATGAAGTTCTACATAAAGTTTTATAATACATCCTATTAATTTAATTTAATTGGATCGTTCAAGGTCCTTCTGTCTTTACCTATTATCTAATATTTACTCATTGAATATGCCAGTATAAAACTGAATTATTAAACAGTTCTCCCTGCGGTTGTGATAGCTTTCAATCACGGATTTCTAGCTGACATGACAATTGGGCACGGAATTTTATGTCTTCATAAATCGTGCCTCTTTCTATTGTTTCATGCTTTCTTACTAATTTATTCTTCCTCATGTTTTATTTGGTTTGCTCTTTGCCTTGAGTATTTTTGCCTACCTCTGTCTTCCTTCAGACTTTAAAAAATATTGATTAAAAATATTTCTTACAGCAACTCTCATCTGTGTGTTTATTTTTATGCCAGCAGTCTCTCCTTTGCCATGGGGGTATTTACTCCTTTTATATTTTAATGTAACAATGGTACACTAGACTTTCCATGTTATACTTACAATTCAGGTTACTTTGCTGTTTCCTCCTTTATTTTGCTTTACTATTTCGCTGGCGTGGTAGAGTTTCATTCATTCCTTTTTGTTTTTTCTTGTTACCTTACAGGCTCTACCGCTCTTTCCAGTTGTCTAAGCTGTTACCTTCCCTTCACAAATATTGTATTAAAACCTTCTGAAAATAAATGCTTAATCCCAATGCTCAGACAAAAATCTAATGTATACTATCTTATACAAACAAAATGCCAACTATTTCTTCCTTCCAGAATGTTATTCCTGCATTGCCTCTCTCTTTGGCCCTGCAAGGCAAGAGCTTGAATCCCCTCTGTGGATACGCCTGCCTGGCTGCCAAGCCCAGAGCCGGCCTGCTCCCAGCCAGAGGCCCATGGGACCGGTTTGGTCAGTCAGAAGCCCCGGCAGGAGATTTGAGAGAGCAGAGCTGGAGGCTGCACTTCAGCCATCTCTGCTGTTCTGCAGCCAAGCACAGACTTGAAGGCATCGTTTTCTGTGGAGGTTGTCCTTATGTTGCCCCCAGCTTCATGGTGTGACCCATTCATTTAGCTGCTGCACACAGGAGCAGGGGTAGCACAGTTCTGCAGCCAACGGCAGCAGCAGCAGCTTGGTGACAAGACAGGTATCGATGGTGTGGCCTCTTGATCCCAAATGCCTCTTAGTAGTAGCCATGGCAGCAGCAGCTGGGGCTCCAGTCCTTGGGAGTAGCTGTAAGAGTTGTTCCTGAAATCTTAGTCTGGAGTCTACTATTTCATCTATACAATGATTTTGTGTCCATATAACATGGCTCTATATTTCCTTCCTGTTTAACATAGGTCGGTAGTCTTGGCTGGTTTTCTCAGTGGCTAGAGCATTGGCTCAGGACCAAAGGGTTGCGGGCTTGATTCTGGTCAAGGGCACATACCTTGGTTGCAGGTTTGATCCCCAGCCCTAGTCAGGGTCCTACAGAAGGTAATCAATCGATGTCTCTCTCTCACATCCATGTTTCTTTCTCTCTCTCTCTCTCTCCTTCCCTCCCTTTCCATAAAAGTCAATGGAAAAATATCTTGGGATGAGAATTAACAAAATAAGAAAGAAAGAAAGAAAGAAAGAAAGAAAGAAAGAAAGAAAGAAAGAAAGAAAGAAAGAAAGAAAGAAAGAAAGAAAGAAAGCAGGTAGATTCTTTCCTCTGCAGTTGAACCCTGAATCATGCTTTCCCTTTCTCCCCACAAAACTCACTTTACTGAGATAACAATAATTTAGTACTTTTGGTTTTAGATAAAGTTTCCTTTCAGTGTGTCTTTTCCATATCAAGAATCTTTATGTAGCCCTTATATTACATCTTCCCAATTACTATCAACATTTATTTACATGTAACCAACATTTGAGTGTCAACCAAATTGCTAGAGATTGGCTTTGCAAGAAAAAAGATGGTTAAAGCTTGGTCCTTGTCTTATTGTTCTGTAAACATCTTCCACAGATTTTATAAATGTTTTGCAATTTTATTCTCATATAATCCAGTGATGCTTTATTCCTGGTTTTTATTAAAAGTACTTCCCTTAAGACCTTCCAGTGGGTCCAGCCAGTGTGGCTCAGTGGTTGAGTGTCAACCCATGCACCAAGAGGTCACCAGTTCAAGTCCTGGTCAGGACACACGCCCAGGTTGTGGGCCTGATCCCGGGGCGGGGGGCGGGGAGCGGGGGGTGGGGGGCGGGGGGGGGCATGCAGGAGGCAACCAGTCAATGTTCTCTCTCATTGATGTTTCTGTCTCTCTCTTCCTCTCCCTTCCTCTTTCTCTCTAAAATCAATAAAGAAAAAAAATTTTTTTAATGATCTTCTAGTGAAGTCATATAGAGAAAAATCAGTGACATCAAGATGTGCTTCTGATCAAGGCCCTTCACTAGGCCCTCTTCATCTACCTGTTTCTTTCAAATGTTTCTACCCTGTCATTTCTAACTACAAAGCCTGGCTCCAAGCTCACCGCTCTAAGTGGTTCTCCTGTCCAGTTCTGGCCCGTGTTGGCCACCTGGACCTGTGGATGCTCCAGGGGTCTACATGCACCTTTAGTGCTGCTTTCCAAGTATGCTTTTCATTCCTCTTTTTTTTTTTTTTTAATATGTTTTTTATTGATTTTTTTTTTAGAGAGAGATAGAAACATCAATGTCAGAGAGAAACATTGATCGGCTGCCTCTTGCCAAGTTTCCTACTGGAGATCGAGCCTGTAACCCGGGCATGTGCCCAGACCAGGAATCA
Organism: Molossus molossus; assembly: GCF_014108415.1. Taxonomy (NCBI): domain Eukaryota; kingdom Metazoa; phylum Chordata; class Mammalia; order Chiroptera; family Molossidae; genus Molossus; species Molossus molossus. The sequence goes on along the minus strand of NW_023425402.1, from coordinate 79,404,987 downwards.
AACCAGGACCTCTCAGTCCATGTGACGATGCTCAGTCCACTGAGCCATACCAGCTGGGCTCTTTTCATTCCCTTTTTTGTTCATTCCTATTTATTATATCAGGACTGATTTTATTGGAAATCACTCATCTATTGATGGACACCTGGGCTGTTTCTAGATCTTAGCAATGTAAATAGTGCTGCTATGAACATAGGGGTATATACATTCTTTCTGATTGGTGTTTCAGGCTTCTTAGGATATATTCCTAGAAGTGGGATCACTGGGCCAAATGGCAGTTCAATTTTTAATTTTTTGAGGTAATACCACAGTGTTTTCCATAGAGGCTGCACCAGTCTGCATTCCCACCAGCAGTGCACTAGAGTCCCCTTTTCTCCACACCCTCGCCAACACTTGTTGTTTGATGATTTGTTGATGGCAGCCATTCTGGCAGGCGTTAGGTGATACCTCATAGTTATTTTAATTTTCATCTCTCTGATGATTAGTGATGTTGAGCATTTTTTCATATGTTCTCTTGGCCTGTTTGGAGAGTTGTCTATTTAGGTCCTCTGCCCATTTTTTAATTGGGTTCTTTCTCTTGCTTTTGTTGAGTTGTATGCATACTCTACATATTTTGGAAATTAACCTCTTATCTGATGTATCATTGGCAATTATACTTTCCCATATAGTGGGTTCCTTTTCCATTTTGATGCTTGTTTCTTTTGCTGTACAGAAGCTAAAATCTTAGCAAATCGAATCCAGCAATATATTTTTAAAAACTACAATCAAGTGGGATTTGTCCCAGGGATGCAAGGCTGGTATAATATTCGTAAATTGATAAATGTGATACACCACACAAACAAAATGAAAAATAAAAATTATATGATCATATCAATAGATGTTGAAAAAGCATTTGACAAAAATACAGCATCCATTTTTGATAAAAACTCTCAGCAAAGTGGGAACAGAAGGATCTTATCGCAACATAATAAAGGCCATTTATGACAAACTACAGCCAACATCATACTCAATGGGCAAAAACTAAAAGCATTTCCCTTAAGAACAGGAATAATACAGGGATGCCCACTTTCACAACTCTTACTTAACACAGTACTGGAAGCATTCCCTGCATGCCTAATCTCCACAGTGTGTGTGTGTTCACATGTAGCATGAAAGCACACATACAACGCACAAAGTGATTTGTGAGTACTCAGTGTACAAGCTACTTAAATCTAGGCCTCCTTTTACTCATCTGTGAAACGGTGACACTGTCCCCTACTGCATAGCTGTGTTTGGGAGAAGATTAACTGCGACCCTGTATGGCAATGCCTACTTAGCAGCTGTCCCGGGTCCCGAGTAGGGATGATGACGTCTGACAGCAAAGCCAGTGCTCTTAGCATCCTGACTTCCTCCGCTGTTCTCAGGCAAAGTAATGTGATGTTCTCTTCTCTTAATGTACTCCAGAAGTGAGTGTACTGTAAGACGCTGTACCCAAGGCCTGAAATGTCATCACACATCCAGATGGCAGGTTCCCTCCCTTTCTACTTTCAACCAACTCTCAAAAACCACCCCCTCAACAATCGTCTCCTGACTATGACAGAGGAAGCCACTTCTCTTTACCTCACTCTCTCCAAAAGTATACCTCTTACAACACTTTGCCATGACCTCAGCTCACGATTCCTGAAAAAGGTGGCTGGTACTTATACGTGGTCAGAAGTGACAACCCTGTGCAGCTGTTCGGGTCTACATACTTCCCCTGCACTCGATGTGCTTCTGATGTTTGTACGCTTGCCTTAGAGAAGGCATAGTGCTGTGTACATTGGTTTTTACAATGCCCGCCAACTAACACACTTCGACAAATATTGGCTTAATAAAGGCACCCAGCAGTGACTTAGCATCTATGCTTACCTCCCTTCCCAGGGCCCTTGGGCATTATGCTTACCTGGTGTCTATAAAGTATAGCTGCAAAGGAGCATCATCATGCCTTTCTAAAGCCAGAATTGTCCCAGGGCAGTCCAGTCCACAAGGACTGTCCCAAAGGGGTGATTTGGACAGAAGCCACCAGGACAGAAGTGATCCAAAACCAACTTTCCAAGTGAAACTCAACTACCAACAAATCTCCCTAATGTCCAAAAGATTCCTTAGACCCTAGAGTCAGTGTAACACCCAATACTGACTCATGCCAGTTAACCTGGAAAATTCTGGCCTTTGACAACCTGAGAGAAGAGAGAAAATACCCAAAGACTTACAGCTCACACCATCCTAGATACACTGAGAAGGCCTGGATGCTCAGTTACCTGTGCTGACACACTTTAGCACCTGTTCTAGTTTATCATTGTATCCCCAGAATCTATACATGACCTCCACACAAAAGAGTTCACCAAATGTTTGTCAGTAAATAAAATTATCATAAAATATCACATGCTCCTATCTAGGTCTGTCCTCAGTGCTAGTATGAAACACCCAAGTTTTTAGCTGTTCATATCTGATATTTAAATCCCATGACGCTGTTTAAGTCTCCATTTGGTTTTCTCTCTCTCTCTTTATTCTCTGGAAAACAGACAGCATGTACACAATCAGGTAAAATAGCTAGTTTCCCTCGGCAGTACTGCCGAACCCCCCAGCTACCTTAGTTCTTTGTTGTACCATGAACAGGTACTATTTTATTCTCTGGGTTATCCCTAAGTCCTCCTGATGTGGTATCTTATTATATTCTGACCTCTTAGTCTTCCTGAATTTTGGTCTTGACATTGTTCCTTGTGCTAATTATATAGATCACATATTATCAGGTTTGCTAATTAATTGCTACAAATGAATTACTACAGGGTATAAATAAATTAATTATGACATCATATTCACTGCTTGGTTCACTGCCGTCAGATTCTTCACCTTTCTAGACCTTAAAGAGAAAAGCAGATTGCAGTCTTGAACCCAATGTCTAAGATTACTTTAGACCATCATTTCCCCTCTTCTGGTTCCAGTCTCCTAATCTGCACAAGAGAGACGCCAGCCCCCTTCACACCACCAGAGAGCCGCGAACACCCCCAGTCCGATGTGTTGAAAAGCTCTCATCAAATATCAAGGGCTCTGGCAACAGCAGGTCCCTGGGCTGGGGTTCTGCGGGCCTCAGGGAAGGAAGTTGGTGTCATTCTGTTTCTTCATTTAAAAGAACTCTGAGAAATAGAAATGGTCTTGATACCTGAATGTGTCATTGAAGGACCGGGAAACAGTGTTTTCTATTGATGTTAAATGGTCCCACTTCATGTTTGCAGTTGTGAGTTGAATTCTCCAGAACGAGGTAATGGAGTAGTAATTAACACTTTCCGTTAGGTTCTCTGATCAAGACAGAGCTGAATATATACGTATGAACACACACACACACACACACACACACACACACACACATATATATATATACATTTATATACTTAAAATGTATGTACCACATTTAATTTGCAAACTCTAATGTGTCAGTAATTCAGTAATTTCGGGATTTTCAAGGTTAAAGTAAAAGTTTGCTCAATTAAAAAACGTTATAAACCATGATTGGCACCAACTCTGTCTAATTAACCATAGCAGGATGTTCATAATTCTGCGAACATACTCACTTTCAATAAATCTATCTTTGAAAATGTAATAGTAAGCCTGTCTTTCTTTTCCTTCCTTCCCTCCCTTCCATCTTCTCTCCATAAAGCTGAACTGGTTTACATGATATATGATGAACTAATGATTACATAAAAATAAAGTAGGGCTTGTGCAGCAGTTGTTTTCAAAGACAGAGGAAAACCAAGACACGTGATGATTCCCAAAGACTCTGAGTATGACAGTTACCTGCACGACGGAGTGTAAACTGAGGAACAGCAACATCAGAGCTATGGGCTCAAGGTGATGAGCACATGGGGGCAGGATGGCGTCAGAGGTCTGTCCCAGGGCAGATGCAGGTGAGCTCAGACTCCAGGGACAAAGTGACTTTCCTTCTTGAAGTGGCTTTCAAACATCCTCCCTTAACCCAATTGTCCACAAGATGCTGTTCACCAAAGCAACACAGCCCTCTTCAAACCATCTCCCGATTTTTCTCAGAATGCTCAAACAGTGTTATCATGCACGAAAGAGAAAACTCACTTTAGGAAGAACTGTCTTCTCAGCATTTCGGTCCAAAAAAAATCACTGGTATGGAGTAAGTAAATTGAAGGAATAGGGGAAAAAGTGAGCTGGTACCACAGAGTAAAAAGAAAGAAATGAAAGATCATTCTGCTACCTTGAAGCTATCTTGTGAAAAAAAACTTGTGTGTTAAATAGAAACTAGGTACAATAAAATCAACAACATTGTAAAAACAAAACAGTAGTGCAACTCACATTATCGTAAATCCTGCATAGAAAAGGAAAAAGAATGATCTGCTTGTGCAATGTTTTAAGCGATTTTAAAAATAAACATTCAACTACTAATACTAAGGAAAACTGGTATTCCTTCAGTGATTCTGAGTTTTCAAAGGGCTTGGAGACACGTGGGGTCTTTTGTAACTTTTATTCACACTTGAGGGATGCAGTCTCTGAGCAGCTGCCCGTGATCAGGAGCCTGGGTGGCTGCACTGTCCCACCTTAGACAACATCTACTGAGGGTGCACGTGGGTAACCCATTGTGCTGTACACTACACAGTGACCATCGAGAAACAGACAGAGCTAAGGCATAGCGTTTTTCCTGTGAATTTCACTGTCTCTTCAAGAGTTAAAATTGATCAGAAAAACAACGGGGGAAGTTGTGCAAAAGCTGCAGGACTAAACCATGAGGGATGCCTGGGATTCAGTCAGCTGTGTCTGTCAAGACTGAGTGGTCTGAAGAATATGAAGGAATTCAGGGTTTCCTCAAAGGTCTTTACAGTTGGGTGGAAAGTATGCTTACATTTTGTAAGAGCCAAAGAAACACAAAATCCAATCAAGTGATGTGGGGGTTACCGTCTCCCTTTAGAAGTCATGGCGTGATGGACATGGCAATTCTAGATTCAAAGTATTCACCAGGGTCAAGAGGGGTCATCTAGTCCCAAGCCAAATCTCTGGTACTGGTGCAGCCTCGGGTGTGCTGGGACGCCTCGCCTCTCTGCTGGAATGTGAGCTGTTAACTGATGACGTCTGCGTGTGGTGTCAACTGGAGAGTGCTGCAGAGTCTTCTACAGCCACTCCACGCACCCCCCTTGCACAACCCCTCTTCATCAATGTATTGTTCTCCTTAGCACTTACCAACATCGAGTATACTATGCCATTTATTGACCTATGTTATTTACTATTTGCCTCTTCCCTAGACTATGAACTTCCTGAGGGCAGACGTTTTTATTGTGGTCACTTGTGCTTTGCTGGAACCTAGAACAGCGCCCGGCCCATAGATATTCCAGATCATTATTGAATGAAGAATTGAATGGAGAAATTAATAAAAATGGAAGCTATAGAACTAGTATATTTGTGGGAAGGCATCTGACTCGTTGGTATTTTATATTATGTTTGAGAAAATTTGGTCTATTGAGAGAATATCAGGCTTATAATCACAATTTTAAATGTTTACTTTGGTAATTGAATTAAATGTGATTTTTAAGTGGAAATCCTATTCCATTTGCAAGTAATACTACAACAGTTAAGAGAATTTTATATTAACTATGTTTATATATTTAATTTTTAGATTTAAGTACTTGGAAAGGTTAGTCAATTAGGAAACTGAAGTACTTAAATATGAAACTGAGGGTATCAGCTAAATTTGTATATCTGAGGTATCCTAATATTTAAATGGCATACTAGTCCAAATTCCAGTAAAAGTATTTACATTTGGTAATTTTATAAATAGAGTAAAATTTGCAGGATGAACTTAAAAGTGTAACTTAAAGGTGTGAAGAAGGAGCACAGGCTGCGAGCAGAAAACCAAGCTCCCTGCTAAGAACCCAGCCCAGCAGGGCCCTGACGTCTGGGAGCGCTTCCACCTGCAAAACGAAGAGTCCGCATGCGATCGCCTATTATGTCCCTCCCAGCTCTAAATGATGATGCTACTTAGTAAGGACACAGAACAGATTCATAATGCCGTGAGACTTGAGAGGAGAGAAGGATTACGTCCAGTGGGAAAATCAGGAGCTCATTCGTGGGATCTGACAAGTTGAAATGAGGGGAAACAGCATTTGCAAGGGACAAAACCGCCTGAGCAAACATGGGAAAGTAGAAAGTGGGTTTGAAAATGGGGAGTCAGAGAAAATGTCCAACAGTGGGCCAGCCACCAAGTCTGGTCAAGACAGCACTTCACCAACGTGTTGATGAATATATGTCATATCTCAAAACACTGATATATGAGTGGCAGATGTGTGAAATCTGCTAGGATGTCAGAGATAGTTTCACAGCACAACGACAGTATTTACTTAGGACCTAAACACACGATTGATGATCAAAATGAGTATATATATTTACATTAAGGTTAGATTTTACAAGAAGAATATGCTATTTAAATTACACTGTAAGTTCTTAGAAGTTTACTTAAAAGTAAGCTTATGATGCCCAGTCGGTGTGGCTCAGGGGTTGAGCGTCGATCCATGCATCAAGAGGTTGCTGGTTTGGTTTCCGGTCAGTATACATGCCCAGGTTGTGGGCCTGGACACCAGTGGGGGGCATAAAGGAAGCAGCCAATCGATGTTCTCTCTCATTAGTGTTTCTCTCTCTCTCCCTCTCCCTTCCTCTCTCTCTAACATCAATAAAAAAAAAATAAAAAAGTGTCCGGCCTGTGTGGCTCAGTGGTTGAACATTGACCCTTGCACCAAGAGGTTGCTGGTTCAATTCCCGGTCAGGACACATGCCCAGGTTGTGGGCCCGACCCCCAGTGGGGGGCGTGCAGGAGGCGGCCAGTCAATGTTCTCTCTCATGGATCTTTCCATCTCTCTCTCTCTCTCCCTTCCTCTCTCTCTAAAAAACTTAATAAAAGGAAGAACATTTTTTTTTTAAATAAGCTTATGCTACTTTATGAGTTTAAGGCTAATGCTAACTCAAATATCACATTACAGAATCCAAGTTGAGTTCTATGAAACTGAAGGAATACCCACATAATCTGCTCTATCTGTAAAAGATTTCCTGTGCCCTAGATTCTCAACGAAGCTGAAGGTCCTCTCCACTGAAAGGTCAGTGAAATACCGAGATGAATGGATTCATCTTCATCAATATTTCAAACCCTAGCAGGCTATCGGTGAGAACTTGGGGGAGATAGCACATTGAGGGAAGGAAATAAGGGTTTTCCAGGTTTAGTTCAATAACTATGTGCAATATGCCGAATAATGTTTTAAGCCACACAAGAATATGGACATATTTTCTCATAAATGTCAATAACGTAGCTAATCAGAGCAGGCCACGTGTGTATTACAGAAGAAAATGCCACCAAATACTTGTAGCTTCTATTTCTACAAGTGAGACTTTCATCTGTCCAGTTAAAATAATTTGAACAGGTGTTGTCAACTCAAGGTTTTCAAATGCCTGCAAACCAGCTCCCAGGCAAACCACTCCCCACAGCAGTGGACGGTAGCTCTCTCCTGCTCCTGCCTCCTCCGCCCTGTTGAACCTCTGCACCAGGACAGCGAGAAAACAGAGCTCCCAGAGCACAGGGTTATTTGCACAGCCCACACGATGGTCTGAGTATTTGCTCGATATTTGCTTAAGGGAGATGGGGACAAACTGAAGACCCATTTCTTTGTTTGTAAAGTACACAGCAGCGCTCCAGTCACCACTTTTCTTTCGAGCTGTCCCACATCACAACTTTATTTGCACAAAAACTTTGGATATGCATTGCAGACTTTACTAAAGATGCTATAAGGGAAACTAGAAAGTGGTTTATAGTATTTCTTGGGAAAATATCATTAGAAATATCTCTTGTCCTTAGTTTCTCCCGCAGGGATGACTCTTCTATGCTACCCTCCCTGGGAAGAGATGGCCATGTCAAATTCATCTTTGTTTCCCATTGGTATGGGTATGTGTTGCCCTGTGCACACTGAGAGACGGTGTAGGAGAGTAGGAAGGTCATGCTCTGGACCCAGATAGACCTGCAGTTGAATCCTGCCTTCCTCAGTTAATGTTTCTGACCTTCCATATCCCTGTCTACAAATGAGTTAAAAATAACACTATCTATCCCATGATGTTGACATAAGGATTCAATAGATAATGTATGTAAAGTTCTTGGCATATGCTAGTAAGAACAACAAGCAAACATTTATATAGTACTTACCACATGCCTGGCACTGTTTTAAGACCACTGCTTGTATTCACTTGTTAAATCCTCAGTACAATACTATGACCTAGGTGTAATTCTTCACATTACAAATGGAAAAATCAAGGCCCCGAGAAATGAACTAACTTGTTGAGGGTCATAGTAATGGTGACACCGTCAGGATTAAAATCCAGGCAGTTTACCCTGATTCTGGAATCTTGACCCTTGTCCCCTTCTGCCTCTCAATATTAAGTGCTTGTTACAATATGCTATTACTACAGCAATCAATAAATAGTTGTTGATATAGTTATTTGACAAGTCAGTACTTGCAGAAGTACTCATTTATTATTTACTCTCACTCACTAAGTCCCAAATCTTATCACAGGCCACAAAAATGAACCCTGTTGCTTATAAGTTTTATAAAGCAACTTTGCAGATTCTGCCCACCAAGAGGATCAAGAAGACAGGGTGTATATTAGAGAAGGCAATCCGAAATAGATTCACATATACGATAATATCTGTCATTTGTACGCTTAGATTTTATAAGAATTTTAATTGCAACAATAACATATGATGTGTTGCAAATGATTGGCTTCATCTTTAAAAAAACACACACGTATTTGTGGATTTTTTTAGAGAGAGGAAGGGAGGAAGACAGATAGAAACATCAATGTGAGAGAGACGCATCGATTGGCTGCCTCCTGCACATGCTCTATGGGGAATCAAGCCTGCAACCAAGGCATGTGCCCTCACTGAGAATCGAACCAGCACCTCTCAGTACATGGGACGGTGCTCAGTCCACTGAGTCACACCAGCCAGGCAACTGACTTCATCTTATGTGTACGTCACTACCTACTTTAAAACCTCTTTTTAGAGGGAAAATAAAACAATAGGAGCAGCTCTGAAGACAGTAAAAATGTTCTTAATAATACTTTAAAAAATCATAAATCAAAATGTTTAACACCTAGCTCCCACTGCATGAGGTTTATAATTACATTGACTGAAATTTGCAAAAGGATTTTTTTCTTTGAGTAATCTGATTCCTACAATGTAAGAGATTTGGCCTGTTGTTGTTTGGCAGGGGGAAGGAGGGATTATTTTATTGTTTTAAAACAAAATTGTTCACAGAGCAATAATTTGTTTTCCACAAAATATTTATTAAAAAGGATACAATTGTATTTATTTTGCTAGAGCTTCATTCCTTGCTTTATTTTCTGTTCCTATCCTTGTTCACTTTATTTCTTCTATTTCTAATTTACATTATCTTGCTGTGTTTCATGTATCTGTGTAAGCTGCCGTAAGTTCTGCCTAGAACAAGATGAGGGTAAATAAATGTTCTGTGAGCAAAGTATTGTATAAGGTACGGGTGACATTTTCACTTTAATGGAATTTGCAATCAGGCAGCATTAATCTGACATGTATTACTGTATGTCATTCATGGACTTCTGAGAACCCTCTGACTAGAATGTCTAAATATAAAAAATAGTTACTGTAGTAGGTTGAATAACAGCCCCTAAGCATATCAGGTCCTAAACTCTGGAACCTGTAAATGCCATCTTATGTAAGAAAGGGGTCTCTGAACATGTGATTAAGTTAAGGATCTTGAGATGGAAAGAGGATCTTGGATTATCCACGTGGGCTCTAAATGACTTCACAAATGTTCTCAGAACCTGGAGGCAGAGGGAAATCTGAAACAGCAGAGAAGGCAGCGGGGCCGCGGAGTGATGCAGCCCATGAATGCAGCCAACAGCCACCAGAAGCTGCAGGAGGCAAGAAACTAATTTTTCCCAGAGGAAGCAAAGCCCAGCTGATACCCTGATTTCGGTCCAGTGATAGTGAGTTTGGACTTCTAGCTCCAGAACTGTGAGAGAATAAATTCCTGATGTTTTAAGCCGCCAAATTTGTAGTAATGTGTTACAGCAGTCACAGGACACTAGTACAGCTATTAATCTGAATATATACAATGGTTAAGTGGAAAGAAAATTTTTATTTTAACATTAAAGACATTGGGAAAGACAGAAGCAAAGTTTTTCCTAGAAAAATGAACTAGTATCAGGTAGTTAAAAAAGTATCAGCAATGTTTCATTTTGAAGGACTGCCATATGTTTCAGGAAAATGGTACATTCATAACCAAATTTCCTCTCATAGATCATTATGTCCAGGCCACATTCTCTAGTACCAGGAAGGCTGGCATCGGGGGCACTCCCATCCCACACTGTTCTCCAGCCCCTCCTCCCTGAATCGCTTTGCTCATAATCCCACTTTAAACGTTTTGGTTCTACCAACTTCCCAGAAAGTGTCCTTGTTTTCCTGAAAGTAATCTTTTCTTTTACAAAGTCAAAAGACATGTTTGCCGAATTTCACTTATGGAAAAGTACTAGGACTGACTGGTGTGTTTATTGAACTATTTGTGCAAATAATGTCCAGAGCACCTGGTTGGTCTCCTGGAAAGTATAGGGGGTATCGCTTCTGCAGCTGTCTACATAACCTCACTCATCTTTGCTCTCTCTAAATCAGGAGGAAGAAAGATAAGTCATCCCCACTCTGGATAATTCTAAAATAAATTGTGCTGATGACACAATCCTACACAAAGGACTCTCTTACAATTTAACAGTCAATTTCATTTAGCCAGAAAAATATGGCAAGGGGAAAGATTTTCTCTTTAATATATTATAAACGTTTTGAATAGTTTTAATCTTAAAACAATTTAAGTGACAAAAGAAAGGCCTTAAAATGAAAAACTCAAAAACTTAAGAGGCAAAAACTTTATGCTTTTGGTTGTAAAAGCATAAAGGTGAGGTCAGCTTTGACATCACCCTTCTTCATATTGAATCAAAGTTATTTTGATTTTCTTCCTAAATGTTTTTTTAAATCTGTTCACTTTCCTCCTTGTGACTGGCCATCACCCTAATCCAAGTCTCTGTAGGAATATTTCATTTGCCTTTTTAATCCACTCAGGCTCCACCCATCCATGAGGGGAAGGGGCAGAGGGGCAGAGGGGCAGAGGGCAGGGGACAGCAGTGCAGACTTGGGTTCTACCTGTCCCCTCCAGCGGTAGGCTTTGAGCCCTAATGAGGCACTCAAGCATCAACTCTGCTGCTCATTACCTACTTGATTTACAAAGAATTTATTTACATCCTGTGCCTATTTCCTCTGTGCAATGGGAATGAGAACACTACCTACCTCATGAGACTATTGTGAAGAAGAAATAAGTCAACACACGTAAAGCACAGAGAACAGAAGTGGGCACAGGAAACACGCGTCACTATTTCGGTTATCAACTACCAGGCCTAAGCTTTTCCAGGCTCTCCCTGCACTGCGCGGCCCTCCTTGCGCGGCTGCAATCTCGCATTTATCAAATAACTCTCAAATTAATGTCTGTCTCTTCCTCTACTGTTAACTTCAGGGAGCAGAAATCAAATCTGTGTTTGCTTCTCCTAGCACAGTGCTTGGCAAAGAAAAGCAGGAGAATGTTTGCTAAGTAAATCTCTCCAGTAAAGCAAACCAATGACCCCGTGGTTTCAACCTGCAGTTTCAGATGTCTTCGGGAGTTTTTCTCCAACTTACTCAGTAATAGAATGACCTGGAAAGCTTTCAAATATACCCCATGCCCAGGCCCCAGGAGATGCCAGTTGGATTGGTCTGGGATTAGCCAGAGCCAGTATTTAAAATTCTCCAAATAATTCTAATTTGCAATTCAGGTTGGTAAATTCCAGTGTTGTTCCCACTTGCTTCAATTTAGGAGCGAAGGCCTCCTAGCCGACCTCCCCTTTTGAATTTGACCAACCTCAGGGGGGTTCAATTCTCCTTTCTTATTTAACTAATGGGCAGTTTTATGGACAGGACCTGGGCTGATGGAACAAACAGGACGGTTCGCGCTGTTCAGACCATTGTAATCCTGGCACAAAACCTGTTGGATGGGTCCAGGCCCCGCACCGCCAAACCGCTCTCAGCACGCTTCTGCCCCTAGAGGGCGAGCGCATAGGGTCACGAACCTCCTCCTTCAGTTACCTTAAAAGCCATCACAGAATTCCCTACACTACAGAAGAAAGGTGCAATGGTTGTTTTAAAGGATGAAGAACGCTCAGCTCAACCCACCCCTTCCTGGCGTTGCTCCCAAGATAGACCCCAGAATCGGCTTGCTTCTCCCCAGTCTCGTGCTGCACCTCCTCCCACCTCTGCTCCTTTCCACAGTCCGTTTAGTCCCGATCTTGCACGATTCCATCAGGCTTCCCAAACCCTGGTGCGAATGTGACCCCAGATAAAAGGATGCCCTTCGTGAAGCCCCGGGAGTGGGGAGCTGGGCGACCAGACCTCGGCCGGGGGCCCCGCGTGCCCGGGGAGGCTGAGGGTGCTCCCTGACCGCGGAAAACCGGGACACAGGTGTCGGTCTGCTGCAGATGAGCCGGCGGGCAACGCTCTCCTCGCCTGGGAAGGCGGGTCCCGTGCGGTCAGCCTCTCGTCTATCCAGGGGACTCGGTCTCGGCGAAGCCACCACCTCGCGCGCCCCGCGCTCAGCCCCCAATTTGGGAGCTGCATGCAGGACGCGAGCCCACAGCTCAGGGCGAGGGAAGTCACGCTCCCTCCCCACACCCCGAGGGAAAGAGAAAGAAAGCAGGGTTCTGACCCGGTACAACAGGTCCTTGGGGTACTCGCGAGGTTCAGGAAGCGGGCATGCCTAGCTGGGGAAAGGGGCGAGAGCATTCTGTGGGCGTATTTCCTACGAGGAACCTCTCCACTTAGAGTCTTCGCCGGTCCCCAGCCCCACAGCAAACCCTGAGTTTAGGGAGCAGGGATTATCCCGCAGGCGCGGGTAGGGGCAGAGTTGGGGATCTGTGAGGATGGCACCGGTCTGCTCGGTCCGAGAAGTTAGGTGGTGCAGGAAAAGCGCCTTTATGCGCGCGGGGGAGCTGACCCCCCAGGACGATCGGCGAACCCCCAGGACGATCGGCGACCACTCACCTTGTGCCTGCGCCTCCATGGTGGCCGACTTCGGGCTGAGCGTGGCTGGGGCGCGCTCGCAGAGATTCCGACCCGGTGCCCGAGTCAGAACGCAGCTGGCCCAGCTGCTGGCGCCTTCTCTCTGCACGCGTGTCGCGGGTTCTGCGTGCAGGGGGAGAGGAGCCTCGAGAAGCCACCACTGGCCGCTTCTGTTACCTCCGCCCCTTCCAGTCCACCTGGCCTAGACTACGCTGGGGAAAAACCCGTCGTTGAGCGCCACCTGCCGGCCACTCTGGGCATTGGGAAGAGGGCGCCCCCTCCTGGCTCAGAGCGCGTTTTCAGGCCAAATAAATGCCTGACGGAGCTCAAGTAGGCCCTGAACTGGGTTGTACCAGGGCAAATACCAAGGGCGAGAGGAAGGAGGGAGGATTTACAGCACTGACCGATTACTACTCCTGGTGGAAATAGTGTGTGGTTTGTTACCCACTGGACCCAACATTTTTATCAATTGACCAATATACAACTTTGTTCTATGTATGTTTCTATTTCAAGATACCTTACTTAACATATATTGTTGTTTAATTAATTAACATTGAGCTCAGGGCCAATGGCATCATAACTCATACTGCATGACATTTATTAGGGTTTTTAAACGTATGTGTTTTGTCCCCAGGATACTGGAAAGCACTTCAGCACTGTGCTGGGGGCCATTTTAAATAGCCCCCCCCCCACACACACACACCAAAAACCCCCACAGAAATGGTTTCTTTGTAGTCTGTAAAAAGGGCACTGTGTACGGCCGGAGAGCTGAAAGAGGGCAGAGCTTAGCCTTGCTTGACCTCCCCTGGGAAGGTAGCATCTGTCAGCCCAGATTCTCCAGGGCTCTGCCCATGTCTGGCAATGACCATGGAAGTGCTGTGTTGCTTTTGGTGTCATCCATAAATTTTAGTGAGGAGGTAACACCACAAATGTGGAACTTGCAAATAACAAATCAACTGTGTATATATCTTCTAATCCAAAAACCCACAGGCCATGTCTGTAGGTTCATGAAGCAGACGCAATTTCAAGAAAAGGCCAGAGACGTACAGTTCTGTTCCAAGGCTGGCCTGGCAAAGTGACCAGAAAGCATGGCCGGAACTAAGAATTACCCTCTTGCGTCTCGTCTGCTCAGGTCTTTGGCTGTTACAGAGCTCCCGTTTCTCTTCACATCTACATGGTCTTCATCTATAAAATGAAATGTAGTATTTATTTATATTTGGTTTTGGTTTGCCTTTCTCTTTTAGATTCTTCCTTTTCTTGGGGGGGTGGGTACGTGCCCCTAGCCAATAGGGCCTAGCGGGAACCGAACCCGGGACTCTCTGGTCCGCAGGCCAATGCTCCAACCACTGAGCTAAACCGGCCAGATCTTTCTTTCTTTCTTTCTTTCTTTCTTTCTTTCTTTCTTTCTTTCTTTCTTTCTTTCTTTCTTTCTTTCTTTCATAGATGGTAAAGTCTTTCAGGGCAAGTAACAGTTCAATACTGAGCCCCCCATATTTCCTAACAAAGAGCCTTCTGCAAATTCATAGCTCAAAAAAATGATTTACTGAATAAACAATGAACTAACAGTAGGTTCTCTTTTATCCATGCCCAAGTTATTGTCAAAATATAGACTTAAAAGTCTTGGCCTGTTGGCTCAACAGGTAGAGTGTCGGCCTGTGGACACTTGGGCACTAAGGGCATGCACCTCGGTTGCAGTTTGTCCCCAGCCCCGGATGGGGTCGTGTGGGTGGTAACCACTCGATGGTCTCTCTCTATCTCTTCCCCCCTCTCCCGCCCACTCTATCTGAAGATAAGAATGCAAGAAAACAAACAAACATATATATAGAGAGAGACTTAATAAACTTTAATGGACTCTTAAGTTGTTGTTGTTGTCGTTGCTGTTTTGTTTTGTTCATCCTCACTCGAGGATATTTTTTCTATTATTATTTTTTAGAGATAGTGGAAAGGAGGGAGGGAGGAGGAGAGAGAGATAGAGAGAGAGAAACATCGATGTGAGAGAGACACATCTATTGGTTGCCTCCCACACACACCCACTGGGCTGGGATCAAACCTGCAACCCAGCTACATGTCCTTGACCAGAACTGAACCCATGACACTTTTGTGCATGGACTGGTGCTCTAAACACTAAGCAACACCTGCCAGGGCTTGCATTTTTGCTTGAGAGAAGGAACACTCATGATTTCCTGGCATATATAAAAATACATCAGTGACTTTTTGTGTGTGTGATGTTCAAGATAGCCCTGATTTGTAATCATTGACATTGAAATTGCTCTATAGAACAGCAAGCATAGGGCTTTTTAAATGGCTTTCAGTGATAGTGACCATGAATGCACCAAGTGACAAATTAGAACCAGGGATTAAATCAGTTTTAGAGTCTATTCAGTTGTTCTGGTCCCCTCTGCCCTGGAAATTAAACACCAGGTTAGGCTTGGCTCCCAGCTGTTAAAAAAAAAAGCTAAAAATAGTCAATGACTTTCCAGCTTGAGTCATCTAACCTTCATCTAAACTCTGACTCATTTTTCTGATTTATAAAATTTTAAGCTACTACCCCCTTAATTTAATATCTTTTGTCATTGTTTATAATGATAAAATGTTGATATTCATTCAGAAATGCTTACTGAATCTTCTCTGTGCCAGGGTCTACGTTCGATGTTAAGGATACAAGTGAAGGGCATGTTCCTGTTTACCCAGGGAGTTCATGGTGTGGGAAGAAGAGGGACAGACAGGTGCTTTGTGAGCAGTGCAATATGATAAATGCTGCACTAGAGATGAGCCCAGAGCGCATGTCAGCAGTGAGGGAGGTCTCCTACCTCCGACAGCTGAGGAGATCAGGGAACATTGAAGATGTTTGCCTCAGCTGAGTCTCGAAGGGTGAAGGAACTAACCAGGCATGTTGTGCTAGCCCCCAAATAATGGGTTAGCCAGGGAGATATTGTTCTGTCCTTCCTTCTTCCTGGCCACTTATGATGGTGAATGTTCTCAACCTCCTCAAAGATTAGTAAAACAGCCGTCTGCACCTCTGTTCTTCCCCTTTGTAGCTCCTTCTCAGGCAGTGGGTGGGTGCTGAAGTCAGTGCAGCCTTGGTTCACCCTGCAGGACTGGCCTGGCCGCAGAGGGGGGCACGCGGTGGGAATCACAAGTGTCCAAAGGCAGGGTGTATTCCACAGTCCTTGCCTGACACAGTTCCGGGGCACTTGTAACACAACCTGCTCGAGGTGCCCTTGGAGGTGGGCAGGACACAGGAAGGAGAGGGAGGAGTAGGAGCGGACAAATGAAGCACTCAGCTCTGCTTCCCGAACATCACAAACACACTGCAGCAGAACATGAAATCCGAACACTGACCATGACTCGCTGTGTAACCTAAAGCAAGTTTCTGAGCCTCTCTGTGCCTGGGTCTCCACGTTTTGTGGCGGGATGTGTACGAGGTTCTTTCCCTCCCAGCCTACTAGGCCACAATGTTTCTAGACCAGTGGACCCGGTTCTCTTATGCTTCAACACCACCCAAGGGGCTTTAAAACATTTCTGATAGTCGGGCCCCACTCCCTAGAGATTTCGATTTATTTATTTATTTTTTATTAGGAAACTTTCCACCTGGTAGATAGAAAATAGTAGGGGGAAATGTAAGCATGTAGAGCAAGGACTCCCCCCACTCCACCCCTGCTTCCAGGGGAGTCGGGAGGGAAGAGAAGTTGGAAGGAAGGCTTAGACGTGTGTCTGCCTCTGTCTTCTACCCTGCCCTGCCCTACCCTCATCAGAGCAACGAGGACCTGGCCTTGACAGTCCCATCAGGAACTCTGATGGCCAGGTTGTTTTGAGAAATGTTAAGGACAGAGTGACTGCCACTGTGTATTTCCCGCCCTTTCAAGTGGTGTAGGAAAACATGCAGGCATTTCCTTGAGCCCCATGTGGGGTGATGAAGTTAGGAGAGAGAGAACCAGCGAGTGAGCCAACATTCGCAGGAGACTGGAAAGAGAGGGGGGCAGGGCAGGGCAGCGGAGTCCCTCAGGAAGTTAGGGGAGCTGCACAAAGGAAGGGGCAGTTACTGTCTCTGAGGCACCTCTGCCTCGCTGGTACCCCCACATCCTGCTACAGAGCAGAACGACAGGAAATGCGGAGCGTTTGGTGAGGCATTGCTCCCCAGTCCTCAGCAGGACTCGGAACAAGTCTCCTCTTCAAGTCCAGCAGCCAGAGAGCTGGCCACGAGGCCAGAGGAGATTATGGGCTGCCGTCTTCCCAGGACCACCCAGGTAGAGTCTAGACGCGAACATCAGAGAGCGCAGTGTGAGGCAACACGGTTCAGAACAAGTCACTCCAACATGTTCCTCTGTGTTATGTGGGTTATTTTGAGCTAGAGGCAATGAGTCCCTGCAGGCTCAAGAGAAACTTCTACCCCCTACCCCTTAACTACCTAGAAGAATTTGAACTAGGGATTTTACCCATACTAAAAGATTATCCGAAATAACCTTTTTTGACTTATGTGCATGGCAGGACAAACTGCTGATCACTGAACATCCTCTCCTCTCGTCACCCTGAAATGCCCCACTGAAGCCCAAGGTGCCTTACCTCACACATACTAATTTCCCTTTCTGTCTCAACCTGTCACCTCTGCAGAGTCTTCGACTCCCTCGTGTATGTGGGGTTCCTGTGGGCACAAAATTAAATTTGACTTTTCTCTTGTCTATCTGTTTCATGTCAATTTGATTATTCAACCAGCCCGAAGAACCAGAGGAGGGACGAGGAAATTTTCCCCTTTTTCCACAAGGCCATCAGCGAAGGTCCACCAGGGTCTAGGGGACCCTGAGCGTCTGTCAATCTCATCCAGTTAAATGTGGAGTTATTTGGTTTTGTCCTTCCCACTCAATCCTCACCCCATATTCCACCAAGAGAAGCTGGTACCTAGCAGAGAGAGGGGGAAACAATCAGATTAGATTTTTTTGTTGTATCTCTCCAACACACACACACACACACACACACACACGGAGACAGAGAGGCAGAGGGAAAGAGAGAAGGAGAAAGAGAGAGAGATTGATTTTCCAAGCAATGCGAAGAGAGGGGAGAGAAGGTTTACCCTGAGGCTGAGAGAAGACTAGATCATATTCCAGTGTAAGACTGTTTACTAACCAAACACCTAACTACACTTAATGAATCTGGACCAACTGCCGGTAAGGAAAGCGTTTTCAAACCATTCGAGGGAACATGTATTGGAAAAGTACAAATATTTCATGTTTAGCCTCAAAACTGGTGACTTCTCAATAAATTGGTTACACTATATAAAATCCTTTACAGAAGCCTGATGTACACAGTTTGTCTTTTCTAAGTTCCTCTAAAATTTCTAGACCTATTTCCTGGATCCAACAAATATGCATAAAAGTTCAGAGAATTTAGAGGATAAAAGGTGCTTTCTTTTTCATTATAAAGAGACATATTATTTAAATGTACCCTGACATTTCTATATGCATGAATATTAAAGCTTACTCTTTTATACTGTAAAACGTTCAACTATATAGTCATTTCTAAAGAGCAGGCTTTGAAAACATCGAAGTGTATTTGTTTTCCAAGGTCTTCACACGGGGCATCTCAGCCTTCGCCCTGCTGGCCGTTCACCGGCTAAGTCCTTGTGTTGTGTGGTGTGTAAGAGCATCCCTGGCTTCTCCCCATAGATGCCAGTAGCAACTCTTCAGGTGTGACAATCAAACATTTCTCCATGCTCTGGCCGGTGTGGCTCAGTGGGTTGAGCATCATCCTATGCACCGAAAGGTGGCCAGTTCAGTTCCCAGTGGAGGCGCAGGCCCCAGGTGCAGGCTCAGTCCTGAGTCGAGGGTGTGTGGGAGGCAGCCGATTGATGATTCTCTCTCACATCGATGTCTCTCTCGCTCTCTAACATTAACTTAACATTTTTTTTTTAAATTTCTTCAGCCATTGTCAAATGTCTCTTGGAGAGCCAACTTATCGCTGGTGAGAACCACAGTTTTAACTCTTTCTTGAAGATCCAGAATCATTATGAATAAAGGTGACGGCCTATATAATTCAGGGAGGCCTACAGTATAGGGAGTCATCTGAACCTCCAGGAATTTCTGCTCATTATTTCCACATCCATCTGCTCTTACAGTTTTCCTGTCCCTGTCGTTGTCAGTCATTCCCCAGCTGCTGCCTGCAGATGCCAGTGTCCCAGCAGGACTCAGAGGGCCTTCGCCTCGTGTCTGAAGAAGGAGCAGAAGAGCAAGAGAAGGCGCGTGATCCGTGCAGCTCTGGGTCTCTGCCTCCGCATGAGGACGGACGAGAAGTCCTTTCTCCTTTCTGAGGTTGAACTGGTCCACGTAGGCACACACATCTGTTGTCCACGGTCCCAGGGCAGAGCACCAGCAACACCGGAAAGTGGCAAACTGCTTGCGAATACACTTGACCCAGAGTGATTGTGTTCTTAGCCCAATCTCTTCTCTTGAGAGCCTGGTAGCGAAGAGGATTGGGAAGCCACCCTATGCTGACTTTCAGGTTGGAATGTGACCAACGGACACAGGCAGTCTGAGCTGCTGGGAGGAAGGCAGCCCCAGTCCCGCCCCAGTCACGTACCGGGTAGCATTTGGCTTTCTTAGGTTCCCAAACTTGTAGCTGGAGAAATTGGTTATTTTCCAGCTACTTGTATCTCTTTTGTTTATTTTATTTTTTCTGCTTAGTGTTGAATATGTTTCTGTTCAAAATGTGCAACTCTTTCAGTAGCACGAAGGAAAGAAAGAAAAGAAATGTGCTGTCAACCTGGGCTAAGCAAATACAGGACATAGCAGGGGTGATGGAAACAAGAAAACTCCCCGCGAGAGGCACAAAAGGACAGAACAGAGAGACAAAGACCTCTACCATGCAATCAATTCCTTCCTTATTCGGGTTTTCCCACTCCTCAGAGGACCTTTGTCTTGCTTATTCAAAGAGGTGAAGCCTTTCCAGCTCCGGGTCACTGGCTGCTCATGAGCGGGCCTTGGGGTTAGTGGCTGTGGGCTGGTGGCTGCCCTGCCCTTGGCCTTCAGATAACTGGATGCTACCACACCATGCTCGTGAAACAGAAACAAAGTCAGGTGTGCTCTAATTCTTCTTCTTCTTCTTTCTAATACGTTTTTATTGATTCTGTTTGTTTGTTTGTTTGTTTGTTTTTAGAGAGAGAGGTAGGGAGAGAGAGAAACATCAGTTGGCTGCCTCCTGCACGCCTCCCACTGGGGATGAAGCCCACGACCCAGGCATGTGCCCCAATGGGAATTGAACTGGGACCTCTCAGTCCTTGGGACAAAGCTCAAGCCACTGAACCACATAGGCCAGGCTGTGGTCTAATTCTTTTTCAAACACAATGGACACTTCTGGATCCATTGTTTACGAGTGACATTGAAAAATTAGGGAAAGGTCACACAGACCACCACTAGGATTATTGATAAGGTCCTTAGGGAAAGTTAAAGTAGGGTCCTGGACCTAACTTGCACTGGCTGGTGAAAATTGACTGTCAAATTTGCAGGAATAGAAAAGGATGTTATTCAGGCAAAAAGAAAATGAATCTAGATGAAAGGTAAAATATGCAGAATGGAATTAAAAAACAAATGGTAAATATGAGGGGTAAAGCAAAATAAATGTTGACCCTAAAATATAATAGAATGTTTAACAGAATGTATAATGTATGTGGAATTGAAAAATACTGCCCAATTGTGTACACGTCAGGAGTTTAAATTGCATTGTCTAGGAAGAGGGTAAAACCATCATTTAACATTAGAATTCCATAAGTCAAGAATAAACGATTTTGTCACTTACAAACCAATACAAATAGACACTAACTCAATACATTGGACAAAGGTAATAAAAATAAAATTCACAAAGAGGTAATATAAATGGCCAATAAATCAATGAAAAGTATTCAAATTTACTGGAAAGTAAAGAAAAGCAATTTATCATCATAATATAACATAACGTATACTTCAATTAAAAAGGGGGAGAGTTATTATCTAACAACACTATTGGTAGGTGAGAAACAATGGGGAAATCTCAACCATTGCTGGTGGGAGTGTGAATTTGTATGGCGGCTTTGGAGAACAGTTTGGCAATATCTAATAATTTTGAAGATGTACATAAGCTTCAACCCACCAAATCCACACCTAGTTCTACACCTTAAACTTAGAGAAACCCTTGCCTGTATGCACAGGAAGACATGAACAGATGCTCATTGCTATTAGTTATAATAGCAAAAATTTTTAACAGACTAAGTGTCTTCCAATAAGACTGTATCAAATATATACAATTTATATACTTACATTAAACTGTTTGGAGCTATAAATATCCCTATAATTAAATCTCAAAAATAGAATAATGAGCAAAAGCAATTTGCAGAATATGTACAATAATTTTTTTCCCTAAAGTTTGAAAATATTCAAAACTATGCTTTATAATATCTAGTTATAAAGACATATTTATTAATAATATAAAAGAAATGTAGGAATTAAATATAGAAAATTCAGGATAATGTGGAGGAAGGGAAGGGAATAAGATCCAGTAAATAGGGCTTCAATAATTTCTATAATGTTTCTTTAAAAAATTTGACCAATACTGGAAAAAATGTAAGAATTTAATAGAACTGGGTGGTAAGCACACAGCATTTACGTTATATTCTGTGCTTTTTGGTATTATTTTTGTAAGTCTCATAATTAAATAAACATTTTTGAAAGATGGTTGCAAAGATGAAATAGATTAGAAGAGATAAGGGTGTTATTTTTGAAAATGGAAAGAAAAAGAGAGATGAGAAATATTTGGAAGGTAAAAGCAGGAAGACACAGTATTGGATTATGTATGGGGATGATGGATATAAGGCAAACGCCACTGATGTTTCCTAGATTTCAGACTTGCACACCGGGACAGAAGGTATTATCATTGACACAGACTAGAAAAAAATCAAAATTACACGTTTGTTTTATAACAGTGTGATTCCACTTGCTAACCCAGTGTCAACCTTCTGTGAAATGGGTACTGGGGAAGAGTAATTTGGTCTATTCCTTTTGATAAATAACATTGGCTCAATAATCTCATGAGTGATAATCTATCCGAAAATCTATTTCTTTAACACTAATTATAATTACCTGATATAGATTCATTTATTTCTACCATATTATTGTATACATTTTTACTTTTCTAATTTTGATTTTGAATCCTGTCACTTGTTATTTCTTGATGTCCCTGTAATTGCTTCAATATACACACAATAATTCTATTCTTTTAGTAATTATCGTAATAGCTTAACATGCATATTTAAAAAATTTATTTATTTATTTATTTTTTAACATGCATATTTAAGAATGTCTAAAGTTAGGTGTGTGTGTGTGGGGGGGGGTTACTGCATTATTTTGGCACCATCCAAAATAAAATTGTTGATACACACTTAAGTCAATATTATTAGTTTGGATCTTTATTTTTAAATAAAAAACAAAAACGTTACCTCTAATATTATAAGAAAACATCTGGCATTCTCCTTGGGTTTCACTTACCTGTCTAATTTTTTCTATAACTAATTCCCAGACTTAACCCTCCATTTCAGTGGGACTGGTCTCTTCCTCTGCCTGTACCATCCTCACACATGTCACCATGTTTTTTTTTCATCTTCTTAGAAAGTCCTTCTCCCTTCCAACGGTCTCATTGCTTGTGTGTGTGTGTGTGTGTGTGTATGCATAAAATTTTCTTGAAGGTAGGTATTATTATTCCCAGACAAAGAAACTGAGTCTTATTTAACTGAGTTAGGTCAGACAATTAATAACAGTGGAACTGGGATTGATCCCAGACTAAATTCCTCAACCTGCATTCTTAACACAGATACCAGTCATCTCCAATTTCTAATTCTCTTTCCCTTCGTTCCTGGAAACAGTTAGACGATTACTGTTATAGTTTGTGTGGTAACAACATCAGAGAATAGTCAGTGAAAATATGAATTAAAACCCAACTTCAATGGACTAAATTCACCTAAAATAAGTGTTGCATAACATTAATGAAAAATTTGGGGCGAAAAAACACACCATATTGACTTTCTCTTAAAAATATTGACTTACATCTCTCTCAGGATGCTTCAGTTCTGTGTGTCTAGGGACATCTTCAGCCGGTCACCTGTCTTTCTCAGAGCAAGTGAAGGGCTGCTCTGTCCATGAGCCGCTTCCACAGTTTAAAGCATCCACTACGAGAATGAAGACAATTAACAAAACCTGAAAAACTGCAGGAGCTCAGTTTGTCATTTCAAACCAGTTGAGTAAGGAAAATGCACAATTAGTCCCATAACTGTCAAATGAGTATAGCAGCCACGATACTGCTCGCAAATGGAATCAGAGAGCAAACAGGGTCCATCAAACTGCTTGAATAATTCAATGTCCTGAGAAAAACGATTTTCTTCCCCTTTTAAGTCCTCTTATATATTCAAGGAGTTTTGCTTTCTACCTTAATTTTTTTTTAATTCCATCTTTGTCTAAAATCATTTTTGCTAAAACAGTACCTCGAACTAAGATACACACACTCACTCTGGTCCGATAACTCACAGTGGAAAGCTTCACAACTGACTTCTACTGTTTCATCAGCTGTGGGTTCCACCTAGATCTGTCACTTTCAATATAAGCCACCTGAAAATTTCGAAATACAGGGTATAATTATTCAAGTAAAAGGGAATTTTTTTTTCTATAATTATCGTTGCCGTTGAGCATTTATCCCACCTTTAATCCTATTGTCATGATTCTATTTGCTGTTACTCAGATTTGCTTGCCAGCGTACTAAGTTCTGCTTGGCCTGGGACAGTCTCATGACATTCTAAGAAGTCTTGTCTTTTGTCGGTTCCTTTGGTCTCTTAAGTTGTTTCATTTCTTCCAATAAGCTTCATTACTTAATTGAATGAGTCTTTTTTAAAAAGAGTATAAATTATTGCCTCCTTGTAATGCCCTAAAACTATATTTAGCTCTCATAGTTTAAATGTATGACAAACACAGTGATGGTGTTATGTTTTGTTATGTGGACGATGGGGAATTCAGACATAATCTGACTCTTTTGGCTACCTCTAATTTTTTTATTGTTGTTTTTTCCCTCCAAGACAGCCACTGTACTGTTATCAGTGATCTTTCTAAAACACAAATATCATCATCTTTATTTTTGAAAAACTCTTCATAACCCAGAGGCATTTATCATATTCATTTTGCCTGGTACTTTGCATAATTTTTCCTAAAATAAAGACAAATAAAACAGCACTTTAAAAATTAAACTATTTCAAGATCAAACACATTGGGAAATATGCAGCTTTTCTATTTATCATAGTGCTAGAAAACTGGCTTTGGAAATATATTTATTTTCCCTTAAGAAAAAAGTCAGATAATTACCAATGATACATCAGATAAGGGGTTTATTTCCAAAATATATAGAATACGCATACAACTCCACAAAAGCAAGACAAGGAACCCAATTAAAAAATGGGCAGAGGACCTAAATAGACACCTCTCCAAACAGGAGATACAAATGGCCAAGAGACATATGAAGAAATGCTCAACATCACTAATCATCAGAGAGATGCAAATTAAAACAACAATGAGGTACCACCTCACACCTGTCAGAATGGCCGCCATCAACAAATCATCAAACAACAAGTGTTGGCGAGGGTGTGGAGAAAAGGGAACTCTAGTACACTGCTGGTGGGAATGCAGACTGGTGCAACCACTATGAAAAACACTATGGTGTTACCTCAAAATATTAAAAATTGAACTTCCATTTGACCCAGTGATCCCACTTCTAGGAATATACCCTAAGAAGCCTGAAACACCAATCAGGAAGAATATATGTACCCCCGTGTTCGTAGCAGCACTATTTACAATAGCTAAGATCTGGAAACAGCCCAAGTGTCCATCAGTAGACAAATGGATAAAAAAGCGGTGGTGCATATACACAATGGAGTATTATGCAGCTGTAAGAAAGATCAATCTTTTATCCTTTGAGATGACATTGAGGGACCTGGAAAGTATTATCCTAAGTGAAACAAGGCAAGCAGAGAAAGACAAGTATCATATGATCTCACTTATTTGTGGAATATAATGAACGTAACAGTCTGAAGAACAGGGTAGTCCCAGAGATGTGGAAGTAGGGTACAGACTGACAATCCTAGAAGAGGGGGTGGGGGAGGGAGAGATAAACCACAGAACTTATATGCATGTGTGCATGAACAATGGACATGGACAAGAAAGCTGGGGACAGGGCGGGGAGGGAGGAGGAGGAAGGTGTCAATAGGGTAAAAAGGAGAAACATCTGTAACAAAAATAAATAAATTAATTTATTAAAAAAGAAAAAGGAACAAAGTCAGGCCCTGGCCAGTTTTGCTCAGCAGTTAGAGCGTCAGCCTGCGGTCCAGAGATACCCGGGTTTGGTTCCCGCTAAGGGCATGTACCTGGGTTGCAGTTTGTCCCCGGCCCCCATTGAGGTCATGTGGGTGGCAGTCAGTCGATGTGTCTCTCTCACACTGATGTTTCTCTCTCTTCCTCTCACTCTATGAATGCAAAACGTATCCTCAGGTGAGGATTTATAAAAAGTCAGTTTAAGTAAAAATGTTAAATAAGTAACAGTTCGGTCCTGGCTGGGTTGCTCAGTTGGTTGGAATGTCGCCCCATACACCAAATGGTTGTGGGTTTGATTTCTGATTAGGGCACATACCTAGGTTGCAGGTTCAGTTCCCAGTCAGGGCCTGTACGGGAGGCAAAAACAATCAATGATTCTCTCACATCAATGTTTCTTTCTTTCTCTCTCTCTCTCTAAAATCGGTAAATATATTCTTGGGTGAGGATAAAAAGACAAGTAACAGTTCATTTGGATATGGCAAAATAATATGAAATGAAAATACCTTGAGGAATTAGTGATTTGAACAGAACAGTAATTCAAAATTGCAGTGTCCAATATGAACACCAGAGGGCTCCAAATCATAAGCACTTAAAAACAAACGTGTAAAACATGACCTTATTTCAGTGGCAACAAATCCAATGATGGTAATAGCTATCATTTCTTGATTACCTATTTTGTTTTAAGCATTTTGCTGGGCAATTTATATACACAAATTTATTTATTTCTCACACTATCCCTTATAATTAGCTATTATTATCTCAATTTGTGGGTTAGGTAATAACACTGTTATTGTTTTGTTTCAATTTGATCTTTTAAATGTAACATTGTTCCATGCACGGTAATAAGATTTTGATATAGATTATCTATATTATAATTTTATAGAATCTTTTGGGTTATATTATATTGCATTCCTTTTTTGTAGAAGAAAAAACTGGGGTTTACTGAGTTTAGTTAATTTGCCCAAGATTATATGGTAAGGCAGTTTCTGGTGGAGATGTCTGTTTGAAGCTAAAGCTTCTGATTTAACTAAGACAAACAGCTTCTCAAAAATCTCTGAGTAAAATTTTCTTCATCTCTTTCTGCTTATCTTGTGCATTAAATACATAACATTGAACATATTGATTATAATGGCATAAAACAGTGTGGTAGTAGGTTAAAATTTTAACAGCAATCATCCTACAAGCCACCATAATGTGGACACAAGTGTTGGAAGTTTATTCTATTATTCTTATATATATTTATCAGACAGAAAAAGAAGCAGGAGAATGAACCACTAGACAAATAAATTCACCACTGTACACTGGATGCTTTTCATAATATAATAAATGATAAAGTGACTTCTAGTAAGGTAGAAATGAATTCCAACCTACAGCCATTTTTGACTATAGGACTCTGGGATAATTTAGAAATGCAATAATTAAATGCCAAGGGAGTGCTCTATTAAATAAGAGAGCGAGGGAAAGCCAAAGAGAGATTCCAGGGCAATAATTATAATTGTTAAGGTTTTAATCATCATTATTTCATTCAGCTAAAATATATGCTGCTAAATACATTTCACTAGATCACAGAGTGTTCACTACATGAAACTTTTATTTTAGTTTCTGCTAGAGTGAAAATATCATGAAAGAAATTTA
Organism: Molossus molossus; assembly: GCF_014108415.1. Classification (NCBI taxonomy): domain Eukaryota; kingdom Metazoa; phylum Chordata; class Mammalia; order Chiroptera; family Molossidae; genus Molossus; species Molossus molossus. Next base: position 79,377,816 of record NW_023425402.1, on the reverse strand, counting down.
AATTGTGTAATTTAAAATGTGATAGCCGTCTTACATTAGAATATTCACTTTGCTAATAAATCACACAGGGAACGTATAAATAGAATAGCCTTGGTTTCTGACAGCAAATATCGTTATAGACTCAAAGTGCTGGCCTTTGCACAGTTTTCTACCTTTTGCGTTCTGGCCCTTTGAACAAAGACTTCTCTGTGACAAGCCTTTCTACATTTGGTCACCAGATCCTTCTCTAAATTCATTGACGCCCATGAATCTTAAGTTATAGGTAAGATCTTGCAATTTGCAAGAAGTTATAAGGAATATGATGACTTACCTAGTTTGAATTTAGGCTCAAAATGGCTATGTTTAAATTATAAAACACACTTGTTTTCTAATGAGGAACTCTGTAAAACTCAAGGGCTCCTTCCTTGAATGTCTGTTACATTTCATGGGTACACCAATGAGACCATAACAGATTGTCACGTGACTATTACCTGAGCTAGTATCTTTTCTTTCTCCCCTGTTTAATCTGTGGGTTGGTAGGTGACGACATTAACATTTCCCTCATATATTCAAGTCTATTTCTTCACAGGAAGGCTCTTATGGATAGTTATTTTGGAACCAACAAAATATTATATTTTAAAATTTAATTTATTTTTATTATTGCACAAAAATACAATTTACAAATTAGTTACACCTTTATCATGTGTGTTTTTATATATGCACACACATGCACACATGTATACATATACATAGTAGTGGTGTGCTGGTAAGTCACCTCTCTGTACTGCCCTCACCCCCCACCTCCACTCCAAATGCTCTGGTTTATAGAGTTTGCCAATTTCTGTAGTGTAAACACTTCTACACTTCCATCTTTGCAGACTTGAAAATACCAGCCTGATGTTACCAAACAAGGATTCTGGAAGAGATTAATACAATTGACTCTCCAAAGCTGATGGAAGCCAGTTTCAGCTTCAGGACAAACACACATACACATAAAGGTAGGTGTGTGTGTGTGTGTGTGTGTGTGTGTGTGTGTATGTGAGGCTAATTTATTTTTCTTCTCTAAAATGCCTAGGAAATTGTCTTATCTCTCTTCTTTGTTAGTATATTTATCCCCACAATGCTGTATTGATGCCTGCGTGCTCTCAGCCCATCTTTGACTCAGCCACAGGGAGGCGATCAGTTGTGAGCAAGTGAGACCTGCAGTCCCTTCCCAGACTTCCATCCTGGGAGCTCTCTGCCTCTACGTCATTGGATGCCCTGTGGAGACTGTGGAGACCTTGAGATTCATGTGCGAGCATAGAAGTATGAGTGGGCTCTTGTCCCACAGAGCATCATTGACTAATTGGCATCAGAGCAGGTGGATAAACATCTCCTCTGTGTTTGGGGTGGGGGTGCAATTCGAAGGCACAGTATACATGGCTCTTCAGAGGAACCTGTAGGATGGAGACAGTGTCTTATAATGCCCAGGCTGTATATTGATAGCGATTTGATGAAATATAGTCACCACCAACAACACTGAGTAGGTTATTAGTTAAAGTTCTGTCTACAAAATATTTAATTATTATTCTCTTTAGTTTAACTGCAAATTAATACTATTTGGCTAAGATTCTGACTTCTAATTAAGAAAAGATAGCTATGTGATAAAAAGTAAATGTTCCCCATAAGAAGGAGAATATACAATGGTCTATAAAATCAGTTGCCTTAGGCTTCTTCTATTTAAGGTTATACACCAGCAAATTATCACAGACAAATAAATACACATTTATTCAGTAAGCTGTCTATTTCTGCTGCCCACATTCACAAAATATTAATTCTTATAATTGCATACTGGAAATACATGTTTAAGAAGACACAAAATTCTTAGGTAGTGTTTAAAATGGTTATGGAAATAATTGTCATGATATCAAAATATGGGAACATTTTGATTAAGCTAATTTTCACGTCAATAAGTAAAAAGAAAATATTATTAATGAACTAAGAAGGTAGTTTTAACCCATAATTATACTGGGTTATAGATTGGGTTATATTATTTTAGGCTTAGGTTTGAATTATTTAAGTATGGTGAGACAGTTATTTCTGATTAATGTATTTTGTGTTTTCCTTTTTTTCAGATACCAGAAAAGAAAACTTAATATCGAGGCCAGCTAATTCAAATAAAATAAAACAAGAAACATTTTACAGGTACCACATTTAAAATAAATTAAGGCAATTATAACATTTAAATGTTCTTGAAAACTTTATGAAAAATGCCCAAGCCCTGGCCGGTTTGACTCAGCAGTTAGAGTGTCGGCCCACGGACAAGAGAGACCCGGGTTCAGTTCCCGCTAAGGGCACGTACATTGGTTGCAGTTTGTCCCCGGCCCTGGTTGGTCGTGCGGGTGGTGGCCACTCGATGTGTCCCTTTCACGTCCGTGTTTCTCTCTCTCTCTCTTCCTCTTCCTCCCTCCCACTCTATCTGAAAAAAAAAAATGGAAAAATGTCCTCGGGTGAGGATAAAAAAAAAAAACCAAAAAAACAAAATCCTACTCCCCAGTGGTGTGTAGGTTACAGATTATATAGGGAGAAATCACAAGACATGGTGGGTTAGAGGGTTCAAGGTTGTGCTGGGAACTGATTGATCAGAGTGGAATAATAAATCATTTCTTCAGGTGTTAAGTACAGTTCTGAGGTCCGCTCCAGTGTCCCTCTCTCTGGTTTCATGAAAAAAGTGGCCAGATGTGATACATTGTAATTAGCTAGTTATTAGTAATAGAAAAGGAAGAAAGGGAAAGCCAGACTTTATACGCATGTCAGTTGGGCAGCTTCACCAGGAAGCTGGAACTTTGCACTCCCCAGGGAGACTCTGGCCCATCCCCTGCAAAACACTGGGGGAAAGGGTTCAACAAAGGGTAGATAAATGCATGAGCAGTGAAGCTGGGGTGATTAGGAGAGGTGCCTGTCAGTTACACCTGGGAACAGAGATCACTGACCAGAATGGGTGTGGCTGCTGCAAACCCACGAATTTGAGAATACATAATCCCCTAAACAAAGGAATTCTCCCTCTTGTGACTCTTGGCTCATGGGACTCTCTGCTTCCTTGCCTTCATGCATATGGTGCACAGCCATGCAGACCCCACACACAATGGACTGCAGCAGGAAACAAACTAGCCTGGCTGACGATGAATCCCACCACTCCAACATGCAACGGAAATGGTACACTGACTCTAATTCTAGCCCTACTAAAGCCACAGCGACACTTCTTTTATGGTGGGACTGAGGGGGGAGGGATCCTCAACATCTCAGGGATTTAATTCCATGCAAATAAAAATCACTCGTTCTCCCAGGCGAGTCTCAGAAAATTTTTTTCTCGGGACATCGCAAGAATTTCACTCCCACAAGCAAAGGGTGGGGATGCAGACCTCTCCCCACCGGTAACAGATGGTTATTCCACCTGGGGGGTGCCGAAACAGAAACATAACTTAGGTCAAGATGTCATCTTCATCCTGCCAGAGGTCCAGACCTTGTGAGCATTAGTCAGATCTTCTGCTCCTGTCTTCTGCTGCATTGGGGCCGTGGATTATCCTGGGGAAGGGCCAGGTCCCTGAGGGATATATATATATATATATATATATATATATATATATATATATATATATATGATTTCTACAGCTAGGGTTTAAAACAGACTTTAATCAAAGTCATAAGAACCATTGGTTTCAGGAGTAGAAACATTTATTTATTGTGTGTGCATATAAATTTTAAAACTTAAACAATCTCATTGAAGTACAATTGACATTAAACTCTTACATTTGAAGTGTACAATTAAAGGCATTTTTATGGCAATTTTTTTTTGCAGTTTTCCAGGCCTTCATCAGTGTATTTGTATGGGAAATAAGCAACAAGAATAGTGTTTTTAAGGGCTCCTAGCAAGGACAGGAGATGTTTGACGTTGTTTCCTAATGACCTGTAATTGTTCAGCAACGATGTGCAAAGTGTTCCAATAGGAATCTCTTATTCCTGAGGCGACCTTAAAAAAAATCTGATTCTGCTTTCTATTTTCATAACGACTGTTTGTCTAATACCGCACTAGGTTCAGATACAAAATAGTGGAACACAATTGTATTACTCAATCCTTTCTAAATACTTTTCATTTGATGAAACACCATTAACATTTATCCAAGTACTAGATATTTGATAAATAGCCATCATGAAGCAACTGAGAGAATAAAGGAATGATTCTGAGCATCTCTGGTGGTTACTGGAAATTCTGCAGTGTTGTGTGTGGCGCTTAGTTCACAGATTTACCCTCAGCCGGCTGAATGGTTCGAGCAGTGAGCTAGCGACATGACTCCAAAAGTTCTTTGAGCGGCCTTTATTCTTGTGCTCAGGATTCCGGCGTATGGCCTCCTGGAGTTAATTGCAGCCGCCAGACTTTCCTGCAGGGCCAGCTGCTTTTCATGGTCAGAGGAGATAAACAGAGGCTCAATGGGAGATCTATTTCTGGGTGTTGAAAGGGCCTCTGTGCTGCTGGTCGAGGGGGAAATCATCCAGCCTCCCTCATGGAATGCATGGGTGACTTCTCAGGGCTGTCCCGATGCGGGCACTTCCTGTGCCCAATTTCTCTAGTAGATTGGCTAAGAGAAACAAGCCCTAAAATGCCTTAAAGGATGCAATCATGTCTAACTTGGCAAACCAAAATTCTAATTTGGCAAAGCCATTATGTATTAGTGCCATGTTTAACGGCCAGAATAAATCGCATATTCATTGGGGAGGGTGGTCACAATGACAGCCCAGTGATTGTTAATAACATTCTCTGGGTCAAGAGCAGTTTGCTAGAGAGAAGGGAGTTTCCATTCACTGGATCCTACTTTGAGCCTCCTGTATGAACAGTATCCGCAGTATATGTGTTCCCATGGTGCAGTTGTTCCAGCAATATTTAACTTTACACAAGTGTACACGAAATTTTAAGTTGCTGTAGTTCAGTTTTATTACATATTACTACTGTTCACTGAATACATTATAGTACCTTAGAGAACTGCTTTTTCCATCAAGGGAGGAAAATTGGCCACCGAGAATTGAACACCTGGTCCAAGGCCACAACACCCACGAGCGGGCAGCAGAATCCAGGCCTTCGGATTTGTGACTCAGCGATCTCTTTAGCACCCTGCACCATTGTATTTATGTGATACAACTTCGTGATTAGGAATGCAAGTCAAGAGCAGAATTCCTAGGAACAAAAGTAGCATTAAGAAAAACACTCTCTCTTACAGTGATTTTCCTTCCTGAGCAGAAATAGCCTATGTCTACAAATAATACACTTCTTCGATGTTTTTCACCATTAACCATCGACTGTACAAAAATGCATACTGCCAGAGGAAATGGAAACATTTCATCGCGGCTTTAGGAAGTGAATTTGCCGCTCAAATGATTTTCTAATAAAATGGGAGTTGCCTACATTGCTATTTAATAACTTTTTAGACTCATTTAAATTAGTTAGGAAAACTTTCACAAGGAGGGGTGTGCTTCCACCTTCAATGCAACCGGTGACTTTCCAATTTTAACGTAAGGTGTTGCCGTTGTACTGCCTGCCACAAAGCACTCGCACATTCCTCTTGAAGGAAAACAGTGCGGCGTCACATTGGCTGCATGTCTCAGAGAAAATTCCCCTGCATCCTAGAACTCGGTCATTCCAGAGAGCAGAGGATGTGGTTAGCTGTCAAATGGAAACCTGGTAAGATTGTGCGCTGGTTTGTCATAGGTCCTCTTAGGGATGGCTGGAGACTATCCCAATCGTCCAGAAAATCCCATATATGGAAGAAAGAAAGTGTTCATTCATTCCTTCGAAAATACTTGCCAAGCCATTGTTCACTATGTGTCAGATGGTGTCGTGTTACTCAGCCATGACATAATGGGCACTGAATCCCACAGCCATCCTTCCAGGTGAGTGGACGCTACTGTCACAGATGAGAAATTTGAGGTACAGAGAGGTTAGGTAACTTGTCCCAGTTCCCTGAGCTAATTAGCAGAGTCAAGATTTGTAACCTTGTCTGTCCAGGTCCAAAGTCTGTCTATGTTATGTCTATCATGTGTGGAGATATATACACACACACACACATATATATATCTGTATATATATACAAATATATATAATTTCCTATAAATAAAATATATATCTCATATGTACGTATGTATCTAATCTCCTATAAATAAAATACTTGAGACATATTTATACAAAAATTATTGGTTGTCTACCCGAAGTTAAAATGTAACCTCGACTAGTGTCCTGTGTTCAGTCTGTTGACCCTCCCAGGGTCTCCCAGCCATGGGGGCACCAGAATGTCATCATGCTGCCCCAGTTCTTAATATGGGATTAGGACCCACTGGTATGATCTCATTTTACCTTAATTACCCTTTTAAAGACAAAATCTCCACATAGAATCACATTCCAAGGTTCTGGGGGTCAGGACTTTAACATATGCATTTTGGAGGGCCACAATTTAAACCATACAAGGTCATACTGGATGAGAGTGGGCCCTAAATCCCATGACTGAAGATATGACACTGAAGGCCCTTATGACTTTGATTAAAATTAGCTTTAAATCCTAGTTCTAGAAGTCCTTTCTCTCTCCTCTCTCTGTTTCTAAACCGACTTTAATATATAGATATATTCCTCGGAGATGGCCTTTTCCCTGGATAACCAACCCTGAGGCAGCAGCAGACAGCAGCAGACAGCAGCTGGGACCTGACTGATGCTCCCACTGGCAGGATAAAAATAACAGCTAGATCTGTATGTTTAAGCTCCTGAACCCTACGGTGCAACAAACCCCTAGCTACTTTCTTATGAGACCAGACAGATGGATGCTGCACCAGACTGCAGAACTGTCCTCAACACCTGCAGAAATGACTGAGTACTTACCTCACCTCCAACCAATCGGCTCCTATCACAACCCTGAACCCCCTAACCCATGATGTCCTGTGATTTTGCCCCATATAACCTGTAACCTTCCTGTTATCAAGTGTTTGAGCTTTTGAGCATTAGTTTCCCCTTCTGGGGTGGCACCATTCATAATAAAATAGCCAATCTCTCTCCACTGCAATTTTTTAAAAAAATTATTAATTAATTTATTTTTGTTACAGATGTTTCTTCTCCCCCCCCACACACCCTTCTCCCTAAACTGCCCCGCCCCCATCCCCCAGCCAAGTATCCACTGTAATTCTTGATGTTTCGTGTTTGGCTCTCCTGCACCAGGTGGACGAACTCTTTCTGTTCAGGAACAGCACCCTTTGTCTAGGGAGCAATCGCTATCCTAAGTCACACTCAACTGCATAGCCTTTGCTACTTTATCACACCCCATGCACAATGTTCAGACTGATCTTCACCGCTATGTGTGCTTCCCTCAAATCATGACATAGCAACCCAACGCAATCCGCCTTCTGTTCATTTCCCCTTCTATACCCTTAAAATCTAGTGCAGAACCGACTTCACAAACTCTTTCCAAATTTACTTATGTACGTGTAATTTTGGCACTGTCAGATTTTACCTTTTAATTTCTTGAAACTCCAACTCTATTGAAAAAAGGACAAGATTCTTCTCTCTTAAAAACTTTTATTAGGCATTGCTAGATGATGTTGCACACATCACAGGAGTACACAGCACTCCACAAGAATCCATACAACAGCTCAGACAGGGACAATTGATACAGTTGATTCCCATTACATTTTTCATCCAAGTAGAGTGAGTGTCCTTGTATCTTTCCATGAGATCAAATCTCATGATTAAGACCCTTCCATTCTGTAACAACCAACAAAAACAATAAAAAGAAAGCCCAACCACAACAAAAGTCTATAGGGACATTTGAAAGTCTGATATTAGACTCCAAAACGTCACAAGGTATCCATTTCGAAACTCGCCCCTAAAATTGGTGTGATCTGACGTTGGATGGGTTTACTGCCAGGAGCAAGTAAGATTGCATTTTCTAAGACGGAGCAGCACACCGATACATATCCACTGAAAATTCTTGAGGTAAGAGATTTTAAAATTTCACTGTTAAAAAAAAATTCTGTTAATGTCCAGGTCCTGTCCAGCAGGACATATCTGTTGGCAGAAATATTATTTTCCTTTTTATTTTTGTCAAATATTTACACATATTTGCACATACAACCTGTGTCTTTGTCTTTTCTAAGCACATGATTTGTTTTCATTATTCATCATACATTCATCATAAAAAGTTGAATTACATAGTATGGTACATGAAGAATACAGCAAAACTAGCTTTTTGTATAAAGCTAACACAAAAAGCAAGACGAAGAAAAGCAAAATAACATATTGTACAAAATGTCTTGATGTCCATACATCCCACTATGAATGAATAACGACATGTAAAGAGCAAACACTACGGTTTCTCAGCATCTGTGTGGAAGTAAATGACAGATAACATTGCCAAAGACAAGTTGTAGAGAACTGGTCAAATAGCTGAAGTACCACATAATCACTTTTACTTTTAATGCTTTTTACAAAGTACTTTTGTTTTAAAAGGAGCTATAGATAAAGCCTGATAGCTATTCCAACTCCTGTTTTAAACATCAATAATCATCATTCTTTTTTGTGGTTTCAAAATGTTTCAATTGTAATGGTTTCAATTTATGGTGTTTAATATTTATACTTTAGATAAAAAATGAACAATAAATTTTAAAAAATACTTTGGCTAACCCGCTGTTCTAGAGATAATACAGTGGATTAAGATAGCAAATGCAGCCTCGATACATTCCCAAAGGTACACTGTCTTATCAGGACTTTAAATAGAGGGACCAAGGAACACGGAAAATATATGGCTCTTTAGATAAGAAATAAAGTCAAGTGAAAAAAATAAGGCACCAATAACATATATAAACGTTATCTCCTCTCATCACACAAAGCACCGTAGGGAAGGTTAAAGGGAACTATACATTAGTACTATTGGAAAATGGCGATGACCCCAGCTTCCTTAGCTTTTATTCACCAATTTCTTTCTTTCTTTTCAACACTAAAATGGGGGAAATTATATATTATGTTAAAAAGCACAATTCATGGAACCAATAGCACAAAATAATTATTTGGTAATAAGAAGATGATTAAGGTCTTAAATACTTCTGATTTTCCAACATTTTCATCTCAACAGAATTTGTTTCTTCCTTTCCAATTTTCTTTCAGGGATTTCTACATGATATTGAAAATTTTTTTCTTTCTACCTGCCTCTTTCTTACAATATATTCATAATGGTTTCCTCCATATAGTTTATAAATACCTAAGTTAATAACTTGGCTAATGAAATGTAAAAAGTGTTAAAAATAAAATTACATATTTTCCAATACCATTGAAAGAGTAAAGAAAATTTCTTTTCAACTAGGCCAATTTTAAACATAAAAATATTATGACATTATTTGGAAAATGACTACACATTTTACAGAGTGACAAATACATAATGTAATAAAATGATGACAAGATTTGGTACAAACTACTAATGAGTCATTCATCATATAATTAAAAATTTTATTCTCATTTGCTACTGTTCATGGAAATTTAATTAAAATGGGATACATTCTGATAACTTAAATGAAAGATGACAATTACTCCTTTGAACTGCAATTTCTGAATATACAGCAATGTATTAAACATCCAAATATTTTTCTTTTTAGCGATTTATACTTTGTGGAAAAAGAGAAAGTGAATAATTTAATTGGTCCACAGTGTTGCAGTAGGTATACATACACATAAATATATTTGTTTCATGAATGTCTTATAATCAATTTTGTTTAAAATAGAAATAAAACAACGAACTGTTGTGGCATCTTAATAAATAATGTGCTAACATAACATTTTATTGCTAGTGTTTTTGTATTCTTTCTACATAACAACTTTTCTGTGATCTCTCAAAATTTACTACTAAATAATTGCTTTCATAAGCAACAAGACTGTCAATTTTCATATTAAAAATCAGTAACAGCTTGTCCTTGTCAAGGTATATGGATATATAGATTTATATCAATTACCATTCTAGGTTTCATATGAATTATAAGGTTGGTTTATTTTTCTTTCAATACCATCTACAGAATTTTTATTACAATGAAAATGTCCGGATATCAAAAGTAAACTATGACCATATGAAACTTAAAAAAAAAAATAGGCCTTTGAAAAAGGACTTGCAGTCAGCTGATAAAAAGATCATGTACTTCATTTACAATTTTCTTTATAAAGGAACATAAAGCATATTTTAATCAAATATCACATAGTGTTTACTTGAAAGGAAAAGTGAAAGTATATTTGGACACTAAAGATATAAATTGTTCACACACACACAAAATAAAAAGGTGTTATTTTTAAGAATTTGCTAGATTTTGGAGACAATGTCCCCATCTGGGACATGAAGTGAACACCTAACCACTATGAGGAAACAATGCCAGGTAGCACAGCTTGCCAGCTGCAAGAAAGAATCTGAAATGACACTATTTTTGCAATTTCTGGGGCCCTTTAATACCAGTTTGACTCTCCCTTCAACTTTCCTACTTGGTGTGCTAAACTGATACTAAATATATTTTGAGTGTAGCTTGTATCTAAATCACATCAATCTAACAGTTGAACATTTGCAAATGACAAATGGTTTCTCTAGATTTGAGCTAATATCAGTTAGAGTTAATGTGATCAACTTTAGATTATCAAAAATTCTAATTATGAATCCATCATTTGGGCATATATACAAATACTACACTATCTAAATGCAGCCCCAAATCCAAGCTGTACAACAAAGACCATAAACCATACATTTGGCCATTTTGGATGAATCATGAGTGACCTGGTGTCAGATTGGGTATATGTCCACATGCACTTTCTGTTCAACTAATAAGCGAACACAATATTGACCTTACAATATTCATGAAGCAATTTCTGAAATTTGATTGCAGACTATTTTAAGCTCTATGATCCAACTGACATCTTTTCATTCATTTTACTTCTTGTTAGAGGGTTGGATAGGGTTCTCCAACTCTGTCCCAGGTACTCCTGATACATTTCAATTTACAGATAAAATAAGCCAAGGTCGATTATGTTCACCACCATTGCCAAATTACGAAGTCCTTTCCTTGTTTAAATTTCATTGCATTAGAGTCAAAGGAGTTAATGGTGAAACAGAACTTATCCCACATTTGGCCAAGATGAGAAGGGAACTTACATAGGGAAAAAGCAAGACAACCAGGAAATCTAAAGAAGAAAACAGGAACTTGATGTTGAAGCATGAGAGTATCACTTCACAAGTAGGGAAGAAAGTCATTTAATATTAATGATGGAACAGAATAACTAAAAATGTGGGATAGACCTGAAAGAAAAAAGTTTCCATAGTAATAAGCCTGTATAATCTAGGTGATGTAGATTTGAATACACCTAATAAAATTTCTTTTTATAAGCTAAAAGGAAGTGGGGGAAAAAATCAGTGAAAATCTTTTTTTTAAAAAATAATTTATTGCCTTTCACGTCAATTTTGTTGTTCTCAATACAGTCACTTCTTTAGCCAAAAAAAAAAAAAAAAAGAGACTATAGTTTGATATAGGCATAATTGCGTGCTTCTAAAATTGGCACTATGGATGACATGTGAAGGCATCAGCTAATGCTCCAAATGGAGAGTTACATGTCTCACAGGGCTGTGACTCTCGGCTTCTTGGATTTAGATGACGTCAGCTAAACATCCAGCCTCACAACAGTGATATGCAATAGACGTCCCACACACTGTTAGCTCTGAAATGAGTATGAGTTCTACCCTTAAAACCACAGTTACATAGAGTCCCACTGCATTTCTCCTTCAAAGGTGTGCATCATTGGTTTGCCTCCAAAAGGTAACATTTAAATCTTAAACACTTCCCAAATTTTGGGCCTCTGCTTTTATTCTGACCATATCTTAATCATTCCGTAACATCATTTCAGTTGTATTAATGTAATCAACTGTGGTTATACATATTAAAAATGGGATTTCAGAACTTATTTTCCATAGGAGGAGGAAAATAACATAAGTTATGAAGATTTGAAAAACCAAATACTCTCAAACTGGCTATTGGTGATAGTTTTTATTTACTTTTATTTCTAGTCAGTGGGATTTCTTTTATAGAGGTCATGAAATACAAAAATGCACTTAAAATTTGTAGTAGAAAATTAACTTGATATTTTTAACAAACATTCCAAAAAAGTTATTAGGTAACATTTATTAATTACTTGCTATGTTTGAGCTCCTGATACCAATTTTTAGGATTATTATTGTTTCAGAAACTCAGCTACAATTTTTTCAGGTATGTTTTACTTGTTTTATATTTTCAGCTTCAAATTGCACCCCAAATTTAAAGAAGTGACACATTTGATAACACTGTTATTCTACTGCTTCCATCCAATAAATGTAATCAGTTTTAAAAAAAATTGTGTCAAATTCTTTAAATGGCACGGATACTTTAAAGTGCACTAATGAATTTTAAGGCTATATTAATAATAGATATTAACACAAAACAATAAAACTGACCACAGGAAAAATCACTTTCTGTAGTAGGGATAGATTTCAGCCACAGATATGAAAGAATACGAAGACTTGCATTAAGGCATAGGTGCAATTTACTTATCCAATTAAAATCTAAATGGCTTTTGGCAAAAATTTTATCTTAAATTTTGAAGTACTTAATGAAGTATACCAATTTGTATTATTTAGGCCACTAACTTAAAAAGTTTGAATTTAACAAGCAGCACAAGTCCGATGCTAAAAACAACTGCATTTGTTGAACAAGGGAGAGGCTGGGTGGAGGTCCTAGCAGATGTGCCTGAATCTGACAAAAGTCAGGAAGGCATGCTGACGCTTTGCACGTGCGGAGTGTGTTGTCGCCCCTCCTGTCTCTTAGTGAACAGGAGCTAGGGTATGAGAGGAGTAGAGATAAATGAGTTTGGGTAGGGGGTCACCAGGGACTGAAAGAGATTACAGTGGTTTGAGGGTATTTGAAGGGAGCCATGGGCCATATATTATTTGGGTGGTAGGATTGAAAGATAAAGGCTCAACTGGGGCCTAGGGACTCAATAGACGGTAGGTGTTACAGGACAGAGAATCTCCTGACAGGCACCACTGAATCCTGATACCACAGTCAAGAAAGTTCAATTAAAGATATCAGGTTGTAACCTGGCTGGTGTTTAATTATCTTTGATTGTTTTCCCTGTCTGCTCTACCTTTAGGAAACAATAGCACCTATCTGAAAATCAAGGTGGTGGCAAAAGGATGTTGCTTGTACCAAAGGTTTGAGCCCTCCTGTTAATCCCACATGCAGAGGTTCCTAGTCAGGGAACTGCTAGGATTCATTATGAAAAGAATGTTTCACGTTATTCCAAAATGTATAAACATCCCAACAAACCACCAAATCTTACATACCATCTAATTTATTTTTCTTTAGATAATTATGACCATTCATCATTGCCAAGATATTGCTTCTTACTTTTCACAATGGCATAATTAAGTTCCTTTGTGCAGCAACATGCATCAACATGGATAGTGTTTACAAAAAAACCCAAAAAACAGGACAAACATGATCAACTGAGTTATTTCATTTAAATCCCTCAAGTTTTACAACTAGGCCATCCAAATATTAACACATCTTTTTTGGATGTCTTACAGACATCTCGTAACATTTTATTTTTATTATAATAAGATTAATTTTCTTTTATGTGTTTTGGCAAGATATTTATTTGGCTAATTAAGCAGGAGTAAACCTATCCTGCAAAAGATGATTTTCTTTTAAAATGATGCACTTCTATATAATCTTTTTTTTTCCTCCAAGAAAAAGATCTGAAATATACTGTCTCTATGATCTCATTCACAGAAAATACATTAACATTTTATTACAAATATGTTATAAAAAACAAATTTAAAAAGTTATGGAAATGTTAACACAAAGTGACAACAATTTATGTAAAGGCTCTTCACTGATGCTTTATATTAGAGAAGTAAAACCAATCTGGATTTCAATAGGGAACTAATTAAATTACAGTCCCACAGTGGGATATGTAGTAATTTACAAAAGAATGAGGTAAATCTATTTAAACTCTTATGGAAAGGTGTCTACCAATACACAACAAAATAAAAAATAGTCACAGGACAGTAAGAATGCTATTACTCTATTTGTATAAAACTAATATACACACAGACACGCACACACATAAATACTTATTTGTATATTTGTAGAATGTGTCTGGAAGGACACATATCAAATTATTAACAGTGGCTACCCCTAGAAAATAAAGGGTGGGTTAAGCAGAAAAATTGGCATTTTATAATTCTATATGGTTTGATTTTTAATAAAAGCTATATATTAAATTTACAATAAAAACATGTAAAAATGACAGGCTTTGGATAGAAAGATATTTATTTTATGTGTATGTTTCTTTCTCTCAAGTAGTTTTTAGAATTCATCCCAAAAGTCAGTACTATTGTTTTACCTTCAATGTTGGCACTAATGTACAAATAGAATCCTTTTTCTTTCCTTCTCTTTTTAAGATCTTAATGCCATATAGTTAAAAAAAAAAAAAAGATCACAAACAATTACTTTGTCACCAATAAGAAAAAGGCCTAATCTATAACAACTTTTAAAGAGGAAAAACATATACATTAGTTTTTTAAAAAATCTGAAGGAAAATCCTGGACAACAGTGCACGAAGCGTTGATGAAACAGCCTTCTCTGGTAACAGATCCCACCTGGTAACTGGCAAATTGGAACACTTCCAAATAATATAAAAATATCTCCCAAATATAAGTTATTCAAAGAAAGAAATAAAAATCCCTGAGTAGGCCAAAGGCAACAGATACCATAACCTAAGAAAATAGATTATCTAAGACCAGAGAGGATATTTAGCCAGTTGATATATATGTATGTGGCATATGTATTCATATGCATCGATGGAAATATTATATATGTATACATATATATCATACATAAATATATGGACAATATATATACATATGTTTCTATGGAAATAGTATATCTGCATACATAAACATATCTGCTAGATTTAGAATTATCATCTTTACATATTGTCAAACTAACACCTAAGTCTGGGAAAGACAAATTTACAAAAATTAAGCACTTTATGACAGGATTACATGGATTTAGGATGGAAATTCTCAATCTCTCGGTTTTAATACTAGAGCATGTAGAAGAGGCACTCAATAAATATTTGTCGGATGGATAGATGGATGGATGATGGACACATGATTTTGTGAAACTGCAGCACATCACTTTTTCCTGTATCATGTTATGCATTAGTAACATGCCATTACAGAACCATAACAGCATACTCTCCTGTAACTGGAGATAGTCCAGTCCAGAAGCTACAGTATAGCTATTCTGAATGTCATTCGGAAAGAATGGAAATGTGCTGGCCTCTCATCCATGCAAGTAAACTTCGTTGTCATGGACTTTTTAGGTCAAATAAAAATCACAAATGTTCGTATGCCTTGGAGCCCAACAAGACAAACTATCCATGTTAATGCATGTGTTTTCACATAATTTATTTCAGTTCACACAAGGTTGCTGTTAAATTAATGCTACATTATGCAGCGTTATTCAGATAGCTAACTTTAAAAACCTGGAAACAGGTTGAAACTTCAGGCTTCTTAGGGGTCTCTACTTCCTTTCTGCTGATGAACTTTTGTGATGAAGGCAAAGGAATAACATAATTTAGTTACTTGTCCTTTTCTTATTTTTAAAGATGTCTCGATTTGGTATAACTTCCTGAAAAATTTCCTTCATTTTTATTTTTATTTTTGTTTCCTTCTCCAAAAGCAGTTTATATTTTAGATCAACCCATAAACAAAAAAAAAGTTTTGTTTTAAAATTACCTCTTGCTAAGAAGATATCAACACATTATTATGCAGATGAGCAGTAAACATGAGAAAAATCCTTCAAAACTAGTGAAACTTGGGGGCAAATTAAAACGAGAGAAAGAGATAAGGGGGTGGGGTGGTAAATAATACCACACCTTGACCTAAAGCAGAATTATCTATAGTTACAACTTGCTTAAAAATGAGAATAGGGATCTGTTTAGAGGCCTAAGCAATTTTCTCTACAGCAAACCTGCTATTTCAATTACCTGCTTCTGCCTGGAGAATGTATTCATATCGTGAAGCACGTGTGCCCAAACAGAGGAAATCTGAAAAGACTGAATGTCCGGGTCTGGACAATTTCCTAAAATCAGTCAATCAGTTTTGTCAGTTTATAAAGTTTGACAATCCTTGGGGTGACAAGGCACACATCTGTGTGTGTGTGTGTGTGTGTGTGTGTGACAAAGAGAGAGCAAGACATAGAAAGGGTCAACAGTGAAATAGCCTGTTGTCTATATTGACTTTAATTCAGTACATTCTCAAGTTACGCCCACAAAGGAACCATCATCTTTAAATATATCTGTGAAAATGTGAAAGTACAGTGTAGAGGCATGGGACTTTGCAAGCACAAGGTCATTGGATCGAGTTTTAATACAGGTATTCATACACACATGTTCATACCCCTACACATATATACTTCAGTTAACACATGATTCTTTTCATTCATTTAGTTTCATTAGTTCCCTTTGGGCACTGAGATTTGAACAATCAGAGCATCTGAAGAATGAAGGAATTATACTGCTTGGGCCACAGGTGAAGAGGGGCATAAGATGAGCCTTGATCTTCTGAAAAGTGGCCTTGCTCGTTGGTACAGGTGGACCTTCAGCTGTTCTGTCTCACAGGTGGGCTGGAGGAGGGTTCAGGTACAAAGACAGTCCAAGCTATTCTCGCGAGAGGCCTGCTCAGACAGTTCTGAGGATAACTGGTTCTTATTTAAAACAATTTCTTCCAAGACCCATCAAGAAGGTCAGAATTGTGATATGGATGTTTATAGTGTATGAAAATGACCATTTTAAAAAAGCAGCACTCAGTATAAGGAAAGGACAGGATACCGTGTTGGGAGTGCGACGGAGCTAGAGGCTTTGTGACCTGCAGAGAACCACGGGGACACGAGATTGCAGAAGGTTCCGCCCCATGTGTTTCGAGACACGACTCTCTGATGGGTGTGCCATTCTGTGCAGCTCCTGACCGGACCAGCTTAGTTAGATGAAATCCTCTGCGTTTCACCAGTGCATACCTGTCCGTGATCGTTTTCTCTGTTTTTTACAAAGGCAATAGATAGGAAATACAAATAAACCTACAGGTTAAAAAAAAAAAAAAAAAATTAAGCTCAACATGAGGAGAGGCATTTAGGCTTATATAATAGCTGAAAATTTTCCATTTTGCAAATGATTTAAAAATAATCATAACTTAGCAATACATAAAAATGAAAAGAGGGAAGACATCTATGCTACAAAATGTATTTACTTCTACAAGAGTTCATTCTTTATTACTTTTCTTTAGCTTTCTTCCCTTGTTAACAACCTCAGTGATATGGGTTTAAAAATGGAATAATCTTTTCTATCAAAATATCAAACCTTAGGTTTAAGTCTTCTTTATTAGCTCTAGTTAAATCGTATGAACACTATGATATTCACACTTCAGTTTAGGCAGAATAACATATCACTTAACAACATGTGGAGACAAATATCAGGTTTCATCTCCAGCTCTACCACTTATGATTGGCCTTGGAAGCCTTAATTTTCTTAACCATAAAATGCAGATAATAATATCTACTACATAAAGTTAGACTCATTGTAATAACTTAAATGTCAGTTACTTTATAATTCTACCTCTTATACATGCAAATGACTTGCTAAATAGTACTTGACACAGGAGAAGTTATTTTATTTAGAAAAAATTATTCCATCCACTATGTGAAATAATCATCAGAGATGCCTTTATCTATAGCATTTAGTATTCTCTAAAGCAAGATTCTCAACGTGTGGTCTCTGGATTAGCAGCATTGGAATCACGTGAGAAATGTTTAGAACTAGAAATTCATGGACCCTGCCCCCACACTGAATCAGAAACTGTGGGGCAGATCAGCAACCTGTGCAGTAAACAGCCTCCAGGTTATTCTGAAGCATGCTTGATTCTGAGAAACCACTGCTTTTAAAAATATATTTTAATATATTTGTGTGAATAAAACTGTAGAAATCACTGATACATTTTCTATTTGTCAGTGCTCAGGTATATGTTGGGTATATGTTCTCATCACATCAAAGGTATCTTTTTCCACCCAGGGCACCCTTTCCTAGAACAAACCAAACACCCACGGGTGTACCAGAGCTTCTTCTTTGATGTTCCAACTGGACTCAGAATTGAAAAGTCTGGGATCTAGGCCACTGGACTCATTCGCTATAATACTAGCTGTATTGATATTGCTATTCAAAGGGAGTTAATGATGCTTCATAAGATACATAGACTGAACAAGTGTCACACAAATACATCCTGTATGATATACAAGCCTCTGAATCTGTAAATCATATGTTAATGGCCTATCTAAAGCAAGCATAGAACAGATATCATGTCCACTTAATAACAGATTCACATTATTACATTTACACTCATACTCTCTCTATGGCACTCAAAGAATTCTAATCTCAGATATGTTAAGTGTTTCTTACCAATTACAACTGCTATGGCCCCTAGTGCTAATCCCAGGACCAGGATTAGAGGTGCAACAAATAATTTTCCAGCTGGAAAACAAAAGGCGAAACTGTTTAGAGTCTTAAAACAAATTTACCCAACAATTTCAGCAAGGTTTTTCAATACTACAGTGTATGTTGTTTTTTTAAATAAGAAGTCTGATTATAATTAAGGCAATGTTTCCCTAAGGAAATGTGTCGGGTGTACAATTATATACATATGTAGGTTTAGTAACTTCTCTGAAGTATTGGGCACATTAGTCGAACATCTCATAAATCATTTTTCTTTTATAAGCAAAGAAACCCCAAAGCTACTGGCTCACTTTTTTCTACCAGGACCATTCATCTTTGGGCTTTTCCTTTATATCTCTTCCATTTTCAATTTTAAAGATTCTAGAAGATTAAGAGGAGAGTGTAACACATACTGAGTTGTGTCTCAAAAATATAATTAGCTGACAAAATGCAAAACTAGCAGGTGCAGTAGAGGGTTTTAGTCCAAGCGCACATCTGGAAAAGGAATTTATTTATTTCCTGGGTCTAAAGAAAACTAACAATATGAACACCTAATAAACAACTACAAATGAGATGTTTCAGTACTACTGACAGAAACAACTACCAATAAACATACAGTATAGTGAAAGTTATTCAAGCAAATTATTTTACAAATTTAAAAAGAAAACACTCTATAATATTCTAAGGCAAAATGCTGATAAGGGTGCCAAAAGGCATCAACCAACCTTTTTTTTTTCAAAATAAATAATTGAGTACTGATTATAATAAACCTAGATACATGCAAACATACTTCACAACAGGAATTCCGCTAACTTTGAAAGGCACTAGCACACACAAAAAAGCTTAATTGTTAATATAGTGTCATTATGCAGTAATGATCTTAAGGCTTGTGACACATTAGTGTAGCTGTGAGCCCAAACTCAAGAGAGATGAGGAAGGAATGGAAGGACTTTGCAGTAGAATTACTTAGCTGTTTAAGAATAAACCAGCAATACTATTCTACAAATGAAGGACAGTAATTTGGAATAACCAATTACATAAAAATAATAGAAACATAATGGAGCCAGAAAAAAATGTCAACATTTTTATTCTTAAGAAATGGTCTTTGGAACCATTTAGAACCATGACTGGACAGATAGAAAATACAGTTTTTAACATCTAATTTTAAAGAATTGCCATTCAATTGACACATTGTCTAATCCTGGGTTTTACTTATATTTTCCACCTATGACAGAATCCAATTAAGTAACATTAAATCTCATTGAACAATTACATTTTGTACATTCTTAAAGCTATGTTAAACTGTTTAGAATACATTAGCTTGCAGGTTTTAAAATAATCTTTTTCTTTTCTGTACATGTAGTTCAGGATGTTCATTCATGTTTCCTTTTACAAGTTATTAGCTTATTTTCATAACAGCAATGACACATGACTGCAAAGTAACAGCACTGATTTTTTTTTTTCAAACATCACAGAACTCCGAGACCCAGATACCTGCTTTCCCTCTCTGGGAAGAAATGAACTTATTGCAATCAGGCAATCAATGTTCAACACATGTTTCAAGTCTACTTTTGAAACTGTCGTGAGGAATTAAGCATGCACTCTTTTATTCCTAGATCATTAACAATTCTTTTAAAATACTATTCTCAACAGTTAATATAGTACTTTATCATATCTATTTATTAGATCTTATTTATTCTTATACTTAATTTTTCCCCTTTTCTTGCTATTTTAAATTATACTTGCAAATACCATTATTGGCTTATCTAAATACAACATTTTAAAATGTCCTCACAGCCCTGTCTGGGGTGGCTTTGTTGGTTGGGCATTGTCCCATGCACTGAAAGGTTGCCAGTTGAATTCCTGGTCAGGGCACATGCCCGGGTTAAGGGCTCGATCCCAGGTAGGGGGTGTGCAGGAGGCAGCTGATCAATGTTTCCCTCTCTCTCTCTCCCCAAAAATAAAAAAAATATTAAAAAAAATAAATTAATAAATAAAATGTCCTTCACATCACTATCAAATTTCTTTGCAAAAGTATTGCACAAAATTTCCAGTGCATTCAGTAGAGTATGAAAGTCCAGCATTGAGTATTAACTTGGCAAAATATTTGCTAATCAAGTCTAGACAAAACAAACAAATAACATATTTCATTTTAAATTATATATCTCTGACTACTAATAATTGAATATTTTTAAACATGTTTACTGGCTATTTTTATGTCTTCAATTCTAGTTCCAGACTTCTTTGTCATTAAAAAAAATATATGTATTATTGGAGGGGGCACCATTATATTTATTCATATAAATAATTTGCAATCTAGAAATCAATTAAAGATCTATATTTTCTTTGCCATTATATGCTTTAATTTAATGCTGTAAATAATTGCATGGGATAATATGAGAATGAAGCATTTTTTCTCATTTTTATTCCCAAAATCATTAATTGAAAAATCTGCCTGCTCTTTACCAGGGAGATGCTTCCATGACAGAGGCTGCTAATCGTCCACAAATCTCTGGTCTCCACTGTTCTCTAGAAGCAGAACCTCTGATCTGTAGGTGGGCATGGGGTCACACATGACGCAGAGCATGGTTCCCACCCTCCAGCTGCGAGAGAAGAGCCCCTTCTCTGCTTCCGTCCAAGAACATCTGGAGGCTGTGGTCCCAAACTGAGGGATCAAACTGGGTTACAGAGGGCGGCAGGGCTTTGCTATGATCAATCCGTCTTCCCTTGTATATGGCAGGGCAAACATGAGTTTGTGACTGACAGAGTACCCCGTTTCCCTGCCTTCTGTGCAGACGGGAGAAGTGGGAAGCACTCCGCGGAGAGCTATGGTGCTAAAGGAGACAGAGGCAGCTGTGCCGGAGGGGACACAATACGTGTGGGAGGGAGAGCTTATCTCACCAGCTGCCGCCTGCTTCGCCGGGTGTGTTCTGACACGTGCACACACACAGGGTAGAAAACCGTTCACAGGAAGCTGGCCATAACAATTTCAGATAAAAAACAGAAAAGAAGGTACAGAGAAAGCATTTCCCTGTTGACAATGTCTATAGGGTGTCCATTTTACAAGCTGTTAAAGAACTCGACTCTTCTATGACCTGAGAAGCAGATTCTAGTGAATGGAAGGAAATATTTTGCCATGAAATGGCATTGAAAAGTAGGAAAGGGAATAACTAACAATACAGAAAATTTAGGATTTTGTGTTTTTAGGTTGTTCTCTGTATGTATAGACTTACAAAGAGGTTACAGCTCAAACTTAATTTGCAATTGGTTTTTTCATGGTATTACTCTTATAAAAATAGGGGTTCGATCCCCTGGCTATCCCTCCTAAGTCTATTTAACTAAATAAGTAAATAATGGTTATATAATTATAGTATATAACATTATAAGCAAATAAACAAAATCACTAAAAATTATGAAAAGCAATCTTAACTATATTGAATTGTGTTGGCTATGAAAAATTACATTTAAATTTCAATAAGGATATAAAAGACTTTGGAAAATGATGGCACTGGTCTCCATAAGTTAAAGTGAGTTTTAGAATTCAGTTCTCTCTTTCACCTGATAGAAACACATCATCAGCACCAGACTTGGTCTGCTTAACCGTTCTACTATTCTGCAGAGGGATGTGGTTTGCAATAGCAGTGATGGATGGCTAGAGACATAAAGAGATTGTCATGAAGTAACTAGGCAAAAGGAGGTAGAGAAGGGGAAATGTGGAAGATGTTAAAAAGTATTGCATATACATGGGAAGGACTACCACGGAAAGACATAATAGACTTCTTTGTGATGAAAAGAGGAAGAAATCCCACAGTGGGTACATTCCAGAGGAGTACAGTGCTCTTGAAACAGCTATTAGTTCGGAAGAACACTGTCTCACACAAAGTGGTGGCATTAGGCCAGAGCAGCAATCTGGGCTTATGTTTGCAGTGTGTGTGTATGATATTATGCGTTGTTGAAGATGAAGAGGGAGGGAAAAGGTCAACCCTGAAAAGCACCACACTTGGATATCTAAACTTGGGTTTGCATGCTCTGAGGACATTTGAATTTCAGTACATTAACTGTTAGCTACTAATATTAACTGTTAATACAACAGAAAATATATACAATGACTTATCAACTATGCAGATACAGTAGAACTAACTCCATTACAAGGCTCTGAAACATATGTGTTTTTTTGTTTGTTTATTTGTTGTTTTTTGTTTAATTTTTTTTTTTTATTGTCACCCGAGGACATTTTTGCATGTATCTTCAGATAAAGCAGGAGGGAGAGAAGAGAGAAGAGAGAGAGAGAGAAACATCGATGTGAGAGAGACACATCAACTGGTGTCACCCAGACGACCCCAACCGGGACAGGGACAAAATGCAATCGAGGTGCATGACCTTAGTGGGAACCGAACCTGGGACTCTCTGGTTCGTGGGCCGACACTCTAACTGCTGAGCCAAACCAGCAGGGCTGTTTGTTTGTTTGTTTTTTTATTGTATAGCACAACCTCATGAATGAACAGAGGGCATGTATAAGATTTGCTGCTAGGTATTGTCAATATAAACATAAATGTGACATTGTTTCTATCAAGTGCCTTACAATAAGGTTCCAGAAATATAAAAGATTAATGACTTCACATTTCTGCAGTGTAATTAATAATTTTTTTTTGCTCATATAAGTAGGGTCCCACTAATAAACTTAAGTTTTTAATGTCAAACTCAAAGGGAGAGAAAACATCTCTTGCCTGTATTGGGGTAAAGGCCCCAACAGAACAGCTGACAGGTGATTCTATTTCTAAGTTCCATTCTCACTGCTTACTTCCCAGAGAAGATTCCTCAAAGTCGTTTCGGATACTCACCACAGACCGACCCTCGCACTAATCTCCTTAGATGAGGTCTCTCTGGGAGGTAGCGATATTTGCATCCAAATATACTGAGGTTTGATGTGTGATCTCCAAAGAAACGGAGCTGGCGGTATCTCTCCCCACATCGATAACAAAAATTAGTGTTACATTGTGAACAGGTCATGTGGTCACATCCTTCAGTTCTCTGGATGTGGATCTGTATCCGCAAAAGAGGGAAAGGTAAGGAAAGGCGATTAAAACTTTGAACAAGTAAGCCTGGCAAATGTTACGGAACAACACTTACAAGTTTCTCCAATATAAGCTTTACATAGCATTCCTGAGGCTGTCAATTTGCTTGTGATCATGTTCTCCAAGATCGTACTTGTGTCAAATACTTCATGTGTGCAAAGCTCAATGACATTTCAGGTACTCATGCAGTTGGCTGAAAATGATTAGTATATAAACGAACACATCCCAAAGAAAATTCACATATATTTCTAGACATACACCTAACTCAGTGGTGAGGAGGCATTTTAAAATGCTAAGAAAGTGGATTTTGTTTATGCTCTGATCAACAAGGTGCCTTGGGGAATAAGAGATCAAGAGTATTCCTTAAAAGCAAGTCTAACGTTTTGTGACTAAACAGCAAGGATAGGAAGCTCTCTTTGAGGAAGGAAATGATAGGAGCTATAAGCGTACTGACAATACCATTTTCGTTTCCAACTCTAATATCATTTGCAAATAGGTTTATAGAACTGTTTGTACAATTCTGTGTGTGCAACTAAGTACCTTCCGCAATTGTTGCCATTAGGTTACATGTAAACACAGTTTCACCCTTAATGCAACAAGGATTTTATTCTTGAACAGCCCACTGTATACCCAATGTGGTAGTCACTGTCTCAGGCACTAACACCATGTTGTAGTCAAGATTTTACTCTTTGAGATATAATTGGATGCTTGATGCAAATCCTCATGGACACTCACAAACTGGAGGCATCTGTCACTCCAGTATGTGCACACTTAATTTCTTAGGTGAGCATCTGTGAAACAGAACTAGTATTTCATTTTTAAAAAAGGTTTAGTAGCACTGTCCACCTCTCATGTGATTGAAACAGGATCAACTAAAAACAGTCTTCACGTTCCACTACCAAGTAGGTGCTTCCTGCCTTGAAGCCACATCTTACTTATTCTTACCATATACATATTCAATATTTTTAAACACACACACAACTTCTTTGTTTAGAAAATGTATTTAAAATGTTCTCAATATCATTTTGACTACTGAGAGTGTCTAGTCATGACTTTGCTTTGGCACGAGTGTTCCATGGATATTTTAATGCAACTGAAAACTGCACAATTAACGTGAGTCAAACCCTCCAGTGGTTGTTTGACTCTTTTCAGTTAAGCCTTGGCTACAGTCCACACCTTTACATATTTCATTTGAAGTTAGGCTCGCCTTCCCCAATGCACAGTGTAGCTCCCTGAGCTTCTGTATCACTGCAGTAATATTACATTTTCCAAAAACTGGACAATGATTATGGAAATGGGACAAAAACATTCAGGAAAGAGATCTTTAATGTAAAAAGAGAAATTAAAAGGTTGAGAGGAAAAGAATATTATACATTTCAAAATATAACCTTTTTTATAGGTTTGGCAAATAAAAATTTTGAAGTTGCTAATTCCAACTCACCTGCAGTATTTATATTAAATAACTAAAATTTTAAACTTTGATTCAAAGAAACAATAAGAATTTTTAAAGGACTTCTGAGGCTGCTTTTAAAATAAGCAAAGATATTAACCATAGTAATGATGAAAGTTTCATTTGAGCAATATACATATTTGTGCATCTGTATGTGTATCTATCTGTGTATCTGTGTATGTATCTATCTATGCATCTATGAATCTATGTATGTATGTATCCATCCATCCATCCATCCATCCATCCATCCATCCATCCACTTACTTACTTACTTACTTACTTACCTACCTACCTACCTACCTACCTATCTGCCTATTTATCTGCCTATCAGTCTATCTACCTCTCTGGAAAGCTTCTTGGCGATGGTGACAATATTGAAGAAGCAGTAACTAAGCAGAGGGCAGCACATCACAGGCAGCATGATGACTGGCACACAGCAGGCACTCAATGCCTGATAAGTGAATGAACCGGGAAAGAAACATGCACTGAGTTTCTGGCAGGATGTTAGGTATGCAAGATCATTAGGCTGATTGTGAGTTAGATGTCCATTGCCCCCAGTGGCTAATTGATTCTCCGCAGTAAGCCTCGGCCACATAGGGAGCTTGAAAGAACCTGGGTTTTGATTTTAAGAAGCCGTCTGTTTAAATTCTGCCTCCACTAGCTGCATAAAAAAAGTTACTTGACCTCTCCCAAGTCTCAGTTTTGATGATATTATTTAACATGAGAATAAAAATGTGACAATACATGTATAGTGCTTAACCCATTGTTTGGCACATACTGAGCCAGATCAATGTAATATGGGTTCCCATCTCTTCCCCTTTACCCACCTAAAAATGTAAGAAACCAAGTATCTGGACAATGGAACTGCGCACGTCCTGAATGCCAGGTGGTCCCCTCCCTCACTTCTCACATGGGTCATTCTTAGGTGAATGCTGAACTAGAGAACACCTTCCTACACAGGGAAGGGCTAGCTTGTGGTTAATAAGGGCATATGAACATCTGTGGTCAAGGGTTACTAAAAAATCACTATTTGGTCAATATAGGCAAAACTTACTTCTTCTGCTATTGGCCAACTCATCCTTTTAAGATTATATTGAAATTTTTTTCTTTTACCTGACAGTCTAGTCAGAGCAGAGCCAGGTTTTATGGGGCCTGAAGGTTATCTAATCTGAGGGGCCCTCTTCAAGGAGAAGAATGTACATTACAACACACACGAGACACTGGCCTAAGACGGGGCTTGTGCAGGTGAGGGTGTCTGACGCTTAAGCCTCTTTGCTTCCTGGTAAACCCGCAGCCCAGTCTTTCCCTGCTTCTGGGAACGACTCTGAAGAATGATTGCTGTGCCCATATCCACTTAGCACAGTGGACGGCGGTCAGGAAAAATGTAGGCCAAAGGTCTTGCTGAAACCTGGAACCCTTTCTGATCCTTCTTTAAACTACCTACGCATGTTCAAAGAGAACTGCTGGGCAGCCCAAATAAAGGTTACTTTATCACACACTCAACTTTTTAATTGTAGGTTGTATTTGATCTGCAAATGGAGACAATAAAGCTTGACTTTTCCTGATCACAAAGCATAGTGCTGTATTGGACTTAAAAAGAGAAAAGGAGTATTATTTGTTTAGAGCCCATTATGAGCCAAGCATTGTAAACAGATTATCACCTTTAAGCCTCATAACCCTACGGTACAGTGAGATTGGCATTTTTCCTCCTAACCAGAGCTGAGAAAAGTCAGCTGCTGGAGTGAAAGGAGAAAGGATTTTGATTCACGTCTGTTTCTTTATTGTGCTAAGCAGCCTCTCATTATAAACTCAAAGGTAAAATTAGAGGTCAATCATATTCTTAGTTAAATGACAGCATAATCTTTACATCAGGCAGACAAACATGTTTCCTCTCCCGTAGTAGGCAAATCTGAGTCTGTCTGCTTGTTTTAGCTTTCCAGGAGGATCAATTCATTTCTTCCTTTAAAACAGTACCAGAATTTTTTCTGACAGGAAGGTTGTTTTAATAAGTTAAACTTGTCACTGACAGTTCATTTGCCTCAAAATGTCTCCTGCAATTTTCACTGTCATTTTACATCTGCGTATAATATTACTTCATTGGGTTTCAAAGTCTTTATGAGGCAAATTTACTTTTTTATTTAAATCATGAAGATGGCAATTTATAGTTTCTGAACAGTCTTTCCTTATTTCTAAAAGAATATTTTGAACACAGCAGGCAACTAAAATATTGTTGGTCTAATACTTCTACACAGGAGGTGATCAAATTCCAAGCTCTGGCAATATTCTGTAGCAATCCTGTATACTGCAGGATTATTTAGTTCGATAGATTAATTTGCATCCTTCACACACATAAAGGTAATGACTTAATCATGAAAAAATTATTTCATAATTTGCCAACTGTTAAATACACAGCACTTCCTTTAACACTGCTGTGAATGTATCTTGATTATATGTGAATATATCATAACTTGATATTAACAGAAAAAATGAATTGATACAATGCAAGTTACTGTGCAACAGGAGATATTACTTTTCACATGCTAAGCAAGTTGTAATTTTGGACTCCTGATACCCATGGGGTAATACATTTTATATGCTAAATGAGTTCCCTGTATATTTCGTTGAAGGGCTCACTTTGGCAATGCCATCTTGTTTTTAAAACAGAGCCTTAAAATGTAGGCTTAAATTATACTTACAGCCCTGGCCAGTTTGGCTCAGCGGTTAGAGCGTCCGCCTGCGGTCTCGAGAGACCCGGGTTCGGTTCCCGCTAAGGGCACGTACTTCGGTTGCAGTTTGTCCCCGGCCCTGGTTGGTCGTGCGGGTGGCAGCCACTCGATGTGTCCCTTCACATCGATGTTTCTCACTCTCTCTCCCTTCCTCTCTCTCCCTCTCACTCTATCTGTGCAAAAAATGGAAAAATATCCTCAGGTGAGGATAAAAAAAAAAAAAAAAAAAAAAAAAATTATACTTACATAAATTTCATTTTATTTCTCAACGAAATTCTGATTTATTATAGTTTCAAAACATTCATCAATTTAGCGCTACCAAAGGAAAAAAAGAAAGATAAGAGGAGAAAAGAACCACCCAGTGGCTATAATTTAGAATCAAAATTTTGTTTTTACTTAAGAGATGGAAAAAAAGAAGAACGGACGAGATATTCCCAATCCAGTAGCTGGAACTGACTACTCATAAACCACAAATGCCATTGGGTTTGTTATTATTCACAGTTTCCTTTCTTCGTCTATAACAAATAAGGATGGATAATAAGGAGTTGAATATTTAAACACTAAATGTTACTTATACCTCTTTACACTTACAAGTCATGAGATGAATGTTCAGAAGATGCCAGATATTTCTTTAATGAGAGTTTTTGACATTAAGTCTACAATGTAGTAGACATGGAGCATTTTTGAGCCTATGCTATTCTTCATAGGACATATCAACAGCTGTAAATAAGTAATTATTCATAGAAAACATATGCTCCTATAATTTAATTCTTATTATTGCCTGGCAACCAAAAATGGCACTGTGAAGGGAGGCATTATGCACTGTTGTGGCAGAAATGTAACGTCAAGACAATCAGTGTTTCAGCTTAATAGGTTCAGATGATCTCTGAAAAATAGATATGTAATTGTTAATGTGCTCATTGTTTCCTAGATAATGACAGGTTGTTTTAAAAAGAATGTACCACAAGTATTTTGATTTTTGCTTTTCAAAAAACATATATATTTTTTGTATTTACCTTCCTCATTTTGTTTACATTTAATAAAATGTCCATAAAGTTCTAAAAATAGAACTAGAATTCAGCCTTCTATTTTCATACAGATACTACTTGATCATAAGGTGAAAGAACAAATGAACTGCTGAATATCCAACCCATTTTACAATTAGCTCAGTATGTATCTGCTCATAAGTATGTATCTTCTCCACCAAGAAATGAGGGCTTATTTTATTCTTTAAGCAGGAAATAACTAAATTAACTGTTCTATATTATTGTCACCAACAAATAATTTACTCTATGTTTAAAAGTATTTTTATGTATGTGTTTGCATTAGTGGCTTTTAATATCTGGAAGAACTGATCGGAAGCAACACTTATAAGAAAGTAAAAAAATGTTCCATGACCAATGCTTAACTCACTATAAATGAACTACGCCTGGCTCACTATCAATTCTTCACAACACAAAGTCTTCACAGATTCAATAAAAATTGTGAACCCCAAATTCTTGTCCAACTCTAACATTAATGTACAGGACAAAAATAAAACAGTTCCAGAGATGCTAAGGCTCCTCTGAACCTTTTCTGGGGCCATGATTCTGGGAAGCACTTCACAAGTGCATGTAATATTGAAGAAAAGACAATATTAGCACATAGAGAAAAAAAGATGGAAGAAATCTGAGAGAAAATTAGGTATAAGAAGTCAGTTGGTTTCAAGAACATCTTCAAAAAAAGATCAGTGGTATATACACCAAGCAATAAAATTCCTCAGGATCTAAATATTAAATAACATGATAAACATGATAAATAAAGTGGGTATTTCTACTTTCAATATGGCAAAAAACAAACAAACAAGAAAACTCACAAAAGACAATGAGAACTTTCAGGAAAAACAAAACAAAAGGCAAGTAAGTTCCAAATTGAGGGTAACAAAATATGCCATGATTAATTGATTCTGAGTAAGGATGCGAGGGGCATGTTCCCTAGAGGCCGTGATCCCATAGAAAAGGAAATGTAACCCTAGTTCCATAATTATATGTGCTTAATTACATAAACACCCAATTGACTTTTCAATGTTAGACACGTCCTTTAGAAAAAACAGAAGTATTAAATATTACATTAGAATAGAATGTGAATGTTACTAAATTTGGCAATATAAAAACAAAGTTACAGTTTGAAGACTGTGGGAAATGGGATGAAGCAAAAGACTTGTAGAAGGTCTAGATTCTTATATACCATCTAAAATTGTTAGACTACTGAACAGACAACTAAGCACATTATTTAAAGGTAAAAGGTCATCAAAAGAAGAATTAAAATAATAATCAAAAATTGGAAGGAGAAGAAAGAAAATGGATAGATATGAATACTCATCTGTCATGTCATAATAAAAGTAGTTGCCTCTATTATGGTAGACTACACTGCAAAAGAGTAAGATGTTGATTTCAAAATTATTTTGTGCGTCTTGCTATGTTAGCCTTTTAAAGCCAATACTCTGATAACTTTTTTAAAAAATAAGTTTTTATTGATTCCTTAGAGAGAGAAGAAGGGAGAGAGAGAGAAAAACATTGATGAGAGAGAGAGAAACAAACATCTATGTGAGTGAGAAACATCGATCAGCTGTCTCCTGCTTGCCCTGCACTGAGGATCGAGCCCACAACCCGGGCATGTGCCCTGACTGGGAATCAAACTGGGACCTCTCAGTCCATGGGAGGACACTCAGTCCGCTGAGCCATACCGGCCAAGCTATACTCTGATAACTTTAATTGTCCTTCAATGTACTGGTTTTCTTTGTTACAGGAAATTTCATATCTATTTCAAGTTAACTCTTATAATTGACTTATGACAGAAATTCTTTGAAGAAGAGTATGGAGTACTGTGCTATTCTTATTCTCCAGGGGAGAGTTGTACTAAATATTAGCCCCTAACTGTATTCCTTCTTTATCATACTTCCCTAGAGCTCATGCCCAGGTTCTCAGAAATCTTCTGATGCGTTTCCCTCCTTCACATTCACTCTCCCCTTTCCCTCTGTGACTGCACACTGCTTGGCCTGCCGACAGTTCAGGTATTGTCACATCCGAATAAGTCCTTCCTTTAATTCCACATGAACTTCTAGCCAGTAAACACCCTCACTCTTCCAGTTTTACCAAGCTTCTTCAAAGCACGTACTCACTGCTTTTCTTACTCAACCTCCACAGCTGGCTGCAACTCCATGTTACTGAAACATCCAGATCAACCATCTTTCTCCAGGAACCATTTATTCATGCATGCATTCAACAAATGTCTATTTGTCCACTGATAAATCTGATACGACTCTGCCCTTGACCGTATAATTGAGCTTATAATCCAAACTGCAGAAAGAGCTTAATCAATTGTACAAATAAATATACACTCATAAGCTATGACAAGTGCAATGAATGAAAAGAACAAGTTGTGACGAGAGTACTTAATAGGAGGAGCTTGATTTGGTCTAAGGGTTACTTCTCTAAGGAAGTAACATTCGATCTGAGAAATGAAGGTCAAGTAGCAGTACCAGTTAAGAGGACTCAGAGGTTGGGAGAGCATCCCAGCACAGCCTACTCATGACACTGCATCCATGAAGTGAGGAGCAACCTGTACCAGCCCTGTTGCAGCATTTCTTACTCTACATTTTAAAACTCTTTAATCATCTGTATCCTTTCACTCAAGCTCTCTCCTCTCCCAGTTGATGAGATTGAAAGGACCCAGATTATGTTCATCTTGTTTACTGTTTTATGTATTTATTTATTCTCACTCGAGGACATTTTTTGATATTTTGTTCAGATAGAGTGGGAGGAAGAGAGAGAGAGAAACATCGACATGAAAGGGACACATCGAGTAGTTGCCACCCGCACAACCCAACCAGGGCCAGGGACAAACTGCAACTGAGGTATGTGTCCTTAGTGGGAACTGAACCTGGGTCTCTCGGGACTGCAGGCTGACGCTCTAACTGCTGAGCCAAATCGGCCAGGGCTGTTTACTGTTTTCACTAAAGACACTTGCAAAGGTCCTGTCACATAGTATGTCCTCAAACATTATTTATTTAAGAAAAAACACAAATGAGTATTATCCATGACCTTCTAATTGCCAAATCCAGCTTTTAAATTCTTAGCTAATTGCATCTCTCGGTGTCATTTACTCAGTTGATCACTATCTCCTTCTGACTTTCCATATACTGTTTCTGCAATGTCACCCTTATTCCAGGTGCTCCTCTTATCTCTCTTAGGTCCCGTTTTCTTCACCTATCCCTGATTCCACCCATGGCTCACCACTTGGCACATACCCTAGGTAATCTCTTCCCTACACAAATGGTTTCAGCTTCCTTCAACTAGATCTCATTTCTTAATTTCCACTGGACCTGGCTCCTGAGCTGCAGACTCATGTAGCATCTGTTTGCTGGTCATATTTACCCACATGCCTTAAAGCCATTTCAAAGTCAAATAAGAAAAACCAAAGTCATCATCATTCCGTGGCCCCTGGCCCAACAACAACAAAATAAAACTAGGTCCATTCCGTATTTTATCTCAATCTATGGCATCACCATCCACTTAGACACCCAAGCTAGCTATCCGGTGGATGTACTCTCTTAGCTTCCCACATCCAACTAATGATCAAGGTCAGAGAGATACGTATCTAATCTTTCTCTTCTCCACCTGTTTGATCACTAGCTTTGCTCCTACTGTCATCATTTCCTTCTAAATGTCTACAACTACCTTCATGTAATCAACAACAACCAAGTGAAACTACATATCTGATACCACCATTTCCCTGCTTACAACTTTTCAGTCTTGAGGAAAACTCCAAGTTTCTTAGCATTGCATGCGAAGTCGGGCTTCTGTTTACTTCTAAACCCCACCTTTCACCACTTCCTTCTGAGAACCTTCCTCTGAGGGAACCACAAAGGACTTGTGGCTCTTTGTTCACAGCTCGCATTTCCTGGCTCTGTACCCTTGTACTTTCCAGTGTAATACTCCCACCCCTGGATACCATCTACCAGGCAAAAATCCATCCACTAATCCTTAACAACCTAGCTCTCCCTGGATTCTGCAAGATGGATGAGATGTCCCTTTCACCATGAACCCTGTTACTCTGTGCAGAGCCCTACTGAAGTGCAACAGTGTCTTATCATTGCCAGCGTAACGACGGTGTCTCCCCTTCTGTGAGATTCAGGAGAAAAGGGACCACGTTTCCAGAGCACATAATGGATTTGCATGAAAAGTCCATAGAAGGAGGAAAGAAAAACGACATTTGTTCATTCAGCAATTTTCTATGTAGTCCTACACAGTGCCCAGCACTGCTCTGAATGCTAAGGGTACTTTAAGGACCAAAATAGATCAACATCCTTGCTCTTAAGCTGCAAAATATATCTACTGCTCTACATAGTGATAAGTAGTATATGCTATGGAAAAGAATATAGCACATAAGGGGCATATTACATATTGAGGTGGAAAGGTGGTTCCTGAGAGGCTTCATTTTGTCCGAAGACATGAAGTGGAGAAGCTGGCCATCCAGATATCGGGGGAAGAACTACGCCAGCCACAGGCAAGAGCAAGCATAGAGACCCTGAAAGGGGAACACACTTGATGTTTCTGAAGCGCAGTGAGGAGGGCAGTGTTTCTGGAGGAGGATGAAGGAAGTAGAAGGTGAGGTCAGAGGAATAACTGTGTGTCCACAGCTTGACCTTGTAGAATCATTATAACAAATACCTTTTGCTTTGTATTGGAAGGAGTGGGAGCCATGTATTGGGAGCCATGGAAGGCTTTGAGCAGAGGGTGCTGTAACCTGCCGTGTGTTTAATGGCCTCGCTCTGGTCTCTGCATTAAGAACAGTGCACAGTGAGAAACCAGTCAGGAGGCCACTGCAGACCCCTTGGAGGGAGAAAGAGGACGATGCCCTGTTATCATATTAATGACAATAGGGGCACTGAGATGTCGTCAAATTCTGAATATATCTCAGTGGTACAATCTACAGAACTTAATGACTAATGGATGTGGGGTATGAAAGAGTCTGGGATGATACAGATTCTTGACCTGTGCAGCTAGGCGGTTGGGGCTGCCACTTACTGAGATGGGGAAATTATGAGAAGAATCAATCCTGGGGAGAGGAGAAGGAACTGCGTTGGAGAAGTGTATTAAAGCAAGTGAAGACATTGAGCAGGATTCGGATATATACCTTTTCTCATAAACCCCAAACCTTTGCTCTGCTATTGATTGCTGCCACCAGTCAACTTGTACCCTGTTTTGAATTACAAGTTGAGTTTGCTTCAGGGAGAAAAAAAAAGCAACTCTTAAAACCTGAAATGAAAATAAAAATGAATAGATTGTCTAAGAAAGCTTTAGATCCTTTAGCAAAACTGGTCCCATTTGTATTCCTATGAAAAATGGGCAGCTTTTTTTTTTTTTTTTTAATCCTCACTGGAGGACATTTTTCCATTGTTTGTTCAGATAGAGTGGGAGGGAGAGAGAGAGAGAGAGAGAGAGAGAAACATTGATGTGAAAGGGACACATCGAGTTGCTGCCACCCACATGACCCAACCAGGGCCGGAGACAAACTGCAACCGAGGTACGTGCCCTTAGTGGGAGCCAAACCCAAGTCTCTCTGGACCGCAGGCCGACGCTCTAACCGCTGAGCCAAACCGGCCAGGACACTGGGCAGCTTTTTACTCAGACTTTCCCCTGTCTGCACTGCTCACTGGCTTCATCCCTCTCAGGAGCCTTTATCTGCAACCCAGGCTCTCAATAAGGGCTCTCAGTCCCCTGAAAATAATTCAGATCTGTGGGGATTTTTTGTAGGGGGATGTCTGGTTGTCACAGAGGTGGCTGATGCTGGCATTTATGGCTATGCTGCAATGTTGGGAATATTTACATATAATTTTCTAGTGCATTAGACATTCATAGAGGTAAAAATTTGTTATCTGGACATAGAACGCAACCCCACTTTACATATAAATGCAGAATAATGTTTGTATGGTTTTAAGAGATAATGAATTTTTTAGTTATATAACTACTGTGTGAATTGAGAAAAGGTCAACTGTTTTAGAATTTAACTACATTTTTTATATACGCCCAAAATATGTTTCATGGTTTTAATATATATTGCGTTTTCTAGCAATGTAACTACACAAATACATAGGCATATATGCATACATACATAAATATATGTAAACATATATATATACTTATTTTGTCCTCATTTTAATTCTTTTCTTTATTGATGTTAGAGAGAGTGTCCTCAGTTTAAAATGTCAAATATAAAGGGTTATTTTCATATTTAAGCTTCATTTCAAGGTTCTGTCCAAATTTATGCATTACAAATAGGTGCAAAAAAGATTGACTGCTTCTTTATGACTTTTAATATCATATTACCTAAGCAGTGATATGTTGAAATACACATTATTTCACTATATTATTTTCACTTATTTCTATTTTATATTATACTTAGGATATTATATTGATTTTTAAATAAAATGTTATATGGAGTCACAGTATAAATTTAATCTCAGGGTAGCAAACAAATATTGAAATTATTTGTCATAAAGATGGGGCATTGGATGCATTATAGTTTATATCCTAGAAAGTACTTGCCATCAAATAATCACATTCTTCTCACAACTAAGGTCTAGACTTTAGCAGAATAAGAAAACAGCAACAGTGATTACCACTGCTCCAAGAAGTAGTGATTTCAAGCAATCTGGAGAGTTAAAATGGATAGTTAGCACAGAGTCAAGAAGAAGGTATTTTATTTTCGGAATGGGCACTATTTGAAAGCAGCCATGGGCCCTCCCTGAAGGTGGTTTTATAGTGGTATAGGCACTGTCAGAGAATTTCAGGATTATCTGTGGGATCCAATGTTAATATTCCAGGTTCTTCAGCAACTATAGACAGCTCAGATGTAAGAGCCCACAGACATAGCTTTTGTGCTGACTTTATGTGAACAGGGCAAATTAATCATTGTCTCTGAAAATACATTCTTGCCCAAAGCATCTTATAGGATTCAAGAGAATAAAATATCTAAAGAGAGATGTCATGACAAGTAAATTTCCTTAATTAAAAAAATCAGAATAAGTTATGAATGACCATAATTCACTTTCCCCTGCCTGCTTTTTGTCCAGTTATTTAATTTCTCTAAAACTGTTTCTACATCTTGAAATAGTGGTAATTAACCATTCCTCACAACTTTCTTCTGAGAATTAAATTAGACAACAAATGTAACTTACATATTGCATCATTGTGTAAAATCTTAGGGTTTTACCAAAAGATACTGGATGATTAAAATCTAGATGGCACATTGGAACTTAGCATCTTAGGATAAAATGTAGCAAATATCAGTATATGTTAGATAATATTATTGTTATTATAATTATTATTATGGTGCTAACACCAAAAAGAAATACAGAGATTGTACAAATGCATCTTCATGAATAAAATAAAATGGCATATCAGAATTCAGCACTCCCAATTCATATCTTGGCATTCCTTAAAAAATAAAAAATAGCCCTGGCCAGTTTGGCTCAGCGGTTAGAGCATCGACCTGCGGTCCTGAGAGACCCGGTTCGGTTCCCGCTAAGAGCACGTACCTCGGTTGCAGTTTGTCCCCGGCCCTGGTCGATCGTGCGGGTGGCAACCACTCGATGTGTTGCTTTCACATCGATGTTTCTCTCTCTCTCTCTGTTCCTCTCTCTCCCTCCCACTCTACCTGAACAAAAAAATGGGAAAATGTCCTCGGGTGAGGATAAAAAAAAATAAAAAAATAAAAATTAAAAAGACTGTTGTGTCACCTAGAAATACAGAAAATGTATATTGAACCTGGAATAAAATAAATGACTTAATTGTTTATTAATTCACAAATCACATTACTTATATTAACTTACATTAACCTATGAAAATGTGTAATTTCCTAGTTTATTAACTGTAATCAGTGTCTTAGAAAATGTCCTAAATCGAGCTGTGAGATTATTTATATAAGAGAAAAATTAAAGCCATCAGCTGCATGTAATCTAGTTGGTTGTGACTGTATTTTTATCACATTACATAAATGGTTGTATAAATATTCCTCTTACTTTTGTATAAATATACCTCATTGGGAAAGGAATGTTTGAGAGATTGCCCTTTAATTTTCCAAATTCAAAAAAAAAAAAAAAGTTAACCATTTTGAGAAATACTAATCCAACTTTGCTTTAGTAAGCTCATACTCTGAGCAACATTTAACTTTTACCTGAGGAAGAAAAATAAACAAACAAAAAAAACATGTAACAGCCAAATCCTTGGAAGTTGTGTTGGCAAATAGAGATGTTTAAGCAGACCCAGAGGCAGAATGTTACAGTCTTTCTATTCTATTGTTACATTTTATTTATTTCTAATCATGAACTATTTCAAACATTTTAAAAATTAGAGATAATAAAGTAATATACATGGATTCACTAACCACATTTAATAATGGTAATATGTTGCAGTATTTACTTGAGAAATATTTTTTGAAGAGACAATGCTTCCTTTATATACTACCTTCTTTATATAATTGTTTCTTAACCTTAACGTCCTGTTTACTTTAAACTGGTTTTCATCAAACTATCAGTTAAAGGG
Source organism: Molossus molossus (assembly GCF_014108415.1). Lineage (NCBI taxonomy): Eukaryota > Metazoa > Chordata > Mammalia > Chiroptera > Molossidae > Molossus > Molossus molossus. The sequence goes on along the minus strand of NW_023425402.1, from coordinate 79,340,389 downwards.
TCTGAAGATGTGTCTACTTCTCTTTTGAAAGTACATTTGTTAAAAAAAAAAATATCAAGAGGGAATATCTGGCATTTGGAAAAAAATAGTGTTTTAACAATTTAAAACTTTACAGAGGAAAATTATTATATGGCTAATAGTCAAAGTCTGGTTAAGATAAGGAACATTAATTGATTAATATTAAACCTTTTGAGGAACAACCAGAAGATTGGCTCATTAACCATTTTTACAAAGTTCTCCCCCACACTCTTAAAGGTTTAATAACTGTTTTTATCTTTAATACTGTTTAGTGTTATATTAGACAGTAATACAGAGATTTTTTAATTCTTCTTCTAAAATCTAAAATTCTCAGGCCTTTAGAAATACCCAGCTAAGGTTCTGCCACACATTTATAGTAAATTAAAATACACATTTTAAAATTTGTTTTATGTAAACAGACTTTAAAATGTATATGTTGAACAATAAAATTATACGTGGTTACTGCTTTCTGAAAATAGAAACAATGAAATAGATTACTTTGGTTTAAAGAATCATAATGTGTGCACTTCAGAATAGTTTATTTCAAGCTTTCAAACAAGACACAGAAAAACACAATTTGCAATAAAATAGTTAAGATGCTAAATTTTATGTTGTTCTTTCTTTTTTTTTTTATTCTCACCTGAGGACATCTTTTCATTTTTTGTTCAGAGAGTGGGAAGAAGAGAGAGAGAGAGAGATAGATAGAAACATCGACGTGAAAGGGACACATCGAGTGGCTGCCACCCTCACGACCCAACCAGGGCCGGGGACAAACTGCAACCGAGGTATGCACCCTTAGCGGGAACCGAACCCAGGTCTCTCTGGACCGCAGACCAATGCTCTAACCCCTGAGCCAAACCAGCCAGGGCTGTTGTTACTTCTTTTATCACAATACAAAAAAGCATCATTCGAGTCCTGATACTGTTTCCAAAGTATTTCATTAATAATTTAAATTTAAAGTGTACATGTATAATTGCTTACAACAGTGTTACTTATTTGTTTTGTATTGTATATTTTTATGTTTAATTTTTAGGTGTGCACCTAACTTTTCATTCTTTTTTTTTTCTTTATCCTCACCCGAGGACATTTTTCCATTTTTTGTACAGAGTGGGAGGAAGAGAGAGGAAGAGAGATAGAGGGAAATATCGATGTGAAAGGGACACATCGAGTGGCTGCCACCCGCACGACCAACCACGGCTGGGGACAAACTGCAACCGAGGTACATACCCTTAGTGGGAACTGAACCCGGGTCTCTCCGGACCGCAGGTGGACACTCTAACCACTGAGCCAAACCGGCCAGGGCTCATTCTTTGATTTAGTAAATTTTCTTCTTATTAACTCAGTTTATTATCTAAACTGTGCTATAAAGATGTAGTCTCAAAAATAAATTTTACATAATACTGAACAAATATTTTAGTACCGCCAACAAAATTTAAATTCTCTACTTGCTTTTTAAAATTTCAACTTAAAATGATCATGAATTAGATTTAGTTTTGTGCTATGTTCAAGAAAGACATTTTATAATTAGCATATATATTATATAAATTAATAATTTATTTTAATAGAAAACACATTTTAAAAATGGCAATATGTACGAAATGCCAAAAAACACTGATATCCTCTAACCCAGTAATTCTATCTTTAGAAAATATGCCTTTAAAAGTCCAAACTATGGACAGAAGATATATTCAAGATAAATATCCTCAAAACCATATATATATGTTTTTTTTTGTGTTTTTTTTTTTAAAAATCCCCAACCCAAACAAAGCCAGCTTTGGTATATAAAAGCAGAAAGATACTTACAAAAATATTACATAATTAATAAAGTAAGTATTATGAAAACTATTTATATCTTGAGAAAGGTTTGACATGCTAAGTGGAAAAACAAAGGATATTAAATTACTGCCTACTACAATTAAAGCTTTATAAAGTGAGTTACTTAAACAGGGAATGGCCAAGGAGGTATGCTAATAGGTTAACAGTGAGTATACCAGAGTGGCAGAATTCTGGATGGATTTATTACCCTTTCTTTTCCAAATTTCTATCATATGTTATATGATCTTTATAAATGAGACAATCATTTAAAAGTCAAAATTATTATTAAAATTATAAATCAACCTAAACAAGTATAACTAAGCAGGGTACAAAAATATAAATATATCTTTGTGACAGCAAAATGTTAAATATGTTTATCACTATTGAAAATATATTCATATGAAAATGTATAATTATTATTCTGTTCATCTGGAAGCACTGTGTGAAATTTTTCTTTCTTTTTTATTTTTACAAACTCCTAGCATCTTCCCTTTTTATGCTTATAAATTTAAAAGGATTACTTATGAAAATAAAGCCTTGGAGTATAAAATAAATATTAATTCCGTAAGTAATATCTCCTCATGGGTTTCTATTATAAGAATAGAAATGCTTCATGGGGACAATATAATTTTAAGGTCCAATCAAGAAGACCACAATGAAGAAAATGCAAAGCTTTGAAGTCATATGCTTAAATAGAAAACTGAAAGCATTTGTATTCAAAACAGGCAATAAAATATGACTTAAACTGACATAAATGTTGTGGAACTTGAATCTCAACAGACAGTAGATTCTCTGCTACAAGACAGTCATGTAAACGGATTCCATCTTCCTTGGCTCCTTACCTTCCAGCTATTTGAAAAGCAATTCCTTTTAATGCCCCAACCTTTCAGCTTTTACTTCATAAGGAAACCAGCATGTATGCTTTCTCTTAACTGTTTATATTTGTTAAAACTGGGGGAAGTTTTTAGTGCATTGTGTTAAAGTCATTACAGTTGGCTGCCTTTTCTTTCTATATATCAGTCCATTTCATGTTAGATGAGGGATTATAGTAACAAATGTATGTTTGGTGTGTGTTTTTTTAAAAATATTTTTTCTTTATTGATTTGAGAGAGAGAGGGAAAGAGAGACAGAAACATGGATGAGAGAGAACATTGACTGGCTGCCTTCTGCATGCCTCCCTTTGGGGATCAGGCCCACAACCTGGGCATGTGCCCTGGCTGGGAATTGAACTGGTGACCCCTTGATGCATGCATGGGTCAATGCTCAACCAGTAAGCCACACCAGTATGTTTTTATGATTCCCTCACTTCATTCAGAAATTCCCCACTGCATAATGCTGCAGCATCGCTCAGTCAGCATACAGTCTTACAGCCAGGCTAACGGGCAATTGTTTCACAGCTTTCCAGAGAGATATAAAGTATACGTACTTACATACAAAGTATTGAGTAGAACGACTTAGCAGCACACCTAAATTCCTAATAGTCTTTATGTAGCTTGAAACTGAGCAGTAACTTTCAATAAACTGAAAAGATAACAGAAAGGGGCAAAGGCCTTATTTTTCCATTGTCCATCATTGGATGAAGAATCAAGTGGAATGAGCACTGGATGCAGTGATCTGAAGAAGCCCTACAACTGAGAGCATACTTGCAGATACATTTGCCTTCTACTGGGTAGACAAGGCAAGCTTAGCATAAACGTCTTTAGACCTCACTTTTAAGATAGCCATGTCATCTAAACTATTTCAAAAATTTCTTCCGATTGCTAAGAGTACAACATGTTATTTCAGGCAATACTTTTATTTACTATGTATACAAACCAGTATGTGAATTTGGCACAGTGAACCTGTGCGTTATATTCATGGTCGTGAATCGGCTTCAGATACACTTTTATTGCTTCAAGTTGAATTCACAATGATTAATTAAAAAAAAAAATTCTGAGAATTAAAATCTCATTTAGCTGGTGCTAAATCTCCAGGAAGAAGTTGCAGAATTGTTCTTAAAAGGAAATAAAGCTCAATGTAGACATGATTGAAAAAAATTAATTTGGCAAAAAGCAGAAATCACATATTTCTATGAAATCACACATATTTCATAGACTGCACATATACATATACACACATATCATTTTCTAATGTGAGCTTAAAAAAAACCCTTCAAATATCAACAATTCCTCTCCTGTAAGCATCAAATCCAAAGTTTTCTGGCTGCACTGACTTCGGGACTGTTTGCATGGTTGACTTTCAACATCAAGGTCAAAGCTCAAATAGCAACTAACTCTTGGTTCCCTACATGAGTATCAAGAGAAAACTGAAACATGGAATTCATAAAATTCCTAAGTCCCGATGTTACCTCTTAGCTTCTATCTTGCCAGATTTACAAAAAGCAAGTGATCAGTTTACTGCAGTCCTGAGGTGACGAGCAATGGCAGAGGGCAAGGCAAGCAGAGGGCTGTCAGGACTCTGCCTGCCTGATGGAGAAGCTACTCTAACACATGTGACAAACTGGAAATAATGCTTTTACACCATTTTCATACTAGCTTTACCCTGTACACACACCTCTATTTTTTCAAATGGAAAAGACGAATATGCGAGTTTAAAATCAATTATTTATCTGTAGCTTCCCAAAATTTTGAAATGCAATGCAAATGAGAATACACATTGTTCGTATATAAAAATTTCAATTTACTTAGGCACTATCATTACTCTTCTAAAATGAAACAGATATTCTTTTTCTCCACACCTGCAATAATAAAGTGACACATACAATGCACTTCAATAGTGTAATAATATTGCTCAATGATATCCAGAGGACCGCATGCCTGTCCTTTCTTCCTAAAGGTTCGCTCACCTTGCACTTTGGACACTTCTGGGCGTTCCTCTGCCCATGCTCAATTTCGCTGGCCCAGTGACGCAACAGTTTGTCTCCTTTTTTGTACTCCTTGCAGTTAACACCTTCATGCCAAGGAGAGTGGCACTTAAAACACCAGACGAATTGGCAAGTGGGGCACTGGATCTGCGTGAGGAAAAGGAGGATTAAGTACCGGTGGAAATGCTGAAAGTGTCGAAAGGAGAACAATGGTGATGCTTGGGGAAATTAGCCAAAACTTTATAATTTGTCAAGATTTAAAGTATCTCCCCCTCCATAAGACATACACTGCAATAAGATAGGGCTATTATTAAAGGAGGAAAGAATTGCTTGGCATGGATGAGCTGGCTGTTTGCTATACTAGAATGAAACACTTGGGACAATCTGGAAATCAATTTGGTCTTAAGGAAATCTCCTAGGCTGAAATACAGAATGAAGGCTGAAGGCTCACGATGCCCCAAATCCACATACTGAGGTGGCTGCCCTTAAATTCGCCTTGCTCTTTAACCAATTTCCCAGGCATTCCCATTGCTCCTTTTATCAATGGCTTCATTCACTTTTATAAAAATTACTCCCCCCGCCCCGATGCTTCATCAAATGAAGAAACACTGGCAAATAAACTGTTATACCAGCATTTGCTATGAAGCACCACTTGAAATCATGGATAGCCCTCTTTTTTTGCTATTAATCTAAACAAAGTTAATTATAAAAAATAACACAAAGGATTCTATTAGAATATATCAGTCTTGGTTGCTCTGTGGCCTGAGAGCGAGAAAACCATCAGAAAGATGTCTTTGTATTTTCACTGTGTGGCGGTGTGTGTGTGTGTTTACTGAAAATATTTGCCCTCTGAGTAACATGGAAGACCTTTTCTGACTTCCTTTGTTTTGAATGACAGTGAAATATCTCATTCTCACACAGTATTTCTGGTCCTCACTCTCTAAAAACATGGGCATCACTTGACTTTCCTAGGCCTGTTTGATTAAAGTGATCAATAAAACGTCTAACTATGAACACTGATAACTGACTATTTTTCTCTGAGCTCTTGCATATTAATTATCTCACTGTAACACGAGTGAATTTACTGATTACATTTGGAAAATCATTAGAATTTCTTTTGGCAAACTGTACAAAATCACTACTTACTCTTTTGGAAAACTACTTTTTGACAACGGTGGTTCCAATATGTACATCCACCGAGTGGCAATTCTAATCACTAGTCTTCCACTTATAACTCAGAGCACTGCAGTTTTCCCTTCCGTCAAGGAGAGAGAATGTTCTTCACATGCAAATATGCATAACAAACGTACTTCTGCTTTTAATTTATATCAAAACAAAATAATATTTTGTCAGAAATGTTTCAAGTCTTCATGTCTATGTATTTGTAAAATTGTGTTCCGTGGTAATGTTTACATTGTTGCATCACATGGGTGGCTTATTTTATCAACACAATAATGCTGCAAAGTAGGTATGAACATCCCAAGTTTACAGAGGAGGAAACAAAGGCTCACAGAGATTAAATAACTTGCCCAAGGCAATGTAGCAGGTCTATGTTAAAACAATTTGAACAAGACTTGTGTCTGGCTCCAAGGCCAGCGTTCTTCTTACTGTGCCAAAACCCTTGCTCAAACTAAACAGCATTCTTTCTTTGACAATGGAAAACCAAACTGCAGAAGTCAAAGAAGGTCATCTAACTAAACTAGTCAGTAAGGTAGAATTTTAGATGATTACCAACATAGGGTGAACTTTGAAAATATTTTTTAAGATTTTACTCATGCAAATTAAGATAATCCTTGGCTTTTATAAAAAAAAAAGACAGTACTTATCAGTCACTTAAAATAATCATCTTTGCCTTTACTGATCATGAAAGTGAATATAAGTTATTTAAAGTAAGAAGACTGAGTTACAGTGTGTGAGCGCCAGATACTAAAAGAATATAAGACAATCATTCTCCTATGTCATTGAATCGTGAAGAAAGATCTAAATATTACATGGGGTCTAAGTGAATGTAATTTTCAAATGTAATGAATGAAATGAGGAAGATGACCCAAGATTTCACTTTCCCTCATGTATCTGCCATTATGTCAGAAGGGTCGCAATATTTAATTCAGTTCTCTTCTATTTGACATTATTCATAATTCTAAATCACTGGACTCCAGCATCGTCAAATAAAAAACCTCTCTGGGTTTTAATCAGACAGTCTTAGATTATGTTTGTGAAATGAATAGAAGAATCAGTGTATAATGGTGCTTTGAAACTGGGATTAACTTTATGGATGTTAGACATTATAAATGGTTCAAGGATGTTTGGGACCAAGTGCTAAATTGTCCATCTATGGATCTCGAATGAAGACAATTAGAAATGTGTGATCCTCCTAAGTACCAGAATGATATGGAATCTGACAGTTGGTGTCAGTAAGAGGGACTCTGGTGATCAATTTCTCGCAATAAACAGCTAAGTCCTATTGCGAATCCTCCTGCCAAGCCTCACTATCAACACAGACTTGGCGGCAAACTGCAAAAGCTCTCAAGTAAAGATGAATAGTGTCTCTTGCAGAAAACATTAAAATAACTAGTGCTTTGCCTTGGATTAAACAATAAAAGGACGACTAGCCAACAACCCTAACATCCTTGTTATTCAGAGACTGCCCCTGAATGGTCTAAATACTGCCTTCTTGGTCTGAAGATGCCTTATTAATTCTAACCTTAATTATATCCAAAATTGGCCTTAAATTTACACATAGAGACAGCAACACTGCATCTTCCTCCATTAATTTATTCATACTTATTTCTTCACGTGAAATGCCATCTAACAAGCATAGGCTTCTCATAGAGGTCACCACACTCTATCCCTGCTACTCAGTGGGGTCAGAGGGGCAGCACCATCAGTGTCACCTGGGAGCTTGTTGGAAACAAAGAATTCATGTCACACCCGAGACCTGCTGAATTGGAGCTGCAATCCCACAAGGTCCCCAAATGATTCACAGGCATGCTGAAGTTTGAGAAGCACTTGCTTAGACCATGTGACCCCCATCTCCCAGGCCACAACAGATTTACATCAGCAATGAGCCCTGTATCCAGAGGCTGGCAAGCAGCCTCCGAGGTGGCTGGCATGGGCTCTGTGCAGCGGGGTGCTGACTGTGGAACAGAGAGTAGAAAAGTCAGACTTTCTCTCCTGAGGAGTGACATGGTGACACACTCTACCTCTGCTGTGGAGGCAAAGACGGAGGCGAGCTTGGTGACCAGAGTGCAGACCCCAGGAGAAGGGAGCAGCAGACAGTCACTGCTAGTGAGACAGTACAGGGGTCTCCGGCTACCAGAGCCAGTGTCCAGTGCTCCAGCAGGTCTGCTGGCAGCTGCTGAGATTGAAGAGTGAACCTCACTAAGTGGGGTAGCTCGAGAGAGCACATCTCTGCTCCTTGTAACTGGAGAAAGTCCAATGAACACAATCTGTCTACAGAAATCTTATCCAGATCAAATGCCACTTGCTTCAATATGTCCTCCCTGTTCTTCCCAACCAGATTCAGTATCTGTCTGAAAGAGCATGCAGCTGTCTCATCTCCCTGAAGAACCCCAGGCTCACCGAGGGCAGAGGCTGCATCTCATTCATCCTGTATTTCCTGAGTGAAGCAACACAGACCTTCTGGCACATGGAAGGTACTCAGTAAATTATTTATCAAATGAGTTATTTTGCACATAGCAAGTACTATATATTGGCCAACATTAAATGCATTCAAAGAAACACCAACACATCGAACTTACAACCAGTGACTGAGATGATGTCATTAATCCTTACGTTAGCAGATGATGCTTATTAAATATTTTACCCACGGGACATTTTACTGACCATTAATGTGTAAACTCTTCTCCAAGAGGCAGGGCTGCAAGTATTACAAGAATAAAGTTACCAGAGCTAGGAATCTTAATACATGTGTCCCAGAATCCATGAAAGATGAAAGAACTTTACATTTTTAACTTTTGAATTCCCTTAGGTTTTCCAGACATCTGATGCACAAAACACTAAGATGACAAGTTAAACCAACCCACGTTTCCTATGCAAATGGTATTTTCTCCTGACAATTCATCATGCCGATTAAAGAAATAATGCACAAAATAAAACAGTTCAAAGCCAAAGAGCATCCCATATAAGTCTTTCCTTGCCTAAATTCTATGCAGTCTTACATACATAATTATTTTAAATAAATCAAATAATCATTACTTATCAAACTCAAATATTAGGCAACGTCCAAAGGTAAATGCAGCATATACAAAGATAAGCTAACTCAGTTTTCCAAGAAGAATTTGCATTATTCGAACTTCTGGTTAAGACAAATACTCAGTAATAAAACGTATTCATCAATTCATTTGCTCATTCAACAAATATTTATTGAGCACCTTCAAGCAGCAGATACCGAGTGTCATGATTTTAGGCACATGAGAATATTTGTCCTCAAGGAATTTACTGAAGGCAGACAGATACACACTCAAGAGGTATGTAACCACATAATCACTGCCAGAGTGGATGCTGAGACAAGTAAGTACCATGGGAAAGATTCTCCAGGGAATGATGGAGGGTAAATATGCCTGGAAATATGAGTAGAATGTCACTGGGATAAGTATTGGGGCAACACTTCAGGAAAAAGTCCCGGCCGGAGCCACCAAGGGGCCTGAGAACACATGTGCATGCTGTGTTGGGGAAACAGCAAGTGTGCTAGTGTGGCCCGAAGAGAGATGCCACTTCAGTTGGCTTGACCCTGGGCCTTGCTGAAGTGTCCAAAAACCGGGTCCAATTATTTTTACGTTAATGCACCTAGGCTCTTGATGGGTCCCATAAAATACACTGTGGTCTGAAAGACTCCTTATATAAAACACGTAAAACTTCTGGCTGTCAGACTAGGGTCTGCCTAAAGAAACTGATCAATATGTAAATAATAGGCAAATCTCGTAGTTGTAAAAAGTTTGGTAACAACGTAAGATGGTTTTCTTGAAGAGGAGAAGATTCTGGAAGAAATGTAGGGTATTACAAAGATGAGAAAAGAAGTCTTTGATGCATGGCCTCAAGCACTTGCAGGGAGGCATCATCTCCTCCCCTAGAAGAGCAAGTACTGAGGCAAGCACTGTGGTAGACAGAGGTTCTCCACGTGGGAAAGCATGAGTTGGTTTCTTGACTCCATTTTATCTTTACGGAGGTAAAATTGGTATATTCCGGTGTACATCACTGTAATTTGACATCTGTATACACTACAAAGTGATCACCACCAAAAGTCTAATTACCATCCTTCACTATACAGTTGACCCACTTCACCCTTTCGAACCCTCCCCCCTCCCCCCAACCCACTTCCCTTCAGTAACCACCAACATGTTCTCTGTATCTATGAGTTTGTTTTAATTTTGTTTGGGATGTTGTTGTTGTTGTTGTTGTTGTTTTGCCTTGATTCTGATTCCCTAAGATTTTACCTCCTGCGTGGGAATTTCCCCCTGGTGGCAGCGCCAACAACACACCGGCTTCACCAGCACTGCTCCCTGACCACTGTCCGGACATGGCCAAGTAACCCTTTCCCTTAATTTTTCACAGTTTTGCTGAAACTGAGCTGGAAAATGGAATAGAAACTCTCTTAAGGTTGGGGACCAAATAGGGACAAAAACGTAGGGTAACACATGACAAGATAACCAGCACAGATAGAGTAGTTGCTCATGTAACTTCAGCGACCTCCCTCACATCGGCGTGCAGTCTCCTTTTAGCTGTGCATCACACGAGTTACGGCCAACACGGTCCCTTGGTACAGCTCTTCTTCTCAGCTGGGAGTGCCACTCTTCCAGGGCAGCATGTCAGAACTTGGGGAATGGGGTTTTGTCCTTTAAAAAGAGTCCTCTGTCCCCAATTTAAAAATCCCTGTTTCATACCAATCCATCTTGTTTCTACTGCCTGGAAACGCTTTTAAGCATTCATAGACTTTCCCGAGGACCCAGCTCTTCATCTGGAATATAAACAGTACAAGAAGGTTCTATCCTGGTTTGCGTAGCCCAAGCTCACTTCTGTTTTCGATAGGATACTCTACACTGAACACACACAGTAAGGCCAACATCCCACAGAGATGCCCCCATAAAGCCGCAGGAGGACCATCTAATTATATGGTCTCAGGAGGAAATGGAAGTGTTCTCTGTGACCAATAGGTGAAAGCAGGAGAAAGACAGATCTCAGCCCATAGGTACAATGCATTCTTTCAAAATGGAAAGGAATTATTCTATAAGTAGCAAGTTCCTTGACAATGGAAGTTGTCTGTGCGAGGGCCACCTGGGAGCCTCTGGAGCAAGGACTATGCACAGGCCCCCTGCTGCATTAGGTTCCCTTACAGATCTGAGAGGGGACATGTGGCCAAGTGATAATACAGAGCATGGAGGTGAGAAACACACAGTCCTAACATCTTCTAGACCACTTTATGATAAGCACCAGACTTGGCTTACTTTTTTACCCACTACTCAGCAGGCCATCCATGAGACACAATTCTTCATTTCTCTCTTATATGGAAGACCCAAGATATGATGTGAATAGTGAAAAACAAACACAAACAGTTCTCAGTCCCACTGCAGGTCACTTTAAGGTAGTTGTGAGCCTTGATTATTACAATTATTGTAGTTTTTTTTATTGTCAGAGGGGGGCTAAAATATCAAATGAATCCCAATATTTGTCTTTTGATGAGAAGTTCAAGAACAAGTCAAGACTCTGTAAAATAGCATGGCTAATTTATACATCAAGAAAGCAACTAAGAACAACTGTAACAAAGCATGTAACTAGAGGGAGAAGTGCATTGTAATGAAATTGAGTAGTACTGCATCATAGCTGTGTGATATAGTTTCCTTCAAAGGTAACATGTAACATGCCCATTTAAGCTGGCTTCTTTCAACTAGGCTAGGCGAGTTCATCTTTCTCTCCCTCACAAATCTATGCTAGCAACAACGGTTTCAAAAATAACATTTGTTTTCCAGCGAATCCTGACATCAATGATGTGTTAATGCCAAGAGAAAACTGTGTGTCATGAACTAAACTGATCCTGCAGGGCTGATGTACCATCTAATTCTCAATTTGCAAACACTGTCAACTTTAAGTGCTGGTGTCAGAGAAAGACCGAAGAGCAAAGCAGCATACTAACTACACTGTCATGGGAAAGCTTTAAACATTTTTATATAGAGAAAAAAATCTCAAATCATGTTCAGAAGAAGGAAGCTTAAGCACTAGTCATCCATTCATTCATCTATATATTAATTTTTTTTTTTATCCTCACCCGAGGACATTTTTCTATTTTTTGTTCAGATAGAGTGGGAGGGAGAGAGAGGAAGAGAGAGAGAGAGAAATATCAACGTGAAAGGAACACATCGAGTGGCTGCCACCCACACGACCCAACCAGGGCCGGGGACAAACTGCAACCGAGGTACATACCCTTAGTGGGAACCGAACCCGGGTCTCTCGGGACCGCAGGCCGACGCTCTAACCACTGAGCCAAACCGGCCAGGGCTATATATTAAGTGCACATGCAAATTATTTATTATATGTACAAATGAAGAGGAGCATCTGGGATTCGAACCAACAAAATACTGACAACCACCCAGACACAGAAATAGGGGGCATCCATTGCTACTCCCAGGGCCAGAGAACCAAGGGAGTAAAGAAGTTTCTGGAGCCCAGTGAGAATAAGAGTCATAGGGGAGGGAACGTCTAGGGGGAAGCTACAGTCATGTAGGGAGACAGCTACTGCGAGAGCTTTGCACCGACTTAGGAAGGGCGTGTGGAAGTAACACATCTCCTATTCTTTCCTTCCGTCCTCCTATTTTCTGCCAATGCCAACCATTGGTCAAATGCAAATAGAAATTGAGACGGTAAGGAATCTGGAGAAGCAGCCAAAGGAGACGCTTTCTGGAGTACAGGACACGTCACAGAAGGTTCAATAACAGACACAGGAAGAGGGAACCTGAGTAATACCCAAATTCCAGCCTTCCACTTAAGCATTATTTAAAGTACACCAGTTAGGAATAATAAACCCATTAATTTGATTATATTCCTAAAGACCTCAGAAAAGTTATTTTACCACTTGAGGAAATAATGCACTTGTGCAGTTTTATAAAATGTGATTTCTACCCAAAGGTTTATAATTACAAGAGAGAAGAAAGAATGCTAAATATATAAGAACACAGAGCAGGGTTCCCCATGACATTTTACTGGCTTTTTTCTTTTCCCTTATGATGAGTCAAAGCACCATTCTGTGAGTTATCAAGGTTTGCTGTATTTGTGGGAGGAAAAGGGGAGATTATTATTAGTTTTGCCTCAAGGAAACCATTTAGAGAATTACCTCTAACATGTTCCCTATGTTGATTTCTGTAAGCGGTTCAACGCACTCAAAGTCAATATAAAAAAGGGGATTTGTTGACACTTGGAAATAAGAAGAAAATGTAGAACGGCCCTAATCTCAGTAAAATAATGACATTTCATCATTCTCAATCCTCTTCTCCCATGAAAAACAACTTTCCCTACTTCCCCTAACACTTTTTTCATTTCTGTGAATTCAATGACCACCCCCACCCAAATATTACTACTCTCCTTCAGATCGTGGAGATCTCTTTGATGCCCTAAAGGGTCTTTAAACTTAACATTACCAACACATTTTAAACTAAATTAGTTTTCCATCCCCTAAAGTCCACTCCTCTTCCTCAAGACAGAGTCAGTTTTATCCCTCCTTTATTCCCACTATCCTTCAGTCACACAATCTTTTATTCCACCTCTATTTATTTTTTACTTCTCCATCCCCTTCCCGATAACCCAGGGTTGGTCATCCTCCTGCCCTTGCCCAAACTGAGAACACGCATAATCATTTCTAGCATGTGTTGAGCACTTAGGATGTGTCAGAGATGGTGCTAAGCACTTAACATGTGTGACCTCATTTAACCCTTACTACACTCTTAGATGGGCACTGCTACCACCCCAGTTACCATTAAAAGTAGAAACTGTATCAAGGTTCCAGAGCTAGTAAGTGGCAGGCTGAGAGCTTCAATCTAGCTGGAAGCTAGTGTTCTTCCTACCGTTTCTAGCTTGGCAAATTCAAGATTTCAAGGCTTAGTTTAATGTGTTTATTCTTTATTAAAGCCTTCTCAATCTCTGCTATCCTTTCTTTTCCTATGCTCTCAGTACTTTCTATCCACATTTATTACAACACACATTATGATGTATGCACTGGCCTACTTATTGGTTCCTTCAACAAATATATTTGGAGAGCATGTTCTGCCTGACACAGTGCATGATACAGGTTATCAGCAGTAAGCAAGCCTGGACCTGGCCTCCTAGAGACCAGTGGGAAAGAGAGACTTTAAGTAAATAACCATATGAATACACCATAAAATCCCAGATGATAATTGCTATGGAGAAAAACTGTAGGTGCTGGTGATGCATCGGTCACCAGGCATCACCTGAGTGCCATTCAAGCCACAACCTCAACATTTTTATTCCCCCACCATAACTTGTTCCCTGTACTGACCTGCAGTTGGAGTGGGATTAATACATTATAGGAACTGTTTACATCAGATAAGGGGTTAATTTCCAAAATATATAGAGTACTCATACAACTCAACAAAAGCAAGACAAAGAACCCAATTAAAAAATGGGCAGAGGAGCTAAATAGACACCTCTCCAAACAGGACATACAAATGGCCAAGAGACATATGAAGAAATGCTCAACATCACTAATCATCAGAGAGATGCAAATTAAAACAACAATGAGGTATCACCTCACACCTATCAGAATGGCTGCCATCAACAAATCATCAAACAACAAGTGTTGGCGAGGGTGTGGAGAAAAGGGGACTCTAGTACACTGCTGGTGGGAATGCAGACTGGTGCAGCCACTATGGAAAACAATATGGTGTTACCTCCAAAAATTAAAAATTGAACTTCCATTTGATCCAGTGATCCCACTTCTAGGAATATACCCTAAGAAGCCTGAAACACCAATCAGAAAGAATATATGTACCCCCATGTTCATAGCAGCACTATTTACAATAGCTAAGATCTGGAAACAGCTCAAGTGTTCATCAGTGGACGAATGGATAAAAAAGCTGTGATACATATACACAATGAAGTACTGTGCAGCTGTAAGAAAGAAAGATCTCTTATCCTTTGAGACGACCTGAAAAGTATTATCCTAAGCGAAACAAGCCAAACAGAAAAAGGCAAATACCACATGATCTCACTTATTTGTGAAATATAATGAACATAACAGTCTGAGGAATAGAGTAGACCCAGAGACGTGGAAGTAGGGTACAGACTGACAACCCTCAGAAAAGGGGGTGGTGGAGGGATGGAAGAGATAAACCACAGAACTTATATGCATGTATGCATAACCAACGGACACGGACAACAAAGCCGGGGACAGTGTGGGGGGGATGGGAATAAGGGTGTCAATGGGGGGGAAAAAAAGGAGAAACATCTGTAACAAAAGTAAAATAAGAAAGAAAGAAAGAAAAGAAATTAGATTTCTAATTGGAAAAATGAAATCAACTTTGCAGAAATGGAATGGTAAAATTTTTTGGTCTCGTGACAAGAGTTGAAGGGACAAGAAGACACAGATTATGAATGACAAAGGCTGGATCTGACCAAAGGCAAGGTTGTCTAAATGTAACTCTCTCAATTCAGAAATGCACTTGTTATATTTGATATAGTATGAGTTTGACAGAGTTCAGAACATAATGAAAAGCTCTATTTATTCAAACTTTTGCCAGAAGAGAGATGTTGAGTGAGGGCTGGGAAGCATAAACTGGCATCTAAGAGTTTTTGTTACTTCTTGTCGATAGATTCTGTTTACCCCTTTTCCATCTACTGAGTACAAAAAATTCCTAAGTGGTACTTACAATAAAAACAAAACAAAACAACAATTAAAAAAACTATACAAATGAAATCCCCAAATATGATATTTCAGATCTTAAATTTCATCTAAGATACAATCAAAGGTATTTCTTGCTATACATTAGCTGTGATAGTTTTAAGAAATTTTTAACCTTCTATGCTACATGATTCTGAATTAACAGCTGAATCCATAATAAATGCTCAAAGAGTGACGTTTTGGATTAAGATATGGTAACTCAATGACTCAGAAAGAATAACATTGAAGTATACATTATAAAGGTTTTAGCAATGGATACAAAACCTGCTTTAGGCTGTAAACAATATTATAAAGCAATTTTGAATTACCCAGATATGTCACACATTAGTAGCAACCTTTTTTGTTTTTTGTAGCCTTATGACTCAATTTATTGCATTCAAGTACTTGAATTCACTACCCTTAAGGTTATGATAAACTACACTAATTTGGAAGTGGGTTCTGTTATTGGGGAAATGTAATTTTTAAAAATACAGCAAACCTAAAATAATATTTGAGACAAGTATCATATTATCATATGATCTCACTTATTTGTTGAATATAGTGAACAAAATAAGCTGACACACAAAATAGATCCAGAGATATGGAAGTAGGGAAAAGACTAACACGCCTCAGAGGGAAGGGGGTGGAGGGACAGGAAGAGATAAACCAAAGAACTTATATGCGTATATGCATAACCAATGGACACAAACAACAGTGCAGTGAGTGCAGGGGGTGGGGAGTAGGAGCGGGGCAGAGGGTGTCAATGGGGAAGAAAAGGAGGAACATTTGTAATACTTTCAACAATAACAATAAAAAAATAAATTAAAAAAATTAAATTAAAAAAATACTCATTGGTTTATTGCAAAGAATGAAGATCTTAGTCTCAGTTAGGATGATACTGAAATCATGAATGTCACAGTTGGTTTGCTGGAGTATCCATGTCCCTACTCGTAACATCCAGACAGGTAGAGACATGTAAATAGGTAGTAAATGTTAATGTGAGAGCCTGGAGTACAATGATTCAATGGTGAAAAATGCTATATAAATATTACACAAAACAGTGAAATCATTGTTCCAGGAATTGCTTGAATTATTCCTAGAATTTTGTACACAGGGATTATAAAACACAGGGATTATTTACATTTTCTGTTATAGATCTTTTATAAAAGCAAAGAGCAATAACCATAACCATCCTCCAATTCTGCAGTGGCTTTATTTTTCTTGAAAGTTGCTTAATGGTTCAACTTTATGTTGAGATTTTCTTCCCTCACCCATTCCTGTGGATTTTAACTGCTTCATAATCAGTAACATTTTTTTTTTTTTTTTGTACTGAATTCCCCCTCTCCCTAAATTTCCTTCCCCTTTGCTCACCAAAAACAAAACAATCAAGTTTGCAGATTTGAGATGTTGATCCATCTGTCCCCTGCTTGTCTTCTTTCCTACAGCCCCACTGGAGACATTGGAGGAAGCCTGGAACTGAGAGATGTTATCAGTATCCTCGGCTCACTCAGAATTATATCAATATAGGATCCTAGAGTTTTCATATTTCCCATATTTCACTCTCAATACATGTGCATTGTGATCAGGTAGGCTCATTACAACATAAGTTGGTGATCTGGGATGAAATGAAACCTGTCACATTTCACTTTTGCTATAATTGCACCTTAAATTATAACTGCTTTTACCCCTTCATAAGAGCAATATAGTTTTAAACTGTTTCTACTTTGATTCAATTATGTATCCATATTTTAATTAACACAAATTCTAGAATAGTATAGTCTGAGTTTATATACATTTATATATAAGTATATAAATATATAAATTATATAACTGTGTATTATATGAAATATATAATAGATAATTCTAAACCTAATTTAGGAAAAATTAAATATCCTGTTATATAATAAGTCCTTTTAAACCAAGTAATTTCTGATATCATCAATCACATAGAATTGAAATGAAATAACCTAAGAACATACAGAGTCAAATAAAAGTATTCTATTGGTAAGTCAGCATTCAAAATCACTGCGAGGGTATTATTTAGGTTATAAAATTTTATAACCTCAAAAATACACTTTTTAGAGAAGAAAAAAAGAAGTGTTTTGTTTTTTTTTCTTCTTACAGTTATGCTTAAAGAGACTAGACTGCACAAAAATAGGAAATAAAGCAATGAACTATGAGAGTCACGCAGCTTCGAAGACCAAGCAGTCATTAAGAGGCTCTCCCTAACCTACCAAAGGTGGAGAAAACTACCTGCTAAAGCTGGTCCCCGAAAGCTCCAGAATGAATAATGTAGCAACCACTGCTCGTGAGACACGGAACACAGGTGAGAACTTACCTGAGGTTGAGATGACTTCACGCAGCCTTTGAGACCACCTCATCCTGCCATTCTGCTGTAATGACAAGGATGAAAACTACTGCCGCGGGCCTCACCACTTTCCACTTCCTTTACTTCAAAGTGTCCCCATTCTGCCGCCTACTAAAGTCACCTACTGAGGTGCAAAAAGTCTCCAGACAATTGTTCCGGGCTGGGCCTGGGCCCTGGTGGCTCCAAATGCTCCCCAGGTGATTCTAACCCACAGTCAAGGCTGTGAATCAAAGATGTCCCCCCACAGCCGGCCGCAGGCTTCCCTGCCTCCGCTGGCACCCTCTATTCAGCTGCCAGCATGATGGGTCTGTAACGCCTCCGGAATGATGCAGACTTCTGAGCACGGCGGAAAAGGCTCAGGATCTGTTCCTAAATACCTGACCAGCCGCCTCCCCCATGCCCCCTCCTCGAGCTCTACCAAGCACTTGTTTCCCACATGCTTGCCTGGCCTCCAGGCCTGAGTACTGACTCATCTCGTGCTCTAAAATCCTCTCCACGGTTTATCTGTTTATCTGCCTGGAGAATGCATCTTCTCCATGGAGCCTCTCCTGACTTCCTAACCCCAACTCCTCCATCAGTGTCCTGAAAGCACACGTGTATTGGGTTTCATGTTTTGTTTGTCTGGTTTTTTTTTTTGACTAATTTTATTTAACTGTCCTTTTATTTTATTATTTATTTATTTATTTTTTTGGTATGTGCCCCTAGAGGGAACCGAACCTGGGACTCTCTGGTCCACAGGACGACGCTCCAACCACTGAGCCAAACCGACCTGGGCTAACTGTCATCTTAGAGCACATGTCTCTCACTGTCATTAGACAGTTTTTAGAGCAAGGATTATGTCTCATTTGCCTCTGTATCCACCAAAGTTAGCACACTGCCTCGCATACACCGACCTCTTGTATTTGCTGAATAAAAGAATGAACAGCATTTTATACTATTTTTACTTATTACAGACAGAGCCAGATGGGATTCATATCAGGTCTACTGAACAAGTCAAGCTTATACTAAATTTAAAGAGAGCCTTAGTATTTATCTAATATTTAGTAATAGTAATGACAATTACTTTAAAGATTAACCTTTCAATTATGCTACTAGAGGAATGTGAAACATGGTTAAAGTCAAAGAAAAATCCTAATTAAATCCTTAAGAGTGTTTTCTTATCATCAGCCTCCCCAAACCATACATTTTCAGAATCAGAGCCAATATATACTCACCTGAGACTCTGGCAAGGGAAGGAAGCCCACTTACTGCCCACCACAAGTTGGCCTAATGGCTGCTCCCATCATGTGCCATCTAACCCACAACTCTGGTGAACATGCTTACTTTGTATTTGCTTTCTGATCTGGAAGGGGTGGGAATATGTCCTTTTTTCTTGAAGGTTGTAAAGTGCTTGCATTGAGGACATGGCTTGGTGCTGGAATCAATACGGCCAAGTTCCAAGAAGTATTTATATTTGATGGAGTCTTCATGCGTTAGGTTGTAGATAACTGTTGTTTCCTCCAGGAATTCAAAACATTCTGTGATAGGGCATTTGATTTCTACTTGGCCAAGTTGTACCTGTGTGAAAGAGCAGATGCGAGAGAAAATAAAACGCATTGGTTATTACATCTCTCCTATATATTTAAAAAATATATATAGTATTCTTGATTTAATGATTATAGTAAAGAGTTACCTGTTATTTGTCATGATTCCTAACATAGTAAATGGCAATCACTTTGGTACCTACATTGAGTAGTACCACAATAATTAATCACTATATAATGTTTCTAAAATGATTTATAGTATGTTTAAGCATTCTCTATCATTATAGTATTTGTGAATTTCAATAGACCTAAACCATAGGCTCATCAAAGATGCAAATTATCATCCTGTTCTCTGGAAACCCCACAGTGAGCCCTGGCCGGTTTGGCTCAGCTGTTAGAGCATCGGCCTGCGGTCTAGAGAGACCCGGGTTCGGTTCCCGCTAAGGGCATGTACCTCGGTTGCAGTTTGTCCCCGGCCCTGGTTGGCCGTGTGGGTGGCAGCCACTCGAAGTGTCCCTTTCACGTCGATGTTTCTCTCTCTCTCTCTCTCTCTCTCTCTCCCTCCCACTCTATCTGTACAAAAAATGTCCTTGGGTGAGGATTAAAAAAAAAAGAAAGAAAAAGAAACCCCACGGTGAGACAGCATTCAGACAACGCACCGCTACAAAAAACAGCTAGATTGACCAGGTGTTTCAGATTTTCCAACTTTGCTACAGAATACCTCAGCATTTATCTTCAGGCACATTTATTTGAAAAGAACAAAAGAATAGATTCTATATATATATATATATTATAGTAATTTAAAAATTTTTGCCAAAAATCCCTCTATTTTCCCTGCCTCTCCCATGTAGAGAACATATAATAAGAGTTCTTATCAGAATCACAGGAACAATTAAGAAAACTAAACCAATCACAACAGTGTAAAAAAAAAAAAATCCTAATGAGACCTGGCTACCACTTCCATAATTTATAAAATGCACGTCTTCAAATCCATAGAGTTTGAGTGGGGGTGGATACCCTGGAACACTGCCTTGGGCACTTTATGCGGGATTCGGACATGGTGGTGGTAAAGATTACAATAAAGATCAAAGCACAAAGTGTGGGCACAACTCACTTTCATTTCTTTATTTTTTTAAACTATTTTTTTTCTTTATTGATTTTAGAGACAGAGGAAAAGAGCGGGAGAGAGAGATAGAAACACTGATGAGAGAGAACATCAACTGGCCACCTCCTGTATGCCCCCCACTGGGGATCGGGCCCACAACCTGGGCATGTGCCCTGACCAGGAATCGAACTGGTGACCTCTTGGTGCATGGGTCGATGCTCAACCACTGAGCCACACTGGCCGGGTCACAACTAACTTTGAACAGATAAAGGAAATAAACTCGTTTGGAACCAGAAGTACCTCAAATGTTCTCCATAAGTGGTGAACATTTCATAGCATCATAATCTCTCTTGCTCATCGTAATGTAGCAAAGGGGCCGTGCCAGCTCCCATTGACAAACAGTGCTGCACCATGTCTTTTTCAGTGGGTGAACCTGACATTCTGGGAAGCAAAACTCGCTGACCTTAATGAAAAATGCCTGCTGTGAAGACTGAGGGAGGAATGGGGAAAAGCTACCCCGTCCGGGAAAGAAAAACATCATTACTAAGAACAGCTAAAAACAAAAACAACACTAAACTCATTGTAACTTTTGTTAACTTTGCTGTTTATCTGGCACAGACTGGAGGAAAGGCAGTTAAGGAACTGCACACTGAGGGATGTGTGGGAACAATATATTTAGTGTCAGCAAAGGACTTGAGCAGACTGAGAGTGAACCGATAGAGTCTGTCTTTGGACAAGCCTCCCGACTAGCACCTACCTGTTGAAAGTGGAAATGACTACATAATTCTATGCTACAACTGTACAGAACATGGTCCAGAGAAGTTTTTCAAATACTTACCCCAAATGATTTTTTTCTTTTTTTTTTGGATGAGTCTGCCTATAGTTACAATCAGATTTTATTACGTTGTTACAGAGTTATGATACTGTTATTATATCCACCATTATCTTTTATCATAAATCACTGTCATGTATAGCTCAAGACAGAGGTCCTCTAAAGTTTTGTAAACAGACAGAAACCATGTATAATATTAGAAGAAACTGGCTTAAAGTGAGATGGACAAAACATTTTAAGAATTAATAAATGTCTCCTCACCCTGGCTGGTTTGGCTCAGCGGTTGGAGCCTCAGCCTATGAGCAGAGAGTCCTGGGTTCAGTTCCCGCTAGGGGCACACACCAAAAATAAATAAATAAATAAGATAAATGTCTCCTCTTTTAGCATTTTGTCGACATTTACCAAGCCTGATTCTGAGCCCAGTGCTGGGTTAGGCGCTGAAGCTTTGCTTCTGTCTGTCACTGAAGAGGCCATTGTGACGTGGAGCGGTGAGTATGCCCGCCCGGGGGTCAGGGAGGATGTGGGGGAGGCTTGGTAACCCCACACTTGGGAGGTTCAGAAGAGGCTTCTTGGAAGAAAAGAGGTTTAAAATGAGATCTTAAGATTAGTGGGACTTAGATAAGATTACAGGTGTTTCAAGCAGACAGAAGACACAACATGGGCAAAGGCCCGGAGGTAAACAGAACACAGCACATTCCAGTAGGAATACCCACACCTTTCCCACATCCCAGTTGGATCAAGTATGTACTGCCCTCAGGGCACATCTCAGCTCAAAGACGCAGCCTCAGCGGGGCTGAGAGACGAGCAGTAGGACCGATGCACACAGGCGAGTTTAGAAAGGTGAGGCTATTCAGACAGAGCAGAGCTCAGGGCTGAGCATGAAGCCACCTGAGAAGTATGGACATTTCTCCACTGAAAACCCCACATGGAAGGAGCTCACTTGGGTCATCTCAGTGACTCTTATGTATTGGGAAGGAATCTACTTTTGGGGGTAACAGCCAGAATTTCTTAGTCCCAGGTCAAAGTTTTAATCTGGCCTCCCTCACCTATCAATTTCTTTATTCTAACCACAGAAACGATAACAGTGGAAGTAGTAATTTCACAGCTACCTAGGAACAGTCAGGTCTTATAGAGATGGAATGTCGTTTAGGGACCAGAACAATGCAAGGCAGCCTAACGGAGCCGGTTATCTCCTCAGTCCTTCAGCAGGGGTGTTCATTACTAGACCACATTAGGGTACCTACCATCTAACATCCAACCAAGTACCTTCTCTTCTTCAGTGCTTCTCAAATCTGCCTGCAACTCTATTCCATTGCCACAGAACATGCACTGTCACACTGTTTGCGTTTTGCCTCTTTCTGAAAGTTCCAAAATCCATACCCCACTATACTGAACCAAATTATCTCATATTTATTAAACAGAAATACTATGATCATAGTCCCTCATTTTCCCACTGCTAACTGTCCCCATCTTTGCAGGGAGGGGTCTTTCTTCCTTTTACAGAATAGGGCCTACACCTACTTTCAGGACAACTACATGAATGTCTTGAAGTGTTTTTGAGAATTCAAGTTTACCAGCCCACACAGCACCTACAAAGTTTTAATCACTGCTGATAAACTAGTCATTGGCGGTTTGGAACAATTACTCATATAATCCTTTGAATTACTCACACTTGTTCAAATAAAATGCTACTCATTGCCTACATCTGTTGGCCCCTACATTTCTGTCTTTTTCAGAATAACTTCCTGAAAAGACCACAAACAAGTTATCATGATTAATCACAGTACATTCATCTTTTTACTCAACTAGGTAAGTATTTCATCAATTCAAGCATGCATTTTCTCCAACATTTTAATATCTCAGAAGTCAAGATTATCTTATAATCAACAGTCTTTAGCATTGTGCCACAGTCTAATTTGCAATGTTCTATTTTCTTGATGGCTTAGAATATTGCGTCCTACAACTGATCCTGTCTTAGATTTCACCAGAATGTGGTTTTTATGGGTTAGGCAGTGTGACAGACTCTGGAGAGATGATAAGAGACAGGTCTTCTACTGGAGGAAGAATATGATAAACAAGTGAATAAACCAGGCAGACTGTAATCAGTTATAAAGGAACTACACATCAGGGAAGGCGTCTGAGGAGGTGACAACTTACACTGATGACAAAAGGGCATGTCATGAAGAGACCTGGGGACGGAACTGCAGGCAAACGGAACAAGGGCAATGGCTCCAGGGCAGCATGTGCCCAATGAGCCTGTTCAGAGACCAGAACTGAGCGACTGACACACATCCGAAATGGACCAAACTCTCGGATCTTGTTGGCTGTGGTAAGAAGTATGAATTGGTCCTGGCCAGTTTGGCTCAGCGGTTGGAGCATCAGCCATTAAGATTTGCGGGTTTGATTCTGGTCAAGGGCATGTACCTTGGTTGTGGTAAGGTCCCTGGCCCTGGTCAGGGCCGTGCAGAAGGCAGCCAGTCGACGTGTCTCTCTCACATTGATGTCTCTCCCCCCTCCCCTCACTCTGTCTGAAAATAAATGAAAAAATATCCTCAGGTGAGGATTTAAAAAAAAGGAAAAAAAATATGAATTTTATTTTAAATTCAATATGAATCACTGAGTGGTTTTATGATGACTGACATACCTCGATTTACATTAAAAAATCATTCCAACAAAAATGGAAACTGGGAGAATCGTAGGAGCTGGATTGCACCGGTTTTTCCCGCCAGTGGCATCTAATGTGGCCGTCGTCCAGACAGTAGATGACAGCAGACTGAACTGGGCAGCCAGAGGCAGGCAGAGGTTCACTATAGAAGTGGACCCAAATGGGATTTGGTGATGCACCTCACATGGAGTATGAAATAAAGAAAGAAATCAAGGATGACTCTAGGTTTTTGCTTGAAATAATCTGATGATTGGTGGGTGCTACTTATTGAGAAGTTTCTAATAAAATAAAGTTTATGTGGATACGTATTATTTGCTAGAAATGATTCACTGCAAATTTATTATAGTAACAAGAATAAAGATCACCAATTCATCCAAAAGACATATGAATCTCCTACACTAGTACATGGAAAGGCTATAAAGTAGCTCAAGTCATGAATCTTGCCTTCATGGAACTTGAGGACACAGAAATTACATTTGTGTTGACAGTCTCTTCTAGCAACTTGGGATTTGATGGTACTAATTAATTCATTCAATGTTTTACCCAATGTTTTAAAAATATTTTAATTAAAGATAATCATAAACATATGCGAAAGTTGGCAGATTGGCATTAGAAACCCATAAGTACTCATTCTCCAGCTTCTACAATATTCAGCTCTTGGCCCATCTTATTTTTGTCTGTGTCCTGATACAGATGGCCCTGCCATATGATTTTGAAGCAAATACCAGAAATCATGTCATTTCATTCATAAATATTGCAGTATGGGTCTACAGAAAATAAGTCTTTTATAAAAACATTACCATGATAGCAAATATCTCCCCAAAAGACAATAATTCTTCAAAACCAACTGAACAGTTTAAATAATATATCATTTAAATTCTGTTTACAGGATTTTATGTACTTAATGTACTTAAAACCAAGGTATTTTAAATTTCTGTTGTGTTTAATGCTAATAGTACTATTTATATCTCTGAAAAATACACTCTCCAATTTTTCTGAACACAAACATATCCATTCTTGTAGGACAAAATTACTTAACTCAAACAATCTCCAAGGGTGTTAGTAAGAGACTTTTTTTTCCACTTAGTGCTCAAGCTGGATGGCTAATTTGCCACCTGGGAGAACTCAAAAGTAATTTAGTGGCACAGGTGAAGGAGACATCTGGAAAAGTGGCAGACTAATTAATTAAATCATCCAGAGAAAAGAACAGAGGAAGCATAAACCTTGGACTTGGAAGCTCAATTTATCCAATGTATGGTGTATGATTTTGGTCTTGGTTTTAAGTGTTGGCCATGGTAGTTTACAAGGTGCCTTGGACTTGTGTTTGGGAGGTTTCAGATTTTCTTTTTCCTTGCAAGTGGAATTTGTCAGCGTGGTGGAGAAGAGAATACCACAACAAAAGCAGTAACAGTAAGAATAAAATGCATGCGATATCCCCTACATGCCAAGCACAGTTCTAAGCACAGTTCTAAGCACTTTCTGTGCATTGGTGACTTTGTGGAGCACCACAGAGGCAGATTCATTTTCAGGTTCATGGATTTTCCCATAAGTTTATCATCAATGATTATAGGAGGTGGCTGCTTTACTGATAAAAAGGATTTTCTGTTTCCTCAGCAGCTATTACAGAGGACTGTGCTAGATGCCTTTAATTATTGAAAATATGGATGAAAAACAGCAAACCAAATCTCCCAAAAGTTCTTTCAACTCCAAGCAAGATAAATATAAAGAAAAGCACACTTAGGCACATAAAGTAAAAGTGCCAAGTATCAAAAAAATAATATAAAATAAAGTATTTCAAAGCAACAGAGAAAAAAAGACTTTCCCAGGTGCCTTGTGGGTAAATTCTGAGAGTTTAAGGATGATACACCAATATCACACAGCTACTCTTAGGGAATAATGAAAAAGGGGGAAATTCACTACCCAAGTTGTTTTCTGAGGCCAACATAATCATGATGCCCACGCCCAATAAGGACATTGCAAGAAAAAAAAACTACTGACCAACCTCTTCATAGACATAGATGCAAAAATCGTAAACAAAACATTAGCAAACCTAATTGCACTATACGTGGAAATGGTAAGTCATCATGAACAAAGGTTTATTCTAAGAATGTAAGGTTGATATAACATTAAAAAATCAATTGATATAAGTCACACACAATAAAATAAAGGAGAAAACATATGATTATCTCAATAGAAAATTATTTAATAAATTCAACATTCATTCATGTTAAAATCTTAGCAAAATGGGAAGAAGAGGAAAACTTCCTTGATCGACAGTGCATTTGCAGGAATACAGACTGTAAACCTCATTCCCAGTGATGAAGTGGTGGGAGCTTTCCTCTTGAGATTGGCCATGGGGCAAATGTGCACTGCTTTCATTATTTAACACTGACTAGAGCTCATTGCCAATGCAGGACAAGCAAAAGCAAAATGAAAATAACACAGTTGGAAATGAAGCTACAAAACTCCCTATTTTTTGCAGATCGCATGATTATATATACAGAAAATCTAAAATAATCTACAGATAAACTATTAGAATTAAAAAGTGAATTCAGCAAATTTGCTAAATAGGTTAGTACACAAAAATCAAATATATTTCTATATGCTAGAAAAAGCAATTTGAAAATAAAATATAAATGTACACTTGAAACCTATATAATCTTATTAACCAATGTCAGCCCAATAAATTTAATTTAAAAGATAAAATAATTGAAACAAATATTCATAAGATAAAAAATAACATTATAGTAATATTCAAAACATCAAGTATGAATAAGTCTAATAAAATTTGTATAATACCTCTACACAGAAATATTGGAAATATTTTTGAGAAAATAAAAAGAAGCATATAAATGGAGGGATAAATCAGGTTCTTCAATTGAAAGATTCAATGTAGTAAATGTAAATTCGGTCCATATTGATCTACAGATTCAAGGCCATTTCAATAAAATCTCCAGTAGTTTTCTTTTCCTTTTTTTTTTTTTAGGAGGAGGTAGGTTCAGTATTATAAGCTGATTCTAAAATACATATGGACAGTCATGATACTCTTGATCTAGAAAAAAGAAAGTGGTAAGACTTGTTCTACCAGATACAAGATGAAGCAGAAAGCTCCAGTAATTACAAGAGTATGACACTGACCCAAGGGTAGATAGAGTCACACACTAGGACAACAGGACAGAAAGAGCACAGAGCAGCACCACTTACACATGGACACTAGCTGTATTTTCACAATAGAGTAGATGGAGAGGATTTTTTTTTCCCCCAAAATGGGTTGCTTTCCCTTGGCCTCCAAAATATGCTTAAATAACCTAAAAATGCCCAAAGCAAACAAAAGCAAAAGCCACTGATGGTTTAGTGATGGAAAACTATTCTACCCTTCCACAAATCATAATAAATTCTCTAAACAACTCTGAAAAGTGAAATATAAAAGCTAAATTTTGCCAAACAGGTGATTTTGAGGTTTATGAGCAGGCAGATTAGTGCCTTTGACTCAAGTATGGGCACATTTAATGTATTAGATTCAGGGAAAATTATTACAAAGCATGTTGGCCAAGAACAGTAATATAGTAACTGTTTAAATTTGTTTCCTTCACACAACAAGGTATTTTTAATTTTCTCTCAGGTCTTAGAGGATGTGTCTACCCACTCTTCTTGGTAAAGGCTCTTCAAACATAAAGACAGTTTTATGATGTCCCGTCAGTCTTTTCTCCCGGAGAACACCCCACATTTTTATTTCTCACATCTGGTTTGAAGTCTTTCCTTCTTCCTGCCTTTGTTGGTTTGTAACAAAGTGTGACACCCAGAAACCAAAGCCATCATGTTGGTGTGGTCTGGCCACCAGGGAAATAGGATTATCCTCAACCACAGTAAAAACTGAGAGTAAGGAAAACGCAACGAAAAAAGCTCCCAGAAATTATAAGTTACCAGAATGAACCCAAGAAGAAGTGGAAAACTTGAATGGACCAATTACAATAGAAGACATTAGGGTATGTCTTCTTCCAGGAAAACATCAATTCTCTGCATTTTCACCTGTTGCAATAGAATAGCCTCTTAGGTTCTCCCTCTTTATCTCTGTGGTTCTTTTTTCTCATATGCTTTTACTTTCTCTGATCCTCAAATCAGGATTATAAAGAATTAATTTTTTATTTTATTTCTTAAAATAGCGTTGGGGCTTGCTTATATTGCGTTTTCTGTTTGTTTTCTTTAAAATTTTTATTTTTTATTTTTAGTATTATCCTCTTCTTGCTTTTATATGTTTTATGTTGTTACACTTTTCCTAGTTCCTTGAGGCGATTCCTTAGTCCCTGTGTTTCTGCTTTTAATCTTTATGAATACAGTTTCTGCTATGTTCTAAAATTTTGGTATAAAATGTTCTTTTTTCACTTCCTCTTAGTGTTTCTTAATTTCTATGTAGTAAACACTTTTTTTGTGACTTTTTCTAATATTTATATTCAACTTTACTTGATTATGAGTAGAGAAAGTGGACTGTAAAATCTTAATTTAAAATATATTAAGGTTTTATTTCTAGCCCATTAAATGATCTTCTAAAAATTTTCTTGGACATTAATTTTTTTTCTAAACAAAAGATGTAAGATTCTATACAGATATCTATTAAATCACAGCTTTGATGTTAAGTCAATTCTTCTATGAGCTCATTCATTATTTAGCTATTTGACCTGATCCTGAAAGAGAAGAATTGAAATTGCTTACTATAATTTTTTAAAGTATCTTTGCACTCCTGGTTAATGTATTCTTGATTCATACATTTAACTGCACTGTTGCTGGCACAAACAGGCTCATGACATATCTTTGTAGACAGCCTTCTCCTTATTGATGTTTTCAAACTTAAATTCTCACTTTACCTCACCAGGAATTAATACTGCCACTTCTACCCACTTTTTATTAGCATTTTCCTCCTATGACGTTGCTCCTTGCTCTTCAACTCAACTTCCTTTTAAATCACTTTGCTGTAGATGACTCTATGTATTAGTTTCAATCCAATACCCAAGTATTTATTCAGTACCCACGATGGGCAAGGTACTCTACGAGTTACTGGGGGGAACTTAAAGATGAATAAATTGTTACCCTCAAGTAATTTCTAGTTTATCAGTGGAGATAGACATGAACATAAAAAACCATAGTTCCAGCAGAATAGCTCAGGGAGAACTGGTTTTGGCTGTTCGCGGAAAAGAAGGTATTTTAACTAAACCATGAAGAATAAAAAGTATCATAATGAGTAGATTTGGCTATGTCTTATTTCTTTAAAAATGTGAAAAATAATATAAAAGACACATGTGATAATTTTAAATAAAACAATAAAAATTATATTTATATAAGAATATAAAAGTATATATGGAAGAACATGGATGAGAGGGAAGAAGAAACTACTAAAAACTGAGTTTTCAGGTTATAAAATTATTTGTCTTCATATTTACGGTTCTAATATTTTTTGTTAAAATTTTGATCATACGGTGATTTTTATTTTGCCTAAGAGTTTTCTCAACTATAGATGATGGATCCGAAATTATTAGCAAAACCAGTAACCAAGTTTTAGAAATGGTCCTGAAAAATAAGACAGGCTATTGAAAACCTGGGAATAGGTTTCTAACTATCAACATGGAAACATGAACATTATCTAAGTTTGTTTCCGAACACACGTGGCGGTCTCAGTACAGGCCACGCACTATCGCCCTAATGAACTCTGGGTTCATCCCCACCCTCGGGAGGGTGCAGTGGAGACAGGAGTCAGGGCCTAAACAAACCACACACTGGGGGCATCCAGCTGACACACTGAGCTGCTGTCCTCTCCGCAACGTTCCTTTTATGGAGCCGATGCCAGAGTTGTGCTTTTTGTTAAATCCCAAACGTTTCTTCTGGAAAACTGTTGAACATATAGAACAACAAATTTGCTCCTTATGACACAACTTGTAAATTTGAAGGTAATCCAAATTTGGTACTTTTAAAAAACACAAGTTCTATATTTTTATTTGCAAGCATTTAAATGTTTTTTGTCCCCCCCCCCCCCCCCCCCCCAGGTTTTGCTCTTTCAGTATTGGCAAGCATCAATGGTTTCCTAAATATCAACCAAGTTAACATAGTTCTATAACATAAAAAGAGCAATTTCAACAGAGTCCTTCATGCCAAAACAAAGTACCTTTGTGCGCTATCCACCCAGGTCTAGGAACAGTCTGTTCATTACCTGGAGTGTTAGATTCAATAAAGAAAAACTAATTCCTTCCTTCCTGGCTACTATTCATTATTTACAAAATTAAAATACTGTTTAGTATAGAGTGACCAAAATTTTCTGTATATCTCCCAGGAACAAAGTGAATTTGAATATAAAAAGAGAAAAGATATTTTTTTAAACTCACATCTCTTCTGAGGTTTGAATTTTATGCAGTACCTCCAAAGTAGAGAGAAATCTTATTCTAGCAGCATAACAACATCTTTTAAAAATGTGAGTAAGGTCCTGGCCAGTTTGGCTCAGTGGTTGGAGCATCGGCCTGCGGACCAGAGAGTCCCGGGTTCAGTTCCAGCTGGGGGCACATCCAAAAAAAAAAAAAAAAAAAAAAATGAGTAGGATAGAGAGGTGTCCAAAAAAGACATGCATGGTCAATGAAGATACCATAAACTTTTATTAAAAAGTTCTGTGACTAAATTGAGAAAGGGTTGAAATACTCACAGTCCTTAATGTTTTGATTTACTACAAATACATTTTAGAAAATTCTACTCTGCTTCAAAAAGAATGCTAATTGTACTATTAGTACATCATTGTTCTGTTGTGTTTGTGTTCATTTCATCCAGCCAGGGAGACAGATTTGGGCACTGACAGCGTTCACATACCCACTTGGTTCCCATGGAGTCAAGCGTCACCCAGGAAAGCAGTACAATTCCTGGAGAGTTTACAGACCAACTGTGGAAACTTGCCTACTACAAAGATTGACTTGATAAACATCTAAGTTTGATTCTCTATCTTCACAGAGAAACTTTTCTAATATTTGTTTTAGTTTTACCCTCTCCAAACAGACATGCACAGTGCCCTTTGGCATTCTTCCTACCAGAAAAGTGGAGCACTTACCACATGTTCATGCTCTACAGTAAAGACTTACAGTGTAACCCTTCCGGAAACTTTTGGTGTGGTCGGATAAAGTGAATAATAATGGTAATAGCAGCAAGCAGCTAATATTATTTAATGTTTAATATCCAGGCACTGTTCTAAGCACTTTCTATCAGTCATCTCATTTTTTCCTGATATTCTACCAGAATCCCAAAGCGCAGAAGAGCAAGTCATGTGCCCAAGTTCACACAGAACGTGCTGAAGCTTTAATGTAAACCTAGGCACTGCCAGAGACCAAACACACATCACTATGCACCTGCAATGCCCACCCAGACTTGGCAAAATTAGCCACTTGGAATAGTAATGCCATGTTGCTATTGGCCACTGTGAGTTCTAAAATGTTTCATCAAACATAGTAAATGCCCTTCTAAAAATGATATTTTGATAATCAGAGGCAGTCTAACCTTCATCTGTCTCCTCCAGGCACAGTCCTGTAGACCAGTAAATGGCCTCCAAGCTCATCTGGATGCCATGATTTAGCAGCAGCTCTTCTCTGGGTCCCGTGAGTCACCCCCTTCTTCACCTGTGAACCATTTCTAATTTTCACCTCCCTCCTCAAAGACTGGCCTCCAACCTTCCCTTTTCGCTGAGTGATAAGCATGCAATCAACAACCTCACCTCCCACTTGACAGAATAAAATCAAACATGGTCAGATGAGAACCCCTTCACTTTCTGTTTCCCACACAGAAGTGGGTGCCTTTTCTTCTTCAGTAGAAAGCAGGGCTTCCCAAGATGACTATGTCTACCTGCCTCATCAGGGATCTCAACTCTCTCTGATGACTTCAGACAATTAAGCACAGAAACATGCTCAAGTTTCTCCCATCATAAAAGCAAAACAAAATAAAAACTCATTAAGACTCTATGTGCCTTAGTCTTTATGTCTTATTGTCCTTCTCTATTCAACCAAGCTAGCTGAAAGATTATTTAATGGTCTTATGTCCACATTAAAGAACCCACTACTATTTGTCTCATCCCTCCACTTTGTCACTCTCTACAAAATTAGCAATGACCTTCTCTTTACTAAATGTCCTTGTGAATCCTTATCTTACTCTCTTCCTCTGCAGCACTGACTTTATTGACATCTGTTTCTTTCTTGACCCCTCAGGCATCGCATTCTCTGGGTTTTTGAAACTTCCTTCTGTCTCCTTTGTGGATTCTCCCATGTCTATCCCTTAAAGCTTCCTGGGTCACCAAGATTCCATTTACAATGAGTTGTTCTCATTGAGTAATCTTTCTGAGTGTTCTTCCTCCATCTCCAGGGTTCAATTTCACACATATGCAGAAAGCTTCCTCATGTCAACTTCCAACCCAGATCTCTCTATTGAGCTGCTAACACCTACAAGCCATTCCCTACTCGATGTCTCCAGTTAAATACTCCAAACTCAGCCTAAAACCCAACTCATTTCCTTCCCATCTTTCCCTGGCAGCCACTTTCCTTCATGTTCCTCATCACAGGAAACGGCACAGAAACCAGAAAACAAAGTATTAGCTCCTCCTGAATTTTACTCTGCCTCATCTCTCCTTTAATCAATCAATCAATAAAATTCTACTTTATTCACACTTCAAAGAACCATTTACATTTTTGAAAAAATATTTTTTCTTTATTGACTTTAGAGAGAGAGAAACATCGATGAGAGAGAATATCGATTGGCTGCCTCCTGCATGCCACCCACTGGGGGATCGGGCCCTCAACCTGGGCATGTGCCCTGACCAGGGATTGAACCGGCGACCTACTGGTGCGTGGGTCGATGCTCAACCATTGAGCCACACCAGCTGGGCCCATTTACATTTTTTGATCTCCACTGCCACTAACTCATTCTAGGCTCTAGTATTCTTTCTAAAATACAAATCAGATCATGATACTCCAGTAACTAAACTACGTCAATGATAACTTTGTGCTCAGGAGTAAGTGAACACTCACTCTCTAGCATGTGAAAGAAAGACCTGGTTCACGATGTGACTACTTTTCTGGATTCCCTATTGCCATTCCCTTCATTGCAGGCTATGCCTCGAGTCTTACACTGGTTTGCCTCTGGAATATGCTGCTCCTTCTATCCGAAAGGAAAGGGGCTAGTATGCAGGCAAAGAAACACTCTGGCCCTCTCTGTTGGTCAGCCCATTCTTCTAGTCCAACTCCTGCCAAGTATTCCTAGGCTGCTCCAGTTAAAGGGCATTGATATTATTTTTATTTTGCTGCTTTTGTTTTTAATGCATCAGTAGCCAAAACTATTGTGGGCTGACCAAAATTCTACTGAATCCCCACTATATATATAGGACTATATACATTTTATCCAACTTTTGAATAATTTCATTATTTTTGCGGGAGAATGGACATTTTTTTCCATAAACCAAATAGATCTGGTTTGGGCCTCACCTTCTAGAACTAGTAGAAAAACAGATATCAACCATACTGGGGGCTGTAGTGTGGGGACATGTTTGATGACAATCTAGGGGTCTCTTGTGTTTGGGTAGCTGATAAGTGATTTTTTTAAAGGTAATTTGGAAAACTGCCTATGGTCATATTATTATCCAAATATGGCCAATATTAATGTCATCATATATTTCTTTCTAGAATATACTACATTTATTCTCCAAATTCAATTTGGTATCTTGGTTTTCCATAACATAACATCAGAAAGTAGATGAGCCACAGCTAACCTGTGGAGGCTGTTTCCAATTTTGTGCTATTATAAATAATGTGGTTATGAATAACCTCATGCATAAAGCTTTTTCTCTATTTCAGATTATTTCCTTAGGATAGATTCCCAGAATTGGAATTATTGGGTCAAAGTGTGTGATTAATATAGGACTCTTGTCACATATTGCCAAACTGCTTTCCCAAAGCCATATTTATTTACAGTCCATGACAGTAACCATTTGCCACACCTTGCTCTGTAAGAGTGCCATTATTAAAAACAAACAAAAAACAAGCATGCAAACTAAAACAACACAAAAACTTTCAAAACATTTGCCTTTCATGTGATAAGCAAAAATGGCAATATTATTTTAATGTGTGTGGTTTTAATTTTTTTCTGATTGTAAACTTTAATATCTATCTGCATATTTGTTTTCCCCTTTTCTGTGACTCTCCAGCCATGTGCTGTTCTGTAATAGCTTGATGCTCTGTATATACTCTGCAGTATTCATGGAGATTATATAACGTTCCATGTGAAGAATATTTCCAGCACGATGAGCCAAAGCAACAAGCCTGTATCCAGAATCCAACCCTGAACAGATGTTTGCTTGGCAGCCTAGCTGCAATAATTAACATCAGAAAGCGGGGCAATTAAAAAATACAAGCAGATCTCACATCCATGAATCATGATTCTGTAGATGTCCCACACCATCTGGAACTCTGAGCTTCCATTTTGAAAGACTTGCATGACAGTATGAAGGACAGGGGACTCCTGAGTACCAAAGGCTCGTAGGGTACTGTCTGTATGACTCTGAAATCACTTCTCATTCTCTACCTTTTAACAGTAGACATTGATGTAACTGTCTCAAGCCTTCTTTCCCTGGATTATATACTTCTCATAGGCACATACCACATTTTATTTACTTTCGTATCCTAGGAAATCACCAGGACCCTGCCTTGCGTACAGTAAGCACTCAGTATTTGTTATTTGAAATAAATTGAAATAGCATAATCAAAGCCGTGGCAGATGTCTGACCTCAAGCCAGAGGGTGTCTCTTAATTGCACTGGTAGTTGTTTATCATTACAATAAACAGCTCTGTCTGAAGTCCTGCTGATGGTGGGAAGTCTGGCACAGAAAACACACCAGCCACGCTGCGCATGAAGAGCAACAAAAGAAAACAGTACTTGGCTTCTGAGGCAGGTGGAGTGCCTTCACAGCACGCATGGTCCATGCTGAAGTTTACTGTGCGGTTTTTCCTAAAGCTGACTGAGATATGAGGCAAACTGTGACTTCAATATGATAAACAAATTGGCAATATATCATCATTTTTATGTATATTATTTTAGCAGAGGATTATTCATTTCCCCAATAAACAGATGGCAACAGGCAATTCTCAAAGGAAAAGAG
Organism: Molossus molossus; assembly: GCF_014108415.1. Classification (NCBI taxonomy): domain Eukaryota; kingdom Metazoa; phylum Chordata; class Mammalia; order Chiroptera; family Molossidae; genus Molossus; species Molossus molossus. The sequence continues at coordinate 79,305,136 of NW_023425402.1, read as the reverse complement.
AGGAGTGTCTACCTGAATTAGCAACCTGGAGATTTTCATTTGAATGTCTCAATATTATTTGATTGCATATTTTCAAAACATTTAACTACAGTCAATCCCACATTTTAGGAAACAAGCCAATTGCCTTCAATTCTACACCATTTCTTTTGCAAGATTAAAATCTTAATTAGGTCTCTGTACTGGCAAATAATTTGCTCAAGTACTTTCTGTTTGTTGCTGTTGTTGTTGTTGTTCCTTTATTGATTTTAGAGATTGAGGAAGTGAGAGGGAGAGAGCGATAGATTGATGAGTGAGAACATCAATTGGCCTCCTCCTGCATGCCCCACACTGAGGATCGGGCCCACAACCTGAGCATGTGTCCTGGCTGGGAATCAAACTGGTGAACTCCTGGTACATGGCTCGATGCTCAACCACTGAGCCACACCGGTCGGACTCAAGTACTTTCTTTTAAAAATAAAAGAATGGATGATTAGCCAAAAAACCCTGTTTCTTTTAGTGGGGAATGATATTTTGAAACCAAGATTCAAGTTTCAGATAATCTTATTTCCACTGGGGTATCATTGCCTCTAGGCCCTTTCAGCCATCAGAGTTATTAAATACACATATGCATATACATAATTTTATACTTATATATTATATAAATTTAACATATACTTAAAATATTTTAAAATATAAAACATATTTAAAATATTTTTTCCTTTATTTTAAATCTGATCATTCCAAACTGATGTCTCCAATGCTAACCCAATGCTACCAGGGTTCTTTCTCACATTCCCTCACTTCATAGTTATAGCTCTTTTCTCTTGTGGCAAGAAAATTGATATCAACATATTTATTTATTTGCTTTATCTTTCAATAGATATATAAGAGCTTCCTAATTACTATACCAACAAACTAGCAACAATAGACCACTACATAAAGACCAAGGTTTGAAATTCTTTGTAGTCAGAATATATTTTGCTAAGCACAATTAAAGCATTGTGTTTAAAGTTATCTAAATTAATTTTTCTGTGTCTTTATGCAATCAACTTGATAACTTAGCTCCTTCATTTCTGTTCATAGTCTGTATTCAGGCTCGCTTTCTTTTTAATCTTTTTTATTTAATTTTATTTCTGACAAGTTAAATGTTAACATGGTTCAAAAGTCGAAACTGTATAGCCGCGTATATAATCAGAGTATCATTACTCCTGTTCTACCTTCCCCCCATTTCCACCCGTCTCTATAGGTAAACATTTCACTGTTTCTTGTGTATCCATCTCATGTTTCTTTTTGCAAAAATAAGCACATATATTCATATATCATATTCTTCTTTCACATTTTGCCCCAAAGATTTTTCATCTAGTTGAAGAGATAAACCATTCCCACACAAAAGGTTAAAAAATACAAGGCAGCCCCGGCTGGTTTGGCTCAGTGGTTAGAGCGTCGGCCTGTGGTCCAGAGAGACCTGGGTTCGGTTCCCGCTAAGGGCACGTATCTCAGTTGCAGTTTGTCCCCGGACCTGGTTGGGTCCTGCGAGTGGCAACCACTAGATGTGTCCCTTTCACGTCGATGTTTCTCTCTCTCTCTCCCTCCCCCTCTGAACAAAATATTGAAAAATGTCCTCGGGTGAGGATTACAAAAAAAAAAAAAAAAAATACAAGGCAGCCCAGTCGGTGTGGCTCAGTGGCTGAGTGTGGACCCATGCATCAGGAGGTTGCTGGTTTGGTTCTCAGTCAGGGCACATGCCCAGGTTGTGGGCCAGGTCCCCAGTGGGGGGCATGTGGGAGGTGGCCAATAGATGTTCTCTCTCATCGATTGTTCTGTCTCTCTCCTTCTCCCTTCCTCTCTCTCTAAAATCAATGAAGGAGAAAAAAAAAGAATGAAATGTAGAATATCAGTGACAAAAGTAGTCCAGAAAATTCATGCACCTAATACTAAATGTTCTGATGGTCTTCAGTAAGTTTGCCAGAAGTATTCAGAGATAGTTTAACAATCAGTTTAAACGTGTGCAGAATCCAAAAAGCCATAAACATCCAAAAACTTGCAATGGCAAATACATAACACAGTAAGAATAGAATTTCCAAAATTACCTAAAGCAAACTGTAGTCATTATTTGCACTTATGGTTGATCATCAAATGAGCACTAACAATGTGGTATGCACTTGACAAGAAGGCAGAATTATCATATGTATGACACTGAAAATCATGAAAATCCACCTAAGAATTTTTTAAATGTTTAGTAATAAAATAGATATAAGCTAAAAGCTCATTTCAAAATACAGTATACAAGCCAATGCTTCAGTTTCTTTTTCTTTTGTCTTTATTGTTTAAAGTATTACAGATGTCCCCTATTGTCCCCCATTGACCCTCTCCTCCCTACTCCACCCCCTGCCTTCACCACACTATTGTCTGCGTCCACTAGTTATGCATATATGCATAGAAGTTCTTTGGTTTATCTCTTCCTACCGCCTCCTTCTGAGGTTTATCAGTCTCTTAAAACCAAGAGTTCTAATAAATAACTCTAACCAGCCTCAGAAGTAATATCTTTATTAGTGATATGACCTTTAGCTGGAAATTGATTAAATATTCAGACATGATCATTTCTGGATTTAAAGGTAATAAAGTAAAGCCAAATCAGAAGCAATCTGATTTTCCATAAGCCTATTAAAAACATAATGGATTGGAGAACCAAATATATTTGTAGTAAATATGAAAACAATATTACTTTAATACTACAGAACATTGATAACATATACCAAGCACTGTACCGAGTGTGTTGTATCATTTTTTTCTCTCTTCATAACATTCATACGAAGTTATTTTTATTATTATAATTACCATCATTATCCCTATTTTGCTAAAGATGAAACTAAGGCTGTTCAACAGTTAAGTAACTTTCCTAGGGTCACAGAGCAATAAGACGTTGTCTGTACAGCTTAAAAATTAGAGTTAAGTAAGTCACCTATATGTAACTGTTCACCCTATTTTTATCAATATTATATATGTGTGTTATTTTTAAAAGTCAAATGATTCTAATAAGGTACATAATAAAAAGAGAGACCCAACTTTAACCCTTATTCTAAGAGGGAAAGAGTTTTCAACTCTTATCTATTTCTTTTGTTATTGTCTTTATGTTTCTAGAGAATATTCTTATGTTCTTAGGTTAGAATGTAGAACTCTTATACCTTTCTCACCATTTGACTTATTTCCATCCACCCAATAGAGTTGTTGCCTAAATTTTTGTTAATTAATAACCCATATTTAGAATATTATGAATACATAAATAATATATACTATTTAGTGCTGAACTTAATTGTATATTACATTGACATTTTATTTTTTGTATAACTATTGCATTCCTAAGGCTTAACATTTTCCTTGTGTTTCTATTTTCTAGCTTTCTGTACTCTTACTACTATTTGTTTTTTTTTTAAATTTTTTATCCTCACCTGAGGACTTTTTTGCATTTATCTTCAGATAGAGCGGGAGGGAGAAGAGGAGGAAGAGAGAAAGGGACACATCGATGTGAGAGAGACACATGGAGCGGCCGCCACCCACACGACTCCAGCTGGGGCCGGGGACCTGTCCTTAGCGGGAACCGAACCCAGGTCCCTCTGGTCCGCGGGCCGACGCTCTAACAGCTGAGTCAAACTGGCCAGGGCTTACATATTTCTCAAAATTCTCCAAATAAATGATAAACTTTCCCTGAGGATTAGTTTCCACATAAGCAGAACAAGCTCATCGAGTTCCCTTCCTCCCTTCTCGGAGTGCTCTCTCTGGAGCCCCTGTCCTTCTCCCACACCGGCTGGTGCCCAGCCCGCTGCTTTGCTCCTCCCTGGGGGCCCACAGCTTCTCAGATTGCTCCCTACCTCAAATCATTCTGGGAGAGAGGGCATCACCAGCGGTGCAGGACCAGGGAGGTAAGAGGATGGGGTTCCTCTTCCCTATTCAGATTTTCAACTGATGCGGCTCCTGTCAGCTCCACAGCGCATCACCATCTTCTACATATTCTGGTTCCTCCTATTCCCATGCCTTTCTGAGAGTCACTGGTGCAGACTAAGCTTTCTGGTTGGTATTCCTTTTTTTTTTTTTTTTTTTAATCGACTGAGTTTCAAATAGCTCTCCATTTTCAAAAGAGGTCTGGATTTCTGATCCACTTCTGCCTTTTCCCTTGTTCTCACTGTCCTGTGAGTTGAACTCCAAGTTTTGCGAATGCTAATGTGTTTGGAAAGCCTTTAACAAAACAAACAAGATGTTTGTTTTCAGTGAAAATTATTGTATGCAAGGAGATTTGACCTTGAAGTAGTACAAAGAGCTCATTCTGTTGTATCAAAAGGAGGTTATGGAATAAGCGGAAATTTGAAAAAAAAATTGTCAATATTTTTTAACCAAATACCAGTGCTTTCTAGATTTCCAGTAAGTCACTTAATCTTATGGAAAAAAAAATGTAACTTTCCTCAAATGTAAGGTGGAAGGCCAGAGTAATAAATTATTAAAATTACAAAATATAGATATGAAGTAGTTGTACTTCTTGGTTCTGTACATTATTGATGCTAATGTCAAAGAAAGGGGCCTGTCTACCATGCCTCTATACAGAACATAAAACTTTTCTTAATACTTACATGTTGCTCTATCACAAACTCTTGAATAGGTAGCATTAAACATGGATAGTGGTTATACTTAGAGAAAATCTAATTCTATTCTCTGTGCACTAGTACAAGGTTGGGTGTAACCAAAAATAGTTTAAACCTATCAGAAAATCTGATTAAGGGAAATAATGTGGTAACTTTTGCTAAGTGAGTAAATGCTTCTCTATATCATTGGCTTTGTAATTCTAAATGTTTTATTTTAAACTTTTACTGCTGAATGTGCTAATCTGTTTATAATGCTATGCTTGTGCCAAAATAGCTACTTAGCACAACCTGAATAGAGAGATTAAAATGACTGCTGCCCAGGCTGTAAAAATATACATGCAGTTAAAACTTAATAACTTCCCAAAAATATCAATGGCATTTAAATATACATAATTAAGGAAGGAATTTAATCCTTATTTTTCTCATAGGATTATATATACCTGAGCTTAAAGGCCTATAAAACACATGATCCTAGGACCAAGTAGAGAGAAATGTATACACTTCCTAAAATAACATTACCTATCCAGAAACCCTAGTTTATGCATTCATGTACCTATTTTCTATACCTAACCCTAGAGCAGCTTATGATAAGGCAAATAAATACAATAAAGCTGAAAAATAGGGGCCAACAAACACCTACCTGTCAGCTCATCAAAGGGCTAATTTTGATTAAACATCTCGCTCAGGACAGCCCTAACTAATCCCCAAATTTCACTCTGCATTTCCCAGTGCAAAGACAAATAAGAAAAACCATGGGGTAAATAGCTGTTATTGTCTAACTTTTTAAAAAGCACTCTAACTCACTGGGAGAAAGATATTTTCCTCCATGAAAAATATTTTCCTCCTGTAAGAAAACTTGTATGCTACTTCATATAAAATAAATTGGATACCACAAAAGTCAGTGTCATCATAAGCCATTTTCAAAAGATATTTTTATTCGGCCATACCTTTTTTCCTTTTAGTTGTATTCACAGCTAACATTTATGACAGCAAAGGGAAAAGACGCAAAGAGAAACCAGGTGCAAGTTTCCAAGAGTGCTGTCCCCTGCAGAGTCACGCAGAACTCATGTTAAGTCCTCCAGCAACCAACAAGGCGTGTGGCAGTCTTGTTTCATTTAGACCTCAGTGCCCACGGTTTTTACTGGGGACTGTTCGTGTCAGCTTCTTCTGCCTGGCATCTACCAAAATTCCAGACTCCTAAAAGTAAGGCAGGTTTTCAGGATACACTATATTGTGTACACAGTTTAAGGACAGTGACCCACTATTAGAGAAAGATTCACATCAGTGTAAGAAAATGCTTTTCATTCAAGTTTCTACATGTCAGCCATGGGGCCAACTTGCTAGCAGGACTGTCTCAGGTTGGCAGGCTCAAGCCTGCTACGCTAAACTCTTTTCTGAGCATATTCCATTGAACCAATGCACTAAGGACCCACTGAATTGATTTCAGAACTCACTAATGAGTCATGATTCAGTTTGAAAACACAGCTTGAACAGACAAAAAGAATCCCTCTATGGACACCATATTCCCCTAAAAGGTCATAATTTTTCTCTGCTCTCTTCCGCTGTAAAATTTGTCAGACTGTTTTATATTGTATCTTACTTTCTCACTTCCAACTCAATGTTTAATTTTCTATTTGAGAAACTTTTAAAATCTAGAAAAGTACAAAGAATAATGAAAAACATATTCCTGCCATCTAGTAATAATAACTATTAAATAATTATATTTGCTTACTTTCATGTATATATGTATGTATGTTTGTATTTTAAGAAATAACATAGTACAAAAGCTGAAGTCACCTTTAATGAGCCCATTACCCTCATTTCCTTCTTTCTTCCTTCAGTGGCATCCACTGTTATTAGATTGGCAGGCCTTCAAGTTCTCTTTATAGTTCTATGTACAAGTGTGTCCATTTGAATAGATAGTTGACATAGAGTGTTCTGTGTTGTGCCTTTTTCACTCAACATCCTTTGATGTTATGTTGGCAGATAGTGATTTAATTTTTTTCATTTGGAATGCTATATAATATCCCATCATATGACTATGTCATATTTTATTAATCCAATCTGTTTTTGATGGATTTTGAGGTTGTTTCCAAATGTTAGTTCTTAGAAATAGTTTAGCCATGAACATCCCTGTAATGTCACAGTTATGTGTGAATGAGTATCTCCAGAAGTAAAATTTTTGAGTCTTGGGAGAACTGTCTCTTTTTTTACATTACTGATTTCTTTAAGATGATGTAAACATATGGAAAATACAGATAATTTAACTGTATATAGTAGTATCCTTATGTATCCGCTATATAATTATATATATGGATATAATTTATTATTTTTTTAAATCCTCGCCTGAGGATATTTTTTTCCACTCATCTTCAGACAGAGTGGGAGGGAGGGAGAGAGAGAAGTACCAGTGTGAGATAGACACAGTGTGATCTGGTCGCCTCCCGCATGACCTCGACCAGGGCTGGAGACTGACTTACAAATGAGGCACATGCCCTTGGCCAGAATCGAACCTGGGACTCTTTGGTCCACAGGCTGATGCTCTAGCACTGAGCCAAACCGGCCAGGGTTATATGGATATAATTTAAACAAAAGATAATAAAATAAGAAGGGATCAAACTGTGTGCACTATTGTAACTTGCATTCATGATTATGATATCTAACCATATTTCCTATCTAAAATATTTTAAAATGCTGCATATATGGGTGTCCCATTATTGAACCAAAATCTACCATTCGGCATTTAAAGTTTTCCATGTTTCTCTATTATATAATATAGTGGCGAATATCCTAGGGATGAGTATTTTGTGTGTGCGTGCCTGAGCATTTTTTATTATTTTCTTAGGCAAACTCATAAAATTGCTGACTTTAAAAGTATGGACTTTTAAAAGATGTCTGATACATCTAATACATGGCTATTTTTAAAATTACTAATTATATGAAGAGAGATTACAAGGATATAAAGTAGTGCAGTCTAGGTTTGTAGTTTTCTGAAGGCATGACTTCAGACAGGACACTTAATGGTCCTTTTCCTTTTCTGGAAGATGACCAACCTTCACTGACCGTCTAATAAACATTAGGTAGCAAATACTCTGATAGGGAAAAACTACTACATGGCTGCCAAGTGTTAGGTGAAAGTCACCAGGAATTTAAATGGCAATGTTGATGGCTTTCTGTGAAAATAAAAACACGGGACTAATAAATGTATATAGAGGCAGGCCCAGCTCATATTGTTTATGACACAGGTGATCTAAACAATATCCTGAGCGGGGTCAACATGTTCATCAAGGAGCAGCTTTGGATTTGTTCAAAAATTCAATCAGGCAAATGACTAAGTCTTCATCAATACTATACTATAAATTATGTAAGAGATGGATGACCTTGACCTGAAATAGTATTAATTTTTAATTTAAAAAGTAATTTCCCGATATTACAAAAATGGATTCTTCAGAAAATTGTACCCCAGGTAAATGAAAAAGTCACTAGAGGAATGGAAGTCTTTATTATTATCAATCAAAATGCCAAGAATCTAATTAATATGAAAAGTTTGGTTTTGGTGTGTTTGATTTTTGAACTGTTTCTAGTAATAATTGGCCTAAAGATTCAGTTATCTCTTGAGGCTGATTATTCTATCAATAGTGGGATGATGTAATCAGTATACAAAAGGATTCATATCCTATTTCTATCATCAGAAAGGATACTGTTCAATCAACAGCTGTACCAAATAATTTAATCATAATATTAAATAGGGGAAGCAGACTTGCACACCAAATATAATCTGGTTTATTAATATGTGCCTTGGTTTCATCAATACGTACGTACTTCATGGAGTTTTCCCAAGAATCTAGGGAACTAATAAATGTATGGCAATTGCAGTAAAGCCTGGAATGCAGCACAAATTTAGTAAGTGTTAGTTATTACTATCATTATTATTCAAAATCTCTTTCTATCTACTCTACAGTGCTATCTGATAAAAGCACAGAAGAGTTTTGAATCTATTCTGGAACAGCCAGTTTACTCAGGGTTATCCATTCTGCCCAAATCCATGACATACAATATGAATGAGACTACCTGGGGCTGTCAACATGAATGGCATCCTCTGGAGTTGTATAACATATTAGCCCTGAATTTTGTCCAGAGACAGTTCCCATTTCGAGAATGACAAGCCAATAAGTAAAAATCTTAAATATAATTATTTTTCTAAACCAAGGCTGGCTGACTTAGCATAACTTGCATATGTAGTCTGGATGGCATTATATTTCTAGGATTTAAACTAATTTCACAAATTAATTTTCTGTCTTATAACAATAAATAACAACAGCTTTTATTTTTGGGTGTTGTTATGTGTCATTTACCTCACAAACATTATCCAGTAGGTAAATAATGGCCAAATGGGGATTTGGACATTGATCTACTACACAAAAAAATCTTGTGCTTTTTCCAGTTGCCACTCATTGAATGATTATCAATATACATGGAACATTCTTGTTATATCCCTTGGCTCAGACTTTATAAAATAGTCTTTTTACTATATTACTTAATATGAACTAGATATGGTAGATAAATAAGAATGATGCAATGAATAAATCTGCATTAAAAAATAGTGAAACTTTCAGACTTTTTTAGCCCGATCACACTCTGGCCTAGCACTTTTATGTGAGCTGACCCTTCTCTGTGGAAGGCCCCTCCTCTGGGTGGGTGTTCACATGCCTCATTCTCTTGTGTCATTCAGGTCACTTCTGAATGATCTCATCATCCATTAATCCTTCCAGGACCACATACCCCAAACAGCACACAGACATACACATGCACCTATCTTACCTATCCCTGCCCTTCTTCTGACCTTGGTTTTATCCTTCTGGCAATAACCATTATTGCCATTGTTTATTATCTGATTTTTCCCACTAGAAGGTAAGCTCCAAAAATTGAGCAGGGACTCAATTTGATGAACTGCTATATATCCCCAGTACGATGAACAATTTACTATGTTATATATAGTAAGTGTTCAATAAATAGGTGCTGAATCAATGAACAAAATAAAATTTAAATATAAATTATTTAATATATCTTTTTTCCTATGGGCCTTTAAATAATTTTTTAGAAATGCTAACTTTCAGGAAACAATTACTATTCTATATCTGAAAAACCACCCATGACAAATTTGCTGTTCAAAAATAATTTATTCCAAGCTCCTAAAGGATACCTTCAATTTAAGGAGTTATGAAATAGGCATTTGAAAAGGAAGTGAAATATAGTCATCAAAATATAGGCACATGGCCCTGGCTGGTTTGGCTCAGCGGTTAGAGCATCAGCCTGCAGACCAGAGAGTCCCGGGTTCTGTTCCTGCTAAGGGCATGTACCTCGGTTGTAGTTTGTCCCGGCCCTTCCTGGTTGGGGTCACGTGGGTGGCAACCACTCGATGTGCCTCTCTCTCTCTTCCTCCCTCTCTCCCTCCCGCTCTATTTGAAATGCAAAAATGTCTACGAGTGAGGATTTAAAAAAAAATATATATATATATAAAAAATTAGGCACATGAATAAGAAATTCCAATTTGATCACAGATTTGCCAATTAAGACCAAAATTAAATTAAGTCAAATCATTTCTTCTCACTTATTAAAATATTAATGACACAAGCATATTATAAATATAAGATAAAACTTTAATTCTGTCAGTCTGTCTGCTGGCACTTTTATGCTAAGGGGCACTAGGGGAAAACATGGGAACAAATACTTAGAAAATTTTAAATAGAATAAACTTCTATAAAACACAACACTAGTGTTTTCTAGGAACATGTAAAATTCCCTAATTATAAATGCACCTTTATTATTGAAGCATATGTTACATTATAGACGCTATCAAAATACCTTTCAAATAGAAGCCCAAATGTAGCATATACAATTGTGAACCACCACCCATAATGGAAATATGCCGTGTTAATACAATTAGTATAGAAAAACACACTGTGAATATAATGGAGGACATTTAAAATGTCAGATTCATTATAGTTCTGCTTATCAGTTTAACATTTTCAAATGTCACTTTGCAAAAAGTTCCCAAATTTTGTCAGATAAGGTACTCAGACTTAAAAATCTTCATTCTGTTCTGCTTACCACCATAGGTCCTTGCAATGCTTTCTATTTTTAGTATTATCTATATTTGAAAATATTGAAAATATTTGGAAATATCTAGAATGTCTCGCTTCCTTTTTATTCCTTAAGTATCTTACTCCTTTATTTAAAGTATGTTTTTTCTTTTAAAGGACTAGATATCATACCACCTCTGATTATCTCTTTTATTTAATCTAGGTGTTTAGTAAAATTCAATGTATATTTGTTCCATGAATGTTCTCTTAAAAGGAAAAATGCCTTTTGATTTAAAAATAACTTTTGGCAGGACCTCCTGACGTGGCCCTCTCAGCTCCCACCAACATGCACATGAACACAAGAAAAAAGACAAGAACTCAGCACCAAAGAGCAGTAATATCTCACCAGGAAGAACTTCTTTCAATACCATAGCTAATGGGAGTAGACAGAGGAGAAAGAGTAAAGGAAAGAAAAAAAAATGCAACGACAAACAGAGAACAGTATGGGAAACTACTATGAAAGAAATATTTAGTTCCTACTACGCAATCATTTTTAAATTAGAAGTGACTTTTTCAGAACATAATACTTCCTTGTTCTCTCATGTAAAAATTCTGTATCTAATCCAATGAAAGATGCATCCACACTAATGAATGTTTGCAAATGCTTTACGACATTACCTAATCAGGTGATTTTTTAATTATTATATAAAATTGTTAACATAATCAGGTCAGGAAATGAAAAATCACAGATGATGGCACCTGACTGACGCACAGTAGATAATGAACAGTGGCTATGATTATTACCTGCATCATTGAAGGTGAGAGCCCAATTGCACTCAGTATTTGCACTTAGTCTTTAACTTTCAACTGTCCCTAAAGATTAAAATTTTTGTGATGTAAATCCTCGACAAAACTTTCAAATAAAATAAAAATGTCTGGATTTCTGCTTCCTTTCCTTTTAACGTCCCCACCTCATTTCTTGAATTCTTGGTTCACTTGATCACCACCATACTACCTTCAAAAGTATGCTTTTCAAAGTGACTTAATTCTAAGCAATCTGTGCTAATGAGTCTGTCATGCCAACAGCTTAGTGTGTTACCCTTTCCAGGTTACAACTGACTTTTACCCCTGTCTTTTTGGAGGCACGTCTTCATTGAAATCATGAATCTAAGAGCAGAATTTTTGGTCCTAATGCAGACCAGGGAGGTGACTTTGGAGTTGGCAGATCTGAGATCACATTTCAGATCTCTGGTCTGCTGCATCCAAGCATAGCAGCAATAGGGAGACTACCAAAGGCACTAAAATCCTGTCCCTGGTTTAACCTGTGATGTTATGGGATGCTAGGAACATAGAGGCAAAAAGCACTTTTCTATAAAGGCTGCTTTTTTTTCGCTCTTAAATTCTAAAAGGTCCACTGTTTTTTTTTTGTTTGTTTTTTTTTTACACAGCAAACTTTGTATTACATTAAAAAGCATTTTTGACAAAATTTCCTAGCAATTCATGTGAAATATTTTGTACCAGAAGAATAGAAGTCGGTACAGACATTCAAATCTGCAAAACATAATGCTCCCTTGAGCTACTTCATGACTGGCTTATTTAGAAGACAATTATAGTAATGCTGATATTTAATATCATATGATAACTTTTTACATTAAATCACTTCTTACATTAAATTTAGCACATTACAACAAGAAAGCTCAACTGAAATTAAAGTTGAACATATTTCATCAATAATGAATCAAAAATAAACAAAAACATAATATATCATTTATTATGTCCTGGAAGTCCCTATCTTAAAAGGAAATAATTTATGGTCACACTTACAGCTTTGTATCTGCTACTAAATAATACCATCTTCATCTCTTTAGAGAAAATACTCAAGGAGACTAATTTAAGAAGATGTTGCTCCTTTCAATTCTGTGAAATGGATGACAGGCAGAGAAAACATACAGTACATCCTGAGGTCGGCCACCTGCTGTCCATTCTTGACTCTGTAAAAGCCAAAGCTGCTGGCCTGAACACCTGTCTGACCATTAGATTTCATGTATAAGAATGCTGAGCTGTCTCTGCATTAGCAAAAAGTGGAGAAAGACAAGTATAAACCAAAAAAACAAAAACAAAAATAAGAACAGTTTGATTTACTGAAACTAGTCTAAAATAACTGGAGTAATAGGAGAATATGAACATTTTTAACATTTTTATAATATAACATGGATAAGATCCACTGGAAATAAAATTGCAAGAATATAACGTTTTTGTAGACATTTCTTCCTATGAATGCGTGTGGAGAGGGAAATCAGCTTGTCAGCTGTTTATCTCTGACAGTAGCTGGGAAGGCAAAGGCTTTGATATTTGATCAAGACATATCTTGTGTTTCAGAGGCGTAACACAATGGAAGGAGGAAAGGAGACAGGAAGGGGAGGGGAGGGGAAGGAGGGAGGGATAAAGGAAAGAAGGAAGGAAGGACAACAGAGAGAGAGAAACAAGAGAGAAAAAGAAGAGAAAGACAGTCTGTATCTAGTTATAATGCCAAGAACAGTCAGCTGCTCTGAACCCATCCCGTGGGGTCTTGATGCATTATCACATGGATACCCCTCTTCACGGCAGATATTCATTCCCCACTCCCCCTCTTGCCTCCTCCTATTCTTCCTAGAAAGAGATGGCATCATCTGAAAAAGCATTGCTTCTGCTTCTTTTCCTTCTAAGCAAGTGAAAACAATCTACTGTCCAAGTCAGAGGGCTTGACAGGAGGTGTTTTGAGGAAATTACAAGGGTCCTTGCAGCACAAACAGATCTGCCCTCTTTGTCTACATAACCTACCTTCATGCAGTAAACACACATGTAGTTAGGTATCGTTTTCAAATATTGAATCAGGAAAAACATTTAAAATAGTTACTGATGCCTGATGTCACTCTGAAGACAAGAGTATGCCCATGTATTGACAGTGGCACAGTCAATTAAAAATCTTTTTTGAAAGTAATTTGGTGACTTCAGTTCAACGTGATAAACTGAGCTGATAGGGAAAATCTCTCCACTAGACACAAACACATAAAATTACTGAATAATAAAATAAAACATGTTTACTACCTAGTTAACCTTGAAACAGAGAGAACGAAATCTCCAGGACCCAGAAGAAAGAGGGGCCCAGAAGGCAGGGGCCAGATACAGGCTCTGGCTGAGGGCAATCACAGGAAAGGAACGGATCCCGTCGCAAGGAGGTCGTGACCTAGCTGAATGCACGGAGCCAGAGAGGGCTGCTCCATCCGCAGGACTAACCAATGCCCCACCAAGGGCGAGAGGTTTTCCTTCAGCTTTCACTGGGGCTAACGGGAGAGACATTCCAAGACGTTGGAATCTGAGGCCTGGACTGTGCTCAGGGCTGGATGTCCAGGCTCATACTACCCCTGTGACTCATGGACCCCAAACAGAAAACTGGATATATGACAGGTCGGGGAACAGTTAATGCTTAACTTCTTTGTAATTATGGTATTCGAAACTGGAGCACAAGGGATGTCTTTGGAAAACAATCCCAGTAAAATGCTTGTAACCCTAGGAAAGTGCAAGGTTAACTACACAGAAATGCACATGTGAGGAGCATGAGTCACCGCACCATAGAGATTTCTGCATCCCAACTCTGGAGACAGCAGAGCAGATGGAAAAAGAGTTTAAGCAGGTTTCAAAGGTTTGCATTGATAAAAAGAAGAACACACAACACATGATTAGGCAAGAATGAGGCTGCTGCGTGAAAACATTAAAAAGAGGTGAAAGAGAAATAGAAATTCCAGATGAAAGGCAGAGCCACTGACATGAATCAACTGACAACATCATACCAGTGACGGCCAGGATAGTGAGCTTATATACCTTTGTCTTTTCTGTAGCCCTGCCTTAGGAGATGAGTATTACTAACCACCAGCATTAGATAATTGCCTCTAACTGAAATTTCTCATAAGTATAATGTAAATTTTGGAAACTTGAGAAGAAGTTCAGGTCTTTTTTCTCTTCTTTAAATACAGCTTAAATATCTCCAAGATACAGGGATACCCTACTTTTCTGTTCCCCTCTTTGCTCACACTGGAATGGACACCCTTATGAGCAGAAGACCTCTCTGAGGAGCAGGCGCTCCCTGGGAAACATTCCCCGGCCTCTGGTCATTTGCAGGAGCTGCGGGAGATGATACAGACTTTGACAGCTGGGCCTGGCAGAGTACCTCAGAAAATATCTATTGAACTAATGGCCCATTATGGGGTTATTATAAATGGATAACTTCTCTTACCCATTTCTCAAGACTGTAGGACAGACAGTATAAATCATTTCTACTTGCATTTTAAATACTATTCCTAGAAAGAGTAATATAAATCAAGCCTGAATTTGCCCCATAAATAATAATTTCCCATAATTCCTAATCATGCTCGAATGCGTTATGTTCTATAGAAAGCCGTATTTAATTAATCAGCAGTCTATACAGGAAAGTTTTCTACTGCATATAATCCAATCAAAGAGAATGACATAAATTCATATTCAGAATTCATGGTATATGAATTTCTAGCATTGCATTGTAAAAATTCAAGATTAAGTGTTCTTTCAAGGTTTCAAAAGTTTCTTTTTGAAAGAAAACAATTCTTTCAAAAGATTTTCAAAGGAAGCTTTGAAGATCCGTTATAACAAGCGTAAGTGACGACCACTGGATGACTGAAAATCCAATTTAGATATCTACTTTTATCACAAAATATGTTCCTGCAGAGCTCGGGTTTCATTTCTGTTGTCTGCAAAACAGAAAGTCTATCTCCTTTCTCATCATCATTAAGGAATTTCACCTTGTACCCTTATGTTACGCAAGATATATCTGTCTTTAAATTGCAGAGTCAACATCTTTCCATGGAATTTTCTTATCCTTTGATGTCTCAATACGCTGATACTTCAATGTCAAGAAGCCTTGCACACTTCTCTGAGTGACCCGAGGCATCACGGTTGAGGTGCAGTTTACAAAATCAGTCCTTTCCAATGCAACTATAAATCCTACATATGGGCCTTTAGAAAATTCATTTTTCCTCCTTTTGTCAACTATTTTAAAAACCTGAATACAGGGTGGGGCACAAAAAGGTTTACAGTTGTTCATATGGAAGAAAATACAATAATAGATAAATAATAGGAGAATAAACTCTGTGTGTCGCGTACTCACAACTGTAAACCTACCCTGTATTTGTGTGACTAAAAAATAGTGAGACTAACTTTCTAAGGAACAATCAGAACTAATATTTCAACCTTAGCTGTGGCCTTGTCCTTTGTGTATATATTTATGCATTTATTATTGTACCTCTTCCTTTGCAGAGAAGGCTTGTAATGACTGTAACTGAGGATCATTAAAAAGCTCAGATCCTTGCCCTGGCCAGTTTGGCTCAATGCTTAGAGTGTTAGCCCTTGGACTGGGGAGTCTCAGGTTCGATTCTGGTCAAGGGCACATACCTGGTTGAGGTTCAGTCCTAGACCCTAGTTGGGGTCGTGCGGGAGGCAGTCAATCAATGTGTTTCTCTCACATTGATATTTCTCTCTCTCTCTCTGTCTCTCTCTCTCTCTCTCTCTTTCTCTCTCTCTCACTCTCCCTCTCTCCCTGTCCCACTCTAACTGAAGATAAATAGAAAAAAGTATCCTCGGGTGAGTATTAAAAAAAAAAAGCTCAGATCATCACAGAACGTAACTAAGAGACTTAGTCTCCTTCCAATGATGTTATCATGGCTCAGAACACTTCTGCACCTGCCTTTGGGTGCAATTTCTCAGACAGGCAAGAACATCATTCTTGTTATCTTGAATTTGCCTGCCATTTAGTCTTCTTTGGGCTAGGACCTTCACTACTCTGCTGGTCTTCCCTCCACTTCCACCCCTGTCCCTCTTACTATGTGAGTCATCAGCCACAGGAAAACTACCCTGGTGGGTGTGGCTTGAGGGTGAGGGCAGAGGAAAAGGCACTTAGAGTTGGAAGGCTAGGATGCTAGAGAGAGGAACAGCCTGTGATGACAGCCATCACTGCACAGGTCCACCGCTGACTGTACCTCAGTAACAGGGTTGCAATTGCATACAGGCCCTAAATCAAAGAGAAATAATATCATCGCATGCCTTTTTTCTTTAAATGATTGGTTTGGGATCTATTACTTAATACATTAACTAAAATTTTTTTAATGGATTTTTTTCAAAACCACCTCTGAGAAAGGTAACCATATTTGATTGTGGAACTTTAAAGGAAAAAAAGAACTATAACTCACCATTAAAGAAAAATTATCTGAGCAAAAATCTAATTAAAGGACATGTATTTCAAGTGCAGAGCTTTGCAGAACTTGAAATCTTTTGACTGCTGGACAATGAGACTAAACATAGCTCTTGGGATCAGTTAGTTCTGAGTTCCCACCACAGGCTTCCCTAATTTCTGTAAACCTCAATTTCTTCTCCAAAACCATTTACCTCACAAGGAGATTTTGAGGACTAAAGGACAGCATAAATGAAGGGGCACAGGACGAAATCTGACAATGGCTACTCACAGATACTCTATAAATATTTGGCTTTTCTTTTTTTACAATTACCTTTTGATGATAATGTTGCTGTCTGCCACTGTTGGCGTTGATTGTATACTAGTTATTGTATCACCATTATAACTCAAGGACACTGAGGCTTGGGGAAGTTAAAAACTTCTCCAAGGCCACAATCCAACAAGCACATCCATCTGACTCCAGAGCCAGTGCTGTTTTCCACAAAGAAACATTTACCCCCTTTTCTTATCACTTATTATACAGCGTCCATGTGGACACTCCATTCTGCTTCTTACTGACCTGAACTTGAATAAACCTATCGTGTAACAATGTATTTTAGATTGACTTACAAAGTATAAATCCTAGCCCTAGCTGGTGTGGCTCAGGTGGCTGAAGGTCACACCATGCATTGAAAGGTCACCCGGTTCAGTCACATGCTCAGGTTGCAAGTTCAATCCCCGGTTGGGGTATGTACAGGAGGCAACAGATCAATGTTTCTCTCTCACATTGATGTTTTTTTCTCTCTCTCTCTCCCTCTCCCTTTCTCTCTTCTAAAATCAATATAAACATACCTTTAAAAAAGTATAAATCCTAGATTTCCAATCACAGCTATGTATGTCACACTTCAGCAACAAGTACTGAAAAATATTTTAAAAAGATGAAAAATAAGAATTCTCTCTTATTTCAATCAATGCATTATAGACTAAATGCTAATGCTAATCTAAATCACAGTAGTGGAAGTCAAGACTTTAAACCTTATCTACTATACCCACACATCTGATTCTTAGCCACCTTTACATGGTTGGGCATGAGTGTGTATATGTATGTGTATATGTAAATATGTGTGATCTGTATGTGTGCGTATGTGTACTTGAAAGACAACTTTCAAGTACAGATTCCTAATTAGTTAAATATTATTTTATAGAAAACAATGCACTCTAGTGTTATTAGGAATTATGGAAAATTATTATTATTTATGGGGCACATTCAGGTTATACATATGTGTATATATAGATAGATATACATAGACAGCAAGCTCACTCCTTACTAAGGTAGGCCGTTCAATCTTTGGCCACCATTATTACTAAATCAGTCTTTCTAGTATACAACCAAATTTCCTTCACTTTCTCCTTATCCTACAGTGAGGTTTCCAGACAACACAGCACCCTGGGTAACTGTACTTATCTGACACATCTGCCTCATACGGTGGACCCAGAACTGCCACGAGACAGCAAGGAGCCCCTTCTGACTAGCAGTCGGCAAGCCCCTCTTTCATCTGCATATACCAGAACCAAGAAGATTCCACAATATACATTAAGTACTTAGTCACAAAATAACCTCATAGAGGAAGAGCCCACTCTGACGAGGGATAGAAGGGCTACACGCCAGCACACGCCACCCGTACCCGACAGAAAGGGCAGAGAGAGGAGAGCAAGGGGTCAGAGACTTCCAACAGGAAAGCAGGGGCCAGAGCAAAGCTGACAGTGGAAAGCAACGCAGGAAATTAGGGTGGCAGCAGGAGGAGTAAATAATGGGGTCAAAGGAAAGAATACCTTTGGGGATGAAAGTCAGGGAAGGTATCCGGATTGGAAGTAAATGAGGAAATGAAACCCAAACAAAGCACAGAGAAGCGAGCAATTTTTCTAAGTCCCAAGGGGAGCGGAGAGGTGGCCAGGAGGGCACCGAGACAGTGAGATACAGGCAAAAGCAGGACAGGACTTCAAAGCGACCTGGGTCGGTTAGAGACCGTGATGCTTGTGATGAGCAGGAGTAGAGGCTTTAGGTCATGGTGAAACGCACCAGTGAGCCTTTTGTTCCCGTGTCAGGCCAGTAGCAGCCAAATTCCCCTGCAGCCCGACAGGCTTCCTCACTCCCAACGGCAGCACACCAGACACACGACACTTCATTTAGAAGCTGACAACTAGACCGAAAAATGGCGGCGGAGTGAACGGAGCTACACAGACCGTCTCCCAGAACCAAACTGGAATTACAACTATAACACAGACAAATCGACGGGAAAAACCAACAGAAAAACAGCTTGCCAGGACCATACAACGAGGGACACCGACTCCATCCCGGTAGGCTTGCGAAGGCGCGAGACAGGGCTGGGAGCCCACGGTCGGCAGCTCGGCAGTGGCCTCAGCTGGGAGCAGCACCCTCGGGTCACACTCCCAGGCGGCCCCAAAGTGCAGAGCCGGGACAGAGGCTGAAACAGCCACAGCCACTCACCTTGGGTTCCAGCAGAGGGAGGGCAGACTGGACTGGAACTGAGTCGGGACACTCGGGGTTTGGAGGGCGCTCAAAGCTTTGGCTGAGTGCAGCCACTCAGGACGGTGGCCACATTGCTCCTTCCCAGGGCTCTGAGGAGAGGCAGCAGCCCCTCCCTCGGAGATCCAACCCCACCCTGTGGGCCATTGAAGTGCTAATTGAGGCTCACTAATGACCAGCATCTGCCCCACCCTCCTGAAAGCCCCTTGGCTGAGCACTAGAGGGAGTTTTTCAATCAACTGACAACCCAAAACTCATCAATTAACCTAGACTGCTAGCCTCCAGGCAAAAAGCTAGAGGATAACAGTACGTTTCCTGGGCTGGCAACTTTAACCAGGAAAGTAAGACTTGACAGTGGTGTTCAACGTGGGTCCTCCCTCGCTCATCTAAACCCAGGAGAGGGAGCCACAAACAGCAGAACACCAACACCCACAGGGAGAACTTGACAGGCTCCAAAGCCCACAGTGATAGCCAAAATGGTGAAACACAGAAACAGAAGCCAAATGAAAGAGCAAGACACCTCCACCGAAGATGAGATCAATGTGGAGCAATTAGGCATGTTAACAGAGCTAGAATTCAGAGCCATGATCTTGAGGAAGCTGAACAGCATGAGTAAGGACATAGAGACACTGAAAATAAGCCAATTGGAAATTAAAAACCAACAAGAAGAGATAAAAAATGACATATCAGAAATGAAAAACACATTGGAAGGTTTAAAAAGCAGAGTAGGGGAAGCTGAGGACCAGATCAGTGAATTAGAAGACAGGGTAGAAAAAATCAACCAATCAGAAAAACAAAAGGAAAAAACTATTAAAAAACAGGAAGACAGCTTAAGAGAACTATGGGACAACTGGAAACGTAATAATATTCGCATCATAGGAGTCCCCGAAGAAGAAGAAAATGAGCAAGGCATAGACAATATATTCAAAAAAATAGTGACAGAAAACTTCCCTAAATTGGTGAAGGAAGAAGGCATTCAAGTTCAAGAAGCACAGAGAGTCCCAAGTAAGAAGAACCCAAACAGGCCCTCACCAAGACACACAGTAATTAAAATGCCACAAATTAAAGACAAAGAGAGAATCCTGAAAGCAGCAAGAGATAAGCAACAGGTTACCTACAAAGGGAACCTCATAAGGCTCTCAGCTGACTTCTCACAAGAAACATTACAGGCCAGAAGAGAATGGCATGAAGTAATCAAAGTCATGAAAAACAAGAATCTGAATACAAGACTACTCTACCCAGCAAGGCTATCATTCAAAATAGAAGATCAAATAAAGAGCTTCCCAGACAAAAAAAGGCTAAGGGAATACATTAGCACCAAACCAGCACTGCAAGAAATGTTAAAAGGACTGCTGTAATTAGCAGTAGAAATGGGAAGAAAAATAGAACCACACTAAACAAAAATGGCAATAAATAAGTACATATCAATAATCACCTTAAACGTTAATGGATTGAATGCTCCCATAAAGAGACACAGAGTAGCTGATTGGATAAGAAAGCATGACTCATCTATATGTTGTTTACAAGAGACCCACCTCTCAACAAAAGACTCACATAGGTTGAAAGTGAAGGGATGGAAAAAAAATTTCCAAGCAAATGGGAAGCAAAAAGAAGCTGGGGTAGCAATTCTCATATCTGATGAAATAGATTTCAAAATGAAGACCATAACTAGAGACAAAGACGGCCACTACATAATATTGAAAGGATTTATCCAACAGGAAGATATAACCTTGATAAACATATATGCACCCAATATAGGAGCACCAAACTATATTAAAAATCTTCTGGAGGACTTCCAAGGAGAAATCGACAACAATACAATCATAGCAGGGGACTTCAACACCCCATTGACAGCACTGGATAGATCCTCTAGGCAAAAAATTAGCAAGGAAACAGAGACTCTAAATGAAGCACTAGACCAAATGGATTTAATAGATATCTACAGAGAATTACACCCCAAAACTACAGAATTCACATTCTTCTCAAGTGCACATGGGACATTCTCAAAGATAGACCACATGATAGGACACAAACTACATCTCTACAAGTTCAAGAAGATTGAAATCATATCAAGCATCTTCTCAGATCACAATGGCATGAAACTAGAAATCAATTGCAACAAGAACATGCAAAGACATTTCAACACATGGAGGCTAAATAGCATGTTATTAAACAATGAATGGGTCACCGAGGAGATCAAGGAAGAAATTAAAAACTTCCTGGAAACCAATGAAAATGAACACACAACAACACAAAATCTATGGGATGCAGTGAAAGCAGTTCTGAGAGGGAAGTTCATAGCACTACAGGCCTACCTTAAAAAACAAGAAAAATTTCTAATTGACTGTCTAACCTCACAACTTAAAGAATTAGAAAGCAAACAAAAAGAAAACCCCAGAGCAAGTAGAAGGAAGGAAATAGTAAAGATCAGAGCAGAAATAAATGACATAGAGACCAAAAAAACAATTCAAAGGATCAATGAAACAAAGAGCTGGTTTTTCGAAAAGATAAACAAGATTGATGGACCCTTAGCTAGACTCACCAAGAAACAAAGAGAGAGAACCCAAATACACAAAATCAGAAATGAAAGAGGAGAAGTAACAATCAACACCACGGAAATACAAAGGATCGTTAACAACTACTATCAACAACTATATGGCAACAAATTCGACGATCTAAGCGAAATGGACAAATTTCTAGAAACACACAGTCTCCCAAAACTATTCCCTGAAGAGATAGAAAACTTGAACAGACCAATAACAACTAAGGAAATTGAAGAGGTAATCAAGACTCTCCCAGCAAACAAAAGCCCAGGCCCAGATGGTTTCACGGAGGAGTTTTACCGAACATTCAAAAAAGAACTAACACCCATTCTCCTCAAACTATTTCAAAAAATTCAAGAAGAAGGAAGACTTCCAAATACGTTCTATGAGGCCAGCATAATTCTAATTCCAAAACCAGAAAAGACACTACAAAGAAAGAAAACTACAGGCCAATATCCCTGGTGAACATAGACGCCAAAATCCTGAACAAAATATTAGCAAATCGGATCCAGAAATACATCAAAAAAATTATTCACCATGACCAAGTGGGATTCATTCCAGGGATGCAAGGCTGGTACAATATTCGCAAATCAATAAACGTGATACACCACATAAACAAAATGAAGAATAAAAACCACATGATCATATCAATAGATGCTGAAAAAGCATTCGACAAAATCCAGCATCCATTTCTGATAAAAACGCTCAGCAATGTAGGAATAGAGGGATCATATCTCAACATAATAAAGGCCATATATGAAAGACCTACAGCCAACATCATACTCAATGGACAGAAACTAAAAACATTTCCATTAAGAACAGGAACAAGACAGGGATGTCCACTTTCGCCACTCTTATTTAACATTGTACTGGAAGTCTTAGCCACAGCAATCAGACATGAAGAAAAAATAAAAGGGATCCAAATTGGAAAGGAGGAAGTGAAACTGTCATTATTTGCAGATGACATGATATTGTACATAGAAAACCCTAAAGACTCCATCAAAAATCTATTAGACTTAATAAATGAATTTGGCAAAGTAGCAGGATACAAAATTAACGTCAAGAAATCGACGGCATTCTTATACATCAATGATGAACTCACAGAAAGAGAAACTGAAAAAACAATCCCATTTACCATCGCTCCAAAAAAATTACGATACCTAGGAATAAACTTAACCAAAGAAGTAAAGGACCTATTTGCAGAAAACTACAGGTCATTGAAAAAGAAATAGAGGAAGATATAAAAAAGTGGAAGCACATACCCTGTTCATGGATTGGAAGAATTAACATAATTAAAATGTCCATACTACCCAAAGCAATCTATAGATTCAATGCAATCCCCATCAAAATACCAACGACATATTTCATAGAACTAGAACAAATACTTCAAAAGTTCATATGGAAGCAAAAAAGACCCCAAATAGCCACAGCAATCTTGAAAAAGAAGAACAAAGTAGGTGGGATCACAATACCAGATATCAGGTTATACTACAAAGCGACTGTAACCAAAACAGCCTGGTACTGGCACAAGAACAGGCATATAGACCAGTGGAACAGAACTGAAAACCCAGAAATGGACCCAAGGCAATACGCTCAATTAATATTTGACAAAGGTGGCAAGAGCATACAGTGGAGTAAAGACAGCCTCTTTAATAAATGGTGTTGGGAAAATTGGACAGCTACATGCAAAAAAATGAAACTAGACCATCAACTTACATCATACACAAAAATAAACTCAAAATGGATAAAAGACTTAAATGTGACCCGTGAATCCATAAAAATTCTAGAAGAAAATGTAGGCAACAAAATTTCAGACATCATACGGAGCAGAATTTTCACTGATACATCACCTAAGGCAACAGAAATAAAGGAGAAAATGAACACATGGGACTACATCAAACTAAAAAGCTTCTGCACAGCAAAAGAAACAATCATCAAAATGGAAAGGCAACCCACTGTATGGGAGAACATCATTGCCAATGATGTATCAGATAAGGGGTTAATTTCCAATATATATAGAGTGCTCATACAACTCCACAAAAGGAAGACAGAGAACCCAATTAAAAAATGGGCAGAGGAGCTGAATAGACACCTCTCCACACAGGACATACAAATGGCCAAGAGACATATAAAGAAATGCTCAACATCACTAATCATCCGAGAGATGCAAATTAAAACAACAATGAGGTATCACCTCACACCTGTCAGAATGGCCGCCATCAACAAATCATCAAACAACAAGTGTTGGCGAGGGTGTGGAGAAAAGGGGACTCTAATACACTGCTGGTGGGAATGCAGACTGGTGCAGCCACTATGGAAAACAATATGGTGTTACTTCAAAAAATTAAAAATTGAACTTCCATTTGACCCAGTGATCCCACTGCTGGGAATATACCCTAAGAAGCCTGAAACACCAATCAGGAAGTATATATGTACCCCCATGTTCATAGCAGCACTATTTACAATAGCTAAGATCTGGAAACAGCCCAAGTGTCCACCAGTAGACGAATGGATAAAAAAGCTGTGGTACATATACACAATGGAGTACTATGCAGCGGTAAGAAAGAAAGATCTCTTATCCTTTGAGACGACATGGAGGGACCTGGAAAGTATTATCCTAAGTGAAAGAAGCCAAGCAGAAAAAGACAAATACCACATGATCTCACTTATATATGGAATATAATGAACATAACAGTCTGAGGAATACAATAGACCCAGACACATGGAAGTAGGGCACAGACTGACATCTCTCAGAAGAGGGGATGGGGGTGTGGGGGGGTGGGAAGAGATAAACCACAGAACTTATATGCATGTATGCATGACCAATAGACATGGACAACTAAGCCGGGGACAGGGTGGAGGGGGGGTAGGGTGGGGGGTGCCAATGGGGTAAAAAGGTAAAATATCTGTAACAAAAAGAATAAATAAAAATTAATAAAAAAAAAAAAAAAAAAAAGAAGCTGACAACTAGACAAAGATTGGGATAACCAAAGTAGGCCACTTTGGGGTTATTATTCTCTCCAGTATTTTGCTCTCTAATAATACCAAAATAATTTAATGCATACCATCCACTAGGAGTTTGAGGTTTAAAAAATTTCAATAACTAACGATTCTATTTCATATTTAGAATACAACATCACTTAAAATATACCTGCAAAAATTATGTTTATATACCCCACCTCGATGGAAACACAGTAATTCTAGAGGTCTGCCTCAGAACATCCCCTCATCTGTCAGGGAGAAATGATGGGGTAACATTTGTTCTCCAGCCACCGTGCATTTTTGGACTTATCACTGCTCTGAATCACACCATTCAGCATTAAAAGATAATCATTTTGTTTCCCTGTCTCAGCACAAATAATACAAAATCCATGTAGTGCTGCATGGAGGATTCTATTACAATGTATTGCTATCACCCGGGGAGAAATCCTATACCTCGTTCACAATTGTAAACTTAAAAGAGAAAACCAAACATTAAGAGTGTGAATTCTGGACTAGTAAGCAATAATCTCTAATTTTCACGACTGTGATTCAAAGTTTAACTTTATATTTTAATACTTAATGGAGCATTCTTATAAGAATTATCAGGGATATTTTATATTATATTATATTTTATATTATATTTTATATTATATTATATTTTATATTATAAAATATAACTAAATTATACCAATTTATTTCTGTCATATTTTAATTATTAGTTGACAGAAATGTATCATTACCTCTTTATCTGTTATGTTATAAGATACTAATAGAGGGTAAAATTACTATGGGATTCTATGGGCCCAGTCTTCACCAGGTCCTTCATTCTACAATTCTCAAATGAAGTTCAATGAGCCTAAAGGCACAGCTCCGTTTATCCCTGACTGCAACGCACAGCCTCTAAAGTAAATGGTGGCAGGAGTGGAGTATGGGGGAGAATAACACAGAGAAAGACCGGTAACAAGGAAAAACACATCAAGAATATAAATATAAGAAAATGTAGAAATAACTTCACATATTGAACTCATAATTCCCTAATAGAATGCTAATCATTAGACTGCTGTTGTCTTCTTATATTTTCCTTACAAGAGAAATTTCATAAATCAGCAGTAGGTGAATATTAATCAATAAGGAAATCAAAGGACAACTTAAAAATTAATCGTCTACAAAATGCCAAATCAAGCAGTAAAAGGTAATCTTTTTTTACTTTTATCGAACTGATGACTGAAAATTTTTTACTACATTTCAAGGCTGTTTTGGAATTTTTAGATTTTGTGCTACTGAAGATAGTTCTCATACATTACACTTCCGTATTTTAGAAACACTTTATAGCATTAAAAAGAAAAGGGAAAATAATGTCTGATGTATGTTACTCTCCAAACCTAAGATTTAATTTTGCTCTATTTTTAAAAAATATATATTTTAAATATTATAATCTATTCAGGACTACTTTTTCCAATTAACAAAGCATGCTGCTGGACTATAAAGCATTATTTAAAATGGAATATGGAACACTTCCTCGAAATGTACTGGGTCATGGAATTATTTCCATTACCTTGAAAACATGAAGATAGTCCATATTGTGGTCAATATATTTGGATAAAATATATTCTAACGTGTCTATTTCTCTAGCATGCATACAAATCTGCAATGTGCCATGTTTTTCTAGAATACATGATTAATGTGAGGACCAAAATATCCTTAGGGAACCAAGAAAGAATAATATTTAAGGGTAAAAAAGTCAACAGCTGTGTTTTTCAAAAAATAATAAGAGTTTTTTGTTTTTTATATCCTCACCCAAGGACATTTCTCCATGTTTTTGTTCAGACAGAGTGGGAAGGAGAGAGAGGAAGAGAGAGAGAGAGAAGAGAAGAGAAGAGAAGAGAAGAGAAGAGAAGAGAAGAGAAGAGAAGAGAAGAGAAGAGAAGAGAAGAGAAGAGAAGAGAAGAGAAGAGAAGAGAGAAACATGGACGTGAAAGGGACACATCAAGTGGCCACCTCCCGTAAGACCCAACCAGGGCTGGGGACAACTGCAACTGAAGTGCATGTTCTTAGTGGGAACTGAACCCAGGTCTCTCTGGACCGCAGGCCAACACTCTAACCACTGAGCACAACTGGCCAGGACAAAAAGAGTTTTCTTTACAGCATTTATATTCATATAAATATGACAGTGGACAAATGACAAATCTTGTGTGACATCTCTAATACCTCCCCTTGCATTATACATTATGTGTTTTATATAACACATATGTCATCACATTATCTGTTAGTGTTTCTTAAACTGGAATCCAATATACAGTGACTACTGCTATACTCACGGATATAAAAAACAACACCTGTTTTAAAAGTCAATACTCTTCTTCAAGTGATTATTCGTGTCTTACATCATTTAAATAGGATGTCTTCTTTAGGTTCTAGAATCAAATAAATTAAAGCGCTGATTTGAGATTAAAATAATGACACAACATGGCAAATTTTGTACTACTAATTGCCAAGGGCTAAAAGGAAAGGAACAGAGATGTAAATGCAGAAAGTAAATATTAAATGATGATATCCCATGATATAAAGCAGGGTTTACCAGTAGTCCAAATGGAGACAGGCTGGAACCGAGTCATTACATTACCAATGGCAGAGTAATCAGGACAATTTTCATCTGCACTGATTCAGTTTGAGAGAGAAAAAAAAATGTTCATTACACTAAACTATTCTTGTTGATTTGCAGTTAAATTATTGGTTGTTTAACTGTGTTGGGATCTATATTATAATTTGTTTCAGTCTGAGCTGTAGTACTGTGTGAGAGGAATAAGTACAAAGCATATGAAAACTGTAACTGCATGTTCCTGCATATTATAGAGTTAACTCTACAGCAGGGAGTCTATGACAATTTTTTTCTGTAAAGGTGATCTAAATATTTCTCAATTTTAAGAAATCCTGCTCCATACTCTCCAAAGCAGTCTTTATCATTTCATCTGACTTGCTCAGCAGCAGTTTAGGGCTCACCTCCCCTTTGAAGATTAAGCAAATGTGGCACAGTGAGATCACCTGTCCTGCCTGTTGCCACACTTCAGGCTCCGGCTAAGCACGGTGCTCTTTCCTATACCACCACATTAACCACGTTTGTGAGCTGGAATTACCATTTTAAACCTTGGAAGAGAAAAAGAAAGATCATGCGTATTTGCTATTTTTCTAAAAGAACCGGGAGGGATGAGAGAAGAAATACACATATAGGTATTCACATGGCAGAAAGCATCCCGTGAAACTGGAGACGGGAGCTGCTGGGCATGTCAGCTGAGCAGGCGATGAATCCCTGCCAGCTCCAAGTGCCAACTGCCCCATGCACCTGCGGCTAGCCACTGATGTCACAGGCAGGCTAAAAATGGAATGCTGTTCCTACAAGAGGAAATTGAAAATGAAATATCCCAAGACCAGCCACTCTCGGGGCCTGATTAGGAGACTTGGAACCAGAGCTAACAAGAGTCAGCAGGCCCTTGTCCTCACCATAACACACCGTACGTGTTTCCTGGTACACTCATTAGAAGATCTAAGTCACCTTGAGACACAGAGTTGTGTGTTTCATAATAAATTTTGTTATAAATCTACTGTAAGTTCTAGACTATTTATAAAGGGACAGATATATTTATTCTTGAAAACAAAAGGTGGCAGCAAAAAGCACTTTTAAAGGACTCAATTCAACATGTATTTATCCAGCGCCTGTTATATAGATGGCATTGGTCTTGACCAAAATGGAAATACAGACCCCTTGCCAACTACAAGTGTATACTCTTATAGGTGCTTATAACCTCATGTTCACAAATAATCACTATCAATTTGATAAGGGTGATAATTAATACAAAAATATAATGTGAATGGGAAAATGGTATTTACAGCATTCTGAATTTTGGGATGTTGTGCAAAGTAAAGATCTACTTAAGCTTATGGATTCACATGAGCATTTAAAAAAACTTCAGTTGAATTAGTCTTCACTCCCCCTTGTCCTAACCAATGGCAGTTTGTATGTTAGAGAGTCTGAAACTGGAAAGGAGCAGAAAAAATAAAGGCACATGTAAGTGACATAGAAAGTGTCAAAATGGGGGAGTGAAGTGTGGAAAAGTGAGGACAGAGAGGACAGTAACTGAGAAAGGGACACAGGTGAATGAAGTGATGAATGAGAAGATACAAACACGGAAATTCTGGAGTCACCCCAGAATGAGGTCCAGGGAATACTCACAGGGTAAGAAAAAAAGTGGGAAAGCAGAGCATGGAGAAATGCACTAGTGAGAAGATAGAGTGAAGAGAAGACAGTGAAGGTGAGACAGCAATACAGGTAAAAGTGAAGAGAATGTAAGAAGAGCGAGGACCACAGTGCTGGGCTGCAGAGACCGTGAGCAGAGACGAGACAGCAACACCCTGCAATTAATGTCAGGGTCTCTTCTTGCACAGGCTCCCTTCAAAGTCCTAGGGTTCGTATGGTTACGTGTTTTTGTAGAAATAAGATTTTTTACCTGCAAATGGTTGACATCACTGTCACTTTCTACTCAGACTTCCCCTCCATCACTGTGTCTGCTGCCATAATTACAAGTGAGCATTTTCAGATTGGCCTAAGGAGATTTTTAGTTAGGGACAGAATAAGTCCGAGTTTTAGGGATATGTCCATGTGACTTTCCAGTCCCTTTTGAAAACAGTTAATTAATGGATAAGGCCTCAGGGTAGAAATGACTTCCTGGAAAATCTTCCTTCCTTCCGTCCAGACTCACCTGGAGTCATGATACAAGGACTGTATCACAACCGGATCATGTTCTGCAAAGCCCAGGGTGGAAAATACATGTGTAGTGGAGGAAAAACAAGGTTTGAAATATGAGACACAAATTTATCTGCAGGAAAGTCCTCCCAATCGTCAAACACAGAACATTTAAAACAGATTTTGTTTTCTATGCCTAAGTCAAACAGAAGTTCTCATCAATCAATTTAACAAAAACACACCATAATGTGTCTCCTGTTTTGAGAGAAATGATATACAACAGAACTTATCGGCATGTCTGTTTGTAGGACCCAAATCCAGAGGAGTACTACAGACCACAGGCCTGAATGGGGTGGTACATGTTTTATGTGCCCAGCTACCAACACTAAAAACATTAACAGTAACTGCTTGAGAAGATATGGATCATCTTTATATCCTGTTTTCCAAAATTATATTACAATTTTTTTGTCATAGAAACAAAGGTAATCAAATTGTATGCAGTGAAAAAATAATTATACAAACATGTACCAGGCAGTGAATACAAACATATTTTAAAACTGTATGACTTTGTAGTATTCGTGAGCTTTTTATAATTCTAATCTGTTTTCTTATTTTTTATTCCAATCATTTTCTTGCACCTTGTTTTATGTTCACAATTTACATTCTTTGTCTTAAAGAAGTACAGCCACATTGTATAAGCCTCGGACTCCACAACACCTGGACCTACTTCTGAATGTAGATTCTACCTTCAGAAGAACAACATGAGTGCAAGGTGGGGTCAGAACTCAGAAGGCAATAGATTAGAGAGAATTAAAACTTTTCATCAAAATATCATTAAGAAGGACAGAAAAAGAAAACTACAAACTGGGAAAAGATATTTGCAACACATGTAACTAACAAAGAACTTGTAATCTGAGTATAAAAATAGAAAGTACTTCAAAAAAACATGAATGAACCATAATCATCAAAAAAAAAACAAAAAAACAACCCCGCCAAACCTCACTGTAAGTGAGGGAAAGCATGCCTCAAAGCATGAGTTTTTTTTTTTGTTTTTTTTTGTATATTCACCAGATTGGCAGAAGACAAAGTATGACACTACAAAGTACTATTGAGGTGATGGAGCAATAGGTGCTTTCGTCAGCTGTGAGAGCAAGTACAAATTGGCACAACCACTTTGGAAAACAATTTAGCAATACCAAGCCATGCTAAAAATGCACCATCTTGTGAAGCATCAATTTACTTTTCCCTTGATACAAACCCTTGAGAAATTCCTGTACATGTGCCTTATCTGTAATAGAAACTGCAAACAACAATAGGAACAATTCAAATGTCTGTCAATAGTAAAACGTCTAAGTAAATTGGGGAGTATTCATACAGTGAACTACAAAACAGCAACAAGGATGAGCAAACTGCTATCACACACTTCAATATGGATGAATCTCAGAAACTTCTCTTTGAATTTAAAAAGCATGACATAAAAGAATATACAATCTATCTTTTCATTTATATAAAGGTGAAATCAGGCAAAAATAAATAATACTGTTAGGGGATATATATATATCTGTGGTGAGATTAGATTAATAAATGATTCAATAAATTCCAGGATATTGATTTTCTCTCGAGCACAGACCACAGAATGTGTTTTGGATGGGCACCACAATGAATTGAACGGAACAGAGGTGCTTTAGTGGTTCTAGTCCTTACGCATAGTGGTGAGTACTTAAGCATTCATTTTGTTATTGTTTTTTAAACTCTAAGCATGTTATATTCATTCCTTTGCATGCATAATGTTTCAGAAAATAAAATTTGTAAAAGAGATTAGAGAAAGTCCATAAAAGTGTAGTAACTTGAAAAGTTATTAGTCAAGGAGTTGAAGGTACAAATAAGCCACAAACATGACTATACTCAGGGTTATAAATACAATTAAGAGCTAGTGATAATCTTGTTTATTATTTTTTAACAGAAATGTGGTTTCCTGAGGTAATACTTGGATACTTAACATCTGCTTTTGCACAGTACTAGCACCTGAATTTACAAATGATATTATATATTCCTAGATCATCAAAAATTTTTGTACTATATCCTGGACTATCTCAATGCTCTCTCTTTCTGGCAGTAAGCTCCAAAACCCTCAGACTCCCAACAGTCAGCCACAGAGCTATGAAATTCAGTCAAGTAATAGGTGTAAATTTTCAAGTATAATTCTTCCGCCTAAAACGATAAAAACATAATTAGAACTATAATGGCGTAAAACTGCCTACTGGAGCATTACTAGCATTGAATCAAACACTGAGTACCTCAGGTACATTTGTTTTAGGATACATTTAAAAGTAGGTTGCAGAAATTTTTATACCTACCTAAAGTCATGTGAGTAGCTAACGCTTTTCTGCAACTTAGAAGCAGCAAATGCAACTGAGTCAGCATTGGAGATCTGGAGTCAGAATGGTGTGCAATCTTGGTTGTTTTACTTGCAAGTTTGTGAACAATGGCACTAATAAGGCAACTGGAAATTTAAACACTGACTAGGTATATGATATTAAGAAATTATTGTTAATTCCTTTGTGTATGATGGTTCTGTTAAAAAGAAAGAGCCCTTGTCTGCCTGGTGTGTCTCAGTGAATTGAGCTTCCCCCCATGGACTGAGAGGTTCAATTCTCAATCAGGGCACGTGCCCAGGTTGAGAGCTTGATCCCCAGTAGGGGGCGTGCAGAGGCAGTCAATTGGTGTATCTCTCTCACATGGATGTTCCTATTTCTCTCTCCTTTCCTCTCTCTCTAAAAATCAGTTAAAAAACATTAAAAAATTTAAAAAAGATATATTCTTTTGGATTGGTGTTTCAGGCTTCTTAGGGTATATTCCCAGAAGTGGGATCACTGGGTCAAATGAAAGTACAATTTTTAATTTTTTGAGGTAACACCATATATGTACCCCCATGTTTGTAGCAGCACTATTTACAATAGCTAAGATCTGGAAACAGCCCAAATGTCCATCAGTAGATGAATGGATAAAAAAGCTGTGGTACATATACACAATGGAGTACTATGCAGCTGGAAGAAAGAAAGATCTCTTATCCTTTGAGACGACATAAAGGGACCTGGAAAGTGTCATCCTAAGCGAAACAAGCCAAACAGAGAAAGACAAGTATCATATGATCTCACTTATTTGTGGAATATAATGAACATATCAGTTTGAGGAATGGGGTAGTCTCAGAGACGTGGAAGTGGGGTACAGACTGACTATCCCCAGAAGAGGAGGTGGGGGAAGAGATAAACCACAGAACTTATATGCATGTATGCATGAACAATGGACATGAACAACAAAGCTGGGGAGAGGGCAGGGAGGGAGGGGGAGGGGGGAATTAGTGGGGGAAAAAGGAGAAACATCTGTAACAAAAATAAATTAATTAATTTAAAAAAATTTTTAAAAAGAAAAAGCCCTTACTTTATAGAGATACACAGTGAAATATTCACAGATAAAATTATGTCAGGAATTTATTTCAAAATAATAAATGGAGAGGAAGTGAGTGGAAAGAGAGATGGAACAAAACTGGTCATGAGTCACTGTTGTATCTGTATGATGGGCACATAGGGATTACATAATCTGTCCTTTTTTTTTTAATCCTTAGCCAAGGATATTCTTCCATTTATCTTCAGATAGAATGGCAGGGAGGGAGGGAGAGCGAGAGAGAGAGAGCGAGCGAGCGAGAGAGAGAGAGAGAGAGAGAGAGAAACATCGATGTGAGAAAGACACATCAATTGGCTGTCTCCCACATGATCCCAACCAGGGCCGGGGACAAACTGCAACCAAGGTACCTGCCCTTGACTGGGAATCGAACCCATGACTCTTTGGTCCATGGGCCAGCGCTCTAACGACTGAGTCAAACTGGCCAGGGAAATTTTTTTATATGTTTAAAATTTTACATAATAAAAAGACACACACACACACACACACAGCCCGTGTATAATTGTTCTCTAGGCTAACATTTTAAATTTACCATTTATTTCAGGCTTGCCATTTCCTCCTCACCCCATCATGAACTCCTCTCTTTCTCCAATCCCTCTTCCACATTCCAAGCAAATGATTTGTTTTCTAAAATGCAAAACATTGTTGTTTCAGTGACTTCTCACTGCTTGCAGGATAAAGCAAATTCCATGCCCCAGATGACAGGGCTCTTCGTGACTACTTCCTCTCATCTCTCCCAGTATCTCCTGCTTCTAGTGGACCACTGCAGCCCGATGGAGGAGCTATGCTTTCCGCGGCGGTTCTCTCGGGCCCAAGCACTCTCTCCTCAGTCCCTTCCACACCTGACCGACTGCTACTTACTCTGCAATCGCACCTGAGACCCTACGGTTCTTTACAAAATCCTCCCTAACAAACATCGACCGACCCTTCCTCCCAGCACCTGCACCCACCCCTATGTAGCACCCGCTACACTGCAGGACAAGTGATTTTACTCATATGCCTACCTGTCTGGCCTTTACTTCCTTGACTTAAAAACATGGCATGATTGCCTTGTATCTCCATGGCGGGGATAGTGCATGGGACAGCTAGACGTCACTCAGTGAATCTTTGTTTAATTAGCGAATATCTTATTCTCTCATATTTCCTCAGCCTTTTCATCAAAGAAAGGAAGAACTAATCACATGCCGATCAATAGACGGGCTAATGACAATAATTTTAATAATAATCTTATTGAAAGAGGAAAGAAAGCTAATATTTGTTAGTACTTACTACCTGCCAGTTATTGCTTTAAACACTTTATATTAATTCATTTAACCAGAAAACCCAAGACACTTGTTAAAAATATAGATTCCTAGGCCCCATCCCAGGACTACTAAACCAGCATTTCTTGGGGCAAGGCCCAGGAATCTGTTTTTAATTGGTGCCTCATGTATTTCTGATGTTAAGTCAGCTTTAGGAATAACGGGCCCAGCAGTACAGAGAAGAGGAAAGTGCATATGGTATCATGTACAGTTTTCATTTGGAAGTTCATTATTGCCTAATATTTATTATTACATGATATATACATTTGAGAATAATCCTAGTGTGGGCAGGGCCAATGATCTTGGTTTCCCAGCTTATAAAATGGACACATATTCTGTTCAAGTACAGAATTTATTTTTCTTATTTCTTTCTTTCTTTTTTTTTGGTACGTGCCCCTAGCATGAACTGAACCCAGGACTCTCTGGTCCTCAGGCCAACACTTCCAACCGCTGAGCCAAACCAGCCAGGGCTGTTAAAGTGCAGAATTTAAAAGGTTTCACAGCAATATCTTTTTCTGATATCTAAGTATGACATCATCAAAAAATAAACTGTTTCAGTAAAAGAGCCTGCTCAGCATTATTAACAAATATGGATACATTTATTAAACCTTCAAGTACTTTAAAGTTAGAATTTGACAACAAAGTATATTATCACAAAGAACAATAGCCTGCTGAATAATTCATTCTTTACAAAAATTTGGAATAGAAACCACCAATGTAATTTTGTAATTCAAAAGTTAATCTCATACTTTTCAAAACCAAATCCAAATTTTGTACAACAATAAAGCCAATTCAACAAGAAAAGCCTCCCCTCCACCCACTTTCTAAACTTCATCACACAAACAAGAATGAACTAACATAATCCATTATTTCACTCTAGCAATCAGCACAGTAGCCTACATGACTTGGCATCTACACCCCATCAGAAAAGCCCAGCATCACGAAGCATCCTGTCACGCACAGTCTCACAATGAATGTTCTACAGCCTCTCAGCTTCCTGCTTTCTCCTGCTTGACTATGTATTATTTATGAAGCTTTCACCTGAGAACAGGGAACATGTTTTAATATATGTAGCTGAATGTGAGACCAGTTTTAAAGGTACCAGCTATTTTTATTTAGAAAACATTATCCTGATTACAAAAGTACACTTTTGTGATAACAATGAATAAATGCCCTACTGGAACAATAATGAAAGGAAGTGGCCCTCAGCATCTGTTGAATGCTCTGCAGCCTTACTCTTCAAAGTGGGATGCCCCTCACAGCAGCGCTGGCATCACCTTGGAGCTTGGCAGAAATGCAGAACTTGGGCCCCCATCCCAGACCTACTGAATTGGAATCTGCAACGTTAACAAGATCCCACAGGACCTTCCTCCGAGAAGCAATGCTTTACAATTTTCATAAATCATTTGGTCCCCTGGTCAATTCCAATTCTGGACTAATGACCTAGATGACCTTGGGGAATCCACCGGTATGACGAAGGGTACAGGGCAGCACAGTCTGATGAAGTTTCTGTGAGGATGGACAAGTTCTATAGGTGGGCTGTCCAACACAGTAGCCACTGGTCACATGAGTACTTGAAATGTTGCTATTGAGACTGAGGAACTAAATTTTTAATTTAACTTAATTTTAATCAACTTAATTTTTATTTAAATAGCACTGTGTGGCTATCTGATAGCGTAGGTCTAGAGACCACTGATAATGTAAAATCCCTTCCTGCTCTAAAATCTTACAATTCTAGATCCAGAAAAAAAGTGATTTGCAAAGTGATATTCAGAACTATATTTAAAACAAGCATCTGTTGAAGACCTACTATGTATCAAACACCCAGGATTCATTAATGAAAAATACAGACCAAAATTCTTGTTCTCATGGTTTACAAACTCACAGGGAAAGACAATAAAAATAAATACTGCAAATAAACAAAAGGTTACATTACTGCAAGAT
This sequence comes from Molossus molossus, assembly GCF_014108415.1. Taxonomy (NCBI): domain Eukaryota; kingdom Metazoa; phylum Chordata; class Mammalia; order Chiroptera; family Molossidae; genus Molossus; species Molossus molossus. The sequence goes on along the minus strand of NW_023425402.1, from coordinate 79,268,684 downwards.
AATAGGCTGTGGGAAAATAGAGCAGATTGAGAAAGAATAAAGAATGCTGGTACTGGGATTAGGGTCTCTTACATTTACACAACGGGCACAAAGAAGAGGCCACCAGGAAAAGCTGACATTCGAGCAAGGGCTGGAAGCAGGTAGGAGTTGGCCATGTACATATATATTAGGAGGTAGAGTGCGCCAGAGAGAATAAATAATTTCTGTAAAAGTCAAAATGTGAGTAAGATCATGATTGGAATGAGGAACAGCAAAGTGTCACAGGAAGCGTATGTGAGTCAGCTATGGCAGCAGAAACGGAGATAGAATCAGAGAGGTCAAAAAAGACCAAAAGTTCTGCCCTGGTCGGTTTGGCTCAGCGGTTAGAGCGTCGGCCTGCGGTCCAGAGAGACCCAGGTTCGGTTCCTGCTAAGGGCATGTACCTCGGTTGCGGTTTGTCCTTGGCCCTGGTTGGGTTGTGTGGGTGGCAACCACTCGATGTGTCTCTCTCATGTCGATGTTTCTCTCTCTCTCTCCCTCCCTCCCACTCTATCTGAACAAAAATTGGAAAAGTGTCCTCAGGTGAGGATTAAAAAAAAAAGGTCAAAAGTTCATGGATCATGTAGGGCCTCAGGCCACTGTGAATCTTTGGCTTTTATTCTAAGGATTCATTATAAAGAAGAAACATGTCAGATCTTACATTTTTAAATGATTTCTCTGGGTTCACTTGAGATCATTCTGCAAAACTACCAGGGCAGAAGCAGAGGGGGTAGTTAAGGATCTTATTGCTGAACCATTAGTCAGAACCATAGTGGCATGGTTCACAGTGGTAGCAGTGGAAATAGTGAGAAGCAGCTGGATTCTAGATATAATTTAAAGGAAGAGCTAACAATAATGCATGACATATAGGAAGGTAGTGTGAGAAGAGTCAAAGTTGACTCCAAGGTCTTCATCTAAGTAACGGGAAAAATGGAATGACCATCAACTAGGAGTGTAGAGCAGGTATAAAGAGAACTGTAAGACATGAAATTTTTACACGTTAAACTTGAGATACTATTACATAACCAGGTGGAGTTGTATCACACAGAAGGTTGAACCAGCCTGGAGTTCAATGGTACAGCCTACGCTGGAGATACAAATTAGAGAATCAATGACATATAGAGAGTATTTGCAGAAACTGTCTAAGATGACCAGAGTAGTGAGCATAAGCAAAGAAGAAAAGAGGACCAAGATGTTGGGAGTTCAAACAAAAGTTAAGAAGTAACTCATAAGGAGAGAAATTAACAAGGAATCATAAAAGAAACATCCAGTGTGGAAGGATGAAAGTCATGAGTCTATGGTGATTTTAAGCAAAGTGAAGAAAATGTTTCAAAATGGAGGGAGTGATTGATTGTGCCAAACACTGTTGAGAAATCAAGTCATGTAATAGCAACAACAACAAAAAGACCACCGGAAGATTAAACGAGGTGAAGGGCAATGGTGACTTTGACAAGAGCAGGTGAGTGGAGAGGTGGAGGCAACGCCTGATTCAAGTGTGTTCAAAAGACAATGGAAGAAGGAAAACGCCGAGGGAGTATAGTCAACTTTTGCAAAAATTGGAATGTAAGGTGAGTGGAGAAAGGCAATACTAGCTGCAAGGGGAAATGCGGCCACACATGGTTATTATTTGTCTTTATTTTGTGGCTCTTTTTTTACTTTTGTAAAGAAATGAGCAATCGCAGTCCATGTACAAATGAGAACGATCCGATAAAAGGAAAAAAACAGCAATATAGGTCAGAGTTCAGCAAACTATTTGACCAGTTAACAGTTTTGTACAGCTAAGAGTGATTTCTACACTTAGAAATGGTTGAAAAGAAAAATCAAAAGAATAATATTCATGACATTTGAAAATTATAACGAATTCAAATGTCAGTGTCCACAAATACAGCGTTACTGTCACCAGACAGGCTCATCACTGGTGCACTGTCTGTGGTTGCTTTTGCTCAACAATGGCAGAGTTTCTGCAATAAGAGATCATAGGTGACATTTGATTAATTCCCACTGCACAGTGCTCTATGAATCACAATGATAGATTTATAACTAGACAGCATTTCGTGCCATGCATATTGTAATGCAGTGACACTTTATTTTTTTTTGTTACCAATGCATATTCAAAAGGAGATAAAATGGACTTCAAATATATGCTTTGAAGGCATAGTGGAGTATGGATTATTTGATTATTAAACTAGATGGCAAAGGGTTTTTTGTTGTTATTGTTGTTATGTAGTAACACCATAGCTACACTAAAAAATATATAATATATGTCAACACACCAGCCTAAGCACTCATCAAAACATGCCCAACTCATAGGAAAATAATGGTCAGAAAAATTAGAAAATTTGAAGCAGAATACCTACCACAGCAGAATTTCTTCACAAAATGTAACATGAGGCTGCAGCCAAAGTTAAGTTTTCAAATGTCATATTTTTTAGACAAAAAACAAAAAGCTGTTTACCAAGTGTAAGTTAATTAAATTATGTTATACTGCATCTGTCAAAGACATATTTCTAAAGAAAATAAATTTGTTTATGACAATTAACCTTTTGATGAGAACACTAACTCACAAAGAGTGGAGGGAATTGGAAGCAGCATCAGAAGTCAACTTAAAAACAATGCAGCCCTGGCTGGTTTGGCTCAGTGGTTAGAGTGTCAGCCTGGGGTCCAGAGAGACCGGGGTTCGGTTCTCGCTACGGGCATGTACCTTGGTTGCAGTTTGTCCCCAGCCCTGGTTGGGTTGTGCAGGAGGCATCCACTCGATGTGTCCCTTTCACGTCAATGTTTCTCTCTCTCTCTCTCCCTCTCTTCCTCTCTCTCCCTCCCACTCTATCTGAACAAAAAATGGAAAAAAATTTCCTCTGGTGAGGATAAAAAAAAGGAAATGATTTCAAATTATTTCCTTTGGCTTTATATGTGTTAACAGGTGTACAGATCACTGCTTAGTTGTCGGTTTTTTGGTGTTTTCTTTTTGAGGAGTCAATTCTGACTCTGAAATGATAGAAAAAATAGCCTTTAGGAATAGTCTGCATAGAATAACTACAGGAAGGGTATTTTTTAAGAAGTTAAGAAAATACAAATTTAGTACAACCTGAAGTGGGATCTGCTTAGATGTGTTTTAACAAACTGTGGTAAAAATATCTGTAGAATAGAAAAAGGCTTTGACAAATTTATCAAAGTTAGTGAAAATTTAAAGTATGTAAAGGCTATGATTAATCACTGCATTATTCATCAGCAGGTCCTTTGGGAAAAATAGTCAAATCTATCATGTTATTGAACCGGTATTGTCAACAGTGAAAGTACTTGCTGTAATTAGCTCTGTAAATTCTGTCAGAAATAGAAGCTGAATATCCTGACTTGCCTGACCACACAGCAGTTTGATGGGCTAGCAGTGGTAAAATTTAACTGCAATTTATTGAGTTGAAGATGGGGTTGAAATTTTTTTGAATGATAAGAACCACCTTCAATCATCTTTGGAAACTACCGTTTGCTAAAACCTTTATATGGTTTATTAATGAATTCAACCTAAAATTACAGGAACTATAGAACGTACATGCAAAAGTTATAGTGTAAAAAAATCATTTTGACTACTAACATTTGAATCACAAGTAGTGTCAAGCTGCTTTATAAACGTCCTGTACTGTGAAAAATTAAGATGAGAATCCAGATCTCCAATCCCATGCAAATTTGTTGCAGGGATATTTTCTGAGCTCAAACTACACTTTCAGCAGACTTTTGTAGGCCCGGAAGCAGGTTCAATGGAAATGTCATATTTTAAAAGTCATTTAAGTCACAAAAGACCATATGATATGACTCTATTTATGTAAAATGTCCAGAAAAAGCAAATCTGTACAGACAGAAAGTAGATTAGTGGTTTCTGAGGCCTGGTGGGTGGGTGAGGAGGAGGAGGCAGGGAGTGGCTGCTAATGGCTAATGGGTATGGGTTTCTTTAAGGAGGGAACTAAAATATTCTAAAATGAGATAATGATAACGGTTTCACAACATGTGACTATAGTAAATAGCATTTAATTATACAATTTAAATAAGCGAACTATATATATGAAATACATTTCAATAAAGATGCTTTTAAAAATCCATTTAATTGTGCAATTGAGATACTTCCACCTAACCTTCAATTGGAAGTAATTAATTTATAAGGTAATGGCATTCTGAAAAGCAAATACCAAGGGGAAAATCTAATGAATCCTATAAAGGAATTCCAAAAGATAAATATAAGTGCACACTCATGGACTGATATCAGTGTTTGGAAATATCTACCTGTGTGAAAATACATTTTAAATATGAAATTACATAAAATCTCAATACAGATCAACATTGACTGATGAATATTTTAATTAACATTGACAATAGAGAACACTAACATTGAACCCAATTAAACAAAATGTTTTTTATATATATATATATATACTTCTTCTTAGTAGATCTGTATTACAAATAAAAAATACCATACCATTATTTTATTTTCAAGTTTGTCAATAAATATATAGAAATTTGTGTTTTTTTGTTTTTCTTATAAGTTCCTACATAATATTCTCAATTTTGCCTCTTGGCCAGCAAAACCTAAAATATTTATTATCTAGCCCTTTACTGAAAATGTTTGCCAACCCATGACAGAGTCAAAAGACGATATAGGTGTTGAAAAACTAAGCAAGAAAAGAAAGCTCTTGTACCAATGAGGAGATTGGTTTAATTCAGACTTTTTAAAAAATCTATTTGAAATGATGAGGCACCATGACTGACATGGAGACAGGACACATAATAATCAAAACAGATACAGCAAAGGCAGAGACAACTGGGGAAAGAGATTAATGATGGAAGCCATGCATATGATATCTTTGTAAAAATCCAGAGAATACCTGAGATCACTATTTGAAACTCATCATAAAGGAAGTCTGTTGCCCATGGCTGTCCTCTCTCTCTAACCACAAAACTGCGTCTTTGTCAATGTGGGGGCGGAGGGAGGTTAACATGAAAACAACAAACATTGAGGTCACAAAAGAAGGTAAGGCATTTATGGAAATAGTGAGCTTTGGCTTTGTAAACAGAAATACTAGTTTAAGATCAAGAATAATACTGTCTTGGCAGTGAAGACAGATGCATACTTGCACATGAAAGGAAAATTGGAACGTATGCTCCTTTATTGGAGATGTTCATTTCTACCTTTGTAATCTATCTAGATTTCATTTTTAAAAGGCATGAAGGAACTGAAGGCAGAGAGGAATGATCGGTACAATTTTCATTTAATAACCTGATGACTAATTATGGACTATCATATATAATTTTCATCAGAGAGCTTTGGCTAGTACACAGACTTACACTGGTAGGGCAACAGACCTAAGACAGTGAGTTTAAGTCTGAACATCTTTTTTTTTTTTAATCTCCACCCAAGGATATTTTTCCATTTATCTTTAGATAGAGTGGGGGGAGGGAGGAAGGGAAGGAGGGAAACATTGATGTGAGAGAGACACATAGACCAGCTGCCTCCGCACAACCTGGACCAGGGACTGGGACTGAGCCTCAACGGAAGCAGGTGTCCTTGACCGGAATCTTTGGTCTGCGGGCCAATGCTCTAATCGCTGAGCCAAACGGGCCAGGGCCGAACATCTTGATTGTGGAATGCCACCTTGTACTTTGCAGACATGTGCAATCTAGTCAAAACTGCTAAACATTCTTACAAAATAAACCTAGATAATCTGTCACCGGGGATGACATAAGAGGACAAAGATTACACAATATTCGAGTCAGAAGAAATCTTGGAGAGTGTAGTGTTCATATTCCTGATTCTACAAGGGTACCATGGAGTACTAAAGTGGACTTAAAAAAATTAAATTACTTATTTTCCAAAAATCAAACAAATATTAAAGAAGTAGATTAATGTAACAGACACATGTTCATAATATCCATTATTAACAAATATGAATATTTTGTTATTATGTTTTCTATTTTTTAAATAAAAAGAACATTACAGATAATCCAATTCCTTACAATCCTTCTTTTCCCTTCAAAAGAGAATTACACACTCTTATAAATCTGGTTTATGTGTTGTTTTTTATTCATAGGACACTAAAAACATTATCTCCTCAATATGTCATGACTTTAAGTGTTCTTTAAAAATTTCACTGCTTTGAAGCTGCTTAAATTCTGAAACTTGGCTGTTTTTTACTTAATACTGTATTTTCAGTATATATATGTATGTTAATACCTATAGATTTAGTTAAGTTTAAGTACATTTGACTGTTGTATTTTATGAATATACTAGAACTCACCCATCCATTTCCTAATAAGGTAAATTTGTTTACAGTTTTCCAACTATTATAAAAAATGTTGCAACACATAGTCTTGTACATGTCTCCCACACACGTGCGGTTTTCCTAGGAACAAGCAGTGTCCGAACATCCCTTTGGTCCCTTGCCCTAAACAGCACTTGGTTTGCATAAGGCTTCTTGACCTTGCCATTTTTTCAGTGGAAAATACTATCTCATTTTGTTGTAAATTTGTGTTTTCTTTTTTCATATAAATCATAATGCATCCTAATAATGCATATAAAACTTTTTGTGTATATTTTTTGGCCACATTAAATTGCATTTTCCTAATGAATTATTTCTTTTATTGATTTGTAGTATTTATAAACTGTGGATAATAATCCTTTATGACATATATACATATATATGTATATATATATGTATATATGTCATAAAGGATATATATATGTATATATATCATAAAGCCACTTTCCCATGGTGTGAATTGTCCTTTTCCCTAGTTTATAGCTTCACTTTCCTCCCTCAGAGGTTTTTGAGTTAGACGCCAACAGGCATTTTCTTATAGAGTTGTGTTTCTCAGTGGCCACGTAAGAAATCTTTTCCTTTACCAAGGTTATATAGACATCTGAAAATCAGTTCTAATAGATTTCAAATTTGATTTATACAGAGAGGCCTTTAATATATCTGGATCTTATTTCTCCACAAAGAATATTACTTACTTTTTATATGAAAAGCCACTCATCCTTGCACACTTATTTACTGAAATGTCCACTCTGTCCTCATTGCCTTATGGGGCAATCTGCATTACGTCCCAAGTCCTCATATACAGCTGGGCCTGCCTCTTAGCTCTTTTCTCTGTTCCCCTGACTTATTTGTCTATATCTATAAAAATGCTATACTAGTTAAATTAACATCTTTAAAACATGTCTTGCTATTTAGTAGGGCAAATTTGTCTCCCTATTTCTCCAAATTTTCTGTTAACCTTGGACCTTTATTTTTCAACACATGCAACATAAATCTGTTGGTATACATTACATTTAAAGATTAAATTTAAATTGATATCTTTATGACACAGCATCTTCCCATTTGGTGGGACATATCTCTGCATTAATTCAGGTATTCTTGTATTCACCTCGATGATTAATCATTCTTTCTGTAAAGATTGTTTGTTTTTAGATTTATTCATAAGGACCTATTTGAATTTTATTTCTTTTTCTCACTGGTTCTGGCTGGTGAATAGCACACCGAGACTTCTGTGGGCTGCTCCTGTATCAAGCAAATCTAAATCTCTTGTTGGTTCTAACAGTGTATCTCTGGATTCCCTTGGATATTCTATGTAGGTAATCTTATCCTCCAAAAATAACGATGATTTATCCTCTTCCCTTTCAAACTATATGTCTGTCTGTCTTTCTCATATTACACTGTCTGGGACTACACAATAAAGCTAAACAGTAATAGTGACAGCAAGAATAATTGTCTTTATCTAACTTAGCAAAAATGCCTCTAAGGTTTCACCACTAAGTTCGATATTTACGGTAAGTTTTTGATACATCCTTAAAAGGCTAAGAAAGTTCTTATTTTTAATTTATTGAATGCTTTTTTTTTTCATCTGTGGAAATTATTATATGGCTTTTCTCCTTCAATTTATTAATGCGATAAATAGTATAAAATAGATTTGTCATGGTAGACAAAGTATTTTTGCATTCAGGAGAAAAATTCTCCTTAATTGTGCTGTAATAGTGAATAGTGTTTTTTACAAAATGCATTTACTGGATTTTATAGTCTAGAATTTTATTTAGGATTATTAAAATTAATATTGACTTTCATTATATCGTTTTTCTTGTTATTTTTATATTCTCCAAATCTGTATTTATCAAGGTCAAACTAGCTTCATAATATAAACACTTTACAACGTCCAAAGGTTTCTTACTAAATGTCTTTTCCACATGATCATTATGCGGCAAGAAATAAAACTTGTGTTTTAATGTCAAGTGTCCTTTTACTGGTCCAGCAAGTAAGCACTACATTTGACATAGGCCCACAAAGCACTGTAGGAAATTAATTAATGAATTAATTTTACCAGGGGTTAAAGGTCACTATTATGCACCTCCCCCATCTTACAAAAGTGAGGGCTACCATAGACCCATATTTTAATACTGTCCACTAAGTGTATGACTGCAAAAAGTATCTTGGATACATAGATATCTACCTTGAAACAGGTGACCTCTAAGGTCCTCTCCTGCGGTGAAAGGCTAGGACATAAATCCACTAAACCACCACTCAGGCTCTAAATTTACACTTGTCCCGGCCTTATTTCTTTCTTTCTTTTTTTTTTCTTCAGATAGAGCAAGAGGGAGGGAGGGAGGGAGGAAGAGAGAGAGAGAAACATTGATGTGAGAGAGACACATTGAGTGGTTGCCACCCACACAACCCCAACTGGGGCTGGGGACAAACTGCAACTGAGGTACATGCCCCAGTGGGAACTGAACCCAGGACTCTCTGGTCCACAGGCCGACACTCTAACTGCTGAGCCAAACCAGCCAGAGCCCGGCCATATTTCATTCACTACCCCAAACTCCTTATTTTTGTATCTTCCTCTGTGCACTAAATAGATTGAATATTCAGAACTCTACCCCATACCTTGTTTATCATGAAAACTAAATAATCACCAGAATTTGGTTCTCTAACTCCCAAGACATGAAAACCTTTTAAAGTTAGTGGCTCTAAACTATTTTTGGGTAATTGTCTGAAAATTCAATAATTGTTATTGACCAACTCATAAGAAAAAACATCTTGCATAAGATTTCAGGGCATCTATAACCCTTTTGAAGACACTCCATGAACTGAAAAAACTACAAGTTAAGAATTGCTTGGTGGGGTGGGGTGGCTGAAATAATAATGAACAGGAAACACATAGAAAGTTTTTCTTTTCCGTTAAAACCAAGTACTCTGTAAAGTGTTCCTTCTACTATGAAAATTACATCTGTTTTTCCATTTTTTTCATGTGATAGCAAATCTGCTAACCAAGGAAAGATGAATGACTTCCCTTCAGAATTCTTCAATCTTACACACACACAAAAAGAATAAATTGAGTAATGCAAATCCATTTCCATTCCTCTCACCATAAACTGAGTAAATTACTTTTACACACTATAAAGTAATCAACTTTTGACATTTGTTTTTCTTTATAAACTTATCAATGATGTACCCCAGGTGACTTGGGAACAAGTATCTGTATGTCACATAAAACATATCTTGTCTTTAGAGGTCAGGTAAATTTAATTTCTTTTCAGGTAGAATCTACCATAGCATCAAAAGTAAGTATATTATTCACAATAAATAATCTACAAAATGGCAATAGTAATAAATTATTATATAAAATGTGTTTTGTTGTTGTTTTCTTTTTTTACAAAATGCAATGCACAAATACTTTTTTGGTGGTTGAGGATGAAGTTTAGCGTACAGAAATTTTATGAGACACCAACCACATTTTTTGCTACAGAAAATATCAAAGTAGCTAAAAAGTAAGAAACATTGAAAAAATATTTTGCATTACCTTTTGAACTTAGCTTTTATTTTTCAATAAAATACTACTTCTGAAGAAAATGTTAATGTGGTGAGATCCGAAAACTAAATCCCATTCATACGCACAGAGGAAAAACACTGAATTCACTTTGAAATGAGTTGTTCTTGACAGGAAGATTAACATAGGGGAAAACAGAGTTAAATTCCTTGCAAAGAATGGAAATGAGATGTTACAAACTTAATGAATGTTCTAAACATAAAATATAAAGTCCAGTTTTTAAATTACTTTAATGTTTCTCAAATTGTTTTATAAACACTAAAGTACTCCTAGATACTACCCAGTCCCTGTGACTGCTCACACTCTCTAATTTGAAACTATTTTAAATTTAGTAAACACTACTATCCAGAGACAACCCACACACAGAACAAACCTGTTTTAAAAATACATACTTGAGGTTTTCTTATAATTTTTTAAAATCAACACTTTATATCTCCAACAGAAATATTACTAGTTTTATGATTAATAGAATGTAATTAGAGGAAACACTTCAGAACTCTGAAATAAACAAATGAAAGTATACAGGTACAGGGAACTCTGGTTACTCAGCTTAAAATTCACAAAGTATATCTTGGTTGATATAGTTACTTTATCAGTGTACTCTTGCTAAAAACAAAGAAAGTGACAGCCACAATAAAAATAAAACAGCTATTGTGTGGTTAAGCCATGACCCTGGGTCCTTTCCCATTAAAAGCAGAGGAAGTGGCCCCGACTGCAAAGAGAACACTGTTACAAAAACAAGAATTAGAAGTGGGAGATAAAGATGTGTGAATAGATAGGAATTACTGAGGAAACAAATAACAGCCATCAAAAACCATTTTTAAAAGTAAGGACAAGAACTAAGTAGAATTACCAAAAAATTCCAATAACATCCTGTCAGAACTGAAGGTTGACCAGGAAGACCTCTGTTATCCACAGCATGGAAAGGTGGGAGATGCCTACTGAGCAAAAAAATTAGGTTGCAGAGGATAGCTCAACTTCTTGGTAACATCTTCTGAGTCCAGTGTTGTTATTGTACTGATTCAAAAGAAGTTTTCCTATTTTTCAGTCTGTGACTTGTTACATGGTGTGTCGGGCACCAAACAATTGAAACCAGACAAACAAAACCATCCCAGACAGGCAAAAGATGAGCAGGAATCAAGATGAACAAAGGTGAATCAATCCTATGCTGCTTGGAAGATCAAGACTGCAGCTGGTACATGAAGTTCTACAACTTGGGGCCTCTGCACAGAAACGGCTGCAAGGGCTGGCATGGTATTCTGCTGTCGCTCCAGCAGTGCAGTCCCAACACATTTAAAAGCCCAAACCCCAGTCCTCCACTGCTGGCAGGTGAGTGCCACCCACAGCCATCTGTGTCCAGTCTACAGGTTTAGCCCGCTACCCCAAAGTAGGGCGTTCCGACGAAACCTTCCTAAGTCGAAATGGTACAAAGCAGCGCAGCAGTTGCCTTAGGAAAGGTCTTGCTAACAAATACACAATAGCAATCGAGATGAAACACGACAGTTCAGAACTATGGCAGCCTGCTGCCTCGATGCTGTGTGGCTCCCGGGAAAAGCTCTTGGGGCCACTGACCCAGCTATGGGCGCCTCTGCCTTTGTAACAGCCTGCTGCAAAATCGAATGCTATTTTCGCTTTTAGCCTTTTTTCTTAAAACCAAAAATCCTCTTTGGATTTCTTTCACTTAGCGAAAACAGGTACTAATGTAGGTCTTTCCTAACAGCGAAGAAGCATAAAGCGAACTTTCACGGTGGGGGCAACCCGTACCGCCACAGCCTCCTAACCTACTGTCCTGCTCCGCTTTTGCCACCCACCCCTCAAAAACCATTTATTCTCCACACCAAAGCCAGACTCTTCTTAAAGCATTCATTGTTATTTTACAACTCTACTGAACTTGTCGATGACTTGCCATCAGTTGGAATAAAGTATGGATTCTAGAGAGGGGCAACGCTGCTGTAAATGATCTGACCAATACCTACCTCTGCGAGTTCTCAGACCACATGCCCTCTGCTCTGTCCCTCTGCTCTGTCCCTCTGTCTGTGCTCTGCTCTGAGCTGAAATCTGTTCCACTAACTGCCGTTCACCACTGAGCTCTCCCCACTCCACCTGTATTTGCCACACTGTCCACCTGAGCCCTCTCTAGTCCCAGTCACCTGCACACCCTCACTTTACCTCCACAAGTGTGTTTTTGAGCTTGCTCTCTCTCTCCACCTCATTTGGAGAGTCAACCCACCATTCCTGACTCCCTTATTTTGCTCTCCCTGTGCATCAACATCCATTTTTAGACAATAACTAGTGTCTCTTCCGACAACCACTTAAATCAATAATCAGCACCACACAATTTAGTCATAAACATTTCCTGATCTTTGCCTAGAGAGCTTACTTTTCACCTACTGAATTTCTAAACTTGCTAAGAGTTTAGAAATTGTCTCTTCTTCTCATAGTAATTAGCATAGTGCTAAGCAAAACTTCTGTGCTCAGTAAGTTTATAACAGAATAAGAATACCCTAGCTCCCCTACTCCTTTGGTTCCCTTAAACCAAGTGAATAGAGCAAGTCCTCCAATAACATCCTTTTGATATAACCTTGATGAGATGCCATAAGAACTTAAATTTTGTTTGTATCAATTGACCTATGTTAAAATTGGTTGTGTTGTAAGTTGTTTCCCTTAAAGTCACAGGATCAATCAATGACTTTAAGTGAGGACTTACTGTAATAAAGAACAGATATTCTATGGTTTGACCAAAGTGAAAGAAAATAAAGTCTTGGCCAGTGTAAAAGATTTCTCTATGCAGACATCTGTTACTCAACTAATTATCTCTTGAAACACGTGCTTTTTTTTTGTTGTTGTTCCAGAAATGTTGATGAGATTAATAGTAATTCTTCTGTCTTGTCTCAGCTATAGTTTTATGATCAGAAGCAGACTGTGTAGGGTTAAGGGCAGTTTATGGCCACAGATCAGAATGGCATTAAACAGCCTATAGGAAGACTGACTGCTGACCTTGACCTCATCCTGAACAAACCAACAGGATTCTGTCCCTGTAAATTATAACCACCCCTCAAATATTATAACAAAATAATCCAAAAGTCCCAGCGATTTTTCTAGCGTCTTAATTTTAATTTTATTAATGATATAAAACATCTTATTATCACTAATTAAATTACTAATAATTATGAAAGTAATGTGTTATAACTAGCTTCCTTATTTAAAAAAAAATTCTTTCAGCATTTAGTGATACTGGGCAACTAAGGTCTATATGTTCAATTAATGTTGATACATTGCTTTAATGACTGTTATAACAATAACAACAACAAAAGACCAACTCAGACCAGTTGCAAAAGAAAAAGAAAGACACTGTTGTCTGTGCTTACTAAATTATTACGCTTACTTTTGTGTCTCATCTATCAGTTATTTAGATTGTTACCAGTTATTTAGATTGATAATAAAATTCAGCTAGTACATTTACATCTTCCCAAATGTCAATCAACTGTTCTTGCAGCTAATCAGAAAGTGCAAAATTTTAAACAGATGGATAAAAAACTGTTTGAAGTAATTCATTTAGTTGATTTTTAAGCCTGAGGAAAAAACTATTTCCAAGTTTTTAAAGTTTGCAGTGATTTTTAAAGGGAAAGCATTTCTGAACAAACAGTATTTTTCAGAAATCCTGAAAAGTAAAATAAAGTAATGCATTGGGGGGAAATTACTGTCATTTCAAGTATTTTCTTTCCAAGCATCCTTCCAAGCTCTCCCTTTATCTTAAGGGCGAATCCTCAGTGATATATTAAAAACTAACAACAAAAAGAAGTGAACCCAAGGAATACCTATTTTGGTTGATTCAAACTACATCTGAAATCCATAAATTTACCTGGAAAAGACTATACTTAGATTTTTACAAATCAAGATCATCAAACAATCCTCTTGTGATACTCAAAGAAATAACTTTGAGACATTCATACACACACACACAACACACACACTTTTAATCTAAAGCACCAACACATTGGACATATGAAAAATGTCTTTACTTTTAGGAGGCTATTATTTTTAAACATGTTTCTTTTGCAAACAATCTTGAAGAGAAAAAATGGTAACATAAAAAAGCAGGACCAGCCCTGGTCAGTTTGGCTCAGCGGTTAGAGCGTCGGCCTGCAGTCCAGAGAGACCCGGGTTCAGTTCCCGCTAAGGGCGCGTACCTCGGTTGCAGTTTGTCCCCGGCCCTGGTTGGGTTGTGCAGGTGGCAACCACTCGATGTGTCCCTTTCACGTCGATGTTTCTCTCTCTCTCTCTTCCTCTCTCTACCTTCCCCTCTATCTGAACAAAAAACAAAAAAAATGTCCTCAGGTTAGGATAAAAAAAAAAAAAAAAGCAGGACTAAATGAGAACTCTTTGGGAATGCACCTATCATTTCCCACCAATGGCATCTCTGGCAGGAGAATAAAAACCCCCTACACTCTATAGACTTTTGAAAGAAATTCATTTTCCCACCGAGGTCCCATGTTCATATAAAAAGGCTGCACTAAGATCAGGCCATATCAAAGTCAATTCTGATTAGACCCAACAGCTCTACTTAGATACAAACTAATAATAAACTAAACTGTAAAAAATGGCATTATCAAAGGAAACAAAAGTCTAGTGAAAGTTATGAGCAATTGTTTTATTTTACCTGCTGTCTTAAATTGTTAAGCAACCAGAGAAAAAGGCTGCAGTCATTTAACTTGCCTTTAACAACTAAGAGCTAATGAGCTTCAGGAATACTGAGTATGGCCAATAATCATGAGAGAAAATAAAGCAAGAATCAACACCACAAAAAAGGAAGTAATTTGCTAGGTAGCCTATAATTAGCCTCTGAATCTTACAGTAGAGAATATTATTGAGGCAAATAGCTTAGGAAAATTTAAAAAGGGATAGTCATTCACATGAATGAATAAGCCCAGAATTTAGTTACCTGAGAAGGGGAAAGGAGAGAAACACATTGTAAAAGGAATATATGCCTCTGATTCAGGGTGCATAGATCCTCAGCCAAGAAATTTTAATGGTTATGTTTCTGGAAATTTAAATGGTTATCTATTTGAGAGGACACTAATCAAATGATCAAATCACCCAATCAAACTAAAATGCCATAAACTATAAAAATCCAATGGTGGGCCAATTTAACAAAGATTAACTAGGGGAGTTAATTTTAAGGTGTCATTAAATGTAATATTAATTCCGAATAGAATATGCCTAGACTACAAAAAATACCTGTTACATTAACTCTTTTTATTCAGAAAGATATTGAACTTTTCCAAATACAATTTTTAAGCACTATTGATGCTAAAATTGTTATAATGGAAAGAAAATTAGGTGGTGTTAATAATTAGAAGAATTAGGAGCTGAAACTGAGTTACAATGAGTTATCTAATATATTTCATTTTAAAAGGGAATTACTTTTATGTAAGATTTGCTTAAAATTATGTGAAGCTTTATTATTAAAATAATCAAGCACAAAATAACACAACACCATATTATATTAATCAAATTAATAAAATGCATTGGAAATATTTAATTAAATGATTGACACGACATGAAATATATATTTTTTTAAAACGTTAAAATTGAGGCTCAAAAGCTTTACTACCTAAATCCACACCATTCCTGATTTTTGTCTGAAATAGCATGGTAGTTTAAAAACATAGCTGCCAATTCTTTGACACCTTCACACAAAAAAAGTTGGGGTTTAAGTCCCTTCCCCTTGAATCTAGGCAGACTTGTGACTGCCTTTCCCAAGTGAGGCTAAGTGACTTCCAAAGTTAGGACAGAAAAGATCATGCAGCTTCCACCTGGGTCTCTTGAGACTCTGGTCCTGGGGGAAGCCAGCCTTCAAGTAGAAAGTCCACTGCGCTGAGACTACCCTGTCGGCAACGCCATGTGTAGGCACCGCTGAGGCAGCTGCAGCTGATCCTTCCAACCACAGCCAGCAGCAGCTGCCAGCCAAGGGAGGGAGCTGACATCTGACTATAACCCCACAAGAAACCCCCAGTGTGGACTTACCAGCTGAGCCCTTCCCACATCCTTGACCACATGTCACGATGAAAATAAAATGGTTGTCTAACACCCTGGGGCTCTGGAGGAAGTGTTAAGCAGGAGACATAGTAACCAGAACAGGTTTTATAATTAAAGAAGTACCTCAGTGATAGATGGGCTACCAGGATAAAGATTCAGGCTATAGCATTCTATTGCTGTGAAAAATTTAAATATATTATGGAATAAGATATCCAAAATGCAGGTTCAAATATCACCTTACTTTTTCTATCAACCTAAACATATTATAATTTACTTTCGATCATTCACTCAGTCTCTTAAGAAATATCTATTGAGCAACCAACTCTATTCTGGGCTCTGTGCTAAGTGCTAGCTCTAAAAGCAGTTCAAAGAATAGATGGAGGGGCAGGTAATTAATCAAACATCAAATCATCACACAAACATATAATGACAAAGGGGATAAAATACAATGGCAATGGCAGCAGAGGGAAAGGACTGTAAAAGCATAAACAGGAGGGACTGAAGAGGAGACCAAGGCCAAATCTCATCAGTAGTGTTATGAACATACTCATTCCAAGTCAAGATCTAAGAAATTAATAGAAAAAAAAAAAGGAGTGGAGTATAGAGCGGAAAACAGGCCATTTAAACACAGTGAAATAAGAAGACTCTCATATTGAGTACAAAGTGTTGTCCAATAGGAGGGACAGTGCAGATATAGGGGTCAAGAAGAATTCTCAAAGGAAGAAATGTTGAAGCTGCGACTAGAGAACAGTCAGTGTGAAGAGGCAAACCAGAGTGCTGACTTAGAAAAATACGGGTCCCCCTATGACAGAACCTCATGTCATTCACTAAATCAAAAGCCCCAAATCAAGAGCGTCACACAGTACTCAAGGAACAAAAAGAAGTTTAACGCGGCTAAAAGCTTAGGGGGGTACTTGCTGAGAAACAAAGTCAGGAGTGGTACAGAGAAGCAAGGTCACTCTGGCACGTGTAAAACAGGTTTCGATTCTCTTCTAAAAGCAAGAGGCAAACATTAAAGTGTGAGAAGGGGAGCACCAACACCAGGCTTGCATCTTACGAGAACGCCCGGCCGCAGGCAGAGCACCCGCTGGACATGATCAAGACTGAAGCAGAGGGGCCACCTAGGAAGCGGCGGCTGAAATCCAGGAGAAATGGTGGAGGCCTGAGCAAGGGAAATGCCAGGCGAGATGGAGGAAAGTAGAGAAGCTGGAAATATTCGTAGAATTGAAAGCACTTGGCGATTAATCAGAAGTGGGAAGTGAGAAAGAAGAAGAAGTTGGTTAATGGTGACTGCCAAGTTTCTGACCTGGGTAGAGCTGATGAAAACGAGGAACCTCACGTGACGAGAAAGGCACTGGGGTATGGGAAGGAAGAGGCAGAGGGCGAGATTTTGTTTTGAGAAGTTAAAAATGTCTTTGGGAGGGAAATGTCCAGGAAAGAGATGGCTCTAGGGTACTGATGGTAAGAGCATATAGGTGTGACTTGAAACCAGGGCAGTGAATGAGATGGTCCCACTAACAGTACACAACGTGAAGGAGAGAGGGTTTGGGCTAGGACCACACAGACACCAACAATCAGAGATGGAAAACCAAGAAAGCTCAAATGGAAACAACAGGAATGGCCAGAGAATTAGGTAGAAAACTGGAAAGTACAATGCCATTAAAACTTAACAGCATGTCAAATCAGAGCTTTTCTAAACTCAATTCCTCTTGATTTCCTTACATGAATATGAGGTTGAGGAAGGGAGAAGTCTTTCTCTGAATCTAAATTTGGTCAAGAGTCTTCCAATTCCCCAAAACATGTAATTAAGCTTCTTCTCCTTCTTGGACTGGAAGACTTGTGCTTCTGTACAACACAGATATAAACTTAAAGGAAACACAAAATAAATATATTTAGCCAAAATACAGGGTGTGGCAAGAGTGCGTTTACAGTTGTGAATACACAAGACAGTTTATTCTTGTATTATTATTTATTGATTATTGCATTGTTCTCCAAATGAACAACTGTAAACCTATTTTTGTATAAGAACAAATTTAAAGTCTATAAAAAGTCATGGATTTTAGAGCCAAGTATGCCTGAATTGAAACCCAACCTTTGCCATTTTCTAACTGTGTTGTAGGGCAAGTTATTTCTTTATAACCTTGAGTTTCCTCATACAACATTGTACTATTATACTACCTACAGTACAGAAAGGATGCTGTTCCTGTTTTCTAGAAATCACTCTTATCAGAAAGCCAACCCCATCACTGCCAATGAAAACAGCATTGATCATGGTTACAAACAACTTCCTTGTTGGGAAATCGAGTGGTAAATTTCAATCCTTATCCTGTTGAAATTCTCAGAAGCATGAGACAGAGATGATCACTTTTTCCTTGTTATGCTTTTCTTTTTAATTGTCATTAACTTGAGAGAGAAAGACAAAGGAGAGAAACACTAATGTGAGAAAGAAACATGAATCGGTTGCCTCTAGAACGTGCCCTAACTGGGGACTGAACCCGCAACCTGGGCATGTGGCCTGACCAGGAAATCAAACCCGCCACTTTTTGGGGTTACCAGATGATGCTCCGACCAACTGAGCCACACAGGCCAGGGCCACTTCCTCCTTTTTAAAACATTGTATTTGTTTGGCTTCTGGGTAACCATTCTGCCTTGATTGTCTTCATGCCTAACTGGCCCACCTACTCCCTTTCAGACTCCTGGCTGGTTCTTTCCTATGTCCCAGGCTCCATATATGTAAGCACTGGTATGTAAGCCCAAACTCGATGCTCAGTCCTCCTCTATGTAGGATCACTGCTCAGGGGACCTCATTTAGTCTCATGGCTTTAAATATCTATATGCCAACAAAGTTCACATTTATATGTTCTGTTCAGCTCTCTCTTCTGAATGCCAGACACCAAATGCCTACTCAGCATCCCTTCATGAATGTCTAAACAGCTTTTCCAACTTGGTACGAACTCCTGATTCTCCCTAAACCTACTCCTCCTGCAGTGTTCCTCAGCTTATTCAATGGGTGACACCGTTCTTCTAATTGGGCTCGAAAGCTGAGACATCCATAACTCTTTTTCTTTCATCCCACACCCAGTCATCTGTAAATTCTGTTGGCTCTTCCCACAAGATATATCCAAAATGTAACTATATTCACCTGTATCTGCCTGCTCTGAACTATATCATCTCTCCTCTGGATTAATGCCATAGTCTTCTAAACTGATGTCTCGCTGACATTCTTTACACTTATAACAGTATGCTCTCCACGAGAGCCAGAGTAATCCCTCTGAAAGGTTAAATCTTACCTGGTTAGCTCAAAACTTTCTGATAGCTTAGCTGCCCCTCTCTCTCAGACAAAATGCAAAGTCTCTAAGGCTTCAAACGCCAGCCGGCCAGCATTCCCCACTTCTCCTGTTGTCTTCTTCTCACTGCTGCTCATCTCCCCCCAGTGCTTCGGCCACAGGGGTCTCTGCCATCCCTGGAATGCTCCTGTCTCCGCGACTTTATACCTGCTGTTCCCTTAGATACCTGGTGGTGTGCTGCCCCACTACCCTCACGAAGATCTATGCTCAGAAGTCACCTTGTAAAACAAACCCTGCTTGACAACTCCAATCAAAACTATAAATACAGAAAGAAACCGTCTCAAAGTTTCTCATCACCCTCCCCTTGTTCCTTTTTCTGTATAGCCCTCATCGTCTCCTCCTGTACCTCACTTATTTTATTGTCAGTCTCCCCTCCGCCGCAGCCTAGATTGTAAACTCCATGAAGGCAGGGGCTTTATCTGTTTTCATTCTCTGTATGCCCAATACCTACAACAGTGCCTGGCGTGTAACAGGCATTAAATATGTAAGTGGATTAGAATTAAATGATAAAATATGTATGAAAATGCTTAGAACATAGATGTTCAACAAAGATTTGTTCTTATTATTTTTGGAAATGTAAAAACTCCGGTATTAATTATCCCAAAATTGATGTGGGACAAATAGTACTGGTAAAGTTGAAAGAGAATGCTATATTCCAGTAATTATTTTCCTATTGAATACTGAATTTTTATTTTAAGACAGAACTTGATTTCGGAGGCTTATTTAGTTTATCATATGAAACCCTTCTGACAAAGTGATTTTTGAACAAAATAAACAATACAAAAATGTATTATAACTTTAAAGATATACCATATTGTCATGAATGATCCAAAACAAGCTTAGCAAAACTATGTTTTCTTTTAAGTGAATATAATAAATATTTTGAAAGGAGCAAGATATTTACTAATACTCTATTTCCAACAACCAGAAAGAACTCTAGGAAATATGTGCATAGATAAATAAGTAATGGATGGCTTTATTACTTTAGATTAAATATAATAGGAGAAACTGTAATGTATTTACTACAAGGTTAGCTGGCATTCCAGAATTGGTTTACTAGTCTTCCCAGAAAGGAAGCAGAAGAGAAAAAGAGGCCCACAGATGTCTGGGAACTTAAGGGAAAGCTTATTTTTTTCACCAGGTAAAGCTGAGAAGGAAAACTGCTAACAAGTTTAAAAGATGGATTCTTAAGGACATTAAATACATTTTTAAGTATCTCATGGCACTTGGTTGGCCTACAAGTACCCAATAAATGTTTGTGAAGTGCATAAATGCTACACTAACAAATGAATGTTAATTATAAGAAGTCACCACTCAGGTATGTCCACATTGCACATCACAAACTCTTAATAAAAAGCTGAGCGCTCAAGTTCTAATAGTCTCCTTTTTCTGTCTCTCGTGTAAGAAGAAAGGAAGAGTCTTCATGGATAAAATCTGAGCTCTACTTCAGGAGAAAAAAAAAATCCCCACCCTAAAGGTTTGAGTTGCCACCTTAGGTAAGGAGTACTGGTTATGTTATTTGAGATCAGAGTGCAATGCAGGGTTTCTCTCTGTCCCCGCAACTCCAGACAGCTGGGAGAGACAGGTGACACCCAGGCAGTCCCAGACCAGTCCTGGTGGCCCAGAGCTCAGCCTTCAACAGGGGTTTCCTCTACAGAAATCAAATGCAAGTTAAAATCAGATTTGAACAACAGAGAAAAAAGAAAGAAATTGTTAAAGAGGAATAAAAAAATTATTAAAGAGACAGAAGAGGACAATAAGGGCATGAGTCAGTAAGGTATGAAAGCAAATGTTACCTCCCCTCCCCTAATACACACATACACACACGCACACACATTTCGATGCACAAAAGAATTAGCTTACTTAGTGACTTAACAAATTTCAGTCTTGTATTATTCTTCACATTTTTAGGACTACCAGAATCATACCTGGCATGACAGGATCTGTAAATTCACCTGCATTCAAACTCCATACCAAATGCAGTAGTTTCTAAAAATATATAGGTTGCTTTAAGGTTTATGGGGGAAAAGTAGGCTATGCTTTTACCCATAAAGGTCTGAATGACTCAGAGTTTAATAATAGGGTAGATGCGCTTTCGCCCCTAGGTCACTGATTCTAGGACAACTACAGTAGACTGTCATTTTAGGACATTGCCATCTAGCAGCTGTTTTGTTCAAAATCTGTAGGAGAAATATTCTGCGCGTCTCTATTAATACTCATTTGACAGGTGTATACATTCCAGCTCCTTTGCATCTGCCAATTGCAACCACTTTGAAGCAGAGTGATGAAAGCCACAACAGCTGTTACCTTTCGAAAGCCCTTAGCATGCCCAACTCTCTCCTGTCTTTATCTAAAGTACTAAATATTAACACTTCCTATTATAACAGATTTTACTGTCTAAAACCAAAATCACAAGGGAAAGAGATCTGTGGAGAATTTTGGAAATGAAATCATTTTATTTCAGATCATTGTACATAACAAAGAAAGCAACAACCTTTCCTCCTAGGAAAATGTGTAAAGGCCAAGCCGGCTGAGAAGGTCAGCATTTATAATGGCTTAGTGACCTGTAGGAGATGCAGACATCCCTGGGACTGTGCACTTCAGCCATATTCATGCATGCATTTGTAGGTCAATGGGAACTGCACTATTTTATGTAGGGAAAAAAGCTCTATGTACCCAATGTGAAACAATGTATCTCCCACTATTCTATCATGATGCTCTAGCAGTGGTTCTCAACCTTCTTAGTGCTGGGACCTTTTAATACAGTTCCTCATGCTCTGGTGACCCCCAATTATAAAATTATTTTTGTTGCTACTTCATAACTGTAATTTTGCTACTGTTATGAGTCGCCATCGGAAATACGCATTTTCCGATGGTTTTAGGCGACCTTTGTGAAAGGGTCCTTCAACCCCCAAAGGGGTTGCGACCTATAGGTTGAGAACAGCTGCATCTAGGGCCTCTAAGTCATCACCTACGCAGAGCCAAAGATGATGATGTATCAGTTCAACCCTTCACCATGGCTATTGGAAACTAGATGGTACCCACCTCACTGTAAAGTCATTCCATTAAGAAGGGTTCCCCACAGCCTCCGGCACAGAAATAATTGAAGAATTGTGTTTTAAAAAATAAAATTATTACTTTTATTATTTATTTATTTTTAATATGTTTTTATTGATTTTTTTTAGAGAGAGAGATAGAAACATAGATGTGAGAAACAAACATCGATTGGCTGCCTCCTGCACGTCCCACACTAGGGATCCAGACTGCAACCCAAGCATGTGCCCTGACTGGGAACCAAACCAGGACTTCTCAGTCCACTGGACGATGCCTGATCCACTGAGCCACACAGACCGAGCTAAAATTATTACTTTTAAACCACAGTATGGAAGTATTTAAGTTACCAACTAATTTGATAAGTCAGTACTGAAATAATGATGACAGCTACCCATTGACCTTTACTCCGTATTCAGTCCACCTCTCAAGTGGACATAAGATTCATCTAAGAATCTGCATTCTTATCTTCCACCTCCACATTTGTACCTTCGTTCAAAGAACACAGCATCTCCTTTTAGGAGAAAGTTAATTTAACCAGGCAATAGTCTAACCCACATTTCGGATGCATTTTTACTGTTGGTATGTAATGCCTAATAGGGACTGCTTTATTTAAGTGATGTTAAATAATGCATTATTTGGCACAGACTCAAAAACTGGTGAAAAGGTCACTGATATCTTTTTATTAGAAATGTATCATTTTATTTTAAAAGGTCTTAAGAACGCTGTAAGTTCAGGCTTGACAGATTTGCTCCTGTCAAACCCAAGAGACCTTATAAAATCAGCAAGAAAGCACTAACTAGGCCCTTTTGATCTGGTTCAGTAAGGCAACAAAACAACTCTGCAGTTTGATTGTGTTTTGCTTTACAGCTGGTGTGTCATTACAGATCATGATCTGCCATTACACTTCATTGATGAGGAAATTAAGACATACAGAAAGGTGAAGTGACACAGAAACACAGACCCTCTGAATAGAAGGGACCTTAGAACCAACAGAGATCGGATATATCACAACTACAAGCCCACATTTTCATCCAACTAAAAAAATGCCATTTTTTGTATATGCTAAAAGTTTGCCCAAAAACTCTTTAGTTCTAAGGTGAATAACAAACAGCAAACCTATCAGTTTTGTCTTTGTCTCTTATGTTAGAACTATTGCTATAGAAGACTTGTTTTGTGTTAAGCATCAAGAAGCTCAAAGAGAACTTATGCCCAAACAGACCACCACTTGCCAGCCATGGTTTCTGGGGTTATCTCATCCTTTCTTTGTC